>NC_134253.1:23914678-24620936 GCF_965152275.1 Natator depressus
ACCTTGGCCAAAAATGGCACCGTTTAACCCAAGTGCATTAGCGACACAAGGCCTTTTCCTTCCAGCACACGAGCGTCCATCCCCACGTGGCATTCCCCAGGCGCAGGGCCTTTCAATTCACCCCCTACCTTAGTCCAAATTCACTTTCCGGGATAGACGAGGCTGGGTCTGCGTTAGAGGCCTTTGCCAGCATAGGGGGCCTGGCAAAGTGCCCCTAGCAGGGATGCTGCCAGGCTGGCATCGCTCACCCCAGCGCCCCCGAGTGAAATACGCTAGCCCGGCAAAAGCACAGATCGGCTGGTGTCACCGGCTCTGCCCTAGGGCTTTTGCCAGCTCGTCTGGGTCGGTCGGGGATGAGCTTTTCCACACTCCCGACTGACCAGCCGGGCTAGCAAAGCTCTCCCCTGGGCAGCCGGCCCAGGGCATGTCTGGGATACCTAGCAAATCGGACCCGCGAAGCCACACAGTTATACCCGGGCAAATTCTGTGCATCCACCGGGCCTCACACTCAACCCCCGCCCCACAGCTTAGGGCCCGAAGGAAGCCGCCAGGGGCTGGAGTGTTTGGCCAAGGTCACGCCTCCCCCAACAGCTGCAAAAAGCATCCCGAAGGACACTCCTCCGCCCCCGGCCTAGGATTTTGATTTGATCAGGAAGAAGCAACCACAGCGCCCCCTAGCGCCATGCAGGACCAACGGCGAGGGGAGAGCGCCCCTTACGGAGCCCTCGCCCCGCTCCCTGCAGCACAGCGCCCCCTAGCGCCACTCTGGGGCATTGGGCCAGCGTGGACTGCCAGGGGAGGGTGCCCCTGCTGAGTCCCCCATCCCACTGACTACAACACAGCGCCCCCTAGTGCTGACCTGGAGCACCGGGGCCAGCACTGGCTGCCGGGGGAGGGCAGCCCAATGGGTTACATCTGCTCTGAGCAGGATTTGGCCCATGGCAGATGGCAAAGCCTGCAGAGCACCCCCACACTGCCAACACCCTGCCTGCCACCGACCCCTCCACCCCCACCCTGCTGCGCTGAGTGGCCCCTGCAGCTGCTCTGGTGCGGCCGTCAGCTCCCTGTCGGGTTATTGATCCGTCCATCGATCTCGACATTATCCCCGGCCCCAGGCCAGACACCAAATCCGTCGGCGGTGAACTACCAGCCAAACCGCACCCGGCAAAGCTCCTCAGCCCCCTGCTGTCCCAGCCCTAGCCCCCCGGAGCAGACATCCCGCTGCCTTGGTGTGGAAGGCGGGAGATTTCTCTGGGGTTCCTATGCGTCCCCCCAGCACCCTGGGAACTGGAAGCCCCTCCGTGGCCCCCCTTGCACTGGGGGCTCATTCCCAGACCCTGTCGTGGGGCTGGGTTTGCGGGTCCCTCCTCCCCCCATGCCCGGATTGAGGCCGACCCAGACCTGTGCAAACCCACCTGGATGCTCTCCTCCCCCAAGGGCCTGGGCCCCAGGGAGTGTGGGGGGTCCCAAATGCAACCTCCCTCCACGTGTTTTTACCCATTGGATCCCCACTTCCCTCTCCGAGCTGAGATAGAACCCAGGAGTCCTGACTCCCAGCCCCGCCCCACACCTGGTGGACCCCACACTCCTTCTCCTGGCCTGCCCAGACCGAGCTGGATCATGTATTCTGCCCAGACGCCATGGGGGCAAAAGATCTATCTGGCGTTAAGATTAAACTCGATAAGTTTATGGAGGAGATGGTATGATGGGATAACATGATTTTGGTAATTAATTGATCTTTAAATATTAATGGTAAATAGGCCTAATGGCCTGTGATGGGATGTTAGATGGGGTGGGATCTGAGTTACTATAGAAAATTCTTTCCTGGGTGTCTGGCTGGTGAATCTTGCCCACGCGCTCAGAGTTTAGCTGATCGCCATATTTGGGGTCAGGAAGAAATTTTCCTCCAGGGCAGATTGGCAGAGGCCCTGGGGGTTTTTCACCTTCCTCTGCAGAATGGGGCACGGGTCACTTGCTGGAGGATTCTCTGCTCCTTGAAGTCTCTAAACCACGATTTGAGGACTTCAGTAGCTCAGACATAGGTGAGAGGTTTTTCGCAGGAGTGGGTGGGTGAGATTCTGTGGCCTGCGTGGCGCAGGAGGTCGGACTAGACGATCATAATGGTCCCTTCTGACCCTAGTATCTATGAATCTATGAGATTCATTCTGGTCACTCCAGCTTGGCCCGGGGGGGAGGCAGCGAGAGGGTGACGCTGACGTGACCTGGCTTGGTGGGCAGCCCCTGCACTCAGCCGGCCGGCCCTTCTCCGACTGCACCACGGTAACTCCTGAACACAGCCTCTGACCACAGGGCCTCTTCTCGGCACCTCTGGGCAGAGCCCCTGGGATTTGGGGTGGAAATCGGAAATCTAGAAGAGGCAAAATGGGGGATGCACGGAGCCCCTGGCATGGGGGAGAGTGGGGAACTCCGGTATGAGGGTGGAGACATTGGGGGGCACTCAGAGCCCCTGGCATGGGGGAGAGTGGGGAACCCCAGTGTGAGGGTGGGGACATTGGGGGGCACTCAGAGCCCCTGGCATGGGGGAGAGTGGGGAACCCCAGTGTGAGGGTGGAGACATTGGGGGGCACTCAGAGCCCCTGGCATGGGGGAGAGTGGGGGTCCCTGGTATAGAGGAGGCTTTGGGGGCAGGCAGAGCTCCTGCCATGGAGCCAATAGGAGTTGAGGAGCATAGAGAGCCCCACCTTCTAGCAGAGCTTGTAGCACCCACCAGCAGGGGGAGTCAGCAGAATTGCTCTGCATGGGCTGGATGGATGAGATCAGATAGAAGGTGTGTATGGGGATAGATAGACAGACAGACAGATAGATAGATAGATAGATGGGGTGTATGGGGATAGATAGATAGATAGGGTGTAAGGGGGGGGGTGTATGGGGATAGATAGATAGATAGATAGATAGATAGATAGATAGGGTGTAAGGGGAGGGGGGGTGTATGGGGATAGATAGATAGATAGATAGATAGATAGATAGATAGATAGGGTGTAAGGGGAGGGGGGGTGTATGGGGATAGATAGATAGATAGATAGATAGATAGATAGATAGATAGATAGATAGATAGATAGGGTGTAAGGGGAGGGGGGGTGTATGGGGATAGATAGATAGATAGATAGATAGGAGTGGCTGGGGACAGACAGATGGGCCGGGCTGGGGATGGAGGGATGGGGGAACGATAGACAGACAGGCCCAAGGAGGGAAGCAGCCCCCCTTTGGGGCCCTGCCATTGTCCCAGCCCCCCGGCCCCACCTGGCTTGGGCAGCTGTGTCTGCGGGCGGGCGGCGGGGCCATCCCCTGCCACAGCGCAGCCGGCCGCGGTGTCAGTTGCAGGCCGCGGCCCAGCTTAGCCGGGCTAAGCCCCTAATTAGGATGATCCCCCGGCTCCATCCGCCTTAACGCCACACAACGAGCTTAGCCCCCCCCCTCCTCCAGCAAACATATGTCACGGGGGCAGGGGGGCTGGACTGAGACACACACCCCAGGCCTGATCCCCCCCCCGGTCCCCTTTTCCACGTGACAGCCATCTGGCCCAGCCCGCGGGCCTCAGTTGCCACAGCAACCATCCTCTCAGCAACCACTTGGCAACGGAGACGCCATCCCCTAATCCAGTTTGGCCAGAGTGGGGATGGGGGGTCCTCTTGGCCCCCTGGCCCTCCAAATCCCTCCCGTGGATCATCACCCCTCAGAGAGACCGGTGGGGGGTCTGAAGGGTATCCCAAACCTTGCCCCATCTACTCACCCCTCTCCCCCTGCCATAGGCTCCCTACAAACCCCTATAGAAGGGATCAGCCCCTCCATCCGCTGCTATATGGCCCTGGGAGGGGTCTATAGGCGGGATGGAATTCCCTGTTCAATTCTATAGGGGGTCTCGAGATACAGAAGGGAACAAAGTCTCCACTCAGTTCTATGGGGGGTCTCTAAATACCCATGGAAAGGAGAGAAGCCTGTAATTCCATAGGTGGCCTGTAGACACCTACAGAAGGGATAGAAACCCTGATTCAGTTCAGTAAGGGAGAGTCTCTTCCTATAGTGGGAGAGAATCGTTGATTACCTTCTAAAGCACCTATAGAAAACGTTTTCGACCAGATCCTCCAGGTTTCGAGGGACCCTGCTCCTCTGCTAGGGAAGCCCCATGAAGTTCTATAGGGGTGTTTCCCATGAGGGTAAAATTCTATAGGTGCATTTTCAAGTGGGGAAAACACTGCCCGGCTCGGAGCAGCCTGCCCCACGGGACGCCCGGGAGCCCTGACCTGCCAGCCCCCGTGTGCCCGGCTCGGGGCAGCCTGCCCTGCGGAACGCCCAGGAGCCCTGACCTGCCAGCCACCGTGTGCCCGGCTCGGGGCAGCCTGCCCCGCGTGATGCCCGGGAGCCCTGACCTGCCAGTCCCCGTGTGCCCGGCTCGGGGCAGCCTTACCCGCGGGACGCCCGGGAGCCCTGACCTGCCAGCCCCCGTGTGCCCGGCTCGGGGCAGCCTGCCCCGCGTGATGCCCGGGAGCCCTGCCCTGCCAGTCCCCATGTGCCCGGCTCGGGGCAGTCTGCCCAGCTGGCTGTGGAGGAGCTGGGTGGGTGATCTGGTTCCAGCCGCGTCCTGCCTAGTTTCCAGAGGACGTCTGTGGCAATCAAACTGTCTCCGCAGAACATTTCACTTTCTACTCAGCAAACCCCAATGGGGAAGAAAATGTTTCCTCAGAATTTTTTCCCACTGGCTTTAATGCCAAAGCCAAATAACCCCAATCTCACTGCCACGCACCCACCACCATGACGGGCCTCGCACCAAATCGGAGCCCCATCGCACCGGGCGCTGCACAGACCCCTGACCAAGATCAGGGCCTCTGGGTGTTGAGTGATGCACAGGCCCAAAGGGAGAGCCAATCCTGGCCCAAAGGGCTCAGAGCCTTAATAGATAAGCCAGAAAAGGGGGGCAGGGGTGTTGTCATCCCCATGATACTGGTGGGGAAACTGAGGCACAAGAGCAAGTAAGTGGTGTTTTTAGAAGTATCACACAGCAAATCTGGGGCAGAAGTGAGAACAAAAACCATGCTTTAACCACTAGACCCCACTCCCCTCCCACGGCTGGGACTAGAACCCAGAAGTCCTGACTCCCAGCCCCTCTGCTCTAACCACTAGACCCCACTCCCCTCCCACAGCTGGGACTAGAACCCAGGAGTCCTGACTCCCAGCTCCTCTGCTCTACCCACTAGACCTCACTCGCCTCCCACAGCTGGGGCTCGATCTAGGCGTCCACAGTCTCCCTTCCTCTATGAGGCCCCCTCCCATTCCCAGGGCTGGGCCCAGAGCCCAGGTGTTCTAACCCTCGATCCCCTTTAAATGCCACAGCTGCAGTTTTGCCAACACCGGCAAAGTTTGGTGTTCCCCCCAGCTGCTCAAGTCATGGGGCTGACGAGGGAATCCCAGCTTTCACAGCCACCAAAACGCCCTGGCGGGTGTCGCGAGAGGTGTGACAACGTGCCCCCCACAGGCTCAGCACCCAGAGCGAAAACACCCCACATGGACTGAGGTTTTAAAAAAAAATCTTACTTTTTTTAAGATCATCTCAAGATTGTTTGTGGGGGGAAAAGCTGATATCCCCATTCCCCAGCTGGAGAAACTGCCCTGTGGCCGTGGCATGACAATCGCCAGACCGCCCTCCATCAAGGGCCATTTTAAAATCAAGTCCTTGTGCCCAGCCCCCCTCCCCCCCCCACGCTCTAACCACTAGACCACATTCCCCTCCCGGAGACCGAGCCAGAACCCAGGAGTCCTGGCTCCCAGCTCCCCCCACTGCTCTATCACTAGACCCCACTTCCCTCTGCTCCCAGTGCCGGGGATAGAACCCAGGAGTCCTGACCCCGGGCCTGTCCTCCCTCGCCCGTCTCCGCAGAGAAGCAAGCCATCCGTGGTATGATAATCCTCCATTGTGCGCCAGGCAGGCAGGAGAGAAAGGAGCGAAACGCCCCCTCCCCTTCCCCCCCACGCAGAGACAAACCCGGCACACACAATGCTGGCCCCGGGCCCTGCGGACAATGGGGCATTGAGCGCCCAGGCGACAGGAGGCACCGGGCTGCCAGCCACGGAGCGCTGCTATTCTCCCACACATCCGCCCCCCACCGCCCTGCTCCCCGCCGCCCCCCCATGTCAGGGGAGCTCTACGGCACAGGGAGACAATCAGCGAGAAAACGAGACGGGTCGGGTAGCCAAGCCAGCGTGTTAGTGATGTGGCCGGGGATCAGGGCGCCGGGGTTCCTGGAACTGCGGGGGGAGGGGGGCCTGGGGGTCATGGGGAGGCCTGGGAGCCAGGACACCTGGGTTCTGGTCCCCTGTCTGGAAGGGCACTGGCACCTAGTGGGGAGGGTACAGAGATAGCGAGCCAGGATGTCTGATTTCTAGCCCTTATGCTGAGCCCTAGGATAGTCCACTAGGATCAACCTCCTTCCCCCTGTTCAGATCTCCCCAGCTGCACCCACCACATGGCAGGCAGAATTAAAGGGTGCTATTGGCCCGCCGTATTATGATAGCAACTAGAGGCCCCAACCCAGACCAGGGCCGCATCGCGCCAGGCACTGCCTAGACCCCACCTGAGACCAGGGCCCCGTCGCGCCGGGCGCTGCCCAGACACACAGTCCCTGCCCTCAGTTGTTCACCCTCTCACTAGCACGGGGAAGGGTTAACTCCTGTTTGACTGAGGGGATCTCTGAGAGTTTGGGGGCAGATTCTCAGTGCTCTGACTCCCACCACAGGTGCAGGGCCTTGGATAACCTGACGCTGAGGCCACAGAACCTCTGCTGCAAAGCCAGGACTCAAACTCAGAGCACCTGCATCCCAGCCCAGTGTCTTAACCACTAGGCCCTCCTGCCTTTCAGACAGGCCCTCCTGAAACAGTCACGTGATCTGATGCCCCATTACACCCCCGAGCCCCACAGTGCCCAGAGGCACTGCCACGGACCGCTCCCGACTACCACCGCTGCCTTCTCGTTCCCAGGCAGCATCCCAGTGGCCCCGGAAACAGGCATCCCCATGCAGCCATTCTGCCTCTGCCCGTGTCCCCTGAGACCTTCGGCTGCCGGGCTCCAAGTATTTCAGTGCCGATGTTTGCGAGACGACTCCTCCACTGCTCCCAAAGCTTTTCTCTCTCCCCATGCCAGCCTGTGCAGCCCTCAGGCAACAGCCAGAGACTTTTCGGACCAGCATGATCCTCTAGCCTGACTTCCAGAGGCTCCCACCGCTGCTCCCAGCCCATATCTGGTGGGTGAGCGAGTCAGAATCTCAGTGCAGGAACAGCTGGGTGGCTTCTCTGGGCCACGCAATGCAGGAGGTCAGACTAAATGCTCAGAACGGTCCATTCTGGCTGTACCTCCCAGGGATCTCAGCATCTCTTTTAGCAAAAGATTCCCGGTTGGGATTTAAAGACCCCAAGCGATGCAAAAACTGTCCCATCCCACGGGCAGCTCCTCCGGGTTCATGCCCCTCGCTGGGCAAAACTGGCCCCATTGTTCCCAACCTAAATCCATCTCTCGTTTTGAAGCTGGATCCCGCTCGGCCAAGGGCTGTTGGGTTAAAGAGCCCATCAGATTCTCTCTCTTGCCTCCACGGTGGGGATAGACAGTCCACAAGCTAGCGCCTCCTGTTGGACAGAACGCTTGGCACAGAGGAGGTGCTGAGGGGGCTTCGATTTGCTAGCAGGCCTCTGGGCCCCCAGAGGTCCATTTCCCCAAGGTCCGTCAGGTCTGAGTGGGCCCCCCAGCTATCGGTCGCCTCCACTCCATGCTGGCATCTACGGAGCATCATCTATTTTAACACCAGAAGGGGCCATCTACCTTGTCCCACGGGCCCAAGAATTCGCCCTGTGCTGAGCCCAACCACTTGTGTTTGACTAAAGCAGCTGCCAGACAGGAATCCTCCATGGGGGAGTTTGTTCCCATGGCTAATCATGAGCAAGGCCAGCAAACGGATGGAAACCCGGCGTTTACCGGCAGAACAGGGCTTTTGCCAGTCCCCCGAGAGCTTTCGCAGCCGTACAATTGTGTCTACACTACAGCGTGCACCGGCTCAACTCTGTCAGTTACTGGCTTTTCACACGCCTACTCAACAGAGCGACGCCAGCAAAAATGTTAAAAGCACAGACCAACCCGCTGGTTTTCACCGTCAGGCGTTTCTTTCTCCAGCCCTTAGTGGATGAATAAAGGTCTAGAAAACGTGATCTATGCGGGAAGGTTGAAAAAATTGGGTTTGTCTAGTCTGGAGAGGAGAAGACTGAGAGGGAACATGAGAACAGTTTTCAAGTACATAAAAGGTTGTTACAAGGAGGCAGGAGAAGAATTGTTCCTCTTGACCTCTGCGGATAGGGCAGGAAGCAGTGGGCTTAAATTGCAGCAAGGGTGGTTTAGGATGGACATTAGGAAAAACGTCCTAACTGTCAGGGTGGTTACGCACTGGAATAAATTGCCCATGGAGGTTGTGGAATCTCCAACACTGGGGATTTTTAAGAGCAGGTAGACAAGCACCTGTCAGGGACGGTCTAGATCAGTGGTTCTCAGCCAGGGATCCAGAGCCCCCTGGGGGGCCGTGAGCTGGTTTCAGGGAGTCCACTAAGCCGGACCAGTGTTAGACTTGCTGGGGCCCAGAGCAGAAAGCCGAAGTCCAACTGCATGGGGTTGAAGCCTGGGGCCCTGAGCCCTGACATCTGGGGCTGAAGCAGAAGCCGGAACAACTTAGCTTCAGGGGGCCCCCTGTGACGTGGGGCCCTGGGCTATTGCCCTGCTTGCTACGCCTTAACCCCCAGCTTTCTACCCCTTAACGCCGGCCCTGGAACCAGTTACTGTGGCAGAGGTGGGCCGTGGAGTTTTTATAGCACGTCGGGCAGGCCTCACAAAGGGAAAGGTTGAGAACCCCTGTTCTAGATAATACTTAGTCCTTCCTTGAGTGCCAGGGCCTGGACTAGGTGACCCCTCGAGGTCCCTTCCAGTCCTCAGATCCGATGATTTTTGTCGTTCTTCTCTGCACCCTCTCTGGTTTTTCCCGCAGCCTTTTTAATATGAGCCCACCAGCACTAGCCAGATGGACCATCTTTGTTGGGGGGTGGAAATACCAAGAAACCCACCATAGTAACACTTCACTTCAAAAAGGGGAACCACACAAAAATGAGGCTAGTTAAGTGGAAATTCAAAGGAACAGTCACAAGAGTGAAATGCCTGCAAGCTGCATGGAAACTTTTAAAAAACACCATAATAGAGGCTCAAAGTATATTTATACCCCAAATGTTAAGAAAACAGTAAGAGGACCAAACAAATGCCACCATGGCTAAACAACAGAGTAAAAGAGGCGATTAGAGACAAAAAGACATCCTTTAAAATCGGAAGTCAAGTCCTACTGAGGAAGATAAAAAGCAACATAAACTCTGGCAAGTCAAGTGTAAAAGTATAAATACGCAGGCCAAGAAAGAATTTGAAGAGCAGCTAGCAAACGACACAAAACCGAACAGTGACGAAATTACGGTTTTTTAAGTACATCAGAAGCAGGAAGCCAAACAACCAGCGGGGCCACTGGACGATCGAGGTGCTAAAGGAGCACTCAAGGAAGACAAGGCCATTGTGGAGAAGCTAAGTGAATTCTTTGCATCAGTCTTCACAGCTAAGGATGCGAGGCAGATTCCCACGCCTGAGCCAGTCTTTTCAGGTGACAAATCTGAGGAGCTGTCCCAGATTGAGGTGTCAGTAGAGGAGGTTTGGGAACAAACTGATAAACTGAACAGTAATAAGTCACCAGGCTCAGGTGGGATTCACCTGAGCGTTCTGGAGGAACTCAAATATGAAATTGCAGAACTACTGTGGCATGTAACCTATCGCTTCAACCAGCCTCCGGACCGTATGACTTGTGGGTAGCTAATGTGACACCGACTTTTAAAAAAGATTCCAGAGGTGATCCTGGCAATTACAGGCCAGTGAGCTGAACTTCAGTACCGGGCAAATTGATAAAGAACAGAATTATCAGACACACAGAGAAACACAATACACGGGGGAAGAGTCTACATGACTTTTGCAAAGGGAAATCACGCTTCACCAATCTATTACAATGCTTTGAGGGGGTCAGTTAGCCTGTGGACAAGGGGAATCCAGTGGATATAGTGTACTTGGACTTTCAGAAAGCCTTTGACAAGGTCCCTCGCCAAAGGCTCTAAAGCAAAATAAGCAGTCATGGGATAAGAGGGAAGGCTCTCTCACGGATCAGTAGCTGGTTAAAAGATCAGAAACAGAAGGGTAGGAATAAATGGTCAGTTTTCAGAATGGAGAGCAGTAAAGAGCAGGGTCCCCTAAGGACCTGCCGTGGGACCAGTGCTGTTCAAAGTATTCGTAAATGATCTGGAGAAGGGAGTAAACAGGGAGGTGTCCAGGTTTGCAGCTGATACAAAATTATTCAAGACAGATAAGTCCAAAGCTGACTGCGAAGAGCTACAAAGGGATCTCACAAAACTGGGTGACCAGGCAACAAAATGGCAGATGAAATTCAATGTTGATAAACGCAAAGTAATGTATCTCGCAAAACATAAGCCCGACGATACATCCAAAATGATGGGGGCTAATTTAGCTGTTACCACTCAAGCGAGATCTGGGAGTCTTTGTGGAGAGTTCTCTGAAAACATCCACTCAATGTGCAGCGGCCGTCAAAAAAGCGAACAGAATGTTAGGAACCATTCAGAAAGGGACAGATAATAAGACAGAAAATATCATAACGCCTCAAAATAAATCCATGGTACGCCCACACCCTGAATACTCGTGCTGTTCTGGCTGTCCCATTTCAACAAAGATATGTTCGAACTGGAAAAAATACAGAGAAGGGCAACAAAAATGATTAAAGGGATGGAACAGCTTCTGTGTGAGGAGAGATTGAAAAGACTGGGCCCCTGCTCGTCTTAGAAAAGAGACAACTCGGGGGCTAGGATAGAGGGCTCCACAATGACGAATGGTGTGGAGGAAGTGAATACGGAAGTGTTATTTGCCCCTTCATGTAACACAAGAACCAGGGGTCACCCGATGAAATTAACGGGCAGCAGGTTTACAAGAAAGACAAGGAAGTTCTTCTTCACACAATGCCCAGTCAACCTGCGGAACTCACTGCCAGGGGATGTGGTAAAGGCCAAACGTATAATGGAGTTAAAAAAGAATTTGATAAATTCCCGAAGCACAGGTCCACCAATGGCTATTAGCCAAGAGGATCAGGGATGTATTCCCGAGCTCTGGGTGTCCCTAAACTGGACGACAGGGGACGGATCATGTGCTAATTGCCCTGTTCTGTTCACTCACATCTGGTACCGGCCATTGTCAGAAGACAGGATACACTGGACCATTGGTCTGCCCCAGTGTGGCCTTTCTTATGTTCTTTAACTGGACGCAGTGTCACTCTAACCCATGCTTCATACAGAGGGAAAATCACCCCTACTCACTGCCCCCTGTTTCGACGTGGTTCTTGAGTACAGAACATTACAGAGCCCCCGGCGCACTGTTGGCTCTGGTCGTCTTGCTATCAGCCCCGCCTCAATAATTACTTCCACACCATCCCGACCGTCAGAGGCCCATGGTGCTGTGGTACCCGGAGACTGGAAGCGCTCGGAAGTCTGGCTCTAAGGACTTCAGGTCCTCACCAAAAAGGGCAGGTGTTTCTGGACCCAGTTAACCCTGCCAAAGCCCTCTGCTTCCATCCAGTCCCCAGGGCTGCCCCCTCAATGGGGTTCACCAGAAAGCCCCAGCTCCCGGAGTCATGGGATTCTTTGGGACCCTCAGCTTCCGACTGAAAACAAAACCCAACGTCGGTTTCTAGCCCTCATGGACAAAGGCCAAAAAATGCGACCTCCCCATGGCTCCAAAGCCAGAAGACAAATAAAGCTCCCACCATGGGTTTTTTTTCAAAATCTCAGGATATTTTTAAGCTGCTCCTGCGCTTTTCAATGGCTTGGGGTTGAAATGTAGAAACACTCCTGCATTTGGAAGTCCGGACGGGGCCTCGGCTGTTTCCCCTGGGACAAAGTTCGCATATAACAGCCTGACGTGGCATTTGGGGATGTGCAAAAACTCTTCCCTTGATTGGCTTTACACCAGTGGCACTTGACCTGGGAAAACTGAGGAAGAGAAAGGGCAACTGACTCCCTCAAAATCACATAGGCTTGTGGGGAGGCTCTGAGAGCAGAACCCAGGAGTCCTGACTCCCAGCCACATCCTGCTCTAACCCATGAGACCCCACGCCCTCCTCTAATCACTGGACCATGCTTTTGTTCCAACACAGCATGTCAAGCCGTTTCAGTGACCGATGCACTAGCCCAGCTATTGTCCCAATTAAAAGAGCTCTCGCCACTCAAAAAGAGCCAGCTCCAAATCGATTAACCACAGGTGCCGATTAGAACATTCATTGCAACAGTGTCTCACGCTTCTGCGCATTCAGGACGCGCATCACCCAGGGGCACAGAGCTAGCATCCTGCATCCTCACAGCCCAGCCGGCGCAGACAAAATGAACCCTGGTGCTGCTGGAATCTGGTTTGCTACGCACAGACTCCCTGAGAATCGTACCGTCCCCAAAGCCTCCTAGACTCCTGCTTTCTCGCCCAGCAGGACCGATCGTTCTGCTCACACCCCATAAGAGCTCACCAGAGAGTGTGCCACGCCCACGGGAAACAACAGTTATAGCAGTGCTGCTGTATTGCCCCTTTCAGCCACAGATCTCAAAGCACTTCGCAAAGGCGGTCCTGAGCTGAGATGGGGGCCCAGCATCGTGCCAGGTGCTGCACGGACCCCAACCCAGATCAGGATCCCATGCTGGGGGGGGCCGGGGTGCTCCGCACAGAGTCTGACCAAGATCAGGGCCCCATTGTTCTGGGCACTGCCCAGACCCCAACCAAGATTGAGTCCGAGCCCCCCCCCCCCCCCCCGCAATTGTGCCAGACCCAACCCAGATCAGGCTCCCATCATGCTGGGCACTGCCCTAACCCAGATCAGGGATAGAACCCAGGAGTCCTGACTCCCAGGCCCTCCCCCTCCCCCGCTCTAACTGCTAGGCCTCCCCACCCCTCCCAGAGCAGAAGATAGAACCCAGGATTCCTGGCTCCCAGAATGTGATGGCCAGGCCCTGGGTCCCAGCAGCCCAGGTGCTGGGGAGGGGGTCAGGATACAGGGCAAGTGGGTGCCCGTCCCAGCCAGGGTGTCACGCCACCAGTCACTGGTGCGGCACACCACCCCACAAGAACCCGCCCGGCTGGGGGGGCCGGGCTTGCTGCCTCCAGGCCAGAATTGGAGGGCTTTTCATCCCGGGGGGAGGGCTTTTCATCCCGGGGGGGTGGAATGTCAGGAATTGCCCTGTTTCCTCACAGTCCCCCACCCCACCCCCCACCCCCAGGCTGCTGCTCTGCACCCTCAGTCCCCCCCCCACAACGGTCCTGCAGCCTCCTACTGCAGGGTGCTGCCAATCTGCCCCCCAGAGCATCCTCCCCCTGCCCCCTGTTGCTGGATGTGCCCTGCCTGTATCCCCCTGAGCTCTTCCCCCTCCAGCCCCACCTTTGCATAGCCAAGACCCCTGCAAGGAAAGAGCCGCCAGCCTGGCCCATCCCCACCAGAGGGAGAAGCTGCCGCCTGCAGGGGACACCCTAGAGCTCTCAGCCCCTCGCCCTGCCACAAAGGGGTACTTGGGGGTCCAGTGGGTGGGCAGAGGTGGGGGCTGGGAGCCAGGACTCCTGGGTTCTGTTAGAAGCTCTGGCAGGCGAATGTTCCCCCAGGCGGTGCCAGGGGAGGGGAGCGGGCATCTCTTGCTGCCGACTGATCCTCCCCAGAACCGTAGCCGGGTTGGGGGGGAGGGCAAATCTCCCAGCTGCGGGTCGCCCCGGGCAACGTGACGAAGGGCCAGGAGCCACACGGGATGCACCCGCGTTGGGCTTGTTTACAGCATGGAACCGCCCTGGGCGCAGGGGCTCGACACCAGTCCCCTTCCAGGGCTGGGGCTAGAACCCAGGAGACCTGGCTCCCAGCACCCCCTGCTCTAACCACCAGACCTCACTCCCCTCCCAGAGCCGGGACTAGAACACAGGACACTGGGTTCTGGCTCCCAGCCTGGGCCTCTGCAGCTCTGCAAGCCCAAGCCCCAGGGGCAGCTGGGTAATTGCACCTGCCTCTGGGGAGCAGCCCAGGGTCTGTCTGGTTCCATCAGCCTTGAGGAAGAACCTCCCTTAGGCTGAGCCCAGCCCTGGCTGTGTGGGCCATTGTGGGGGGAGGGTGAGGGGGGGTTCAGGGAATCTGCCCTGCCCCCAGCCTCAGCGGCATCCTAGGAGAGTCAGGTGCCCACAGATCCCTCATGCAGGGCCCCAGGCCTGGGGGGAAGGCACCGAGACTCACTTGATGCCCAGGGGCAGGGATGGCACACCGGGAGCTAGGGGGCAGGTAGCTCCTCAGGAGGGGTCTGGCGCATTCTGGCCCCCAGGGCACTGCACAGCTGCAGTGGGGGGCACAGCGTTTGGAGCCCAGCCCCCACCCCAGAGCAGATTAGGGTGCAAGGCCCTGGGGCGGGCAGAGCAGGGCGGGAGAACGGTGCCAGCCAAGCCCATGGAGGGGGAATGAACGCACGCGCAGACGGGCTGGGCCCAGTAGTTAGACCTCTGCCCTGTGAGCCCTGGGCTCAGTTCCCTGCTCTTAGACCAGAGCCATGAAGGTATTTAGGCTCCTACCTTCCAATAGAAAGGCCTTAGCCACTCCGTGCCTCAGTTTCCCCATCTGTACAATGGGAATAACAGCCCCGCCTCATGGGGGTGGGGGTGAGGATAAAGATTGGGAGGTGCCTTATTATGGGGGAGTCAGATACTACGACAAGAGGTGCTTATCTAACCCCCACCCTCACCCCCACCCCGCGAGGCAAGGCAGGGCTATTCTCCCCAGTGTACAGACGGGAAACTGAGGCCCAGAGAACCCAGGAGCCCTGCCTTCTTGTTCTAGCCCACTAGACCCCACTCACCTCCCAGAGTTGGGGGGAGAACCCAGGAGTCCTGGATCCCTAATGACCACAAAGGGAACCAGTAACCCCACGTCCTACGCACTACTCATGACACAAGTCCTCCATGCTCACCCCACCCTGGGCTCCCCGCATCTCCGCCGGCGCCTCTCACTCCCAGCCCGCAGCCCCCTGCTCCCCACCACACATGCTCACATCCTGCTGCAGGAACTCATTACATTTGAGCTCTGGGGGTCCAGAGAGGGGTCCCATGGGGCTGGGGGGGGCACTGAGGACCCTGAGCCCAAAGCCAAGTGGGCTCTGTGCAGAAGGGACCTCAGAGCCCTGAGCCTGGGGAGGGGGGCCTGGCTCCGGGCAGCAGCAGGCCAGCTGGGCATGGAGGGGGCAGGGCAGCCTGACCGGCACAGATCCCCCCCCCCCACCCCAATCGCTCTAGGAAGGGATAAAGGTGCAAAGAACAAAGGGTGACACCCAGCCGGGAGCATCGGACAATAACATCCCCCCAGGGCCCAGAGCTGCAGCTGGGGATAGAACCCAGGAGTCCTGACTCCCAGCCCCCCACCCACACCCCGCTCTACCCACTCCCCTCCCAGCACCTGGGCCGGTAGCAGGTGCCCTGGCTGAGCCCTGCAGGGAACTGGCCAGGGACTGAAATGGGGCAGGGCTGAGGAAGGCCAGGTGCTGATGCGGGGGTGGGGTTCAGCCAGGACTCCTGGGTCCTTCCAGGGCAGGTGGGGATGGGGGGCGTCAGGCAGGACTCCTGGGTACCATGGCAGCAGCAGGGACTCACCACCGGGCCTGTGCCACATGGGATCCCCCACCCTCACCCCAAGGATCTGGGGTGCAGGGCCCCGTCCCCCCAGAGAGCGAGGCCTCCCCAAGCAGGGTGGGTGGGGCTCTCGGCTCATCACTGGAGGGCAGCCCCAGGCACCCCACCATCTCCACATGGGGCAGGGCAGGGAGGGGGTGCCTGCTTGGCAGCCATTTTCTGGGGGCTCAAAGCACTGCCCAGGGACTGGCAGCCCAAGGGGAAGGAGAGAGATGAGACTGGGAGGGCGGGGTCCAGGCTGGAGACACCCCTGGGGGAGAAGGATGTACCACCCCCAGCCCTCTGATTGCAACCCACCAGCCCCTCCAGGGACAGCAACCCACCAGCCTCCCAATACATCACACCAGCCCCCCAGGAATAGCAACCCACCAGCCCCCCAGTGCAACCCACCAGCCCCCCAATATATCACACCAGCCCCCCAATGAAACACACCAGCCCCCCAGGAACAGCAACACACCAGCCCCACAGTGCAACACCCCAGCCCCCGAGTACATCACACCAGCCCCCCAATATATCTCACACACCCCAGGAACAGCATCACACCAGCCCCTCCCCAGAGCAACACACCAGCCCCCCAATACAACACATCAGCCCCCCAGGAAGAGCAACACACTAGCCCCCCAGGAAGAGCAACCCACCAGCCCCCAATACCTCACACCAGCCCCCCAGGAATAGCAACACACCAGCCCCCCAGTGCAACACACCAGCCTCCCAGTACATCATACGAGCCCCCAATACATCACACACACCCCAGGAACAGCATCACACCAGCCCCTCCCCAGAACAACACACCAGCCCCCCAATACCTCACACCAGCCCCCAGCACATCACACCCCCTCACGAACAGCAAGACACCAGCCCCCCCCAGTGCAACACACGAGCCCCCCAGGAATAGCAACACACCAGCCCCCCAGTGCAACACACCAGCCCCCTCCCATTTCCATCCCCTCTGCACAAAGCCCCAGGCCCATCCCCAGCTCTTCGCCGTGTGTGCACGGAGGGGGACAGGGCAGGCAACGTGGGGGGGTCCCTGCTCCAAAGGCAGAGGATGTGGCAGAGCACCCCCCCCGCCCCAGCCAACTCTGGCTCTTCCCCAGCTTCTCCCTCCCCTTCACATGCCTTTGTCAGCTCGCCAAACTGCTCCCCCCTCCACGTGGGAGGGGGAGGAAATGGGGCTCCCCCTCCCCCACGGCTAAGCCACCTGCACTGTGACTTTAAGAAACACAAACTCAGCTGCTGCACCCCCCCCCATGCACACACACATCCCCCCCTGCTGCATTGCTGCCCCCCCAGCCCCCTTCCCTGCACCCCCCCATGCACACACACATCCCCCCCTGCTGCATTGCTGCCCCCCCAGCCCCCTTCCCTGCACCCCCCCATGCACACACACATCCCCCCCGCTGCACTGCTGCCCCCCAGCCCCCTTCCCTGCACCCCCCCATGCACACACACATCCCCCCTGCTGCATTGCTCCCCCAACCCCCTTCCCTGCACCCCCCCATGCACACACACATCCCCCCCTGCTGCATTGCTGCCCTCCAGCCCCATTCCCTGCACCCCCCCACGCACACACACATCCCCCCCTGCTGCATTGCTCCCCCCCAACCCCCTTCCCTGCACCCCCCTGCACACACACATCCCCCCCTGCTGCACTGCTGCCCCCCAGCCCCCTTCCCTGCACCCCCCCATGCACACACACATCCCCCCCTGCTGCATTGCTGCCCTCCAGCCCCCTTCCCTGCACCCCCCTGCACATACACATCCCCTCCCTGCTGCACTGCTGCCCCCATCCCCCTTCCCTGCACCCCCCCATGCACACACACATCCCCCCTGCTGCATTGCTGCCCCCAACCCCTTCCCTGCACCCCCCCTGCACACACACATCCCTCCCTGCTGCACTGCTGCCCCCCACCCCCTTCCCTGCACCCCCCATGCACACACACATCCCCCCCTGCTGCACTGCTGCCCCCCCAGCCCCCTTCCCTGCACCCCCCCTGCACACACACATCCCCCCCTGCTGCATTGCTGCCCCCCACCCCCTTCCCTGCACCCCCCCTGCACACACACATCCCCCCTGCTGCACTGCTGCCCCCCCAGCCCCCTTCCCTGCACCCCCCTGCACACACACATCCCCCCTGCTGCACTGCTGCCCCCAGCCCCCTTTCCTGCACCCCCCATGCACACACACATCCCCCCCTGCTGCACTGCTGCCCCCCAGCCCCCTTCCCTGCACCCCCCCATGCACACACACATCCCCTCCCTGCTGCACTGCTGCCCCCATCCCCCTTCCCTGCACCCCCCCATGCACACACACATCCCCCCTGCTGCATTGCTGCCCCCAGCCCCTTTCCCTGCACCCCCCCTGCACACACACATCCCCCCTGCTGCATTGCTGCCCCCCAGCCCCCTTCCCTGCACCCCCCATGCACACACACATCCCCCTGCTGCACTGCTGCCCCCCAGCCCCCTTCCCTGCACCCCCCATGCACACACACATCCCCCCCGCTGCACTGCTGCCCCCCAACCCCCTTCCCTGCACCCCCCCATGCACACACACATCCCCCCCTGCTGCATTGCTGCCCCCCCAGCCCCCTTCCCTGCACCCCCCATGCACACACACATCCCCCTGCTGCACTGCTGCCCCCCAGCCCCCTTCCCTGCACCCCCCATGCACACACACATCCCCCCCTGCTGCACTGCTGCCCCCCCAGCCCCCTTCCCTGCACCCCCCTGCACACACACATCCCCCCTGCTGCACTGCTGCCCCCAGCCCCCTTTCCTGCACCCCCCATGCACACACACATCCCCCTGCTGCACTGCTGCCCCCCAGCCCCCTTCCCTGCACCCCCCATGCACACACACATCCCCCCCTGCTGCACTGCTGCCCCCCAACCCCCTTCCCTGCACCCCCCCATGCACACACACATCCCCCCCGCTGCATTGCTGCCCCTCAGCCCCTTTCCCTGCACCCCCCCTGCACACACACATCCCCCCCACTGCATTGCTGCCCCCCGCCCTTCCCTGCATCCCCCCTGCACACACACATCCCCCCCTGCTGCATTGCTGCCCCCCAGCCCCCTTCCCTGCACCCCCCATGCACACACACATCCCCCCCTGCTGCACTGCTGCCCCCCAACCCCCTTCCCTGCACCCCCCCATGCACACACACATCCCCCCCGCTGCATTGCTGCCCCTCAGCCCCTTTCCCTGCACCCCCCCTGCACACACACATCCCCCCCGCTGCATTGCTGCCCCCAGCCCCTTCCCTGCATCCCCCCCTGCACACACACATCCCCCCCTGCTGCACTGCTGCCCCCCCAGCCCCCTTCCCTGCACCCCCTCTGCACACACACATCGCCCCCTGCTGCACTGCTGCCCCCCAGCCCCCTTCCCTGCACCCCCCCTGCACACACACATCCCCCCCTGCTGCACTGCTGCCCCCCCAGCCCCCTTCCCTGCACCCCCCCTGCACACACACATCCCCTCCCTGCTGCATTGCTCCCCCCAACCCCCTTCCCTGCACCCCCCTGCACACACACATCCCCCCCGCTGCACTGCTGCCCCCCAACCCCCTTCCCTGCACCCCCCCTGCACACACACATTCCCTCCCTGCTGCACTGCTGCCCCCCAGCCCCCTTCCCTCCACCCCCCATGCACACACACATCCCCCCCTGCTGCACTGCTGCCCCCCCAACCCCCTTCCCTGCACCCCCCATGCACACACACATCCCCCCCTGCTGAACTGCTGCCCCCCAGCCCCCTTCCCTGCACCCCCCATGCACACACACATCCCCCCCTGATGCATTGCTGCCCCAACCCCCTTCCCTGCACCCCCCCTGCACACACACATCCCCCCCTGCTGCATTTCTGCCCCCTAGCCCCCTTCCCTGCACCCCCCCTGCACACACACATCCCCTCCCTGCTGCACTGCTGCCCCCGCCCCCTTCCCTGCACCCCCCCATGCACACACACATCCTCCCCCTGCTGCACTGCTGCCCCCCCGCCCCCTTCCCTGCACCCCCCATGCACACACACATCCCCCCCTGATGCATTGCTGCCCCCAACCCCCTTCCCTGCACCCCCCTGCACACACACATCCCCCCCTGCTGCATTTCTGCCCCCTAGCCCCCTTCCCTGCACCCCCCCTGCACACACACATCCCCTCCCTGCTGCACTGCTGCCCCCCGCCCCCTTCCCTGCACCCCCCCATGCACACACACATCCCCTCCCTGCTGCATTTCTGCCCCCCCAGCCCCCTTCCCTGCAGCCCCCCCATGACACAAAAAGCACCGCTAACAGGAACGGAGAGAGGGGGGCAGCTTCCATTGGGGGCTCCCCAGAGATTGCCCACCCCCCCTTTCTCCTCCCCCCATGGCATGTTCCACTGGGGACTCCCCGAATTCCTCCATCCCGCCCCCCACCTCCACCCCGGCCCCCCACTGCTCTGTCCAGACCGGGCTGTGGCCCATGAGGGGCCCCCAAAATCCACCCCTCCTCCCTCTGCGACACCTCCCTTTCCACCCCCAGCTCCCCTTTGTCTGCACACCCCGCCCCCCGGCGTTAAATCCTCCCAGGGGGATGTTCGAGGGGACAGCAAATTACTGGGCCCCAAGGAGCCTCGGAATCGCTGCAAGGTCAAAATGGCTTTTGTCGCTCCGGAAAAGTGTCTCTCTGTTGGAGGAGGGGCTCTCAAACCGACCTTGAATTCAAAATGTGTGGGGGGGGTTACAATGATCTTAACGCGTGCGGGGACCGGCGCCAGTGGGAAGCGGTTTGCGCCGAGCCCCCCACCCCGGCTCGGGCCTACACCCTCGCTGGCTCGGCAGGATCTTCAAAGAAACCGGGGGCGGGGGGGGCGGTTTGTGGCCGTTGAAATGAGCGAGGGAGAGACTGAGGACAAGGGCAACGCCGGGAGTGGCCGGGGGGGGGGATCAAGGTGGGGGGGGACACGGTCGGGTCAGAACATTATCCGGCTTGGATGGTTTAGACACGACTCCTACTCCTGGACCAGGCCCGGCCTAGACTCGCTGACCCGTCCCAGCCTACGGCTCTAGGGTACAGTGACCAGATGCCCCGATTGTATAGGGACAGTCCCGATTTTTGGGGGCTTTTTCTTGTCTAGGCACCGATTACCCCCCACCCCCTGTCGTGTCCGATCACCCTATTCTAGGGGGTCACGTGCAAGTCTGCGGGGCGGGTGGCGGGGGGGGAAAGTGCAGCATAGAGATCTGTGAAAAGTCAGGGGAGGCAAACCAAGTGGGGGCCCCTTTGCCCCATAGCACATGAGGCCCCTGGTGTGGAGGGGGGAGGTTGAAACAATCTAAAATTAAACGGGGGGGGGGTTGATGTTAAATTAGGTAGACAGAGGCCTGGCTTGCAGAGCGAGCCACGCAACTGCAAACACAAGATGGGGGGGTGTCCTAGGAGGGTGGTTCAAATCTGCAATTCAGCTGGGGGGGGGAAGGGGGGATGGTTTTTAAAAGGCTCCTAAATTAGCTGGCAAGCCGGAGGCGGGGGAATTGAGACCCGGGGCTGCGCCTGGCACCGCCAGCCCGCCCGTGTGGGGCGCAGGAGAGCGGCTGGGTTTTAAATGACCTCGCGAGGGAGAGACACTGGATTGGGAAAAAACCCAGGATTTACAATTTGCAAATGCAAAAGCTGAGTGTGGGGGGGGGAGCTTGTCCGTGACCAAGCCCCCATCCCCCAAAGCCAGCCCGCTGTCAGTTCCCATTGTCAGAGCCGGGCTGGCTTCTCCTCCTGCAGAGCCTGAGATGGGGGGGCGGGGGGGAGCTGCTGTCTCAGCACCCAGAGAAAGGCAATTCCGCAGGAGCTGCTCTCCTGGCACGCACAAAAATGTATCCAGCTCTGAAGGATTGTGTGTCTGTCTCTCCCTGCGCGTCTCCGCAGCGCCCAGCGGCTGGCACGACGCGGGGGCCCCATCTCGGGCGGGGTCTGGGCAGTGCCCAGCACAATGCGGGGGCCCCATCTCGGGCGGGGTCTGGGCAGCGCCTGGCACAATGGGGGGCCCATCTCGGGGTGGGGTGTGGGCAGCACCTGGCACAATGGGGGGCCCCATCTCAGGGGGGGTCTGGGCAGCGCCTGGCCCTGATCTTGATTCTGGAGGGGTCTCAGGCATTAGTGTATCAAGTAATAAGGATGCAAACATGAGGTTATATCCATATATCTAGATCTATACACACATACACACCCCTATCAGCACACACACACACACACACACACACACACACACACCCCTATCAGCACACACACTGACACTCACACACACACACACCCCTATCAGTGCACACACTGACACACACGCACACACCCCTATCAGCACACACACCGACACTGACACTCACACACACACACCCCTATCAGCACACACACACACACACACACCTATCAGCACACACGCCGACACTCACTCACACACACACACCCCTATCAGTGCACACACTGACACACACGCACACACCCCTATCAGCACACACACCGACACTGACACTCACTCACACACACCCCTATCAGCACACACACACTCACACACACCCCTATCAGCACACACACTGACACACACACACACACACACACACCCCTATCAGCACACACGCCGACACTCACTCACACACCACACCCCTATCAGCACACACACACACACACACACACACACACACCCCTATCAGCACACACACTGACACTCACACACACACGGACACACCCTATCAGCACACACACTGACACTCACATACACACACCCCTATCAGCACACACACTGACACACACACACACACACACACACACCCCTATCAGCACACACACTGACACTCACACACACACCCCTATCAGCACATTCGCCGACACTCACTCACACACACACACCCCTATCAGCACACACACACACACACACTCACATACACACACCCCTATCAGCACACATGCCGACACTCACACACACACCCCTATCAGCACACACACTGACACACACACACACACCCCTATCAGCACATTCGCCGACACTCACTCACACACACACACCCCTATCAGCACACACGCACACACACACACACTCACACACCCCTATCAGCACACACACACACACACACTCACATACCACACCCCCATCAGCACACACGCCGACACTCACACACACACACACACACACACCCATCAGCGCACACACACACACACACTCACATACACACACCCCTATCAGCACACACGCCGACACTCACTCACACACACACACACACACACCCATCAGCGCACACACACACACACACTCACATACACACACCCCTATCAGCACACACGCCGACACTCACACACACACACACCCCTATCAGCACACACACTGACTCTCACACAAAGGGTACAGTATACATGAGCCGAGTGCATTAGATAGCCATACCTGGAGATCCACACACCAGAGTGTATCCTCCAGCCGTACGTGTGTAGACACACACACCTCGCTGTCTACCCCCCCACACACACACACGCCGGTAGAGTTCACACACACGCCGTACATACGACCCCTCCATCCCAGACACGCTCCCACCCGGGGTAGATTTTACAGCAGCGCCCGGCTCCAGAAAGGCACCCCCAGAACACCCCGCCCCTGCGGATAGCCACTCACTGGCATGGGAAATATTCCTACAGATCCATAGACCCCGCGTATCGCCCATCTCCAGACCCCCCCCCGGTTACCCCCCCCCCGCGTATCGCCACGGACCCCCCCATTCTCTTTCTTTGCAGCTGCCTGTCTCCATGTTGAGCCCTGTTCTCACCCCCCGCCATGCCCTAGCTCGCCCCACAGCTCTGCCCCACGCGCGCTATGGGGCCAGAGTTCTGTAGATCCAGGGGATCCCCCCCCACCCTGGCACCTTTACACCCACGTTTCACCCCGATCCCCACCCCAACCCCTGACAGCCAACCGGGACCGGGCTGCGAGATCCAGCCGAAATCGCAGTGCAGGGACTGGGAGGGGGGGATTTATACCGTACACCCCCCAAAAGACGCGCACCCCGATATCAGTCAACCCCCCCCACGCATCCAACCAACCCCCCCAGATACCTACGGTGACCATTCTTCCAGCGCCGCGGGCACTCCCGCTGCAGGGCCGGGCGGCCGTGGGGCTGCGCTCTCCAGCCGCCGGCCCGCACCCCCCAGCCCCCCGCCCCGGGTGGGGTCGGATCAGCGCCGAGGAGCGGGGGGAGGGAAATCCGGAGGACCGATTGAAAAGCCAAATCCCGGGCGAGGATCGGGGCTCGATGTGTGTAGGTCCAGCGGCGGAGGGGGGGAGATTGGGAAGGGGGGGGCTGAGCAGCGGGGGGGGGGGAGCTGAGCGGGGGAGGGCTGAGCAGTGGGGGGGGAACTGAGCGGGGGGGGCTGGGCAAGGGGGACTGAGTGGGGGGGGCTGAGCAGTGGGGGGGAGATGAGCGGGGGGGCTGAGCAGGGGGGAGATGAGCAGGGGGGCTGAGCAGTGGGGGGGAGATGAGCGGGGGGGGTCCTCTTGTTCTCGGCCTCCTGGGAAGAAAGGAAGGCGAGAAAGGAGGAGGGGGGTGGACGAGAAAAGAGACAAGGGAGGAGAACCGGACCGGGGGGAGAAGACGGAGGAGAAGGGAGAGCGGAGGGAATGGAAACGAAGAGGTAAAACCAAACAATGAAATGAACAGAAGGAGCCGAGTCTTGGCCCGGGGGCGAGGAGAGAACGAGGGGGGGGGGGGGGAACGAAAAGGAGGAAGAAGAAAAGAAAAAAAGGAAAAGAACGAGAAAAGGAAGGAACCGGAGGAGCGGCAGCTGCAGCCTTGCGCTGGCTGGTCCTTTAAATGTCCTTGGTTATTTAAACCCGGGGTTTATTACGGGGGGGAGGGGGAGGCGGGGTTTTTTTCGAGGGGGGGGGTCTTGTTTTTTCTCCCCCCTCCAATATGCAAAAAAACAAAGGATCCTCTGCAGCCCCCCCCCCGTGTGTGATGGCTGGGTCCAGCTGCCCCGCGGCCCCCCCCCCAGACTCCCTCCTGGCCCCCCAGCGACGGGACCCGGCTCATTGGCTGGGACCAGCGGCAGCGAGTTCTCTCTTGGTTAACACCCACCCACCCCCCATAGCACACGCAGCCCCGCCCCCGATGGCACACACAGACCCCCCCCTCCCCGCGGATAGCACACACCCCATAGCGCCCCCCCCCCAGGGTAGCACACGCAGCCCCACCTCCCCGATAGGACATCAGTCCCCAAGATTTCACACACACACACACCCCGATAGCACACGCAGCCCCGCCCCGATGGTACACACAGACCCCCTCCCCGCGGATAGCACACACCCCATAGCGCCCCCCCAGGGGTAGCACACGCAGCCCCGCCCCCCCGATAGAACATCACTTCCCAAGATTTCACACACACACACACCCGATAGCACACGCAGCCCCGCCCCGATGGCACACACAGCCCCCCCCCCGCTCCCCGCGGATAGCAGACACCCCATAGCGCCCCCCCAGGGGTAGCAAACGCAGCCCGGCCCCTCCGGGTAGCACACCCCCCCCCCGATAGCATACGTAGCCCCCACCCCATGGCACATCCATCCCTCCCAAGCAGCCCCCACCCCAGCTCGTGCACGCGCCTCCCTATACTGCACTCCCAGCCCCCCTCCCCCCAGCATTCACTCGGACCCCATCCTACATGCAGAAGCCCCTGTACCGCCCCCCCATCTCTCCTCGCTGGGGTGGGGGGGACCCCTCAGCTCCGGGGCGGGGGGAAGGAGAGGGGTGGTGTTTCAGATACAACCCAGAGAGAGAGAGAGGAGATATATATAGAGAGAGATATAAATAGCTTAGAGATGGATAGATATAGATCTAGAGAGAAGGAGATAGATAGATAGATAGATAGATAGATAGATAGATAGAAGGGGTGTATGGGGCTAGATAGATAGATAGATAGATAGATAGATAGATAGATGGGGTGTATGGGGATAGATAGATAGATAGATAGATAGATAGATAGATAGATAGATAGATAGGGTGTATGGGGATAGATAGATAGATAGATAGATAGATAGATAGATAGATAGATAGATAGATAGATAGATGGGTGTATGGGGCTAGATAGGTAGCTAGATGGTGTGTATGGGGCCAGCCAGCCAGGGTCTGTGAGAGAACCAGGCCGAGACAGAGAATCTCTCTTTCGTGTCATGCCATTGAGTCTCTGGGTGTCTGGGTCAGGGGGCACAACTGCAGGGAAAGGGAGTTATGCTGGGGGGCATCCAACTGCAGGGCAGACTCTGCTCCACCAGCAAGATTTATCCCCATTTCATGGGGGCAGAGAAACTGAGGCACAAAGAGGGACATGCCCAGTGAGGCAGTGGCAGAGCTGGGGACAGAACCCAGGAGTCCTGGCTCCCAGTCCCTCCCCTGGCTCTCCCGGAGCTAGGCATGGATCCCAAGAGTCCTGGTTTCCCAGTCTTTGCTCGGAGCAGCCTTCACACCAGTTGATACATTAGCTCTGAAAGTCGCCGGTTTCACTCAGTCTCCGCTTCACCCCCCTGGCATCGCCCAGTTCCTGGGCTGCTGAAATGCTGGGCAAATGACTGCGGCTAATCCAGGGGCCCCATTGTGCTGGGCAGACCCCAAGGGAGGGACAGTCCAGGCTGGATGGGCCCGGTGGGGAGGGATGGACTCAGGCTGCATCCAGCACTGAGGCTGGCGGAGCGATGGTGCCTCTAGTCTGGCCCCACAGGAAGGTTGGATAAAAGACCAACTACTGCTGCCAGCAAAGGGAGATCCTTTCTAGGTTAAGCAACAGAGCCCTGAGGGGAGGGAGGAGCTGCAGGGGAGCCGAGGTGGAGGGCATCCACCCATGGCCATCCAAAGAGCCTGCAGGCCCTGAATGGCAGCACTGGCCCAGGATGGAATCAGAGCAGCTCAGCTCTGTGTCATAGTGCCTATGCTCCTGATGCCAAATGGGGAGTCTCCAATGGCTCAGGCAGGTGGGGCGGGGAGGTCCAGGATTCAGACCGGAGTTACGAATAGGGCACAGAATGCAGCGTGGGAACGGGAGGCTGTCACTCTGTCGTTATCTCCAGGGGACGACTGAAGGAAGGGGACTGACAAGGTGGA
This sequence comes from Natator depressus, assembly GCF_965152275.1. NCBI lineage: Eukaryota > Metazoa > Chordata > Testudines > Cheloniidae > Natator > Natator depressus. The sequence continues at coordinate 23,941,605 of NC_134253.1, forward strand.
CCGTGGAGACTGGATCCTCTACACATCCATATCTACGTATCCAGTTCGCCGCTCCCCTAGGTCTGGATTGGAGGGGGCACCTCTAGATAGGAAAGACCCCATATCCCAATTCCCTGAGACAGCCAATCCCCACTCCCTGGGGCTGCATCAAAGCCAGGACTCCTGGGTTACCCAGCTCTGGGAGGGGAGTGGGGTCTAGTGGTTAGAACAGGGTGGGTTGGGAGCCAGGACTCCTGGGTTTTATTCCTGGCTCTGCCACAGACTCCCTGTGTGACCTTGACCAAGTCACTTCCTTCCCCCCATGCCTCAGTTTCCCCATCTGTAGCATGAGGCAAATGATACATACAGGCAGATGTTTGTGAGCTGCCTAGATACTACAGAGCTGGAGCCCAGTGCCAGAGAAATAACTGCAGTGAAAGTCACTTCACCCCAGGTTCGACATGCTCACCACTCCTTGCCTTCAGTGAAAAATGCCCTGGCCTAAAGCCACATTCAGCAGGTCACGCAGTGCTCAAGAAAGGGAGGCATGTATTATCCCCATTTCACGGCGGGGGAAACTGAGGCAACGAGCGGGGCAGGGACATGCCTTCAGCCCCCACTGAGCTGGGGCAGAACCCAGGAGTCTGGGCTCCTGATCTCCCCCTGTTCTAACCCCTAAAGAAAGTTCCACTCCCCGAGGCAGGGAGAGAACCCAGGAGCCCTGACTCCCAGCCCCTTCCTGCTCTAGCCCACTAGGCCGCACTCCCCTCCCAGAGCCACTAATAGAACCCAGGAGTTCTGATGCCCAGCCCCCACCCACCCTTGCATTCAGCACAGCCTCTCGTGCATAACCCAGGACCACAACCCAGGTGTCCTGCTCTTCGGTGTGGTTCCGAAATCAAAGTCTCCTCTCTCCAGAGGTCTCTAGACATTTCTAGAAAGTTTTCTTTGGCAGCTGTTCCCCCTGCCTGGCCAAAGTGCCGCAACACCCTCACACACACACACACACACACACACACACACACAACCACCACCCCTGACCCCCACCCTGGTCTCACAGCACAACCAGGGGGGTGCACATGGGCCCCACACTGGGTGCTTGCTAGCCCCATCTCGTTCTCTCCCCTTCCCTGGCGGATCCTGGCCTGCCCACCCTGTCTACAGGGAAATCAGCGCAATGTCTCGCTCCAGCAGAAGCCGCGCGACACAGGGAGAAAAGCCCTCCCGTCGCCTGCTCGATTTCCGAACCGAGCATCGACAAACATGCCACCACCCTGGCTGGAGACACACACGCCCCCGCGTGCAGCCTCGGGGAGGGCGTGTGGCAGTCGCTTTGGACCCAGCTCCGCCATCCCCCGGCTCCAATCCGGCCCCGTTTCCATCGAAACCCACCAATTTGGGGGGCAGGAGGAGGAGGTGGGAGTGGGAGCGGGAAGGGGGGGGGGGTGTTCGCTAATAACCGAGGAGAGAGGATTGGTTTTGGTTAAGCTGAGACGGTGCCTTGTCCCCTACCTCATTTGCGCTCAGCGGGTATCTTTCTGCGTCTTGCGGGCATCTGCTCATTTTGAACAGCGTCGCCATTGCTGATGGAAGCAGTGAGAGAGGAGAGAAAATAGCAGTTAGTCCCAGGGGAAAGGAAGAAAGAGACACGCACGCATAGCTAGGTAACGGGTTGGTAGCCGCGGCCGGTGATTTATAGCCCAGCCGGCCTGCGATTTTCCACCCAGGGAGAGCCGGAAGCAGAAAAGGAATCTCGCCACGCCGAAGAACCGAAACTGACCAACACCCCCCTCGACGCGCACACGCGGCTCCCTTCCCGTCAGATTCTTCGCAGAGAGAAAGGAGCCGGATATTTTGATGATGCCGTGCAAAGGGAAGGGCCGAGGGGGGACAGGCCGGGAGCTGGCTGTCGGAGAACCTGGCCCACGGCACGTACTGTCAGCCACGGGTGTCGAGGGAGATGCTGCTAAGTCCTGCCACCTGTCCACATTGTAATGGGAAGCTGCATCTAGTGGTTAGAGCAGGGAGAGGAGGGGGCTGGGGGATAGGACTCCTGGGCTCTCTTCCCAGCTCTGGGAGGGGTGTGAGGCCTAGTGCAGAGGTTTTCAACCTTTATTCATTCGCAGACTCCTAACAAATTTCAAATGGAGGTGCGGCCCCCTTTGGAAATCTTCGACATAGTCTGCAGACCCCCCAGGGGTCCACGGCCCACAGGTTGAAAACCACTGGCCTAGTGGTTAGAGTAGAGCAGACGTGGGGCCTGGCAGCTCTTTATGCAGGGATCCCTTGTCTGGCCTGGAGATGCAGCCACCCCTGGGGCGGGGCACAGTAGCTGTTTGTACAAGAAGGCCTCACCCAGCGCTGAAACACAGCCACTTCTGGGGTGAGGTGGGGCAGCTGTTTATACCCAGGGCTGAGACGCAGCTGACTGTGTGTGTAACCGCCCCAGGTGGGGGAGCAGAACGTGCTGGGGGAGGGGATGGGATGACCTTGGGGCTCTTCCATGGAGGCCGATAGCCCCTATGTTCTCCCCAGCCACACCGGGCCCTTCCCTGCTCCCTCCACGGCTGGGCTGGAGCATCGTCCCGGCTGGATCTCTTTATCCCGCACGTCGCTGCCCCACCATGGAAATCAGGACATGGTGGCAGGAACAATGACGGGGAGCAAAAGCCTCCCAGCTGCACTCTTCTGACCCCTCCCTTCCCACCCCCCCCGTGACACCTGCCAGCCTGCCCTTCCCCCACCCTCAGCCCATGCTTTTGTTCCCTCCATGTAGCCTCCCCCCAAACCCCTCCGTGTTCTCAGCTCGCCCCTCACAAACGTCCCAGACGCTGATGCACCCCAGAAAAGTTTCAGGTGGGCACAAGTGTTCACAGGATCCCAGCCTCCCGCTTTGATGGGCTTGGAAATTAGAGGCTGGGGAAACACAGCCTGGTGCCCGTGTCTCCCCAGCGCAGAAGCAGCAGCACACCCACAGGGGGCGCTCTCCGCCCGCCCCCCCCCCCCCCAGCCATCCCCTCCCACGCCCCAGACACCCTGCCAGCTCAGAGCAGGGGCTCCCAAGCAGGAAAAGAGGCAAGTCAGTTGCCCAGGTTTCTGGTCAGTTTCCTGGGGGTCTCTGCCAGGGCTGGGGGCTGGGCTCCGGCACAGGCTGCCCCAGGGAGGAGGGGAGTGAACTCTCTTGCCCCTATTTCTGATCCCAGGGTGGCACCTGACCATGAGGGCGCCTTGGAAGTGGCAGATCAGTTTGTCACACTGGCGGGAGGCTGGGGGGTGATTCGGCCTACAGGGCACATGGGTGGGAGTCAGGACTCCTGGGTTCTGTTCCGGGCTCTGGGTGGAGAGTGGGCTCAGGGAGTTACAGCGGGGGAGGGGGGCTGGGAGTCAGGACTCCTGGGTTCTGTTCTGGGCTCTGGGTGGAGAGTGGGCTCAGGGGGTCACAGAGGGGGAGGGGGGCTGGGAGTCAGGGCTCCTGGGTTTTGTTCCGGGCTCTGGGTGGAGAGTGGGCTCAGGGGGTTAGAGAGGGGGAGGGGGGCTGGGAGTCAGGACTCCTGGGTTCCACTCCCAGCTCCAGAAGGAGACTGGGGCCATGGCAGGACTACATGAGATAGCATGGCCAGAGTGTCTAGCCTAGTATCATGCCCTTAGCACTGTCCCAGATCTACCAGTGATCACAGCCCGGGACCCCCCCCCACATCTCCCACGCAGAACCAGCCCAGCAGAGCTCTCTGGTGCAGGCCCAGCCCTGCTCGGTGTTTGGGTGGAGGGTGAAGCAAAACCAGCCATCACCAGGCCAGGAGGTGGGGGCCAGGGGTATCCCCCGAGCCATGGGGACCGGCTGTGTCCATCTGGACAGGCAGGGGTGGGAGTCATGCACTGGCAGCTAAGGGGACCTGGGGCACAGACACACTCCTAGTGACACATGCATGGCCTGTCCCTCACAAGGCCCGTGCACTCACGCTGGCCATGCCACTCCTGCCCATGCTCTGCTCCTGCAGAGATCCTCCCATGCGGGTCCTGGCTCAGGGGGGCAGTGGTTCCGAGACCCCCAGCGACGTCTCCGCTAAATACCCTTCAGTTTCTCCTGCACTGAACTGTGTGAAAGGAGCAAAACAACTGGACTGAGGCTCTCCCCTGCTTGTACACTGGTTGCCCTTCCCTAACCAGGGAGAGAACCCAGGAGTCCTGGCTCCCAGCCCCAGTCCCAACCACTCGACCCCACTCCCCTCCCAGGGCCAGGGCAGGGAGGGAACCCAGGAGTCCGGAGACAGTCAAGCTGGCTCCTTGGCACTTTCTGAGGCCAGACCCAATTCAGCACCACAGACAGCTCCAGGGAGCCGCCCCTGACCTCGGTCCCAAGGCGGGGCCCCGCGGCGCTGACGGGCTGAGCAAGCGGAGCAAACCCGAACCGCTCTCGGCTCGCCCCCGCCCCTGGGACGCTGGGGACCACTGAAGTGAGGTGAGACAGGGCCAATGGGAAAGAAGCCAGGAGTCCTGGCTCCCAGCCCCCCCCCACTCTAACCGCTAGTCCCCACTCCCCTCCCAGAGCTGGGGGAAGAACCCAGGAGTCCTGGCTCCCAACCCCCGCCCTGCTCTCCAAGGGGGCCGGACTTTCCAGAGCTTCAGCTGCAATATCCCCAGTGACCTCAGATGACCTTTGAACAGGTGTCAGTGAGGGGGGCACTTTGGCCTCTCGACCCGCCAGGGTCCACGAAGGGTCAGCTCCCCCTCATGGGGAACAACAGCTAGAGGCCGGGGGGGCTTACCCCTCCTCCCAGCACTGCAGTGAATAGACCCCCTGGGGTGGGGGAGGGGACAAGACCCCAGGCCCCATCCCCAGCCACCACCACAGAGTGACTCCTGCCTAATAACCTCCACCCTGGGAGGGGAGCGGGGTCTGGTGGTTAGGGGGAGGGGGCTGGGAGCCAGGAATCTTGGGTTCTCTCCCTGGATCTGGGAGGGGAGTGGGGTCTAGTGGTTAGAGTGGGGGGGAGGGACTGGGAGCTGGGTTCTCTCCCTGGATCTGGGAGGGGAGCAGGGTCTGGTGGTAAGAGCAGGGTGCAGGGGTTGAAACTGATCTCTCCCTTTCCTCTCTGCCAAGCACAGTCCCTGCCCTCCTACCCCCAGGAGCAGGGGTGGGTAGCAGGGACCATATGCCACCAATTAGCCAGTGATCCCACATCTGCCACCATCCTGCGAGGGGGCGGGGGCGGGGAGGGGATGTGATGAGGAGGCCGAGCCCCATGTCCCATGGGAGGAAGGGGCCTGGCAGACGCAGGATCTCACCCCAGGATGGCAGCGCCCAGCCCACGTGCTGTGAATGGCCGGGGGAGAGGGGTCCCAAAGGGACTCTGATTTCAGGGCCAGGGAGCCAGATGGCCGGGGGTGGGGGAGGGGATTGGATTAGAGGGGGAGGAGGCCCCCTATTGCAGAGAGGGGAAAGACAGGGAGGGTGCAGAAACCCCAGCATGGGGACGGGAAAGAGGGGACCCCCCCTGCTGCAAACCAACCCCCCCATCCTACAGCCTCCACACTGCAAACCATCACCCCAAAACTCAGTCTTAATCCCTCAAATGTAACACAGGTCACAACCCCTCAAGTGCAAACCCACCCCCCTACCTGCCCCCCCTGCCCCTAAATCAAACCTCCCTACCCCCACTCATGGAGTCCTGCCCCCCCCCTCCTATGACCCAGCAGCTCCCTTGTAGGGGCCTGGCTCAGTCCCAGGCTGGGAGTCCCACCCAGGCCTTCCCCTCTGATGGCCCCCTATGTCATGAGTTTGCTGGGACCCCACCTGTCTCCCAGGGGTCCACGTTACAGAAATGCCCACATGGGGCACTGGGGTCAGCACTGACTGCAAGGGGAGAGCGCCCCCTAGTGATCCCCCACCTCGCTCCATGCAGCACAGGGCCCCTAGCACCGTCTCTGTACATAGGCCAGGAGCTCTCAGCCCCTACCAGCCTCAACCCCCTCATCCCTACCATGCCCACTTGTGCCCCAGGAGGCTGGTGGTTAAGGCCCTGGGCAGGGACTCAGGAGAGCTGGGTTCAACTCCTGGCTGTTCCACTGACCCTCTGCGTGACCTTGGGCGAGGCCCTGCACCTCTGGGACTCAGTTTCCCCACCCTGCCTTTGTCTGCTGAGGTGGAAAGGCCTTCGGGGCTGAGACAGTCTCTCTGTGTCTGGGGACCCTGATCTCGCTCGGGGTCTGTGCAGAAGCTGGCACGGGGCGGGCTGTGATTGCGGTCAGGGTCCTGGCAGTGCCTGGCACGAGAGGGGCTCTGACTTTGATGGGGAGGTCAGTGCAGCACCTGGCACGAGGGGGGGCCGTGATCTCAGTTGTCCGCTACCATAGTCATAAGAGTATGCTCCGTGGGTCCCCGCAAGCCGCAGAGCTGCATCAAATCCCAGCCCCGCTCCCAAGGAGTGGACCCCAGCACACGGGAGACTGGTCCGGCCTGGGGAGGAGACACACGCCCCATTCGGCTTTGTCAGCAGATCCGGCCTTCAGCAGCAAGGTCTCTCGCTGAGCGCCAGGGCCTGACTGCCCCGGGAAGCCAGCAATAGCCGGGGCTGGGCTGGCAGCTCAGCTGGGCACGAGGGGGTCGGGGGAAGGGAGACGGACAGGGGCATGAGGTGTCTTATCCTGGCTGGGGGAGACCCAGCTTTGCAGTGGGGGGGGGCTGCTGCATTGGCCTAATGGGGATACGGATTTGCAGCAGAGCAGAAGGTTGCAGTGTCTTGCTGGCGGGGGGAGGGGGCAGGGATGCAGCAGCTCAGGGCGAAAGGCTGCCAGGAGCCGCAGACTGGTTGCACGGGGATGCAGCGACGTGCAGGAGGTGGCATTAAGAGGCAGGGCGGGAGGCTGGCAGGCGACGGTGACGCCGCAGGGGGATGCGGTGCTGAGCAGGAGGATGCACTGAGCTGCAGGTGATGCAGATCTGCAGCAGAGCGGGGCAGGGGGCCAGAGGGAGGCAGGAGCCGGTGGCATGGGGTTGGGGGCGGGCGATGCAGCAGAAACAGATTGGAAGCAAAGCAGGGGCTAGCCGGGGGGGACAGATTGGCAACAGCACAGGGCCGGAGGGTGCAAGGAGCTGGCCTCTGATTTCAGGCCCCTGGCACAGCCCCACAGGGGGCAGCCGTTGGCTGGGAGCCATGGATAGATGCCCGTAACCCCCGCTCCCACCCCAGGCCATCCCTATGAGTGCCCAGAACTAGAGTAACCCCTGCCCTGTGTCCTGACTCCCAGCTCCCCTCCCAGACACACACACTCTAACCACTACATCCCATTCTCCTGGCAGAGCTGGGAATAGAACCCAGGAGGCCTGACTCCCAGCCCCCCCCCCCAACCACCACACCTCACTCCCCCCAGAGGAGGCACCCTTCTCCAGAGATTTCCCCACTCCAGCCAGTCACCTTTAGGGGTGACTGCTCCGATCAGGACCCCCTGGGCTGGAATCCGGCTCCACCGGCCCGGAGGGAGGTCCGGCGGGGGGGTCCAGATCTCACTCCGTGGGCCATGTGCAGGCTGGCACCGGGCTGCGCTGGCGTCCCCTCCTCCCATCCCTAAGCGCTTCTGACAGCTTGGGCCCCGGCGTGGGTGTCGGAGGCTTAAAATATCTGCTCTGCCTGGGGTCGCGGCACCCGTGCGCCTGTCTGGCAATGGGGTCAGGCCGCCGGGGTCCAGCCCCACATGGGGGTGCCCAGGGCAGCTTCACCCCCACGCAGGGGTCAACTGTGCCGTCTGCCTGGCCTTTCACAGGCACCAGCTCCTGTCTCTCTCCCACAGCGGGTGACACTTGCTCCCTTGATGCTGAGATGCAGCCACCTCTGGGGTGGGATGTGGGGGCTGTTTAACAGCCACATAGCAACACCACACAATCGTTTGGGACAGGAAGTGGAGTCAGGACTCCTGGGTTCTACCCCCATCGCTGGCAGGGGTGGGGGGGTCTAGTGGTTAGAGCTGGGGGGGTGGGGTGGGGCTGGGAGTGAGGATTCCTGGCTTCTATTCCCAGCTCCACCACTGACTCGTTAAGTCCCTTCCCTGTTTTGTGCCTCAGTTTCCTCTTTCCTCTGTCTCCTGGGGCGGGGGAGGCGTGTGCCCCGTGCTGTGGGGGGTGGCCTTGGGGAGGTGGGTGAGGAGAGGCGATAGCTCCGCCCCTGGGAGCCCTGGGCAGGTGACGGCTGCCAGCTGCCCGTCCGCCGTGCCCATCACTGCAGCCTCGGGGCTGTCACCACGGGCAAGGAAACAGCTGCGGCTACTCCCCCGCCAGGCGGCTGCCCCAGCGCTAACCTCTGGCACATCCTGCTCCTTTGTGCCTAATTGCATTACGGGGGGGGGGGGGCGCTGCCCTTTCCATTTGGGGTCATGGCCCATCCCCCCAGCAAGCTGGGTGGGCAGGGAGCCAGCACCCCCCCCAGGCCTGGAGTCAAAGGTCACTGGTCCAACTTCCTCCCTGGTATCCCCCCCATCACACTGATTAAAGGGGGGGAGCTGGGCTGCTCCATCCCTCCCCCCACTTTCCCCCCTCCCCATCTGCTGCCCTCCATTGGCTCAGCAGATCCCAGCAGGAGGAGCTCATCTCTAGGGAGGGATTGCCAGAGTAGGTGGGGGGGCTACCGGGTCGGAGGGGCCCGTGGGTCTGATTGGGGGGGGGGATACCAGGCTGGAGGGCCCATGGGTCTCATCGCATCTGGCAATGTCTGCCTTAGGCTGATAGCAGCGGGTGTGTGGGCCTGGGGGGAAGTGGCCCAGGGGAGGGGGCCCAGAGGAGGGGCCCGACTGGCACTTTTCGTTCCAGTGAGAAAGATTCGTTCCAGCCCCTGGCAACTTCGCTCAGCCTCCGCCTGACACGGGGTCGGGGTCCCCACCCCCCCAGATCCCCCCCATCCATCCACCGCTTGGGGTGCTGCAGGGGTGAGAGGATGGGGCCCAGAGGGTGTGTTCTGCAGGGGGTGTCTGTGCCGGGGTCATGCTCGTGTGCGTGTGTGCGTGTGTGTGTGCGTGCTATGTCCGTATTTGCATGGTGCTGTGTGTGTATTTGTCTGTGTGTTGCTGTATTTGTGTGTCGCCCTGTGTGTGTATTTGTGTGGGTGGGTATCTCTGTGTCATTCTGTGTGTGTTGCTCTGTGTGTCTGTGTCACTCTGTGTGTGTCTGTGTGTCGCTCTGTGTGTTGCTCTGGGTGTCTGTGTCACTCTGTGTGTGTCTGTGTGTCGCTCTGTGTGTTGCTCTGTGTTTCTCTCTGGGTGTTGCTCTGGGTGTCTGTGTGTCACTCTGTGTGTGTGTCGCTCTGGGTGTCACTCTGTGTGTGTGGCTCTGTGTGTTGCTGTGTGTCTGTGCCATGCGCCTTGCACGGCCCATCTCCACCAGCCCTAAGCCGGGAGCCCAAGTGGCCGGACTAGCTGCGCTGAGCCGGGATTTGGGCGGACTGGGACAGGCCTGGGCTGACCCGGGCAAGGCCGGGGGGAGAATCGGGATGGGGCTTTTGGGAGCCAAGCCCGCTGCCTTTACCAGGATCAGAGGCAATATACTGCATGGGGGCCTGGCTGCCTTTGCCCCCCCCACCTCCTTTGAGCTCGCCCCACTGCAGCCCCACAGGTAAGGGAGGGGTACTGCCCCCCCATTTGTGACACCACCCCTTGGAAAATCCCTACTCACCCCCAACCCCCCACTCCCTGCCCCACCCTCCAAACTCTCGCCCCCCTCGGTGCACTGACCCTAGTGGGGGAGGGATGGGGCCAAGTGCGTGGGGGGCCCTGAGGCAGCTGGGAGGGGGAAGGGAACAGAACCCAGCAGGGATGGGAGGGGGGGCAGTAGAGGCAGGCAGCATGGGAAGGAGCTCCCTGCACCCCCAAAGTCTCCTTGAGGGTTTAATCACCCCCCCCAGCTCCAATCCATATGAAAAGGCCTTAAATATATCCACCCCCCCAGCTTCCATGCCCCCTCCCTCATGCCCAGGGATGCTTTGCCCCCCATTAGCAGGGCAGTAGCTGTGGTTTCACCAGGGTGGGGGGACAACCCCCCTCCCCCAATTCAGCCCATTGCCTGGGGGAGGCTGGGGGTGGGGGACAGTGTCACCCTATTGCACAGAGGGGGAAACAGAGGCACAGACCTGGGCGGGGGGCTAATCGATGCCATCAGTGCCCCCTGCCCTATGGCACAGGGGGACTCTCCCCAGCGAGGGGAGGAGGGCGGGCAAGTGGGCACCGTCTCCCCCTCCCCGGGCGGCGCACACCTGGCTTGCTCATCCTCATCTCCATTTCAAGGAGCCAATTTCCAGCCACTCCAGAGTCGCACAAAGAGCTGAATGGGGCTCTCGGGCTGGTGCTGCCAGGCAGGGCAGCGGGGGGGGCCCTCAGGTCAAGGGGGCTGAAGTGGCTCTCGAGGGCGGCTGGCACCGCTCGCCGAGGGCCGGGGGGGGGAGGGAGAAGAATGGAGCCAGCACTGAGGAGGGGAGAAACTGAGGAAGGGCCCCTGTCCTATCCCCCACCCCCTCCAAGCCAGCCAGACCCGGCCCCAGGGCCAGGCCAAGTTTTACCCCAGCTCACGAGCTCTAGAAAAGTCGCGAGCAGCCGCATCTGGAACTGGACTCTGGAGTGGCAGAAAGTCTGAGGGATCGGGGCGGTGGCTCAGCAGGGGGCGCTGTCCCCTGGCGGTCAGTGCTGGCCCCAGGGCGCTAGGGGGCGCTGGGCTGTGGGGCGGTGGCTCAGCAGGGGGCGCTGTCCCCTGGCGGTCAGTGCTTGCCCCAGAGCTCTCTGGGCACTATCACCCTGGAGCTGGGTTCGAGCTGGGACCCTAGCCCAGAAGGCGACAGCGCCCCCTGCTGGCTGGGGTGGTTCCAGACTCTTCCAGCTCCGCGACCATCGAGGACGTGCCAGGCCGAGGGTGACCAGATGTTAGGGGCTTTGTCTTATATACACAACTGTCCTCCCCCCACCCCCAAAAAAGTGTCCCAGTTTTTCACACTTGCTAGCCGGTCACCCTAGCCAGGCCCTGTGTGTCATTGCAGGGACCTGGGCTCCACTGGGCACCCCCAGGGCTGGAGCAGCCTTTGCCCACGGAGAGCTGCCCAGCCTGGGCTCCCCACCACAGCCAGGACTCGTTCAATTCTGGCAGCAGCTAATGGCCTGGTCCCTGCATCATGAGCTGGGCTGAGCACAGGGGGTCCCGGCTGCCCCACCTGCAATGGGCAGCTGGGACTGAGTGAAGCATTGCTGGGATTGTGGGTGGAGCCAGGATCCAGTAGGGGAGGGGAGCTGGGATTGTGGGTGGAGCCAGGATCCAGTGGGGGAGGGGAGCTGGGATTGTGGGTGGAGCCAGGATCCAGTAGGGGAGGGGAGCTGAGACTGTGGGCGGAGCCAGGATCGAGTTGGGGCAGGGAGCTGTGATTGAGTGAGAAATGGGCAGGGCCATTTAGATCCAAACCCCCCCAGCTTTCAAAGGGGCTCAGATACCACCTGGGCAGACTCCCCCCAATGTGCCCCAGCCCTGCCCAGCAGGGACCCCCTGTGGGGCGAGGGGAGCTCATTCAGCCCTCACCTCGCTGCGATATTTGTGCAGCAGGCACCTGTCCCCTCAGAACGGGGCTGAGACCCCCCCAAACTCATCTCACCCCTGGACAAAAAGGCCATGAAGGACCCCGTCCCTGGTCAGCTGGGATCAAACAAGGCTCTATAGCAGAAAGACCCCAGGTCCCATTCCCGACCCCTCTGAGCCAGCCAGTCCCCCACCCTGGGGCTGGATGGGAGCCAGCACCCCATAGCGGGGAAAGGTCCCATGCCTCAGCAAAGGGGAGGGGTCTCCATCTGCCCCCTGCCGCCCACCCCCAACTCCCCCAGAGCCCCCCGCAGTTGCCCACTGCCCCATGGCCACCCTCCCGCTCTCTCCTCTGGCCCTGCTGAGGAAATGCCCATGGGGGGTCATGCCCCCCCCAGCCTCTGCTCCCAGGGCTGGCAGCACTGGCCCATCTCCAGTCAGGGCCATGTTTTCTAACACAGCAGGCACTTGCTGGGAACCAGCAGCTGGGGGGGGAGGGGGGGTGGAACTGACTGAACCAAGACACCCCCCCCCCCCCGTTTCCTGCCTCCCAACTCCCTCCCCAACCGGCGGGGCCTTTCAGAAAGGGAACCCCTGCAGCCGACACAGGCTGGCTCCAATGGCCCCAGCTGGGGTCTGCCCACCCCACCTCCCCCAACCATCCAGGCTGTCTAGATCTGCCCCCCCCAACTTTTCAGCTTGTGTCATAGAATCATAGAATATCAGGGTTGGAAGGGACCCCAGAAGGTCATCTAGTCCAACCCCCTGCTCGAAGCAGGACCAATTCCCAGTTAAATCATCCCAGCCAGGGCTTTGTCAAGCCTGACCTTAAAAACCTCTAAGGAAGGAGATTCTACCACCTCCCTAGGTAACACATTCCAGTGTTTCACCACCCTCTTAGTGAAAAAGTTTTTCCTAATATCCAACCTAAACCTCCCCCATTGCAACTTGAGACCATTACTCCTCGTTCTGTCATCTGCTACCATTGAGAACAGTCTAGAGCCATCCTCTTTGGAACCCCCTTTCAGGTAGTTGAAAGCAGCTATCAAATCCCCCCCTCATTCTTCTCTTCTGCAGACTAAACAATCCCAGCTCCCTCAGCCTCTCCTCATAAGTCATGTGCTCTAGACCCCTAATCATTTTTGTTGCCCTTCGCTGGACTCTCTCCAATTTATCCACATCCTTCTTGTAGTGTGGGGCCCAAAACTGGACACAGTACTCCAGATGAGGCCTCACCAGTGTCGAATAGAGGGGAACGATCACGTCCCTCGATCTGCTCGCTATGCCCCTACTTATACATCCCAAAATGCCATTGGCCTTCTTGGCAACAAGGGCACACTGTTGACTCATATCCAGCTTCTCATCCACTGTCACCCCTAGGTCCTTTTCCGCAGAACTGCTGCCTAGCCATTCGGTCCCTAGTCTGTAGCGGTGCATTGGATTCTTCCATCCTAAGTGCAGGACCCTGCACTTATCCTTATTGAACCTCATCAGATTTCTTTTGGCCCAATCCTCCAATTTGTCTAGGTCCTTCTGTATCCTATCCCTCCCCTCCAGCGTATCTACCACTCCTCCCAGTTTAGTATCATCTGCAAATTTGCTGAGAGTGCAATCCACACCATCCTCCAGATCATTTATGAAGATATTGAACAAAACCGGCCCCAGGACCGACCCCTGGGGCACTCCACTTGACACCGGCTGCCAACTAGACATGGAGCCATTGACCACTACCCGTTGAGCCCGACAATCTAGCCAGCTTTCTACCCACCTTATAGTCCATTCATCTAGCCCATACTTCCTTAACTTGCTGACAAGAATACTGTGGGAGACCGTGTCAAAAGCTTTGCTAAAGTCAAGAAACAATACATCCACTGCTTTCCCTTCATCCACAGAACCAGTAATCTCATCATAAAAGGCGATTAGATTAGTCAGGCATGACCTTCCCTTGGTGAATCCATGCTGACTGTTCCTGATCACTTTCCTCTCATGTAAGTGCTTCAGGATTGATTCTTTGAGGACCTGCTCCATGATTTTTCCAGGGACTGAGGTGAGGCTGACTGGCCTGTAGTTCCCAGGATCCTCCTTCTTCCCTTTTTTAAAGATTGGCACTACATTAGCCTTTTTCCAGTCACCCGGGACTTCCCCCGTTCGCCACGAGTTTTCAAAGATAATGGCCAAGGGCTCTGCAATCACAGCCGCCAATTCCTTCAGCACTCTCGGATGTAACTCGTCCGGCCCCATGGACTTGTGCACATCCAGCTTGTCCTTTGCCCCCGGCCCTAGATCCAACCCCCACCCCAGAGCTCAGCCCCGCCTCTGCAAGGAACCAGCCAGGGAAACCCCTCGTGCCCCCACACCCCATGGATGGGGACATAGGACAAGGTACATTGGCCTGCTTGGGTGAAGGGGTTGGGGGGGGGGGGAGTTACTGCAGCTGCCATAAAGTAGCCGGGAGCTAGGGGGGATGGGGGGGTTGAAGATGGAGAGGGAGAGCAGAGGGAGGGGAGACTCGGATCCAATTTCTCCCGACAAGAGGCAGCAGCTGGTGGCTGCTAACGAGCTGTGGTAATTAGCCAAGGGAGGGCGCCTGGGTGCCCCTGCCTTTCCCGTCAGGGCACCCGGGGGGGGGGTCACTGGGGAGCGGGGGTGCATGTAACTATTTACACTCCGAGCAGCTTGGGGTGAGACCCCGGCCTGCCTCACAAGTTAGGCCGAGTCAGGCCAGAGCAGCCCCTGGATGGGAGACCCCAAGGGGCTGCTTTCGCCTTGGAATCAAGGATGGCACTGGACCTGGGTGGGTGACTCACCCTTGGCACCTGCATTGCTCCCCCAGCCAAGGATAGAACCCAGGAGTCCGGGTTCCCACCCCCCCCCCCCATCCGTTTCACGCTCAGGGCTAAACCCCAGCAGCAGGGGGTTTCCCAGCCTGCCCCATAAGAGCGTGCGCTAGGGTGAGCAAGCCACAGGGTGGCCGCCCAGCGGGATGTGTGGGGGGGTGTTATTGGAGGCCAAGGAATGGGGGGGAGGGGTCACTGTCACCCCCCCTTGGATCTTGCCAAGCCCCAAACTCAATCCAACTCCTCTCCGCAATGCAACACACTGGGCATGTGGACGTGGGGCCAGCCTGGGACCCCCCCCAGTGCCCCACCCCACGGTTGAGCAAGGGAGGGGGTGCCCAATCTGGGCACTGGCACCACCGAGCAGCTCTGGCCCTGCATTATGCCCAGGGCTTGGCTGCATGGTGAATTGCGGAGCAGGGCTGGCCTGGGGCAAGTTCCCAGGGCAGGACAAAGGGTGGGGGGAGCAGGAATGCCCACCCCAGGGCACCCAGCTGGGGTGGCAGAAGATTCTGCCCTGAGGGTCCCATGAGGCAGGAGTTCTAGGGGCTGGGGCCATGCAGCCCTTCTCAGCCCGAGGGCAGCTCACTAGGAAACCGGTGGTGGGGTGGGGGGACTCAGCGGGTTACACAGAGCAGCCCCCTCCCGCCCCCTGGTGCAAATGTGCTGGGGTGGGGTGCAGGCCCAGGGAGGGAGCAGAGCGCAGTTGGGGATCCCAGGGCTGGCAGAGCCTAAAGCCGGGGTGGAGGGGCATGGGGGTGCTAGAAGCTGCCAGCGCCAGGGCTGGGGAGCAGGAGCCCACTGGGTGCTGGGTCCCCCTGTGCTTCACGGGCAGTAACTGAGCCAACCTGGGGAGCTGCCTGTATCATTCCGAAGTGCAGATGGGGAAACAGAGGCACAGAGCCAAGGCAGATGCAGGGCTGGGCAAAGAACCCAGGAGTCCTGGCTCCCAGCCCCCCGCTCTCACTCCCTAGAACAGTGGTTCTCAGGCAGGTCTGGGGGCCCCTGGGGGGCCACAAGCAGGTTTCAGGGGGGTCTGTCAAAATAAACCCGGGAGCAGGGCTGGCATTACACTGACGGGGGCCCAGGGCTGAAGCCGAAGCCCGAGCAGCTTAGCTAGGCAGGGTCCCTGAGGCGGGGGCCCTGCCTGCTACCCCCCAATTCCAGCCCTGGCTTATAATCTCCCGGCTCTGCAGTTATGGTGGCACAGGGGGGCTGTGGGGGGTTTACAGCCTGTTGGGAAGGCCCCATACAGAAAAAGTTTGAGAACCCCTGTCCTACCACACACTGACCCCAGACCCTGCCCCACAGAGCGACTGCTGACCCCCTGTAATGTCAGACAGCAGCCAGGGGACCCCCCCCCAGGAGCCCACAGGGGTCCGGCCCCGGCAGCACCCACTAGCTGCCTTCCCACCCCTGCATACCCGGGGCAGGGGTCCCCGCGCTGAACGCCCGAACGCAGGGGTGTGGAACCACCACATTCAGAGCCTGGCAGGGCGTGGGGGTCCATCGCCACCTGCTGGAGAGCAGGGGAGCTGCAAAGGGCTCAGGCATCCCTCGGAACCGGCCCGGTCCAGCCAGGAGCAGAGGAAAATGGGACAGAACCCAGGAGTCCTGACTCTTGGTGCCCCCAGCACCAATCACTAGCCCCCACTCCCTTCCCAGAGCCAGGGATAGAACCCAGGAGTCCTGGTCCCCCCCCCCCCCCCCAACTCTGAGGATAAAACCCAGGAGTCCTGGGCCCTAGTTCCCTCTAACCACTAGACCGGTTAATAATTGGGCCTACAAATCCACCCGAATTGTGAGCTCAACCGCACAAAGGGAGGGGAAGTTCCTGTGCTGTCCTGCCACTAACCGGTGACAGGAAAAGGTGCCCAAGGGGGCCAGCCCCATTTAGTCCAAACCCGAGGGCCGCCTGACAGGCCAGGGCTGCGTTGAACAAGAAAAGCGCAGAAGCGGAACCCCGTGAACCAAGGCTGGCGTGCCGGCAACGAGGCCGAATTGGGGGACAGAACGCCGAGAGGCCGGGCCGTTCCGCCCCCGTGCCCGTAGAGAGGTGGGGAGACAAACCGGCAAGCGCGAGCGGGTACTTTACAACGCTGCCGTACGCCCGGGCCCAGCGAGAGGCGGCTGAACGCCGTGCCCCAGACCGCCGAACGCCGTGCCCCAGACCGCCGGGGCCCCGAGCGGCTGATCAGACCACGCGCTAGGCCCAGGGTTTTCCAGCGGCGACGTTGCAAGTGGGAGCCCACGGCAGAGCCAGACGCTGCGTGTTCTCTTGGCGGCTCTTTCGTCCCCGGGGGTGTTTGGCTCCTTGGAAAGGGGGATTGGACCTGACCAGCAGCAGGACAACCTCCGGCCCGGCTCACCTCCCTTCCGCTGGGCACGTCTTGAACACCCTCGAGGAGCCCATCAAACCAGGGCGCCTCCCTTCTCCCAACTCTCTGCAGCCCCCGGGGCAAGGGAAGCTGCTGAGGCGAAGGCCTGGCTTAGACCGTCCGCTGCAAAGGGGTTAACGGCTTCGCCTTTGCTGATCTACTAAGGGCGCGACAGGTTCGCCAGGGGACTCCGCAGGCCGAGGGCTCTGGGCGCTAGCCCCCAACTTCTTTAAACTGTTTAATATTGGACAGTGTCAGGGTCACAGTCCTACCTTTGACGCTCTGGGCTCCTTTATTCTACCTAAACACAGCCGACCCCATTTCCCTGCCAGAGCCAGGCACAGAACCCAGGAGTCCTGGCTCCCAGCCCCGCTAGACCCCACTCCCCTCCCACAGCCAGACAGAACCCAGGAGTCCTGGCTCCCAGCCCCGCTAGACCCCACTCCCCTCCCACAGCCAGACAGAACCCAGGAGTCCTGGCTCCCAGCCCCACTAGACCCTACTCCCCCCCACAGCCACACAAAACCCAGGACCCTACTCCCCACCCCCGCCAGACAGAACCCAGAACCCAACGCTCCCAGCCCCACTAGACCCCACTCTCTGCCCCCCCCCCCCCCCCCCCCGCAGCCAGACAGAACCCAGGAGTCCTGGCTCCCAGCTCTCCAAGGAGTCTCTCTGATGGGACCCAGATCAGGCACCTACATATCACAGTAACAATGCTCCCTGGGGGGCCTGGCAGAATCTCCCCCCAGCGACATGCCAGAGGCAGAGGGGTCCCTGCCTGGTCTGTATTATAGCCCTGCAAGAGTTCTGGGCTTTCCTGGCACGAACCTGCCCTCCAACCATGCCAGGCTGAATGACTGGAAACCCCCAACCCTGGATCTTTTGCTCTCTAGGGGGCTTTCTGCCCCCCAGCCAGCTGCCCTTCAGCATCTCACTTCTCATGGGGCAAGGTAGTTAAGGACATTGAAGTAAATGGTAAATGGGACAAAATACAACATGGTTTTACAAAAGGTAGATCGTGCCAAACCAACCTGATCTCCTTCTTTGAGAAAGTAACAGATTTTTTAGACAAAGGAAACGCAGTGGATCTAATTTACCTAGATTTTAGTAAGGTGTTTGATACCGTGCCACATGGGGAATTATTAGTTAAATTGGATAAGATGTGCATCAATAGGAAAATTGAAAGGTGGATAAGGAATTGGTTAAAGGGGAGACTACAACGGGTCCTACTGAAAGGTGAACTGTCAAGCTGGAGGGAGGTTACCAGTGGAGTTCCTCAAGGATCAGTTTTGGGACCAATCTTATTTAATCTTTTTATTACTGACCTGGGCACAAAAAGTGGGAGTGTGCTAATAAAGTTTGCGGATGATACAAAGCTGGGAGGTATTGCTAATTTAGAGAAGGACAGGGATACCCTACAGGAGGATCTGGATGACCTTGTAAACTGGAGTAATAGTAATAGGATGAAATTTAATAGTGAGAAGTGTAAGGTCATGCATTTAGGGATTAATAACAAGAATTTTAGTTATAAGCTAGGGACGCATCAATTAGAAGTAACGGAGGAGGAAAAGGACCTTGGAGTATTGGTTGATCATAGAATGACTATGAGCTGCCAATGTGATATGGCTGTGAAAAAAGCTAATGTGGTCTTGGGATGCATCAGGAGAGGTATTTCCAGTAGGGATAAGGAGGTGTGAGTACCGTTATACAAGGCACTGGTGAGACCTCACCTGGAATACTGTGTGCAGTTCTGGTCTCCCATGTTTAAGAAGGATGAATTCAAACTGGAACAGGTACAGAGAAGGGCTACTAGGATGATCCGAGGAATGGAAAACTTGTCTTATGAAAGGAGACTCAGGGAGCTTGGCTTGTTTAGCCTAACTAAAAGAAGGTTGAGGGGAGATATGATTGCTCTCTATAAATATATCAGAGGTATAAATACCAGAGAGGGAGAGGAATTATTTAAACTCAGTACCAATGTGGACACAAGAACAAATGGATATAAACTGGCCACTAGGAAATTTAGATTAGAAATTAGACGAAGGTTTCTAACCATCAGAGGAGTGAAGTTTTGGAATAGCCTTCCGAGGGAAGCAGTGGAGGCAAAAGATCTATCTTGCTTTAAGATTAAACTCGATAAGTTTATGGAGGAGATGGTATGATGGGATAACATGGTTTTGGTAATTAAATATTCATGGTAAATAGGCCCAATGGCCTGTGATGGGTTATTAGATGGGGTAAGATCCGAGTTACCCGGGAAAGAATTTTCTGTAGTATCTGGCTGATGAATCTTGCCCATATGCTCAGGGTTTAGCTGATCGCCATATTTGGGGTCAGGAAGGAATTTTCCTCCAGGGCAGATTGGAAGGCCCTGGAGGTTTTTCGCCTTCCTCTGTAGCATGGGGCGCGGGTCACTTGCTGGAGGATTCTCTGCTCCTTGAAGTCTTTAAACTACGATTTGAGGACTTCAATAGCACAGATATAGGTGTGAGGTTTTTTTGTAGGAGTGGTGGGTGAAATTCTGTGGCCTGTGTTGTGCAGGAGATCAGACTAGATGATCATAATGGTCCCTTCTGACCTAAATATCTATGAATCTATAAGTCAGCAAAGTAACCCCAGGGTGGATTGAAGTGAACTAAGGGGGGGATTCCGGGCTACCCCACAGTCAGTCCCCTCCCTGCTCCCACACTGAGCAGGACACAGGCAAACTCTGCAGCTGCTTTTCTTACCTTCCCTACACTCTCATGCTGGCATCTAAGTCGAGACCCAGCCAGCTCCTTCAGCCCCTGCACCACCAGGGCCCCCGGCCTGCCCCAAGACCCAGCCAGCTCCTTCAGCCCCCACACCACCAGGGCCCCCGGCCTGCCCCAAAACCCAGCCAGCTCATTCAGCCCCCGCGCCACCAGGGCCCCCGGCCTGCCTCAAGAACTGAAAGGAAGTGAATGCAACTCTGCCAATCTACCCCAAAACGGAGCCTTTCACCTCTAGGGGGCGCTGGCTCTGATCTACCCCAGGGTAGGGGACTGGCTGGGTTGGGGGCAGGGGCTGGGACATGGGGCCTTTCCCCTCTGGCAGCACCTGCCCCCTGGTGGTAGGAGACTCAGCCCATGGGCACTGCCTGTAGAATATCGCTACCCTCATTAGGGTCCCAGGTGGGAGAGGAGCAAAGAGAAACTGAGGCAGAATGGGAATGACTCCCAGCTGGGAGCCTGGGGCAGAGACTCCCAGGATGTGGAAAGGGATCGGAGAAAGGTAGCATGGACAGCTGTGCCAGGGCCACACCCCGGCGGGAGGAGGAGAGGGAGGTTTCTCTGAGCCAGGGCCAGGCTTCTGCTTTGCCCCCACTAGGGAAGCAGCCGCCCGGCTGCTGGCAACCTGGGAGCAGCAGCCAGGGTCCCAGGAGTGACATTTGGCACGGCGCCGATGCCATCAACGGTAACCCTGCTCTAGAGCGGCTGGCGCAGGCTCGCGGCACACTCAGGCAGCACTGGGACGGGCCTTGACGGTTTTGTTCACACCCACACCAGCAAGACACTTCGTTGCTTTACAGGAAAGAGGAGACGCTGGAAGTCTGGGCCCACCCTGCACAGGAGGGCACGTGCCCCACAAACTCAGAGGACCAGCCAGTGCGGGTCCCATGCCGAACAGCCTCGGGCACATGGCTGGCTGGTATGATCCCAGGGCCGCTCCCAGCGCGCCCCATCCCCCTCCAAGGACACTGCCCGCTGGGGAGGAAGATGCCAGGAGGCGGGCAGATAAAAGTAGTGTTGGTTTAATGGTTGGGGCGTTTTGTTCACCACCATCCCGGTGTGACGGCCGAGCCCCACCCCTCCGGCCCCTAGGATGGGGGAAGGAGCCACCATGTGCTGCATTTCGCTCTCCCTTGAGTCTGAGCAGGCCAGGCCAGGCCCTCTTCTGCAGACGAGCATGTCACGTCCCCCCTCTGTTCGCTCGACACCGGAGCCCCCACGGCCTCGATAGTAAAAGCAAGCTAAAAAATCTCACCCTGCCGCACCCTGGCAGAATGCGGGGGCTCCCTGCTGGAGGCCACGACATGTCACACACACACTCACACGCATGCTGCCTGCTCCGGGCTCAGCACCCCCTCTCCTGGCCGGGGAAGACACGGGCCACCCCAGGGCTCTGTGATCTCACCCCTCGAGGTGGGAGCCGGCACCGCCAACGCTGCCATCGTCCGGGGAGGGGAAGGGAGGCGGCAGAGGGTCCCCCGGCGGGGAAATAAATAAAGCGGTCCGAGGCTCCGGAAGGACGCCCCAGCCAGGATCACGTGGCCTTGTGATCTGGGTGGCTCTTTAGCTTGTGGAATTTGACGCTGTCCATCTTTTCGAAGCGTTTGCCACAGTGCTCGCAGGTGAAGTTGTACTGAACTTCGGAAGTGTGCTTCTTCATGTGCCAGTTGAGAGACGCTCTCTGCCGGCACTGGTACCCACAGATCTCGCACCTGGGGGGGGGCCAGACACAGTCACGCAGGCTGTACCCCTCGGGCCCGTCCCAGGGCCTGACTGCGGCATGCCCCTAACGAGCTGAGGGCCCTCTCTGCAGGAGTGCGCTTCCTACCACTGCTGAGCTAAATACTCCCCACCCCACTGCCCACACGGTCAGCTGGAGGTGGCATTTTTCACTTCCTGGTCCCACTGTCAGGCAGCATTACCATGTGCCGTTCACAGCCCCTGCGCCCCACCCCAGAGGTGTCTGCAGCTCAGCACCAGGCGAGGGATTCCTGCATTTCAGTGGGGAGAGGGGTAACTCCCCACCACCTTTGAAAAGCTCATTAGGATCCTTTGGGGTACAGCAACCTCATCTCAAGTCATGTCACTAATAAAAGACCCAGGTGCCAGAGGGGCAGAGCCACGCACCCCACCCCACTTGCCCCGGCTTTAACTCCTGCTGACGTGCTCTACCCCAGAGGTGGTGAGACACAGAGCTGCTCCGCTCCATGGGCTCATATGAGCCTGGGTTGGGTTCCTAAATGGGTCACCCCTGCCCCCGCCGCCCAACTTCCCCCGCACGTACTGGAGGGGCGTCTCTCCCGTGTGTGTCCGGCGATGCACCTCCAGATGATTCTTCCGCTTGAAAGATTTCCCACAGGTTTCACAGGTAAATTCACGGACGCCTGCAGGGCACAAAGAACGGGGTTACTCCTGGAGGGACGCAGCCGAGATTCACAGTCAAGGGACCTCTGTAGGAGAATCCCGGGTCCCTCTCTGCCCACATAAGCAGACCCTTAACCTGCCCAAAGGGGTGACTCCTACCCAGCTAGGACATCACACAGGGTCTTTGTCTCCCACATAAGATGTCTGAGACTGCCAGGTGTGCCAGCTAAAAGAGTGACATCCCTTAGCCTCAGGCAGGAGAGCACCCTGCTTTTAAATCAAGAGGTCCTGGGTCGATTCCAGTGGACAACCCAGCCAGGGGGTCGTCAGGGGGTGTCCTGAGGTTTCCTGTATTGGCAGATCTCTTCTATAGAAGATTTCCAGCAAGTGCTTCCGTTTGTTCTGGATTTTGGACTCTCCCCGCACCCCCCCGTAACGTCAGGGTTGAAAGTGACCAGAGTGAGACAGCTGACCCTGGGGGGAATCCGAACCAGACCCAGTTCCCTTCCCAGGTGTTCTTGTGCCATGCAGGGGGTGGGACAGGATGGGGATGGGTCCGGGGGGAAGCGAAGGCTAAGCAGAGGCAGCTGAGTGCCCAAGAACCGGGTGCCACATAGCGAAAGGCGGAGCAGAGTCTGCCGTTGCATGACTGGACGCCCCTAGCCGCACATGCTGCGGGAGTCAGCGTCTCACCAGAACAGCACAGGGCAGGACAAAAGGCCAGCTGGCCACGGGAAGGAGGTGGGGGCGCCAGGGAAGAAAAGCCCAGGGGACGCACCTGAGTGAATGATCATGTGCCTGCGGAGATGGTTGGACAGGTAGAACTTCTTGCCACAGCCTGGGTGGGGACACACTTTTGTTTTTCCTTTCCGGTGGACGAGGTTGACGTGATTCTGGAGAGACAAGGAGAGAGGGGGAACAGAGGGCTAGACCATGCCCCCGACCACACCCACCCACCCACCAAGCAGAGGCTGCTACAACCCCCCGGTAACGGGCAGGAATTCCCACATCAGAGCTCGTCCCCCAGAGAGTTTTCCCTGCCTCACAACATGGCGCCTCGGCCACCACAGCTGGAGCTACCCTGCTCTCCAGACTCAACCTCGACAAACTCCCTCACCCCACAATCCACACCCAGAGATTCCCTCCCCCAACAAGACGACACCCCGCTGATACAGCGTTGGAACCAACCCGTCCCCAAAGCCAGCGTTGGGGTAGCCTAGGAGTTCACTTGGGGGTGGTGAGGTGGGGCCCCGAGGCCGTAACGTTAAATGATTTGCCAATTGTCCAAGCAGACGTCCAAGACTAGAACAGAACCTTGGTTAGACACTGAGCCAGGGCTAATCCGGCCCCCATTCCCTGGGCTATTATTCCCATTGTGCAGATGGGAAAAGTGAGGCAAAGAATGGCTAAATGACTTGCCCCAGGTCCCCCAGACAGTCTGTGGCAAAGCAGGGAACTAAACCTGGTTCTCCCTAGTCACTGAGCCATGCTCTGTTGCTGTCTCTCGAGCGGAGGGATGTGGCCAAGTGGGCTCAATGTTCGGGTTTTGTGAGAAAACGCAACAGAAATATCTCCAGGGCACTGTCAAGTTCCCAACACAGCCTGTAAGGACGCCCCACCCGACAGTGCTGGAAACCCACCGCTCCAGGCAGGTCCTAGCGACCCATAAACCAGGAAGTGAAACTCACCTGCACCAAAGGGAAAGCAACCCCCGAGCGTCACTGCTCAAGCTCCCTCTGCAGAGAATAACCAGCCGGCCAGAGCATTTTCCCGTCTCCGGGGGGGGGGCCAGAACGAGGCTCCCAGCCAGGCCCCCTGGAGCACCCTTAAAACCCACCCCCAGAGACAGGGCTGTAGGAAACTGAGGCACACAAATCTCACCTGAAAGCTACTAAGTGCTACGTAGACCTGGCTGCATCCTTCGTACGGGCAGTGGAACATTTCCAGCATGCCGTCGGCATCCATCACACGGCCCCGTCTGCTTCGCCGCCTCCTGAGCAGGGGAAGGAGGCGTCAGCCGCAGGCAGGGGCGGGCAACGTGCGGCCTGCCTGGCTAGGGAGAGACAGCTGCTGTGGAGGAAGCAGCGGAAGGCCCCCCAAGGCAGAGGCCCGGGGAGGGAGGGGGCGCAGACGGCCCCAGGTTTACCCGTCTGGATTGGGGCTGAGCTGCCTCTGTGTTTGAGCAACAAACGCAACGCACGGAAAAGGGAAGGAAATATTAGGAGGCTCACTGACGCAGCTGGCCAGATCTCTGGCCCACTGGCTTGCCCGAGTGGGGAAACCGAGGCACGAGCAGGGTCCGTTGCTGGGTTTGCAGAGACCTTGTAAAGACAGCTAACCGCTCCACAGTGCCCCGCCCCTTCACCGCGACACTCACTTCTCTGGTTCCTTCGGAATCTCGTAGATGATGGCCGACATGTCACTGCCGTCCATCTCCTCGGGCTCCGGCTCCATGTTCTCTTGGGCCGGCTCCAGGTCTTCCGGCATCTCCATTTCCGGGGGGGGCTGCAGCTCCTCCTTTTTGAGCCCATAAAGGTCTTCTTTTTCTGCCACCACAAAACAGGTGTCAGAAGGACGTGCTGTGCAGCGAACGCCTGTCGGCGAGAATCTGGCGAAGCTTTTCAAACATGAAGTAGTTAACACGCAGGCCCCATCCCAGAGGCAGGCAAGAGCCGCTGGCCACTGAAATGCAGCCAGGTCTGCTGCGGAGCCCAGCAGCTGTTTAACACCGCGCACAGGGTCAGGACAAGAAGGGGAGAGTCCTGGAGCCAGCTGAACCTACGGACGGCGGAGGTGAAACGCAGTTACATCATGGTTAACACTTAACGGGAAGTCAAGTGACCTGGGATTTTTAATGGGGCACATGAGCAGGCCCTAATTTCTGTCTCTCACCCAACACAGTGAGTCAGCAACAGAATTCTCCTCTTCAGCTGTGGCATCATCCGAAACATCAGATCCAGGGGTCAGCGCCCCCTACGGAGCCCCTGCCTGGCACCACACCGGGACATCAGAACCAGGGGTCAGCGCCCCCTACGGAGCCCCTCCCTGGGACATCAGATCCAGAGGTCAGCGCCCCCTACGGAGCCCCTCCTTGGCACCACCCCGGGACATCAGATCCAGGGGACAGCGCCCCCTACGGAGCCCCTCCCTGGGACATCAGATCCAGAGGTCAGCGCCCCCTACGGAGCCCCTCCCTGGCACCACGCCGGGACATCAGAACCAGGGGTCAGCGCCCCCTACGGAGCCACCCACACCAATCCCTAGCACTACACTGGGGCACTGGAGTCAGCACTGAGCCCGAGGAGACAGCATCCCTTACTGAGCGGCCCAGCTCACTCCCAGCAGCACAGTGCCCCCTAGCGCCGTGCTGTGACCCTGGAGAAGGCCCCCATGGAATACACAGCACCATTTTTCAGGGCACTCTCAGATCTCTTTGGAGGTCTCCCCTCCCAACACCGACCAAGCTCCCCATGCTTAGCTAGGGGGGCAGGCCGCCCCCCGAGGGCTGGTCACAGCTACCTTTTTTGGTTTCAATGCACTCCCCGCTCTCCACCGGTTCCCCGCTGCTGGGCTGCATGTTCTCCGGCTCTGTCTGGGTGTAGGCGGCGACGCCCTCGATCATGGTGCAGGGCATCTCCTCACCCCCGCTGCTGGTGACGTTGAGCTGGATGCCCTCCGCCGTCAGGGCGTCGTAGCCGGGCCCGGCGATGATGATCACCTGGGAGCCCTGCATCATGCCCTGCACAGGGCAGCTGGCCACCACCTCCCCGAGAGTCTCCTGCGTCACGTTCTCAAAGAGAGTCCCGTGGCCTGAGCCCACCTGGACGGGCATGGGGACGCACACCACGGTCTCCATGCTCTCCGGGCCGTTGAGAGGCGGGTTGTGGCACATGGAGGCGCCCTGCTCGGCCGTCAGGTTCTCGATGTGGTGCTCGAACGGGATGTGGATGCCGTCCTGCGTGATGAGGCCGCTGCTGCTCCCGCCTTCCACGGCCGACGGAGGCAGCTGCTGCTGGGCCTTGGCCTGACGGCTCTCAGGCTGCTCCTCCGACCCCGAGCTGGAGCTCTCCTCGGAGGAGTCCGAGCTTCCGGCCCCTACCCCGTTGCCAGCTGCAGTGAGGAGAGCGATCAGTGGTCGCAGGTTAGAGACAGAGCAGGACTCTCCCCTGGGCTTTGAGGGATCCCTGGATCTTCCTCCTGCCTAGCATTACCCTGCCCAACCCTCAGGGCTGGGGGAGTGTTCCTGGTCTGCTGAGGTGCCCATCTGTTAGCACCGTAACGATCACCTCCCATCCAGCTGGATCTTACTTAGACATATGAATTGAACAGCTGCCTTTCAGGCCTAGGGATCACTCCCCTCAAGCTGAAATGCGGCCACCTCTGGGGTGGAATGCGCTGCAACGCCACACAACAGGCTACACGGTGCAGGTGGCACTAAGCGCCACCCTGCCCACTGGCTGCCTCGGGAGACTAGGATCCCGGCTGCCCCCTGCTCACCATCGTCACTCTCGTTCTCGGAGTCACTGAGCGGCTTCAGAGGGGAGTGCAGGTCCTGGAAGTAGCGGTGCCCGGCCTCGCACTGCCACACGGCCGTGGTGTACAGCCCAAAGGTGGGGTCTAGCTCCGACAGGTGGGGCTCGTAGGGGCAGCGGTTCTTGTGGTCCTCGTACCAGATCACCATATTCTTCAGGCAGTTGACGTTCCGCCTCCTTCCTTGGGGGGAGCAGAGAGGCATGTTAGCCAACCACAGGGAATCAAAGGGGCGCGCCCCTTGCAAAAAATTGTTTCTGTGTGGATACACAGATGGAGCCAGGCAGCAGCAACGTGGCCTCCAGGCAAAGCCTGTTTAGTACGCAGACCAGGCTCCAGGCAGACATGACCAAATCATACCAAGGTTATTGGCCTCATGGGTAAGGGGGGAAGCTGCAGACATGACAGATCTTGATTTTGGGGAGGCTTTTGACACAGTCCCAAATGACAATTGCATAAGCACTCTAGGGAAATGTGGTCTAAATGAAATCACTATAAGGGGGGTGTACAACTGGTCCAAAGACCACCCTCAACGATTAGTTATCAATGGTTGCCTGGGAGGGCGTGTCTAGGGGGGTCCCACAAAGGTCAGTCCTGGGCCTGATTCTAGTCAATATTTTCATTAATGATTTGGATAACGGAGGGGAGAGTTTGCTTAGAACATCTGCAAATGACACCAAGCGGGAGGGGTTGCAAGCACTTTGGAGAACAGGATTCAAATTCATAACGTCCCGGACAAATTGGAGAATTGGCCTGAAATCAACAAGATGAAATCCATGAAAGACAAGTGGAAAGTAGGACATTTAGGAAGGAAATATGAAAAGCACTACTACAACCTGGGGACCGACTGGATAGGCAGCAGTACCATGGAGAAGGCGCTGGTGTTCTACTGGATCTCAAATTGAAAATGAGTCAATAGTGTGATGCAGCTGCAAAAACAGCTAATATCATTGTATTGGCAGGAGTGTCATATGTAAGACACAGGAGGTCACTGTCCCGCTCTACACAGCACTGGTGAGGCCTCAGCTGGAGTCTTGTGTCCAATTCTGCGCGCTGAATTTTAGGAAGGACGTGGATAAACTGGAGACTCCAGAGGAGAGCCACAAAAATGATCAAAGATTTAAAAGACCTGACCTATGGGGAAAGGTTAAAAACGGGGGCACATTTAGTCCTCAGGTCCTCTCTGTAGACTTCTCAGAAGTCTTCAGATAGGTTAAAGGCTGTTACAAAGAGGACAGGGATCAATTGTTCTCCACAGCCACTGAAGGCCAGACAAGAAGCAATGGGCTTCATCTGCAGCGAGGGAGATTTAGGTTAGATATTAGGAAAAACTTTCTAATTAACTCTCAGAGGAGTTAAGGTCTGGACCAGGCGTCCAAGGTAGGCTGCAGGATCCCTGACACTGGAGGTTTTAGGTCAGGGATGGTTGAAGTTTATTTGCTCCTGCCTCAGCACAGAGAGCTGGGCCTGATGAGCTCTCGAGGTCCCTTCCAGCCCCACCTTTCTGTGATTCTATGGCACTGCCAACACAGTGGCTGCTGGCTCAGCCCGTTACACCTGAAGTAGGACCAGTCCCTGCTGGGTCACCCAGCCTCCCAGAGAAAGGACAATTCTTTCCCCAGCTGTCCTGCGTTTGAGCTCAGAACAGTGGAGCAGCGAAGTGCCATGACAGCACCTCTGCTACAGTCACAATCCTTCTCTGTCATTCCTGTAGAGCCTCTTTGACCATTTTTAACATTACCAGGAGAGGGGCATCTGCTGCTGGAGGAATCCGAATTGTAACGTGGCCTTCTTCCAGGGCAGGGATCTCAGACCAGAGCTGCACCCAAACAGGTATTCATTTCAAAAGCAAAGGTCTCCTTCAGATGATAAGACGCTGGGACCAGACTGTAACAGCGATGAATACTGAGCAGGTTGGCTCCCTGCTTTGCAAACACCTGTACTACCCCTCCTCCTCTATACAGGCAGAGGGAGGTCTGTCTGAGGAGTCCTACATCTCCATCCTGCTTTGCCCGCTCCGGCCGTGTGTCACTGGCCCACTATTTCCGCTGTCTGTGCTATGAACTTTGGCAGCTCACAACCTACATTTCTATAGCCTTTTCCCCTCAACGGGAATGCAGCCACCTCTGGGGAAGAACACAGTGTGGGTGGGAAAACTATGACTAAGGCAGCGGGGTAAACCCCCTTGGAAGTGTCAGGGGATGCTGAACATCTGTTAAGGTATGTATACAGCCCCCTAACAGTGGTATCTGAGCACCTCCCAATCATTGATGGGTTTAGCTTTGCTAGCCACCTGGGTCAGGGCAGGTCGATACAGATGGCAAACTGAGGCAGAGTGACTTGCCCAAGGTCACCCAGGGAGCCAGCCGCAGAACTGGGAATTGGACCTACAAGCCCTGGGATCAAGGCTCGTGCTCTAACCACTACCCCACCCTCACACCCAGGAGGGGGGTTTAGATCTGAAGCTCAGACACACAGAAAGCCACATGGCTCTCGATTTCCCTCCCTCAGAGGCGGGGCTTTAGCGACTTGCAGCCCGCCACTGAGCCTGCTCAGCCAGCCTTCCAGCAAGAACAGCCACGCAGCTCTACGGTCAGCGGCGAGTCTTCGCTAGCCGGCTCTCCAGGCCTGGACTGCAGTTTTGGGCTGTATACGTGAAAACTCCACTGCGGTCTATGGACCCCTTCAATGGGCACGTAGCCTTGTAGGTCCCTCCCTCAATGACATGCCAGATATTTCTACACTCGTCGTTCCCCCAGTAAAGACAGAAGTAAAACACCAGCCTTTACCACCTGTCAGCACCAGGGGTCAGACCAAGAAAAACCAGCCTGTATCCAACACTACTGCAGCAAACGGCTTAGTACGTTTGACGTTTGCGTAGCTAGGAGAAAGGCTGTCCGGATGAGCAATTCTTACACGTCAGGGAGGATTATTATTTATTATGTTACAGTAGCGTCTAGGAGCCCTAGTCACGGAACCATTTGTCCCAGGCACGGTACGTTATTGTTTAGGTGTATTACGGCCACCGCAATGAGCCCTAATCATGGACTAGGACCCCATTATGCTGGGTGCTGTAATTTATTAGGTATATTACAGCACTAAAGGAGCGCCAGTCATTGCCCAGGACTGCATTTTGCTAGGTGCTGTACATTATCTATTAGGTGTATTACGGTAGTGCCCAGGAGCCCCAGTCACAGCCCCCACCACATTGTGCTGGCCCCTGTATGTTATGTATTAGGTATATTACACTAGAAGTAGAGTTACCCAATCATGGAGCAGGACTACATTGTGTTAGGTGCTGTACATTATTAGGTGGATTACAGCAGTGATAAGAGTTCCCCAGTAATGGAGAAGGAACCCCACTGTGTAACGTGCTGTACATTATTAGGCGGAGTATGGTAGTGGTAGGGCTCCTCGGTCATGAAGCAGGACTCCATTGTGTTAGGTGCTGTACAAACACAGACAAAGGCCACCTGGCAGGGGATTGGCCAGATGGCTGTGCTAGCAAAGAGGATTGAAAGAACAGGTTTCCGGGGGCATGCAGAGATCTTTGACGTGTTCTTTGTACACCCACATTCAGACACTGTCACAAGCTGGATCCCACAGGAAAATTCACTTACTTTTCTTTCGTTTTGGCTTTTTAGGGATTTGCTCCCATGGTTTCCTGCAACAGAAAAAGAGAGCACTGATTTAGCATATGCCCCCAATGCTGTCGTATCAGGACATATCAACCTTTTAACGTAGGAGGCAGGGCTGTGCTATTATCTCTCCCCCCCTTCCCCCCCCGCTTTTACAGATGGGGAAACTGAGGCATAGATTCAGTGACTTGCCCCAGGTCATGGTACCTGCACCTTATGTGATGCAGATCTCAGTCCCAGAAGCAGGGTTTACTGTCAAGGTTTATAACAGAGGCAGGGCTACTTATTTATTGGTTTTTTAAGACTACATAAAGAGCTCTGTTCTACCTGAGCACAAAGGGAGAGACATCCATCCCTTATCATCAAGCTCAAATAAATGTGTTAGTCTCTAAGATGCCACAAATACTCCTCATTCTTTTTGTTGATACAGACTAACACTGCTACCACTCTGAAGTTTATATTGGTTACTCCTCTGTCTGAAAACCAGCCCCCTCATTCATGATCTTTTGCAAAAGAAATACTTTGCTCACCAGTCACTGATCTAAGCCCTTCAATCTAAACCCTTTGCTCCCAAATTCTCTCAGCAGAGCACAGCCATGGATTGCTGATCCATGAAATCTAGCTGACTAGATGCTACCCAAAGGGACGATGCCCTTAATACAGTGAGGCCATGAAGAACACTTTAGTTGGTTTTCTTCCACTGTATAATTAAACTGGGAAATTCACTGTGCAGGTTATTACATAAACAATTTAAGGCCAGATTATCTCATCTGATCTTCTGTGTATCACAAGCCACGACAGACACCCCATAGCGAGCCCAGTGACTTTAGTTAGACTAAAGCATTTTAGTCCTCAAGAGACTAAACTGAGGCAAAGACAGAGAACAGGAGATACTGAGGTGCCACAGATGCCCCTGTGATGGCAGGGCATTGTTCAGGTCAGACATGCCCAGATGATACCAGCAGGTGAGCCACACCCCATGCTGCAGAGGAAGGTGAAAAATCCCCAGAGCCTGTTATACTTGCTGAGGCCCTGAACCTGCAGCGAAATGCATGCAGGTGGATCTCTGCACCTTCACAGACCCACAATGACGCAGATGCAGCACCACGAGAACGCAGATAAACTGCCCATGTCTCTCTCGTCGCAGGATCAGCACCTAGGATACAATATCACAAGGGAAATGCACTAGTTCTTGTGTAGGAGCTGGGATCAGAGAGCAATTTCCCTGCACGGTATAGTACTGCTGGATGAGACCTCTTCCCCTGAAGCATTCATCACCAATTGTTGTCAGGGCACACTGAGTTAGAAGGACCAGCGCTCTGATCTGGGATGCAGACCGTGACACTAGCATGATTTAACAATCAGCTGGGGAGCGGCAGAGAGCGTAAACAGTTCTGCTTTAAAATAGTGCCCATCTTTGCAGATCCATAGCAGAAGTGCACCACTGGAATTCAGTCACGACAAAAGCAGCATGAGGTGTGTATCTTAGGCATCTCCACGCTAGAGGTGGTTTGCCAATAAGGCTGTAAGGGCAAACCTTCCTAGCACTGAGCAGTTTATCCCGGCGAAAGAGTGCTGCCTGGTATGGCCAGTACCCAGAGCAAAATGAGCTGTACCAGCAAAACTATAGTCTTTGCTGGTATCACCGCGTCTCCACTACGGCTTTGGCTGGTATAAAAATGTTGGCAAAAATCACCCTTCAAAGTGACGTAACTGTACAAGCAAGATTCTTCACACTTTACACCTTTCTGGAGCCCCTTCTATCCAGAGGGGGAAACTGAGGCACGGAGCTGTGAGGTGACTTGACCATGGTGATCGCATACCATGATGATGAGGGTGGTGTAAAAATGTGACTAGAATAGGTCACGGGGGGAGTGTCTGAGAAATCTGGGGACAAAACCCAGGAGTTCTGACACCATATCACTTGCTCTAACCACTAGTCCATATGGTCACACATTTTGCTGTCAAATGAGGAGGTGGAGGTCTGGGTCTCAATCCATCCTCTCAGTCTACTGGCTACACCTCAGCTGGTGATGGAGATGGGAACAGATGGGGGCGTTGTAAGGAATGTGTCTATCCATGCAGGGACAAGATATACTCCAGCGTCTCTACATGGGAGAGGATAACATCCCATCTAGCTGCTCACTGCCCCTGTCCCAGCAGGTTGTATGAGCGTTCTCTCCCCAAGAGATGCTATGGGGGCAATGGGATTAATTCCCCATATGAGGGGTGCTGGTCCCCCCAGGCTTCCCTCTCCTGCCCCTACACCAGATCCAGCGGGAAGGCGATATAAGGGGATGGGGGTAGGGTAAAAGGGGTCCAGATCCCACACCTCCCTCATCCCATCCCCTCACTTGGTGTCCCTGCCCCAACAGGAACGGGGCGTATGACGATGGAGTCAGGGAATGAGTGGTCCTGGCTCTCAGTCTAGAAGGAAATGGTATATGGGAGTGGGGAGTAAGGGATGAGGGGTCCCAGCTTAGTCAGGGGTCTGATCTCCCACCTCCCTCCCGGCTCTCACCTGTGGCACCCCACTTGCTGTCCACGCTCCAGGGGCATACGGGGACGGGGATAGGAGAGGAGGCATCAATGAGGGGCCTGGCCCAGCATGGTGGGGGGGAATCTGGCTCAGTAGATGCAGGCTCTCACCTGCAGCACCCTATGCACTGCCCCCACTCCAGCCAATAGGGTGCATAAAGGGAGAGGGAGTCCAGGCCCGGGGGAGGACTGGGGGCCAGATGTGGGGGTTGGGAGGCCCGGGCTCTCAACCGTGGTGCGCTGCCCCCCCTCCAGCCAGTAAGGGGTGTATGGGGAAGGGGGGGCTCAGCCCAGGAGAAGGGTTGGGGAACCTGGTTCTCATCTGCGGTGCCCCACGTGCTGCCCCCACTCCAGCCCCAGCAGGTAGGGGGTGTACAAGGAAGGGGGGGCCATCCTGGGAAGGGGGCAGGGGAGCCCAGCTTGGGGGGGGGGGGGCCTGGGAGGGGGGTTAGGGGGCCTGGCCGGGGAGGGGGTTGGGGGGCTCGGCTCTCATGCGTGGTGCCCCGTGCGCTGCCCCATTCCAGCCTGTGCGGGGTGTATCGGGAAGAGTGGGTCCAGGGCCAGGAAGGGGGTTGGGGGGCCCAGTTCTCACCCGTGGTGCCCCAGCAGGTAGAGGTTGTATGGGGAAGGGGGGGCCCGGCCCAAGGGAGGGGTTGGTGGGTCCAGGGGAGGGGGATTGGTGGGCCCAGCTCGGGAGGGGGGACCCGAGATGGGGGTTCGGGGGCCCAGCTCGGGAGGGGGAACCCGGCTTTCACCTGTGGCACCCAGCAGGTAGGGGGTGTACGGGGAAGGGGGGGCCCAGCCCAAGGGAGAAGTTGGCGGGCCCGGCTTGGGAGGAGGGTTGGCGGGCCCAGGGAAGGGGGGGCCCGGGAGGGAGGGGTTGGGAGGCTTGGCCCAGAAAAAGGGTTAGGGGACCCAGCTCGGGAGAAGGGTTGGCAGGCCCAGAGGAGGGGGGGCCCGGCCCAGGCGAGGGGCAGTTGGGGGGGCCATGGAAGGGGGCGGTTGGGGGGCTTGGCCCGGTGGGAAGCGGGGGCTTGGCCAAGGGGAGTGTGTTGGGGGGCCCGGCCTGGGAAGGAGGCCCGGCCCGGGGGAGGGGGATTTGGAGGCTCGGCCCGGGGGGAAGGGGGGGGCCCCGGCCCCGCGGAAGGGGAGAGAGAGTTGGGAGCCCGGGAGGGAGGAGGGTTGGCGGGCCCAGGGGGGAGGGGTTGGGAGGCTTGGCCCGGAAAAAGGGTTAGGGGACCCAGCTCGGGAGGAGGGTTGGCAGGCCCAGAGGAGGGGGGGCCCGGCCCAGGCGAGGGGCAGTTGGGAGGCCCGCGGAAGGGGGCGGTTGGGGGGCTTGGCCAAGGGGAGTGTGTTGGGAGGCCCGGCCCGGGGGGAAGGGGGGGCCCGGCCCGGGGGGAAGGGGAGAGAGGGTTGGGAGCCCGGGAGGGAGGAGGGTTGGCGGGCCCAGGGAAGGGGGGACCCGGGGGGAGGGGCTGGGGGCCCCGCGGAAGGGGGGGCCCGGGAGGGAGGAGGGTTGGGGGGCCCGGCCCGGGGGGGGGGGGGCCGGCTCTCACCCGCGGCGCCCCGCGCGCTGCCCCCGCTCCAGCCCCAGCAGATAGGCCGCCAGCTTGGCGTCGCTCCAGCCGCTGCGCCGCCGCAGGTCCACCCAGGGCCCGTGCGCCTCGCCCAGGTACACCCGCCGCACGTCGTACTTCTTGCGGGACTCGAGGCGGCGCCGGGCCCGGTCGGACTCGGTCAGGCGGGGCCGCCCCCGGGCCTTGCGGCCGCCGCCGCCAGCCCCCGCCTCCCCCGCGCCGGGCCCGGCCTCCTCCTCCTCGGGCTCCTCCTCCTCCGCCGCCGCGGCCGGGGCCGGGCCCCGCTGCGCCTCGCTCATCCCCAGCCCGCTCGCCAGCCGGCCGCGCCGCCCCGCCCGCTGGTGGGCCGCTCGGAGGAGCCCGGCGCAGGGGCAGTGACGTCAACGGCCCGCGACCCACTTCCGGTTCCCCGCCCCCTCGCTGCTGCGCGAGAAAAGTCGCCGCGGTCGGCCGCGCGCCTGCCCGCCTCGTTGCGCTCTAGGCATGCGCACCCAGCTCCGTGCCATTAGTGGGGCCCCCTCACTGCGCCTGCGCTGGGAGGTGGGTTCAGGGCCCAAGAGCCCGTCGAGAGAGAGGCTCCGCCCTCAACGTGCGCACAATGCTACGAGGGCTGGTGGTCTTCTTGCGCATGCGCTGGAGATTTTTCTCCCTCCACCCCCTCCCGGAGATCCCTTGCGCATGCGCCCCAGCACTGGGTGCCTGGCTGTGCCCCCCCCCCCCCCAGCATTCTTTTCATGGGGGACCCAGCGTTCAGGCTGCCCCGAGCTCCGCCTGACCCCAAGGAGGGCAGCCCCTGCCCAGGCGGGCCCCCAACCGCCCCCAGGGGCCACCCACGCCCTGCTCCCCCCAAGGCAGCCCCCGCCCCCGATCCGATCCCCCCTCCTGGGGCCCAGCCCCTCCCCAGGCAGACCCCTCAGCCCCCCCCTCCCCCGGGGCCCAGCCCCCCAGGGCAGACCCCAGCCCCCCCATCCCATCCCATCCCCCCTCCTGGGGCCCAGCCCCCCCTGGGCAGACCCCCCAGCCCCCCATCCCATCCCCCCTCCTGGGGCCCAGCCCCCCCAGGGCAGACCCCCATCCCATCCCATCCCCCCTCCTGGGGCCCAGCCCCCCAGGGCAGACCCCCGCTGCCTCAGGCCCAGCCCCCTCCCCACAGCCATTACACCCAGCCCCTGGGACAGACAGGCCAACACACACCCCTGCCAGCCACCCTAGCCACCACCTTCCCCTGCACGTTTGGGCCCAGGAGAGCCACCCACCCACCGACCTGGGCCCAGCCAGCACACAGCGCCTCCACCCATGAGGATCCCAGGCCCAGCTGGATTTGACTAGCTGAAGAGCTCGCTGGAGGCAGCTCAGCCCAGTCACAACCCCCCAGGAAACAGCTGCTCTGTGATCAGCAGCGCCCTCCCTGTCCCCTCAGCCAGAGCAGCACAAGGTCTCACCAGTGGCCTCCAACCAGCCCCCCCACCTCCCCAGGCCAGCTCCTGGCTAGTTTTCAGAGCAGCTTCAGGGGAAGGCATGGGGAACAGGGGCAGGCTCTGCCAGGCCCCTTACTGGCTTGGGCAGGGGACCCCCAATGCACAAGGCCATGTGGTAATGTTGACCTGCCCCCATTTTATGGAGAAGAACCAGCAGGGCTAGGACTGGGCTTGTTCCCTGTCTTCTTCGGAAAGTGCTGAAGGCTTTTTAATAACGTCTCTGCTCCACGCCCACGGGGAGCGGTTTAATAGGAGCTGGGATTACAACTCAGGAGGCTCTGGGCTCCCACTGCCGCACTCAGAGACCACAGAGAACAACGATCAGGTCCAAATGTAAGACTGCTACACCGAATCATATGGCAACTAAGCGCATTCACCCAATATGCAGTACGGTATTTAGTGCTAGAGTGAAGGAAGCATGGGCATGGGGGGCAGGCGAATATTCGCAGCACCCCCATTACATGCAACTCTACTAAAAGTGGCTCAGACTGATTGAAAGGACAGATCCATTCCTATGCCATGGTGGCTGCTGAAGCAGACTCCCTCTGGCCTATCTGCTCGATTGGCAAGGCAGGAGGGAGTCACATGCAGCTAAACAATCACCAAGGAAGTCGATGAAACAGAGACAGGTTTAAAGCTCTTGCTTCGCGTGCCAACTTTGCAGGATCTCCTCCTCGCCGCTCTCCGAGTCCGAGTCCACCTGGAGCTCTCGGGGCCCCGGCGTGAGGTGGAACACAACCGGCGTCTGACTCAAAATGGGATTGGTTTGCTGCAGGCCCAAAATCCACTTGGCCAAAGTGGCCTGGTCTCCTGCCCCGGCCATGCACATGGCAAAGACGGGGCCTTCCTCCACTGCAGGGGACAGGACAGAGAGAACAGAAGCAGCGTCAATATTAGCAAACCCCACAGCACTTTGCATACAATGCAGTGGAGTCCAGTAGTGAGAGCAGGGTGACTGGAAATCAGGATTCTTGGGGTCCTAATCTTACCTCCACCCCTCCCTCCACAAGAAAACTGTCAATTCACCGAACAACAATAATCCTCCACCCTCGGGGGGGAGGTGGTTTGTCTGTCAAGGATGCAAAGTCCACACATCCAGGAACTAATTTTTTTCACCCGGCATTGAAATGCAGCCACTTCTGGGGCAGAACACAACAGCTGCAACGCAGCCACTTGGAACAGAAGTCGCTATTCTATCCCGCTGCAGAGGAGTTCTGATTTAAACGTGTTCAGGTAGGGAAGAAAAGTATATGCTGATCTAAGTGACCTGGACGCTTTCTTTCTTGCTTGGGGGATCATATAGAGATAAGAGGGGGAGGAAAAAGATCATTCTTATCATCCTGGGATCGCTCTTGTAAATCGTGCCAGGGCTAGTTTATACAGTCCTTGCAGACCTCTCTCAGCAGCTCTGGATTAGGATTGGGACTTGTAACTGTGGCAGTAACGTTCATCCACTGCTGACTGGGGCTGGATTTGAATTAGCAACTTCGAGGCTGACACAAAATATTACAGGCATTGGAAGCTTATACCAAGGGGGAACGGCTTTGGTTGAGGGGTGGAGTTAGGCATTCAGAAGCCGTAGGTTCCAGGTGAGCGAGGACAGAGATATCTGTTAGCCTATGGAACAGCCTCCAGAGGGATGGATCAATTTCTGGGATCTATTTCTGTTTCACTGCCAGCTGCTCTGGCTCTCCCGTTGCCCGACTGTCCCAGTGGATAGGATTTGCTCTAAACACACCCCTACCTCAGCGGCCCAGCCCCACATGAGTTACCTTCATCCACGTAAAATTCCTCGTTATCCCAGAGGTCCCGATCCAGGTCCAGGTCGAGCTGCATGGAGTAGTAGAAGTTCCTCTCGGAGTCTATCACCTCTTCCTAAGGGGGAGGGGTGAAAGATATTTATATGGGGGGAGAAAATACCCCCCCCAAACACCTCTGCCCTACCCAATGGCTAACCTGCATCTCTCTGCCCTCCTTGGACAAGACAAGGCCACTCCTCTAGGTATTCAGCTTGCGCAGTCCATGGATTTCCAGAGAAAGAGGCCAGAATGGCAGCCCTGTGCATCCACAGAGCAAACTTCCTCGCCCAATATCCCTGAGTCGGCCCTGGACAGACCCTCTAAGTGGAAGAGGGGACCTCGACCTCTCCATTGAGGCTGTTGGTGAGGGGCCTGGTCACTGCAGATTGTGCTGGTGGTTTCGGCAATATGTTCACCAGCCCAGCTAAGAATGAGCTGAGACCTGGCAAACTCATTATGTGCAGGCCAATGAATGGCTGTCAGGTGGAGGTAATTATTGGTCTCCACCAATGAAGGAGGGAATAAAACTGGTGTCCCCTAGAGGGGAAAAACCACATATTCCAGTCTGACTCCCCTGAGCCAGCCAGTCCCCATGCTGTGGGTCTGGGTCAGAGACAGCGCCCCCTTAGAGGGGGAAAGCCCCCATAGCCTATTCCCCACACCCTGCCCCACCTCCACAAGACTTACAGCATTTCCAGAGTGACTCATGTCATTCACCAAACCAGCACCAACTCCGTGGAGTTTGCAATGCAGGGAAACAGCCTGGAAATACAGACCCTCCTCCCCAGAGCCCGCAGCACACAGCCGACAGCCCCACGCAGGGCGGCAAGACCGTTCTTTACCTTTTCTTCAGGAGGTAGCGGCTCTCCCCGGAGTACATAATAATAAACACACGTCTTCTTCAGCCACAAGGGGAAGGGGCCCTCGACAAACACGGGCCTGGCCGGATTGTGGCGAGCCAGCAGTTCCTGCTGATCGGGGCTCTGGATTCCTAAAGAGAAGGGAAACCACACATGCCACAAATCAATGAACACAATCCAACAGCTCTGCGCTGAACGGCCTTCACACCAAGCAAAAGCACTCAAGGTGGGGAAGCTCTCCCGAGCAGGAGAATCTGCCAGGCTGAGATTTCTACCTAGGAGCTGGGCTTGTGATCGACAGCCAGGACTCCCCAGCTGCGCATCTGTTACCCCAGATCCAAGAGCGGGATGCGATGCTCTACAGAGAGGCTTACCTCCTTAGCGGTTCTAAAGACACTAGGCTCCTCAGCGCCGGAGCAGGCTCATTATTTAAAAAGGAGGAAGGAAGGGTTGGGGCGAGCCCATAAAGAAGGCGAGCAAATCCATGTCAATGGGGCAAGAGAGACACCCCCATTCCCAACCCAAACGCCCCCCTCTCCGAGTCTGTCCAGGGTCACGTGAGGCGTAGCCCACGTGGCTCGCAACTTCTGCTTCCCCACAGCCTGGCTGCTTCTAGCCAGCAAGACCGAATGGTCCCAGTGCTGACCGTCCTCTCTAGGTAAGGCTCCAAAAGGTGACAGACAACAGGCTAGAGACTTTTCGCTCCCACGTAATCCAGCACCGGCCACTCAAAGGCAAGGTTGTCTGGGGCATCCTGTACCTACGATGTGCGGTTGGGTGATCTCTTTTCCGGCATCCAAAATATCTGTCAGAGGCATCTGCAGGGATAAAGACACCTTTGTTAGAGACAGCATCCTTCACATGCGTGGGATCCCTGACCCATTCCCCCAGTTCAATACAGCCTGCCTGGCTGTAGAACCCAAGAGGCCGGGCCCCCTGCCCAAGATGGGGACCGAGCCCCAGGAGGCCGGGCCCCAGATAACAGAGGAGTAAACTCCTTGGCGCATAGAACAGTCTAGAGGGTGCTCCATGCCCCAATTGCTGCAAGCACCTTCTCCTCTGCATCGGGCTGTGCTAAGGGTCGTTCGAGCTGACCAGAGCTAGCTTTGCCTTCAGCTCATTCTGGGACTCCACCGCTGTGCAGCAAGAGGCCCTGGCGCGTTCGAGTCCCTTCCCCCGCGGTGCTCACACCCCAATGAGCAAGAGTCAGTCACTCCCATGGCTACAGACAACGTGCTACAGCCAAGCGCCTTTCGTTACCTGATAGACCGTGACCTTGGCGCTCAGGTCCGCGGCGATCCGCTGCAGGCTGAATCTGGCGAGGTCAACGGGGTCCTGGGGGAGGGCCGCCGGCACCGGGTAGGGGTTGGCATGCTTGAATTTGGGGAACCAGTACATGAGCCGCTGGTACTTGCGAACGGGATGGCTCTTCTCACCAAAGATCTGGAGCAGCAGGAACTTCGTCTGCTTGTTGGGCATGATGCCTGCGCATATGAGGGAGGAGAGGCGGGTAAGAGACGCGGACGGTGCGTTCACTGGCCCTCACCATGGGGACTAAGGGACAGATGGGTTAAGTGACTTGCCCAGTTCAGCCAGGGAGTCAGTGGCAGAACTGGGAATAGAACCCAGGAGTCCCGACTCCCACTCC
Source organism: Natator depressus (assembly GCF_965152275.1). Classification (NCBI taxonomy): domain Eukaryota; kingdom Metazoa; phylum Chordata; order Testudines; family Cheloniidae; genus Natator; species Natator depressus. The sequence continues at coordinate 23,981,520 of NC_134253.1, forward strand.
CCCCAGCCCTAACCGCTAACCCACACTGCTGCTATAGGTGTTTGGGCACCTCCCATCCCTACCATAGTTCTCCATCTGCTCCAAGACGTGGATCCCGCATTCCTGCTGCCTCGGGTAGTAGTTGAACATCCTCTGGATGAAGTTGCGGGGCACAAACACTTCCTTGGGGAAGACATCCAGGATCTTGTTGTAGACATCGAGGTCCCGCTCCACCCCAAACTCCGGCATCTTCCTGAGGGCCGCATTGATGAACTCGATGTGACCTCTCCGCCGGATGTCTCTCTGGCAGAAGAGCTCCACCACTCGGCTGAAGGTGGCCTTGTTTCTGTCTCCCTTGCAGGCCCGCTGGAAGAGCTCATCAAAGGGTACCAGGGCCCCATCACGGGACCCTCTGTCTTTCTCCTTGTCCCCGCTTGCCGAGGGGACGAGATCGGAACGGCTCAGGGCAGCACCACTCCGGATGCTCCGCACAGGAACTGGCCAGAAGCCCTAGCAGAGAATCAGATACAAACTGGGCCTTTAGCAGCTGTCGTTTTCCCTGATTAGAACCCTCTCAGTGGGGCAAGGCCCTAGATATCAGTACCACACTCTACAGCGCCATTCCATTCCCCTGGCTCACGGGCACTGGATGCCAGGTTGCAGGCCAGCAGTGACTGGTACCATGTGACAGCTGCTTAGCAGCCTGTGTGCAACGAAACCGCTGGGTCTCAGACTACTTCCAAGCAGCCTCTCCTGTGCATCATACCGATCCACTGTGATACCACTCGTAAGAACAGGTACCTGCTGCCCCTCTCCCCGCCCCATTTCCACTCCCCTCAGATTACAACAAACGGGAGCGGTGGGGGGGTCCTCAGGCCCTCTCGAAATCAGATCCCTCTGGGCAGCAAATTTTGGGCAACAAAATAAGAAGGGAGAGAGGTTTACAAGATGCACAATCCCATCCCTGATGCTTCACTCCACAGGGCTGCCCACCTGCCCTGGACCGGTTTCCTTCGGACTGGGAGCTGCTCGGGGCAGGGCCCACATGGAATTTGTCTCTCATGTGGTGCCCAGTGTGCTGCCCCGCTGAAGGACAGCTGGTACCTGGGCACAGCTGCTTTCCTGCAGCCACGGGAGATCCCTCCCCGGAGCGGCTTGCCGCAGGATGCCTCGGCCGGCAGAGAGCTCTCGGGCCAGGAGCAGCTTCCGCACGCAGTTCATGGTGGGGAGTTCGTCCCTCCGACGCGGGGCAGAGGCTGGCGAGGAAGGAGGCTGGAGCTGGGAGATTCAGAATCACGGGGCAGGCTCAGCCATGCCTGACATCCAGGGTTTGCTTGAAACAGACCAAGACGGATTTTAGAGATTTACTGTAGCACACGGGGACAGGAAATCTACAGGGGGCGGGGGAGGGAGAGCTCCCTATCACCCATTCAGGCTCCCCCCCTTCATGGTGCCCCATACACACACATACCGCTTCTGTGTCCCCCCACACGTTCAACCTCCCCATGCCCTGCCCCCAAACTCCTGTATATCCCCCACGGGGAGGCCACCGGACCCCCAGCCCCCCACCTCACACATACACTTCCCAGACCCTCCCACCACATGGGCATGCCCCCCAAATCCCATCTCCTCCCCCCCCATTCCCTCCACAGGGACATGCCCCCGATCCCGTCCACATAGGCACCCCCAGCTCCAGGTGGGCATGGCACGGCACCCCAAGCCTGCCACCCCCCATATCCGAGCCTAGGCCGGCCTCACCCCACCGGGCGCCGCCATTTTAGCACCGCCCCCTCTAATCCCTGCCGGGTCAGGGGGCGGGGGTCAATCACGCACGCTGTTTCTAAACCCCGCCCACTCCCAGATTCTCCCCTCCCCCGCCCCAAAATCACCCCACCGGGGCGGGGAGCCGGACACGTGGGTCCTATTTGCCCCCCTTTCCCGGGCAGGGTGCCTCGCCCTGTGTCCCCTCCCGCCCCCGGCAGATGGCTCGGACTCCTGGGTTCCATTCGTGCCCATCCCCCCCCGATTTTGGCCACGCCCCTTCCTTTGTCTGTGCCTCAGTTTCCCTGGCTGGGGCTGGGGCGAGGATGAATCAGCCAGTGCCCGGGAGCTGCCAAGCCCTTCGCACCCAGCCTCAGACGGGCCCGGACCGGCGGGATTCCCTGATTCACTGGCTGGTTACAAACCACGGGGCACCTTGTCCCAGGTAGGGGGCACATGGGGCAGGGCCAGGTGCAAACCATCCTCCCCCTCGGGGCGGCTCTCACCCAGACTCCGGGTGGGAGGACTGGCCTGCAGGGAGGTTTGACAGACCCCACCGCCCAAGCATGAGGCTCTGCTATTATTTAATATTTCCTCCTCAAAACACCCCCCCACCACACACACACAGATCAGTCCCCCCACCCCCTTGTGTCAGGTGCTGCATAGACACAGTCCCTGCCCCACAGCAAAGGAAGGGTCAATAACCCCATTTTTCAGATGGGGAAACTGAGTCACAGGGCAGGGCAGTGACGCACCCAAGGTCACTCAGGGATTCTGTGGCCGAGCCAGGAACTGAACCCAGATCTCCTGAGGCCTAGCCCAGGGACCTCCTCCTTCTCCATCTCCTTGCTGGCCCAGTGGGTGCCCTGGCTTTCCTTTCCCCAGCCCTGCTTTACCAGAGCCCCACCAGGGGCCACCACCTGGGCATGACCCTGCCTTTGCCCCAGCCAGTCCCTGGATTCCCCATCCCCGCATGCTGCCTGCCCGAGGCCAGGGAGCTGCGTTTCGGGTGCTGTTGCTGAGCAGGCCCCAACTTCAGCTTTATTGACAGCACAGAGGAAACATTACATTCCCACTTGATTCCTCCTCCAGGCCTGTTCTCTCCCCCCAGAGTCACTTGGATCCTTCCTCACTCCTGCCCCAAGCTGTGGCAGGGCATTGCTGTGCACTGTTAAACACCTGCCATGCCCCACCCCAGAGGTGGCTGCATCTCAGCACCAGGTGCGAATCCTTGTATAAACAGCTTCTGTATTCCACCCCTGGGTGACTGAACCTCAGCGCTGGAGGAGGGATATCTGTCTAAACCACCCCTGGATCCCACCCCAGAAGTGGCTGAATTTCAGTCGTGGATTTCGTGATCCCTTTTGTGATTATTTTGCATGTCTCTTTGTAACAGGCTTCAGGCTGAAAGGTGCCTCTGTAAACGTGGGGCTGCAGGGACAACGTGGGGCTGTGGCAACAGAGGAAAGCAGCAACTTCCCTCTTTCAAGCATTGCATGTGCATTGCCCCAGGAGATGTGTGGATTGTCCCTGTTATTCAACAGGGGAAACTGAGGCACGGGGAGGGGAAATGACTTGTTCATGGTCACACAAGGAGGCAGTATGAGAAGTGAGACTAGAAACCCAGGAGCCCTGGGCCTAACCACTAGACACCCGCCCCCCCCCAATCCCGCCCCCGCCAAGAATAGACCCAGGAGTTTGACTCACAGCTGCCTCCTGCTTTAACCACAGAGCAGCTGTAAGTTCAGGAGACCGAACCCAGGCGTCCTGACTCCCAGCCCCCCTCCCCTCCCGCCACGGGGCTAGAACCCAGGCGTCCTGGCTCCCAGCCCCCCCTTCCCACAAATGCTAGATTCCCCCTCCCCTCCTGCCGCGGGGATAGAACCCAGGCGTCCTGGCTCCTAGCCCCTCCCCCCGCGACAGGGAGCGAACCCAGGCGTCCTGGCTTTCAGAGCCACCCCCATGGCCGGCCTGGCTCGTCCCTCACCTTGGAACCTGCCACCTGGCCGATCCCCACGACGGGGTGGGGGCAAGGGGCAGGCGGCGGGGGCGTGGCTAGCCCCCAAAGGGGGCGTATCCAGTGCCGGGATTGGCGGAGGCGGGGCGCTGGCCAGCCCCTCTGTCAGAGCCAGGAGCGGGGCGTGGGGCGGCCCCGGGCTGGGATGTGGCACCGCCGCGGGACCGCCGCCTGGGAGCTGGGAGCGCGGCAGGAGCCCCTGGGCTCCGAGCAGCCGGCTCCCCACGCCCGGGGGCAGGAGCCTCCCAGGTGGGTGGATCGTGCGAGCCACGCGGGGCAGAGCGAGCCTGGGAGTGGGGGGAGCCGGATCCGTGGGGGGCTGTGTCCTGGGGGAGGAGTGGGGGGAGCCGGATCAATGGGGGGGCTGTGTCCTGGGGGGGGAGCTGGATCCGTGGGGGCCTGTGTCCTGGGGGGGCGAGTGGGGGGGAGCCGGATCCGTGGGGGGTGAGTGGGGTGGAGGCGGATCCATGGGGGGCTGTGTCCTGGGCGGGTGAGTGCGGGGAGCCGGATCCATGGGGGCCTGTGTCCTGGGGGTCGAGGGAGGGGAACCGGATCCGTGTGGGAAGGAGCCAGATCCATGGGGGGCTGTGTCCTGGGGGATGAGTGGGGGGAGCTGGATCCATGGTGGGGGGGTCTGTGTCCTGGGAGGGGGAATTGGGGGGCAGCTGTGGGTTCAGGGTATAGAACCCCAGGAGTCCTGACTCCCAGTCCCTGCTCCCCCCCCCAACCACTAGATCCTGCTCCCTTCCAGGATCTCCGAGCTTGCCTGGAGCGGGGAAGCCAATGCTGTGGGAAGAGGGGAAGCCATGAGGGGCCAGGCTGTGGGCTCCCTCGTGGCACACTGAAATTGGCACGGTGCATTTGGGGAGACTGGGAGGAGCCCCCCATGAAATCAGGCCTCCTGTCACTCATCCCTGAGCTGGCCCGCAGCCAGGGCTTCTAGCCTGGGCACGCAGAATGCACCAGGCCGACCCCACCGCTGAGGGGGGCATTACGCCAGGCTGGCTTTTGGCCCCAGACAGGGTTAGTGGCAGGCGGGGGGAGATTGGCTGCAAGTTTTGCCACTTCGTTACTTGCCCAATTTGCGTATTGCCCGGCCAAAGTGAATGATAATAATTAACCCCGTGGAGGAGGCGAGATGGAGGTGGCGGAAACTGGATTGTTCAGCTGCACGTTCCTGTTCCCTGGCGTTGGTGTTTTGCAACCTTTAATTATTGAATGTGAGCGTCTCACCCGCCCTGCGAGCCGGGCACCTCGGGTGTTTCCCTGGAGGTTGCCAAGTTCCCCGAAATCCCTCCCACGCTCCCCGCCATGCTAACCTGTAACTCCCACTCCCCTCCCAGAGCTGGGGAGAGAACCCAGGAGTCCTGACTCCCTGCTCCCCAACCACTAGCCCCCACTCCCTTCCCAGAACTGGGATAGAACCGAGGAGTCCTGACTCCCAGCCCCCGCCAGACTCTAACTCAAACTCTAACCTTAGGTGGACCCTGGCATTACCCTATTCCCCCCCCCCATTCATTCCAGGTGATCAGCCTGTGTGAACCCCCACCCATTTTGCACCAGTGCGGCCCCGTGAACACAGGGAGCTGGCACTGATGCCTGGCTCAATGTGGCCGCTCCGTCCCGCGGGGGCCTGGCTCCCAGCCGCAATCAGCTTTGTTCTCTGGCCCTGATCCGTTTGCCTTGGCAGCGAAAGCAGGAGGTGGCATCTCGATTGAACTTGAGACCCAGTTCCGGTTACCTCAGCCAGACACTCAGTACCCGCGCTCAGGCCTGTCGGTGGGGCAGGGACCTTGCGAGGGTGTCTGCCCCGTCCCTCCACACTGAAGTGGGACCCGGTAAGCCCAGCCCATCCCTGCCCGCTCTTCGTCCCGCCTGTTCTGAAAACCCTCCAGCCACGGGGATCCCACGGTTAGCCTCAGCCCCCTGCCACAGCCATCGGCTGCCAACACCACTGAGGGCTGCGAACGCAACTGTTCCTCCTGGACCAGGGCACGGGCCATCAGGCCTAGGGGTTGGAACCGCAGGTCAGCGGCAGAGTCGGGGCTGGAGCCGGCGCAATTGGAGCTGCAGGGAGTGCTACTGCTGGGCTTAGGAGCATGACCCAGGACCCCATGGTGCCAGGCGCTGCACATTATTTATTAGGTGTATTACGGTAGCGCCGAGGCTCCCCAGCCATGGCCCAGGACCCCGTTGTGCCAGGTGCTGTACATTATTTATTAGGTGTAGAACAATGAGATGAGGCTGATGGGCATGGTGGGCAGCAGGCTCAGCTCTAAGCCATTGTACCTACCTGGTGCCCGTCACCGTGATATCTGGTCTGGAGGAGGAGGGCCGGCTCCAGCCCCTCTTAGAACCTCACCCACCCAGACCCTGTTTCTTCCCCACACATAGGGAGCCAGCATTCAGTCCCTGGGCCCCATGGCACTGCCTGCCCTCCCCGCACACATGCCCGCTGCCAGCCCCCCTCACGACCCACAGCCTCACCCTGGGCTACCCCCAGCTCTGCCGGCCCCCCTCACTCCCGACCCACAGCCCCACCTTGGGTTCGCCCCAGCTCTGCCAGCCCCCCTCACTCCCGACCCCCAGCCCCACCCTGGGCTCCCCCTCAGCTCTGCCGGCCCCCCTGACTCCCGACCCACAGCCCCACCTTGGGTTCGCCCCAGCTCTGCCAGCCCCCCTCACTCCCGACCCACAGCCCCACCTTGGGCTCCCCCTCAGCTCTGCCGGCCCCCCTGACTCCCAACCCACAGCCCCACCCTGGGCTCCCCCCAGCTCTGCCGGCCCCCCTCACTCCCAACCTGCAGCCCCTGCCAGTGCCCAGAGGCTCCCCCCTGCCACTGCCCAGAGGTGGATTACGGTTTTGTGGGGCCCTGGGCCAGAGCAAGTGGGCCCCCCGCCTGCAGTCCATTCCCCTGCCCGCCTGCCGGGGCCGGGTAGCAGGGTTGGGGCATGGGGACTCATTTTTCTGGGGTCCCTGGGCACAGACCCCATTGGCTAATCTGCCACTGGCAGTGCCCCTCGGTCCCAATCTGCAAACCCTCCCCGCCTGCTCCTTCGGGCCGGGCCCTGGTGTGGATCCAGGGTTAGATCCACCAGTGTCAGTTTGCAGCCTCACAGCCAGTTTGGTCTGTGAGCATAGAGACCCCCGGGGCTGGCTGGGAGAGGTCACCTGCCCCGAACCCCCCCACCCCACCCCACCGGGTCACCTGCCCCGATCCCCACCCCCACCTCAGAACGGATTTCAGGGTTCCAGCAGGACACGTCTTGAGCAAATATTGAATGAAGTGCAGAGGTTAGTTTCCAGTGCAGAGGTTAGTTTACAGGAGGCTCATTAAGCAAATCCTTAATTACAGGCAGCAGGGCTGCTCTGGGCAAGGATCTCTACCAGCGCCTGCCAGATCCAGGGGCTGGGTCAAAGCTCCAGCCTCTGGCGGCATGGGCTGGGCCTCTAGGAGAATCTCACCTTTTGCTCACAAACAGAAATGATCCTGCTCCCCTCCCCGAGGATAGAACCCAGGAGTCCTGGCTCCCAACTCCCCTGCTCTAACAACTGGACCCCGCTCATGTCCCAGGGCTGGGGATAGAACCCAGGAGTCCTGGCCCCTGCCCCCTTATCATTCCATAATGCTCCCCCCTTTTGGCAGGCCCTCAGCATTAGGCCTCTCTCCCTGTGGGTTCGATCCCTGGCTCTGGGAGGGGAGTGGGGACTAGTGGTTAGAGCAGAGGGGGCTAGGAGCCTGGACTCCTGGGTTCTATCCCCACTCTGGGGACAGGGGACCTTGATCTCTGTGCTGCAGTGGCACCTGCGGGGGTTGGTTCCGGCCAGTCCCTGGGGCCGGGCAGTCAGGGCTGCTTGTTGGGACGTGGATCCTTTTCCAAACAGCCCCTGCCCCGAGCTCAGCGATCACCGGGCGCCCAGCTGGCACGGCCCTGGAGGGCACGGCCGCCTCCCCATCCCCCACCACGGGGCCAGATCACCCTCTCGGCTCCAGAGAGTGGGGCACATCCTGGGGGGCTGCTGGTGCCCCCCCCCCGCTGGCCTTGGTCTGCTGTGCCGGGCACTGCCCATTCCTTGGCAGTACGGCTGGGCAGCACCACATGGCACCAAGGGCCTGTGGTGGGAAAAGGGCACAGGGCTGGGCATCGCTGCAGGGGGGACCAGAGAGAATTAAACTCTTGAGTACTCTCCCCTCTGTGACGCAGGCTTATCACCGCTCCACGGAGATCCAGGGCTGCAGGTCAGGAGTGAGGGGCATCGGCAGGGTGTGTGTGTACCGCTGCCCTTTGCTAGATGGAACGAGAACAGCTGTGCTCTGTGTCATATGCCCTATAATGCTCTCAGCCAGTGGAGATTCTCCTCCCGCTCAGATGTGGGGGCTGGTGCTTCCTGACCAGGAGGCTCCAGATCCCATCCCTGTGGGGCCCCACGCTCACACCCCACGCTCCCTTTACAGGTGCCATTGAGCGGCCATGGAGGAGTCCACACGGCTGGGTTACTGCATCGTGGCCGGCAGCTTCGTGACCTTCCAGTTCTTCTTCTCGGCCGTCAGCCCCCAGCTCTCGCTGGCACTCAGCCGCCGCTACTGCGGCCTGACTGCTGTCAAAAAGTGCGAGTGGAACTCCAGGTACCGCAGTCCTCGGGCCTGAGGGGAGCAGGACAGAACCCAGGAGTCCTGGCTCCCCGTGCTCTAACCACTAGACCCCACTCCCCTCCCAGAGCCAGGGATAGAACCCAGGTGTCCTGGCTCCCAGCCCTGCAGCGTCTAACCACTAGGCCCAGCCCCCAGCGGGAGCCGTCCGGACGTTCCTGGTGGGCTTAGCCTGAGAACATCCTGGCGCGTGAGGCGTCTGACGGGCTGAAAGGAGTCATTGTCCGAGCCCGGGGGCTGGGCGCTTGGAGCAACATGGGGGGGGGGGGGGCAGAGCCGTGTGTGATCCCTGGGGGGCCACTGGGGGGGTTGAGCCGTGTGTGATCCTGCGGGGGCCATGAGGGGGGCAGAGCCGTGTGTGATTCCCCCGGTGGAGGCCTTGGGGGGGACTGAGTCACGTGTGATCCTGGGGGCGTTATGGGGGAGCTGAGCCATGTGTGATCCCCGGGGAGGCCAAGGGGGGGGACTGAGCCGTGTGTGATCCCCCCCAGGTGTGTCTCCACTCTGCACGCGCTCATCGTCGGCCTCTTCTGCCTCTACATCCTGCTCTTCGATGGAGCCATTAACGCCAACCCCATCTGGTGAGCTCCCCCGGTGCCCCTCACTCCCGACCCACAGCCCCCTGCTCCCTGCCCCACAGTTCCACCGGTGCCCCTCACTCCCGACCCACAGCCCCCTGCTCCCTGCCCCACAGCTCCCCCCGGTGCCCCTCACTCCCGACCCACAGCCCCCTGCTCCCTGCCCCACAGCTCCCCCCGGTGCCCCTCACTCCCGACCTGCAGCCCCCTACTCTCCCAGCCCTGGCTTCCTCCCCCCCGACACACAGAGTTCTGTAGCTGACTGCAGCCCGTGCTCGGAGTTGGGGGCAGGGGGGCAGATTTGCCCTGGTCCCTTTCCCAAGCCCTGTCTCTCACAGCTGGTTGGAAGGTGCCAGCCCTGGGCCGGGGGGTGGAGGGGTGAGGGGAGGTCCCGTGGGCCCGAGGTCACATGGTGGCAGAGGTGATAAAAGACTGTTTTGTGCCGGGGAAGAATAGCCTCCTTGTTCCCCGGCTGCCAGGACCCAGAGCCGCCCGAGCAGCTGGCATCGGCGGGGCAGAGGAGCCTGTGCGGTGCGGCTGGGCACAGCCTCTTGCATTGGGGACTGGAGCCCAGGGGCTGGCATGGTGCCCAGACATAGGGTTGCATGCAAGGAGGATCTGGGGCCCAGGCACTTTGGGAGCGAGCGTCTGATGGGGGGGAGCTGGCCCTGTGATCACCCCCCTGCCTGTGTTCATGCTCCACCTCTCCCCCCGATACTAACCCCCCCACCCCGTCCCATGCCAGCCCCTCATCCCCTGACTCCTTGTGCTTCCAGGGGGGACCCTTACCTGGTGAAACTCAACGTGGCCATCACCTGCGGCTACCTGCTCTACGGTAAACGCTGGGGGCACCGTGCTGCCCCTGCTGGCTGGCCTGGGGACTGCGACCCCCAGCTCTTTGGCCTCCCTGACCTGGGGGGACCCCAGAACTGGGATTTCAGGCACAAAATGATCTAAAACCCTAAAAAAAACCGGGGAAACTTCTTACAATTTTGGTGACTTTTTCCTTCTGGAGTGAAAGGAGCCACCAGGCATTGGGGCCATGGGCCTGGGGGGCTGCCCGGCAGGGCGAGGCTTTGGGGCTGGAGCAGGGAGCTGCAGTGGGGCAGCTGGGCAATCAGGGGGGCTGGACCGTGAAACCCCACCCAAGTGGGAGTTGTTTGTGCCTCCCACCCAAGCTGAGGACCCCAGGAATAGATGGAAACTCCAGGAGAAATCCAGGTGCCCAGCCCAGGGTGAGGGTCTCCCAGGCAGTGAATGGTTTGTGGGGCCCCCAAAGGGCTGACTTGCCGACAGGGCCAGCGCTGAGCTCGCTCCAGGAATCGGGCCTCTTCCGGGGACACACACCGGCTACAGGCCCCGCTCTGAGAGGCTTGGGGCGGGAGGTGCCAGGCTTGCGAGAGGGGGTATGTGGGGAGAGTGTTTGGGGTGGGGGGGTGTCGTGCTGCGCCTGGAGGGGCTGGTAGGGTTTGTGTGTGTTTGTGCATTTCCCCATTGCTGAGCCTGACACAGCGCCCTCCCATGGGAGCCCCAGCACACTGACCTGTCCCCCCATTGTCCCCCCGCATTAAAACTCCTCCGTGTGTGTTTCAATTCCAGATTTGCTGCTGCTCCTGCGGTACTGGAAGATGCTGGGCGACTCCCTGTTCGTTTGCCACCACTTGGTGGCGCTGTACGCCTACGGATACGTGCTGGTCAGTGCCAGGTCCTGGCCGGCTGCTCTGGGGCAGGCTCCCTCCCCTGTCCCAGCCCCCCAGATCTCTGCTCTCTCTGTGCTTCCTCTGCACCCCCCGCCCCAGCTACTTCCTTTGCCCCCGCTCCGAGGGCAACGGCTGGGTCCATCCAGGCTCCAAATTCAGCTTCAACCCCCCCCTTTAATCCCAGCCAGAATCCACCCCCCCGTCCCCCCATTTCAAGTCAAAGCTCCGATTTCAGCCCCCATTCGCCAGCTGGCGTCCCCCCTCCCCAAGCCTGGAGGGGCGGGAACGCAGCCAGAACAGAGGAGCCCAAGGCACCTGCCTCTGGGAGCTGGGAGGCTGGGCTGGGCTTGGGGGTAAGGGACTGGGATTCACGAGAGCTGGGTTCGAAGGGGACTGGCCGCTGCTGGAGATGGGATACCGGGGTAGATGGGCCCATTCCCTGTTCTGCAGCAGGGAGGGGATAATCTCAGAGTGTTTAACACCAGGAGGGACCCTTAGATCTAGTCTCACCTCCTGCACGGCACAAGCCGGAGAATTTCACCCACCTTCTGCATGAGACATGAGCTCAAGGCAGAGAGCGCGTCCCCTTGAGATGAGCCCTGCTGGGCCCTGGACTCCCCGCTTTGTGTGCGGCTTGGGGTGGGCACCCTGGGGCAGATGGTGAGGGCTGTACCAGGGAGGATGGTCCAGTGGTTAGGGTCTAGCCCAGGACTTGGGAGTCCTGGGTTCAATTCCCTGCTTTGCCACAGACTGCCTGTGTGACCCTGGGCCAGTTGTATAGCTGTTCAGTGCCTCAGTTTCCCTCTTTGTATAATAGCCCTGCCAGGGGCATTGTGAGGCTAAATACACCAATGATGGTGAGGTGCCCAGATGCCACGGTGATGGCAGCCGATGTGCACTCACACTGTGGCTGCAGGGCTGTGCTGGGAGACAACAATTGGGCCTCCCCGCCCCCACCCCACCCCCAGACGGCTTCCCTTGGTGGCCAGCGACTCGCCAGGGGACGCAGGGGGCCATTTGCCTGCGCAGCCCCAGCTACTTGTTAGCACCAAAGCTCCCCGGGCCGGGAAGGAGGCGCCGGCAGCTGAGATCCGTGGAACGTCCTGGGCCGACCAGCCAGCGCTGGCTGGAAACCCCCCTTCTGGCAGCTCAGGCTCGTCACCCAAAAACCAGGGGCTGCTTTTGAAAATCTCCATCCAAAAAGCCTTAGGCATGTGTCAGTGACCTGATACTGTGTATTAGGTGTATTACGGTAGCCCCTAGGCACCCTGGTCATGGCAGGGACCCTGGGCAAGGCACAGAACAATAATTCCCCAGCTCCATCCAGCCCCTGCCTTGAGGCGCCTGAGTCCTGGGGAAGAAATCTGCCTCTTACCATAGGACTGCTCAGGCCCGAGGTCCTGACCCGCTGCCCCACCCAGGCTCTGACAGGGGCTGGCACCAGCTGCCCCCAGGGAAGGAGAAAGAACCCTGCAGTGGAGGGGATGGGGGGATCCTCTCCCCCACTAAGGGCTCATGGGACGCCCCTGGTCTGTTTAGCACCCAGTGCGGCCATCCCCAGCCGGTCCCAGATCACTGGGGAGGAGCCTCGTTGGCTTCAGAATCGGGACTTTCTACCAGTATTCGGGGTTCTTCTTATAAACCGGGGGGGTTGCAGCCGTAGCCAGGTTCCCCTGGCGCTGGCAGCTTTATCTGCCCCGCTGAGGGCCAGGAGCTCTTCTCAGCCCCCACGCGGGCCAGGACGCTGCTTTGCCCCGGGACTCCAGGAGCTGGGGACTGAAACCGACTGTCACCCGACTCTGGCAGCTGGGGCGTCAGCTCAGAAACGTGGGGGGCTGGGGACCAAGCTGGGGCAGCACGTAGAATACAGGGGACTGTATTCCAGCCTGCAGCATCTTGGGTAGGGTCATAGGGGCCTATGAAAAGTCAGGGGGGGCAGAACAAAGTGTGGGGGGGCAATCACCCCCCCCCATAGCAAGTAACTCCCCAGCTCGGCAGCCCTGTTAGAATCGGCCAGGCCTGTGAGCTGGACTATTCACTTGCGCCGTGTTTTCACCCGGGTCAGTCTCCCCTGTTTGTGGGGCCATCGGCCCCCCAGAACTTAGCCAGCAGGAAGAGTCAGGACCCAGCCCCAGCTGGCGTCTCTCTCCCCACTCTGCCCCCTGCACTGCGCCCAGGCCATGGGAACATCTAAACATCTCATTTGTGACTCCTTACCAAACAACCGGCCCTCCCTGGCGTGACCCCGGTACTGAACTCCCCAGGGGATCAGCCCCCCCACAGCTGTCAGATACAGCCCCACTAGCACCTTTGGAGTCGTGGGGGGGACACCCAGAGGGAGCCTGGCCTAAATATTTGGGCAGCTCTTTGAACTGGGGTGGGGCAGGTTGAGATTGGGAGCCATACACAGAGCTGGGTAGGGGAGACCCAGGACTGGGGTAATGGGGCTGCGAGTCAGGACTGAGGGACACTAGCAGAGCTGCGGGGGGCGGGGATCCCAGGGCTGGGCTAGCAGGGGGCTCTGGGTGGGGATTGGGGGCACTGGCAGATCTGGGTGTGGGGAGGCCCAGGGCTGGGCTAGCAGGGGGCTGCGGGTTGGGACTGAGGGGCTCTGGCAGGGCTGGGGGGGGGGGGACGGGACTCTGCTCATCTCTCCCCTACAGAAGGTGCAAAGGAACCTGGTGGGGGGTGGGCCCCTCTCATGGCTCCAGGTCTTCAGGGAAGTGACTCTGCCTTGGGGTCTGTGAGTCCAGCGACCCCCCCCTTACTTCATGCTGGGGCACAGCTCAGCGCCCCCCACCTCTGGGGTGGTTCCTGAGCAGGCCTGGGGTGGAGGATCTGTCCCCCCCCGTGAGCCCCTTGGAGCAGGGGATTAACAGCCTCTCTCTCCCCTAGAGCCGAGGGGTGCTGCCCTATTTCGCCAACTTCCGCCTCCTCTCCGAGCTCTCCACCCCATTTGTCAACCTGCGGTGAGTTGGGGCAGGGGAGCTGGGCAGGGGAGGAGCTGGGGGGCTCTAAGGTGCCTGAGTGTCCCAGTGGGACACGGATTCAAATTCTCCTGAGGCACTGCGGGATGAGGATGGTGCCACTACCCCAGAGGATGCTGGGATGCAGACGGTGTGGGGAGGGGGGCTGAAGGGTAGGGCATGCAGCAACCCTAGATCAGTGGGGCTGGGAGTTAACACCCTTTTGACTTGCATCAGGGCAGCTTCCACGCCCCCCCCCCGGGCTATGGGCTCAGGCTCTCTGCAGACTCAGGCAGCGTCTGGCTTAATGAGAGCGCTGATGTGATCATGTGACGCCAGGAGCTGGAGGGGGCGGGGCCTGAGGCTGTTTAAAGTGACCGCGCACCTTTCTCGTGGCCCAGGTGGTTCTTTGACACCGTGGGGCAGCCCCGCTCCTCCTGGTTCGTCCTAGCCAACGGCCTGGCCATGACCGTGGTCTTCTTCCTGGTGCGCATCGCCGTCATCCCCAGCTACTACGCCCGCATGCTGGCCTGGCACGGCACGCCCGAGTACGCCCGCCTGGGGCTGGCCGTGCAGGTGGCCTGGATCATGCCCAGCCTGGCCCTGGAGGTCCTCAACCTGGTCTGGATGTACAAGATCATCCGGGGCTTCTACCGGGCCTTCTGCCGGTCCCAGGAGAGCAAGACGGCCTGCAGCCACGGGGACTAAGCGGGAGCTGGACTTCCCCAGGGGGCGCAGCCAGGGGGCCCCCAAGCTCCTGGCACAGATGGAAGATCTACTCTAGTTCCCATCAGAGCCCACAGCAACAGAAATACCCTGGCCTGGCATGTGCCCCCAGGCACCTGGACTGGCCCCCACTGAGCAACAGGGGCATCTGGACTGGCACATGCCCTACAGGCAGCTAGGAAACTCATGGAGATCACAGACTGGCATATGCCACAGGCACCCAGGAAATCCATGGGGCACCGGGACTGGCATTGAGCACTTGGGACATCTGGACCTGCGCATGCCTGTCTTTGTGGGGGCCTGCGTGTCCATGCACAAGGGGCATGGAGGCTCCAGCTGGGTGGGGGGCAGGGGGCAGAGCGGGGAGCCACAGGAGGGCCATGCTGCAGCATAGTGAACAGCTTCCCCAGGCCTCCGCACCCCCTCCAACTCCTACAGAAAGGGGAAGGAGGCCCACACTACTGGGCTGGAGAGTTGGGGGGGCGGGGCCCACGTGTGCTGAACCCCCGGGGGCCAACGGTTATTTGTAGCTTTTGAGGACAACACACACACCCCCAGGATCCTGCAGTCTGACCCAGGCTCCTCCCTGCCAGATGCCTCCTGGCCCATAGCACCCCCCCTTCCATAAGGCCCTGGCCCCCTACCCAAGGGGACGGGGCAGGGTTCTGGGGCTGAGCCTGCTCTGGCAGGGGGAGCTGGGTGCGGAGTTGGGAGCCACACGGGTCCCAGCAGCGGTGTCTCTGGCACAGGGCAGCCCCCAGCTAAACATGTTCAGAACCCCCCGGGCTGGGGCCCCCGAGAACTGGGCTGTAGTCCCTGCTCTGCTGCAGACTCCCAAGGCGAGTCGCGGTGCCTCTGTGCCTCAGTTTCCCTGTCTGTTAAAGGGGGACAACGCCCCTTCAGCTGTGCCTTCTCTCTTCAGACTGGGAGCTCTGTGTGGCAAGCCTGTCCGCCACTCTATCCATGCAGCGCCTGGCACGGCCGGGGGACCCCGATCTCGGCCCGGCCCAGACAGCGCCCCTTGATCTCGGCCTGGGCCTCTAGGCATTTCCACGCTCCCAGTGACACTCTGAAGTAGCCTCCCTCACCAGGTCTCGCTCCGGTCGGCTCCGAGATCGGGTTTTTTGGACGGTTTCCTGTGAAGAATCTCAAATTCCTTCTCGATTCCTTGTTTCATACCTGACATTTCTGCCCTAGTGAGGAATTAACCCTCCCCCCATACTAATTTATTAACCCCAACCCCCCCCCACCTCCCTGGGCCAGGGGATGAGCGCCCAGCTCACCCCCGAATCTGGCTGGGCTCCGACCTCTCCGGCCACGTTTGCCTCCAGTGTCTGTCTGTCAGGGGAAGGGTGGGACCCTCAGTGTGGGTGTCAGGGGACAGGCCACTGGGCTGGGACTCAGGACACCTGCGGTCCGTCCCCAGCTTTGCCACTGGTCAGCTGGGTGACTCTGCACAAGTCACTGCCCATTCTGTGCCTCAGTTTCCCCTCTCGCCCTTTGTTTAGATTGTGAGCTCGTTGGGTCAGGGACTTTACTTCGTTCTGGGTCTGGGCAGCCCCCAGCTCAACAGGAGCACCCCCACATCTCAGCTGGGGTCTGGGCAGCCCCTGGCACAATGGGAGCACCCCAATATCTCAGCTGGAGTCTGGGCAGCCCCTGGCACAGTGGGGGGCCCCCTGATATGTCATCTGGGGTCTGGGTAGCCCCTGGCACAATGGGGGCCCCAATCCTGGGTATGGTCTCTAAGGACAGTAGGAGCGGTCAGTAATACACCAATTTGCACCAGCTGAGGACCTCGCCCTCCGACCCCTCCAGGCCTGGCTGTCAATTGCCCCTTAGTAACAGCGGGCGCCCTCGGCTGCCGGGTTCAGGGCTGGCCTGGAGCATTTATCCTGTCACCCGTTTCCTCGGTCTGGTCCCCACCCTCACTCTCCGCCCCAAAGACCATCATGCCGGAGCCCAGCCCTGAACTCAAACCCGCCAGCCCAGGCCCGATGCCGGGGGATTCTCCGGCCTGTTCTCTGGGGGGCGATTGGAATCCACTGCCCACCGCACTGCCCGGTGCCAGCTCAAACCTGGCATTTCGTACCCTCCGCCCCAAACACCTGCATCCCCGTTGGCCCGCGCCCCCCCCAGAGCAGCACCCAGGCTCCCGCTGCCACCCCCTGGGGGTGCCGCCGGCAGGAGAAAGGGGGAGGGGACAGACAGAGGGACGTGACACGAATTGCGGGGACTCAGGTTTGCCATCATGTGGCAAGATCATTCTCATGCCTCGCGGCACCGTTCTCATGAGGGGCGGATCCCCCCGTCTGAGGCCCGTCTCTCATCCTGCCCCCTGGACTGTGATCGCCAAGCGGCGCGGGGGCCTTCGCGGCTGGTGTATGAAAAGAACAATAAACAGGATTTAGTTTATTACGCTGGGCCGTCCTGCAGCCCTTTCTCATGGGCTCCCTGCAGGGAGAGGTGGCCGTGTGATTTCGGGGGTGCCCTGTGTGGGGGAGGGTTGTGCATTGGGTGGGTGCAGTGGGGGGCAGGCAGCCCCTTGCTGAAAGGGTATTTCAATATGACAGGTGGAGCCCACCTTGGTGTGTGTGTGTGGGGGGATGGAGGCATGTTTGGGGAGGGGTGAAGCTGTATGGACTGCACGGGGGGCACATTGTGGGGCAACGTGTGTGTTGGGGGCCAAGGGTGGGGGGGTGCGTCAGGCTGTGTACATGTTGGGCTGGTGGGTGGATGTGTTGCGGCTGGGAAAATAACCCAGGAATCCTGATTGCCGGCACCCCCACTTCTCTAACTACTAGACCCCACTCCCCTCCCAGAGCTGGGGACGGAACCCAGGAGTCCTGCCTCCCAGCCCCTCCCCCCACTGTAACCACCAGACCCCACTCCCCTCCCAGAGCTGGGGATAGAACCCAGGAGTCCTGCCTCCCAGCCCCTCCCCCCCCGTAACCACCAGACCCCACTGCCCTCCCAGAGCTGGGGATAGAACCCAGGAGTCCTGTCTCTGCGTCCCTCCCCCCCTGTAACCACTAGACCCCACTCCCCGTCCAGAGCTGGGGATAGAACCCAGGAGTCCTGCCTCCCCGTCCCCCCCCCCCGTAACCACTAGACCCCACTCCCCGCCCAGAGCTGGGGATAGAACCCAGGAGTCCTGCCTCCCCATCCCTCCCCCCCCCGTAACCACTAGACCCCACTCCCGGCCCAGAGCTGGGGATAGAACCCAGGAGTCCTGCCTCCCCATCCCTCCCCCCCCCCCGTAACCACTAGACCCCACTCCCCGCCCAGAGCTGGGGATAGAACCCAGGAGTCCTGCCTCCCAGCCTCCTGCTCTAACTCCCCTTTTGCTGCCCTGGGAGCCGTAGTCGGACGAACGGGGTGGGGGAGGCAGCTCCCCAGACAGGAGCTGGGGAGGGTGTTGCTAACGCTGGCCGGTGATGGAGGCCGATGAACTAAGTGTTAGGTCTGGCCGTGCTGGGCAGCGCTGCGGAGCGGGCCGGGGCGGGGGGCCGGGGGCATGGTGCGCGTGATGGGAGCTACGCGGGCCAAGGAGCTGTCAGGGCCTCGAGAACGAATGCCGGGCAGGGGCCAGTGGGACTCCCTGCCACGTGATCCGTGAGGCCAGGAGTCTAGGCCGGCGCCCAGTGAGAGCCCCCGGGGCTGGGGGGAGGGCAAACACGAGCAAACCCAGAATAGGGGGCTGGGGGGGGGTTCTCCCCTTGGGGGCTGGTTAGCCCATCCCTGCAGGGAGTCTCACGCCTGCCTCTGACATAGCTGGTGCCAGCCCTGCTCTCCGCCAGTGATCCTACCCAGATGTCCCACACCCCAGCACCCCCTCCCTGGGGCCCCCAGGTGCCCTCTCCCCAGGGACCCCCAGTGCCCTCTGGCACCCTCCACCCCTGCTGCCGATGGGAGATTGTTGAGCAGTGGGTGCCCAAAGGAGCCCACAGAGCCCCTTGGGTGCCCGGACCCCCCTGCCCCCAGGGCCTGGGCCAGCCCCAAAGGTTCCCCACTTGTCCCCTGCTCCCCTGCTCCCGGTACAGCTGCCCGGCCCCCTGGCAGGACCCCCCGTTCCGGGGGTCACCCTCTTGGCTGAGCCGTGGGCGCGGTGACGTGGGGCCAGGCCGCGAGGCAGCTATAAATGGCAATGCTCATTCTGAGTGGGGGAGCGAGAGGGGTGGGCGAGAGGGGCCCGAAGGGCGGAGAGGGGGGCGTTGGCACCTGGCCTGACTCAGCTACCGCACGGCTCAGCCTCACGTCATCAGTAAAATTTAGCCGCCCGCCAGGTCCCTCCGGCTTCGGAGCCTCCTGGGCCGTGAGCTCAGGGCTGAGTCAGCCTGCGACAGCCTGGGCCCTTAACCCCCTGGCTGCTGTGGCCTGGACACGCGTGTGCACACGCGCGGCCCGGCGGCGCTGGGTTGGCAGGAGCCAGCCTGCTGGGGGGGCACAAGATCGGCCCCCTTGGGTGTCCCCTCTCCCCACACCTCTAGCCGGCCTGCCCCATCTCACAGCCCAGCACACCAGCAGGGGGCTGAGCAGAAGCACACCCAGCCCCAGGGAGCTAGGACCCCCAGACGGTCAGCGGTCCCCGAACCAGGGGGTTACTCCTGACCTGACTGGGTGAGCTCCCATGGGCACGGTGCCAGGGCTGCCGCTTCGCACCTTCTCCTGGAGCAGCTGGTGCCCGGCCCATGTGTCGCGGCACTTCCCACGCTCCTACCAAGCACCGCGGCTGGGGCTCCTAGCCAGGTGGCCCTGGCAGCGTGGCGGCATCTCCCCCTCGCCGGTGCCTTCCTACCCCCCCTTCAGTCTCCCCCAGGGCCTGGCGCTGCATGTCCCTGCTGTGCCCACCTGCCTCTCGCCTCAGAAACGCTTCGGGCAAGGACTGTTTTTAGCCACGGGGGGCAGCGCCCAGCACAAGGGGCCCCGAGCCCAGACCGGGGCCCGCTCGGCGCTGCCCCAATAGGAACATCATCCTAAACTCGCTCCCGGGGCGTGGGGAAGGGGAGTCGCCCGAGGACGCCGAGAACAACGCGCTCCAGTCCCTCGTTCTCAGCACTTCCACCAGCAGAGCGCAAAGCAGCGCGGTGTCCTTATCCCCATTTCCCAGATGGGGAAACCGAGGCACTGAATGGGGAGGTGACTTACGCAGGTCGCCCGCCCGGCCAGCAGCGAGCCGGGGATCAAACCAGCTTTCACTCCAGGGCTCTGTCCGCTAGGCCACGCTGCCGGGCTTATCACCCGCTCAGTCTAACTGATCGCTTTGGGCTAGTTCACGAGCTAGCACCCCCTGCAGGCTCACCCAGAGCTCCCGCAGCGCCTCTCACCGCTGGGCAGGGCCTGCTTATGTGTCCCCAGGCACAGCACGCCCTCAGCTGAGCCCCCTGCACCCCCTCCTCCAGACCCTGCCTCAGGGTCTTTCCCTGACCCCGTTCGCTCGCTGGGGCTTCCGGCTGCGTTCGCACCCTGTCCCAGGCCAGCCACAGATCCCTTCGGCAGGAGGCAGCTGTCTGCAGCCCAGCCAGGGATCCCTGCCCAGGGCCCGGTCCCAGCGGGGTCAGAGCGGGGATGTAATGGCCCCTTCGGCCTTAAGCGCCAGGAGATCACAGAGCCAGGACACCTGGGTTCCGCCCCCAGCTGTGCTCATGACTCCCGCACGGGCACCCGGGAGAGGGACCTCAGGGCCTGTCCGTTGCGCTCAGGGGTCGCTTCAGGCCAACGCGAGCGACCGCTCGGCACGTTTGCTGATCCACGGCTGTACACGCTGTGGGGCGGGCACGTGGCCAATACACATTGAGGAGAGGACGTGGCCCTGGGGGGAGGACATGGCCCATATGCACCATGCTGGGGGGTGGACATATGGTCCATATGTGCTGGGGGGAGGGAAGGCCGGGGCTCATACACTCGGTGTGGGGAGGGGATATGGCCCATAAGTGCTGTGTTTGCTAGGGGGATGTGGCTGGTAGGTGCTGAGTTGGGGGGGACACGTGGCCCATGGGTGCTGTGTTTGGGGGGTATTTGCCCCATATGTGTTTGTTTGAAGGGGATATGTGGCCTAGAGGTGCTGTGTTTGGAGGGGAAACGTGACCCATGGTGCTGTGTTGGGGGGATGAGTCCTGTGGGTGCTGGGTTTGGGGGGACATGGCCCCTGGGTACTGTGTTGGGGGGGTGTGCGGCCCGTGGGTGCTATGTTGGGGAGGAGACCTGGCCCATGGGTGCTGGGTTTGGCGGGAACGTGGCCTGTGGGTGCTGGGTTTGGGGGGAAGTGGCCCGTGGGTGCTGTTGCGAAGGGGACATGGCCCACGGGTGCTGGGTTGGGGGGGACGTGGCCCATGAATGCTGTTGGGAAGGGGACATGACCCATGGGTGCTGGGTTTGGGGGGACGTGGCATGTGGATGCTGGGTTTGGGGGGGACATGGGCCACAGGTGCTGTTGGGGGGGGACATGGGCCACAGGCGCTGGGTTGGGGGGGGGACGTGGCCCGTGGGTGCTGGGTTGGGGGGGACGTGGCCTGTGGGTGCTGGGTTTGGGCGGACGTGGCCCATGGGTGCTGTTGGGGAGGGGACGTGGCCTGTGGGTGCTGGGTTTCGGGGGTATGTGGCCTGTGGATGCTGGGTTTGGGGGGGACGTGGGCCACAGGTGCTGTTGGGGGGACGTGGCCCGTGGGTGCTGGGTTGGGGGGGACGTGGCCTGCACACCGTTTGGGGCCAGCCAGGGCTGAGCAGCCGGGATCGCGGCCGGAGGTGCACGCCATCGTTAATACTCTCAAGGGTCTGGCTCCCGGGGGATCAAACCCGCCTCCGCCTCCCCCTCCCCCCAACACCCACTGTATTGGCTGGGGAGCCCCAAGCTCCCGCCCTGCCCCCCCCCCACGGCCTTCCCGGGTCCCACCGAACCATATAAAGGCTGAAAGCGTCTCCAACTTGGCTGCCGCCGGTGGTGTTTATAAAATACTGTTTTCAGTTTGGCAAAGGCTCGACTGCCCCCCCGCCCCGGCCTGCGCTGCCCCCCCCCGGCCTGCGCTGCCTGCCGAGCGCCTTTGATTGTTCCCAGATTTATGGGGAGCGAGGGAACGGGGTGAAGGCAGAAAAGCAGCCAGGAGGGATGCGGGACTTATAAGGCAAGCGGTGAGCAGAGGCCGAGCAGGCTCCGGCTGGGAGGGCTGCTTAGTTCTCGCAGCAGCAGGGCGGTTTAAAGACACAGGAGCGGGGTGCCAATAGCCCCCGGATCTGGGCAGTATGGCCCCTGGCAGGGGGCACCTGGGCAGGACTCCTGAGGTCTTAGGAAAGTGGGAGCTAGTGGTGAGAGCAGGGGATTGGGAGACAGGTCTGGGGTCTGTTCCCAGCTGTGCGAGGGCAGTGGGGTCCAGGGGTTAGAGCAGCATGGACTGGGCTCTATTTGTGGCTCTGGGAAGACAGCGAGGTCTAGTGGTTAGAGCAGAGGAGGTTGAGAGTCAGGACTCCTGGGTTCTGTCCCCAGCTTTGAGAGGGGAGTGGGGGCTAGTGCTTAGTGGCAGTGGGTGGGATTGGAAGCCAGAGGTGCCCATATGCTCACCAGGACCCTGCACACCTGGCTAGCAGGACGAGCCATGTCCTGCCTCGGAGAGCCCCAGGCCGAGGCTGCGTTGCCAGGGGTGTGGGCACCAGGCTCTGGCCGGGCCACCTCAGGGCAGGAGGGGAAAGAGACCCCAGATTTCTCCCCTTTGCTTTGGCATCAGCCAGACAGGCCTCGCCCATTGCAAAGGGAAACCTCAGGGAATGAAAACCCAGTGCCCTGCGGTGCCCTCATCCCTGGCATGAAGTGAGTTTGCTGAGCCTCCGGCTTGGGTCGGACTCACAAACTCCCTTGAAAAGAGGAGGGGGTCCCTGCAGGGCTGAGATACTCTGCCTTGAGGTTGGGGGGCTTTCCCAGCTGTTGCCCCCACTCTGGGGGTCCCGCAGAAGATTGGATCCACCACATCAGTAGCTACTGCTCCCTTAGCCAGAGCCCCGGTCACTGGCCCCCATCCCAGCTGCTGCTGGTGACTGAGAGCTGCTCAGGGGGCAGCCAGGGCCTTAGGATGTGCCATCTCCTCTCCCTCCTGGCCAGTTCGGGATTGTTCCCCTGGCCGCGTGCCCTTGCGCCTCGGCCCCGGGGAGCCCCCGTCCCGTGAGTCACAGGCACCGGCTGCTCGCCTCTCCCAGCTGACTCAGCGGAATCTGATCCAGTGACTGGAGGGTGAGGTAGCTGGGCACCTGCCCAGGGTTGGGAAATCCGAGGGGGGGTTATTCTCACTGCCCCCCCTTGCCACTGATCCCTCTCCCTGCCATCCGCGTGCCGCCCGCTATCCCAGGGGAGCAGCCACCCCTTTCAGCCAGATCTCCCCCCATCCCCGCAGCAAGGCGGGAGTGGGGCAGTGACAGGGGGCTCCCCACTCTGGATAAGACAGGGATGGCTGATAACCCGCGTGGTCAATCCGTCTAGGCGGATCCCATCTTCCGCATGACCCCGGCGTGGGGGCACCCGCCCATGCCAGCAGATCTCAGCCCTGCCCTGGAGGGGGCATTCATCCTGGCTGTCTTGCTCTCCTCTGTCCCTGTCCCACCTCCACGGGTGATCCCTTTCCTCTGGGCAGAGCTTTCTTCCCCTCTTGTGGCCCCCAGGGCTCCCACGTGGCCGGGCCGAGAGGAGTTTTCCATCTTTCCTTTGACTCCCCGCCGGGTGCAAAGCCAGAATGCGGGGAAAGCAGGGGGCCAGCTCACCCCCGGGCTGCAGGGAAACCGGCGGGGCAGAGAAGCTGGGAAACACCACAGAACGCAGCACCCCGCTCTGGGCACGGAGGGTTTGTCAGATACCCCCAAGCAGGAGGGTCCCAGAGGCCAGGCGTCAGCTCAGTGCTCTCGCCCCACAGCCCAAGCCCGCCAGCTGACCCAGGCCCACGCACTGGGCCATGTGCCTTTTATCGCCGCACGCTGGGGTCCAATGGGTGTGAGAGAGCAAAGCCTGGAGGCTCAGGACTGTACTGTGGATCTGCATCCTCCCAGCAAACCCCTTCCCAGCCCCCGAGCTAAACCCGCCCCATCAGCATCTCAGGCTCAACCAAAGCAGAAAGCTACATCCCTCCTGCTAAGGCAGGACTGGTTAGTGCTGGAACCAGCAAGCTGAGCGCCGCACCAGGAAGGCTCAATAACATGGCAACTTTGGGACCATTCTAGCAATGGGGAAACTGAGGCACGGGGCTGGGAAGGGACTTGCCTACGGTTACACAGTGAGACAATGGCAGAGCTGGGATTACACCCAGGAGTCTTGATGCCCAGGCCCCTCCCTGCTCTAACCATTAGACCATGCTCTCCTCCCAGAGGCAGGGGTAGAACCCAGGAGTCCTGGATCCCAGCCCCCTGCTCTAACCACCAGATCCCATTGCCCTCCCAGAGCTGGGGACAGAACCCAGGAGTCCTAGCTCCCAGACACCCCTGCTCGAACCACTAGCCCCCACTCCCCTCCCAGAGCTGGGGACAGAACCCAGGAGTCCTGACTCCCAGCACCCCCTTCTGCTCTATCCATTAGACCCCACTGGCTGGCTCTCTGTATGCAATGCTACCTAAACCATCTTTTCAGTTCTCCCAAAGAAAGACTGAGGCCAAAATGGCCAGACCTGGGGGCTCTTCAGTGCAGATTTAGGCTCCTCAGTAGACAGTTTTATCTAGGTGCCCAAATGCAGATTTAGGAGCCTCACCTCCCAGGCCTCCAGCTTGGAAAATGGTGACCTAATGCAGCAAGAAAGGGCAGAGTTAAGGTGATTCATCTGTCAGGGTTGCTTCGGTGACTTTAGGGTTTGAGGAGCACTTCGCTTTCCATGGTTACGTTCTTCAGAGACTTCTCGTTTGGGGCTGCGCTTAGCAACCCTCTGAACAATGGATGGTCCTTGCCCATGGTGTCCCTGGCCTCTGTTTGCCAGAAGCTGGGAATGGCGACAGGGATGGGTCACTTGGTGTTTCCCTGTTCTGTTCATTCCCTCTGGGGCACCTGGCATTGGCCACTGTCAGCAGACAAGATACGGGGCTAGATGGACCTTTGCTCTGACCCAGTCTGGCCGCTCTTATGTTTGCATCTAAAGGGGAATGTGCACGGACTCCCAGGTGCAGGAAGCTGCCACAGGCTGGGAGCAGTGATGATCCCTGGCTCTTTTCATCCATAGACCTCAAAGCAGGGTGGTGTCATCACCCCCATGTTACAGATGGGGAAACTGAGGCACAGGAAGTGCTTTGCCCAAGGTCACCCAGCAGCACGATGAGGAACAGAACCCAGGTCCTCTGAGCCCCCAGCTGGTGCTCTATCCACTATGCCACGCTGCCTCCCCATGAGTAAACTGAGGCTGGAAGGGAAGACGGTTTCTACCCTTCAGAGGAACGAGGGTCTGGAACAGCCTCCAAGCAGGAGTGGGGGGCAGAGACCCTAACTAGCTTTCAGATGGAGCCTGACCATGATGGGGATCCTGCTGGGGTTACCTGGGACAGCAGTGGGGTGGATTCGCTGAGTTCTGAGTCCCCATCCGGTGCTATGTCCTTAGGCTCTTAGCAAAGTGCTTTGAGATCCGTGGCTGGACGGCGCCAGAGAAGCGCTGGGGATTTCCTGGGATTTATTTGATGTTTCTTTCTCTCTCTTTACCAGCCCCACCCACCCTCATGCTCCAGGCATTTCATGGCTTTTAAACACGCTCAGTGTAAAAATCACTAACAACCTCCTCCCCCTGCCCACCTGTGGGACAGATTTCCCATTCAGCCACAGGCCAGGGGTAGAGACATTGAAGATGGTAACTGCCAAACCGGATCAGACCAATATCCCATCTAGACTGGTCTCCTGTCTCCAAAAGGTAGCACTTAGACATGCCAACCCAGATCAAGGCTCTATTGTGCCAGCGAGTGAGACAGTCGCTGCTCTAACCACCAGACACCACTCCCTTCACAGAGCTGGGGACCCAGGAGTCCTAATCCCCAGCCCCGCTGCTCTAGTGAGTTACCTGCGATCAAACAGATCAGTGGCAGATCTGGGAACAGAACTCAGGCGTCCTGACTGCCAGCTCCCCCAGCCAACCCACTCACTAGACCCCGCTCCTCTCTCTGAGCTGCAAACAGAACCCAGGAGTCCTGACTCATAGATTCCAAAACCAGAAGGGACCCTGGTGACCACCTAGTCTGACCTCCTGACTAACAGGCCAGAGACCTGCTCCACAGCAGATTGTGAAGAAACACATTCGACCTTAGTTTAAAAATAGTCAGTGATGGATGGAGAATCCAGCACGGCCCCTGGTAAGTTGTTCCAATGGTTACTTACCCTTCCTGTTAAAAACGAACGCCTTGTTTCCAGGCTGAATTTGTCTAGCTTCAACTCCCAGCCCTTGGATTGTGTGTTTGACCTTCCTCTGCTAGGCTGAGGAGCTCTTAGCAGATATTAATTCCCCAAATTGGTTCTTATAGTTGGATCAAGTCACCCCTTCGCCTTCTCTGTGTTAGGCTAAATAGATCGAGTTCCTTGAGTCTCTCGCTCTCAGGCAGGTTTTCTAATCATTCTCGCAGATCTTCTCTGCCCCCTCTCCAATTTATCACCATCCTTCTCGGACAGTGAACACAGGATCCCAGCAGTGGGCGCACCAGTGCCCGACACAGAGGGGAAGTCACTTCTTCACCCTCCTCCAGATTCCCGTGTTTGTGCATCCCAGGATCACATCAGCTCATTTGGCCTCAGCGTTGCACCAGGAGCTTGTGTTCAGCTGATTCTCCAACACGACCCCCCAAACTTCGTCAGAGTCACTGACCCCAGGCCAGAGCCCCCCAGCCTGTAAGTGTGGCCCACAGTCTTTGTTCCTAGACGTTTACCTTTACACTGAGCTGCATTAAAACGCATATTGGTCACTTAGCAAGTGAGTCAGCGTCCCATCTGCTTTAATCACTAGACCTTACTCCCCTCCCAGACCTAGGGACAGAGCCCAGGTGCCCAATGCCTGAGCCATGAGAGAATAAGGGACTAGCTTGTCTCAGAGGGAACTTCAGGCAGCCAGTGTTTGGCTTAGGTCCCAAAGGAGCCTACAGCCTCGGACCAAAAAAGTGGAGCTCTGGGGCTCAGATGTCTGGGTCTTTTATTCCCAGTGTATTTATTTACACCTCTGTTAACAGGGTGTATGTGTGTGTGTGTGTGCATACATCTGTACAGACAGCAGTGTGTGTGTGTGTGAGCATGCATAGAGCTGTACAGACAGTATGTGTGGGTGTGTCCCCATGGATATGTACAGATACTGTGTGTGTGTGTGTGTGTGTGTGCATACATCTGTACAGACAGTACGTGTGACTGTGTTTGCCCGTGTATAAATCTGTAGACAGCACGTGTGTGTGTGTCCATGGATCTGTACAGACAGCGCGCGCATGTGTGTGTGAGCATGCACAGATTTGTACAGACAATATGTGTGAGTGTGCGTCCATGGGTCTGTACAGATAGCATAGGTGTGTGTGTGTGCATAGATCTGTACAGAGAGCACGTGTGTGCGCACGGATCTGTACAGACAGCGCGTGTGTCTGTGTCTGCGTGTGCGTGGGCAGTCCCCCACCTGCTATCTTATCAACAGATCTGAACTCAGCGCCAGCCGGACACAGCTGTCAGGTTGTTTTTTGAGACACCATCTGATATTTATGAGGGTGCGTTTGGGTTGGTAACCGGGATGGAGCTGAGAGCAAGGGGGATTGATTCTGATCTCAGTGACGCTGGAGTAACTTTACATGAGGGTAAAACCAGTGTAAGCCAAAGGAGAACCAGCCCTTTTCTATCAAATGCCAGGGCTGTTACATTAGGCTGGCATTTCCAAAGGGTCTTATGTAGTATCTGGGCACCTCACAATCTTTAATGTATTTCTCCTCACAGCATCCCTGTAAAGCAGGGCAATTATTCCCAGTATGGATGGGGAAACTGAGGCACAGAGCGACTAAGTGACTTGACCAAGATCCTACAGGTAGTCTGTGTCAGAGCAGAAAATTTAACCCATCCTTCCTTCATGCCCATCTACCTGTTCATCTGTTAACTACAGCAGTTTAGGTGCCAGCCAGGCAGCCTCATTATTATTAATCATTAATAAACACTAATAATTAACAACCAACTTCATGCCACTGGGGGCTGCCTGGATTTGCAATGCCCTTCTCTACTCAGAGAGGTATCTGCACATGTGGCCTCTGGGAGGATCTGGAATTTGATCGATTCCACAGCTGTTTCAAAGGAGCGGACGGGGTTTTTAAATCATACTCGGATAGTTTATACAAATTCCTGATGGGGGGAAAAATCTTAAATCCAGAGGAACGTCTGCCAAAGTGAAGGTGAGTCCAAAATCAAGAGCCGATGGGAAGGCCAGAGGAACTGGCAGGGAAGGACCGGACACCCACTGGCTCCATTTTGAAAACGTCGGGGTACCGGGAAAGGTTTTCCCCTACCCTTTCCTTTTGGGTTGCAAAGCGTGAAAAGCGCAGCGTGCCGTGAAAGAGGAGGGCCGAGGGGTCTGGCCCGAGAAGATGCCGTGCGAGAGACCAGCACAAGCCGAGGAGGGCCGAGAGCGCCGGGGAGCAAGAGGGCTGGGGAGAGGAGCGCGTGGAAGTGGCAGAGATCGGGAGCGGAGCGAGCGTAACACTGGTGGGGAGAGCGGCAGCCCTCCGGCACTCTGCCCGTCTGTGATAAATCGCAGCGTTCTCTAAATATTTGCAGCGTCCGCCCCAGTTGCCCCCAAGGTGGAAAAAATGACTCCATCCTTTCTTAATACCAACAGGCTGACATCAGGGTCCCCAGTGGGCAGCGATTGGCCGGGCTGGCCGGCCAATGGGAAGGGCTCCCCCTCGGACATGCGGAGGGGGAAGAGCCGGAGAGCAAAGAGTTTTAAAAAGTTGCAGGGAAAGCGAGGAAGAGGCAGAGGCTCACAGGGCACCGAGCAGGGCTCCCATCTCCAGCGAGGCCGGAGGCGACAGAGGCAGGATGTCCACCGCACACTTCAACCGGGGACCGGCCTACGGGCTGTCAGCGGAGGTCAAGAACAAGGTAAGGGGGGGGGATCGCCCCCAAAACGCCAGGGTGGCTCAGGATGGGGGCCAGTGGCAGCTTGGGATGTGGGACCACGCTTTGTGGGACAATACTACCTTGACGGATGGGCCCGGCTGCTCCCAAGGACGAGCCATCCTCAGGCTTCAGGGCTGATGCTGATCACTGGCTGGGGGTCAGGAAGGAGTTGGTTCTCGGTGGGAGAGGGTCGCAGAGCTAGGGGTTTTGTGACGGTGGAACACCTTGGAAAGGGCCGGTGGTGGATGGGTCCATTAGTATGACCCAGGGTGGCAGGGATGGGGCGGCACCGTGCTGGATGGGCCCATGGGTCTGATCTCATAACTCGTACAATCCCAGCCAGAAGATTCTCTCTGCCCCGATAGCTCAGCTGCCCTGGGAAGGCTGGATAATGGGGAAAGACCAAACTGACCCTTCCTGAGCGTCCCCATCTACGCACTCGCCGCCCAGCTGAATCAGCAACCATGGCTTAGAGCAGGGAGCAAAGGAACCAAGATCTGGTGGGCTGCTGGGGGAACAGGATTTAAGGAGCACCCCTCACCAAGCCCCCCAAAGCAAACAAAGCGGCCTTCAGCAGCTGGGCAGAACAGGGGCTTAGCCCAGGGAGCGTGACCTAAAGGGTTACAGGCGGGCAGGGGAGGGCGTTGGGTGTGCCCCCCGTGGGCTGGGAGAGCCCTATTGTAGAAGAGTCTCGAAAATAGCTGGGCGGAGGGGAAGCAGGGAAATGGCCCAGAAGGAGCCAGGAGGGTGTGTTTGTACAGTGCCTTGCACAGTGGGGTCCCAGACCATGACTGGGGTTCCTTGGTGCTACCATAATACACCTAATAAATAAAGTACCACGCCTAGCACAGTGGGGCCCCAGGCCACGGCTGGGGCTCCTGGGTGCTACCGTAATACACCTAATAAACATGAATGACGACAGGGTAGCAGGACAGGTGTGGAACGCAGCGCTGCCCCTCAAGCCTGGCAAAGGGCTGAACTGGGGTGGGGGGTGTGTGGCAGAGATCAGGGCTACGGTGCCACCGCCAGGGCTAGCCAGACCTGGAGACAATCCTCCCCACCTCGTCCCCACCCCCCCTCTGACAGGGTGCCCAAAGCAGATTGTGGGAGCAGCCCTCTTCTCTGCATTGGGGGGAACCTGCCTTATTCCAAGCTGGATTCCCCCCCCCCCGGCAAACTGCTCAGGCTTCCACGCCCCCTTTGGAGCCTGATGTCCCTGGGTGGGGGGGGAGACACACCAGAGCCCCACTTGCTCCCAACACGCCCCTGCAAAAGCACTAGGCATTTACCGTGGTGGAGGGGAGAGCCAGGGATTCCCCCCAACTATCCATCCCCAGGCTCAGCGCTCTTCCCTCCAACTTTCCCTGTGGTGTGTGGGGGCATTAGTCCAGGCTGAACAGCGCAGGGCTGAGACATGAGACCCCCACCCCCACTGACCAGACACAGGCCCCTGCTGGCCAGCACACAGCAGTGGCCTGGGTCCTATTCTCGGCTCTGCCACGGGCCTGCTGGGTGAGTTTGGGCAAGTCACTTTGCCCTCCTGTGCCTCAGTTTCCCCACCTGTACAGTGGGGACAATGCTCGTGCGCTCCTTGGTAAACACAGTGACGGCTACAGTGGAAAGTGCTAGGCGAGAGCCAGAGAAGATGATTAAAGCATGCCCCCCCACCCCGGCCTATGGCGTCTAGAGAGGGGAGCTGTCTCTGCCCCCAGCCAGGACTGGGGGCCCAGGGTTCTCCATCCCTTGGGATACAGATGGTACCTAAATCCCTCCAGCCCCACAGCCCCTCTGGCTTGAGCTACAGCCCTCCCAAGAGCCCCATCCCCTCTGGCCTAGGAATGGCAGCCCCCAGCTCCCTAGATCCCACCCCCCTCTTTCCTGCCCACCTCCCACTCTGGCTACCTTCCTCCCCACATGCCTGAGAAAGAGTGACCACATCTCCCCTCCCCCAGCTCGAGATGCTGGCCCCACCTGCCCTCCCCAGTTGTAGAGCTCACTATGGCTTTGCCCCTCTGGCCTCACAGCCTTGTCCCTGAGCTCTCCCTGCTGCTGGTGTGAGAGCCTTCTCCTTTGCAGCTTCAGCTGCAATCTCCCTGCGCCCCTCTGCCTCGCTGGCTCCCTGGCCCTTTTCAGGACTCAGCTGGGAATATCTCCCCCGCCAGCCCCTCACTCAGGAACATCTCCCCCAGCCCCGGCCCCTTGCTCAGGAACATGTACCCCACCACCCCACTCCCGCCGCCCCAGTCAGGATTCAGCCAGGACGTAGCTGGTATGAGACACGAGACTGATACAGCCAAGTGCTGCTCCAGCTCAGGGAGTGGGGTCTAGTGGTTAAAGCAGGGGACTGGGAGTCAGGACTTCTGGGTTCTAGTCCCAGATCTCACACTGACTCCCCTCTATGGCCTTTTCCTCTCTGTGTCTCAGTTTCCCTGTCTGTAAAATGGGAGTAATGGCTTTTATGCTGAAGTGCTGCGTGTGATCCTAATCCAGTAGGGTCCCCAGATCAGGACAGGAAAGCACTAGGTGGAGCGGGGGGGCAGAGGGCTGCCCAGATACCAGGATGAGGGGTGTAGGATACCTGAGGCCTAACTAGCTTAGAGCATGTGTTATTTCCTACTGGAGCCAAGAGGAAGTGCTGGGGGCTCCTCTCCCTTTGCTTCGATGACACTGGGGAGCCGGGTGAGGGTGAGGGGACCTGGGACGTCACCCCGAAACTGTCACCACTCCCCAGTATTATACATTCCCAGAAAGCTTTTTACCCCAAAGGAGCCCAGTGCACTTTGGGGGCCTCCTACACACACAGCACCGCCAAAACGCAGCCACCTCTGAGGTGGGGAGCAGCCAACAACCACGGAGAGGGAAAGTCAGGCCTCAGGTCCCCGCAGCAAACCCCGGGCTGCAGAGGTAGTGCCAGGGGACGCTTCCACTCACCCCAGCCATTAAGTGAAAGGACCCACCCACCCCAATCTCCGTCTTGCAGGAACTCCGAACGGCAGGGGAGGTCGGCCTCGGCCACCTGCTGCTCCCCCAAATTAACATGGATCTGCACCCCTCCCCCACCAGGGGGGCCTCCCCTGTGAAGGGGGGGACATTCTGTAACAATGCTGGGGGACCCGGGCTCCCTGGTCTCAGGCCCTGGCCCTACTCCTGAGGGGCTCCCTGGACCCGGCATTCAGGGTTTCAGGGTCACCTCCTGGTTTCCTGCCGCTCGGCTCTTCCACCCGTGAGACGAGGCAGGGCTCCCCCGGCCCCATCCCCAGTTCTCTGCGTCCCTCACACCCCCAGGGGACGCAGATGCATCATGGGAAGGAAAATCTTTCCTGGGTGCTGAAAACAGCTCTAGAGCTGGGCTCCTTTGGGTGCTCTGGGGGCTCCCGGCTGGGGCCCAGCAAGGGTTAAACACATACACCTCCCCACATCCCACTACTAACCGCTACTGCTGATCAGTGACCCCCACGTGTCCGGGGTGGGTGGTCACCCTGCTTTGATGCTCTGCTCCCCTCAGGGGCCCCCCTTGCCCCAGATCCAGAGCTGGGGGGCAGGGCTAGCCCCCCCAGCGTCCATGGTCAGTGATTACAAGCCAGCCAGAACCCCCAGCCCTTGTCTAGGGCTCCCCCTGCTTTGAATTCTTCGGCTACCTTTCTGGCCAGCCTGCTCTGTGCACGGCGGCCCGGCGGCATGCTGGCCATATATGGTTGGCTTTGGGGATTCTTCGCAGCCAGGCCCAGGAGCGGGCGGCTCTATATAAGGCATGGTTTGCTTTATAAAGCCGCCGGGGTGCAGGCAGCAGGCTGTCTGCGCTGAGAGGTCCCAGGTGGGGGAGACACCCCAGGCCTTAGAGATGGAGACACCGCCCCCCCTCCCCCCCAGCTGCTTGCTCGTGCCAGCTGTCAGAGCCGGACGAGGGGGATCAGTCCTGGGCAGCCGAGACCCCTCCCAGGACATGGGCCTGGGATCCCCCACTATCCCCCCCAGATTGCATCCGCCCTGCGATGGAGACAAAATCAACCAGCCGTCCTGGGGGAGCAGGGAGGGTGCTCCGGGCCAGGCCCAGCCGGCACCGGTGGCGAACCCAGAGTGACCCCAGTCCTTGTCCCTCTCAGGCGCTCCCCTGGGTGGGAACACCTCAAGACACTCGGGGGGGGGGGGAGAGGGGCCAATGCCCCAGGCCCTTCTCTGGCTGCTCCCTCTGTCCTCCGCACCCTCCCGCCAGACAGTGGAACCTGCTTGTTGGTACCCCCCAGGGAGGAGTGGGGGTGGGTCAGCTGGCTCAGCAGAGGGGCCATGGGGCCACAGAGCTGGAACTGAGCTCTGGGAGGGACTCAGTTTCCTTCCCATGGTGCAGAGGGGAGGAGGGCCCTGGTTTGGAACAGTACCAATTCCCAAGCAGGCTGTGCATGGCTGGCCGGAGGTAATGGCCGATCAGGGATCAACAG
The DNA here is from genome assembly GCF_965152275.1 of Natator depressus. Lineage (NCBI taxonomy): Eukaryota > Metazoa > Chordata > Testudines > Cheloniidae > Natator > Natator depressus. The sequence continues at coordinate 24,014,400 of NC_134253.1, forward strand.
CCCTCGGGAAGGTGAAAGGGGCCTATTCCTTCCATCCAAGGAGGGGAGCAGGGCCTAGGAGTTAGAGCGGGGGGAGGGCGGGGCCTGGGAGCCAGGACTCCTGGGTTCTATCCCCAGCCCTGGGAGGGGAGGCTGCAGCTGGGATCATTTGAGTTATACCAGGTCCCAGCTACCTGCCCTGCAGGGCGCCCAGGGAGGAGGCAGGTGGGTCAGGAGGCTGCTGGGGAGGCAGAAGAGCAGGGGACTGGCATGACTGGCTGGGCATGCAGGGACTTCCTACAGCAGCTGGCATCGCAGCCAGGCTGGCAAGGGGCAGTAGGTGTTCCCAGCGATGGAACTCCTGCTTCGAGGCCTCAGGGGAAAGGAGTTTTGCTGGATCTCAGCCCGGCGGCCAGTGGGAGAGGGAGGTCCCATCCCAGAAACCACCGCTGGAGCTGACACTAACTGGGCCCCTTGCTGCCATCCCAGCAAAGAGATCGAGGCCTGAACTCTCTCTGTCCTCCCTCCCCACCAGGGTGCCGGCAGGGTGAGCTGAGTTAGACCCATTTTATACATAGGGAAACTGAGTCACAGGGAGCCAAAGTAATTTCTTCCCCAAGGCTATACAGAGTCTGTGCTGAAAGTAGAACCCAGAATCCTGACTCCTGGCCCCCTCCCCCAACCACTAAATCCCAGTCTTTCCCTGGAGCTGGGAACAGAACCCAGGAGTTCTGGCGACCCCCTCCACTCTAACCACTAGACCCTGCTCCCCTCCCAGGGCTGGGGCTAGAACCCAGGAGTCCTGGCTCCCGCTCGCCCCTGCTCCCTCCCAGAGCTGAGGAAGGAACCCAGCTGACTCCCAGTTCCCCACCCCCCGGCCCTCCCGCCCTCTTCTAAGCACTAGCCCCAGTGACAATCCCTCCTCCCAAAAGTGTCACCCAAGCCCGCAACTGCTACAGCAACCAATGGGGGACACATACAAGGGGGGCAAGAATACCATGAATGCTGCCCCCTCCCCCCCAAAAATCATTAACTGTGCACCTGCAGGTTTGTTATTGCAGGGCTGCGGGCCCGCTTGTGGGCAGGGGCTTTGTGCAGATTGGCTTGTTAGGGGAGGGTCAGCGGCCAGGTTGGGGGGTGCAGGTCGGTTTGTCAGGGTAGGGTCGGCGGCCAGGTTGGGGGGTGCGGGTCGGTTTGTCAGGGGAGGGTCGGCGGCCAGGTTGGGGGGTGCGGGTCGGTTTGTCAGGGGAGGGTCGGCGGCCAGGTTGGGGGGTGCGGGTCGGTTTGTCAGGGGAGGGTCGGCGGCCAGGTTGAGGGGTGCGGGTCGGTTTGTCAGGGTAGGGTCGGCGGCCAGGTTGAGGGGTGCGGGTCGGTTTGTCAGGGGAGGGTCGGCGGCCAGGTTGAGGGGTGCGGGTCGGTTTGTCAGGGGAGGGTCGGCGGCCAGGTTGAGGGGTGCGGGTCGGTTTGTCAGGGGAGGGTCGGCGGCCAGGTTGGGGGGTGCGGGTCGGTTTGTCAGGGGAGGGTCGGCGGCCAGGTTGGGGGCTGCGGGTCGGTTTGTCAGGGGAGGGTCGGCGGCCAGGTTGAGGGGTGCGGGTCGGTTTGTTAGGGGAGGGTCGGCGGCCAGGTTGAGGGGTGCGGGTCGGTTTGTTAGGGGAGGGTCGGCGGCCAGGTTGGGGGGTGCGGGTCGGTTTCTTAGGGGAGGGTCGGCGGCCAGGTTGAGGGGTGCGGGTCGGTTTGTTAGGGGAGGGTCGGCGGCCAGGTTGAGGGGTGCGGGTCGGTTTGTTAGGGGAGGGTCGGCGGCCAGGTTGGGGGGTGCGGGTCGGTTTGTTAGGGGAGGGTCGGCGGCCAGGTTGAGGGCTGCGGGTCGGTTTGTTAGGGTAGGGTCGGCGGCCAGGTTGAGGGGTGCGGGTCGGTTTGTTAGGGGAGGGTCGGCGGCCAGGTTGGGGGGTGCGGGTCGGTTTGTCAGGGGATGGTCGGCGGCCAGGTTGGGGGCTGCGGGTCGGTTTGTCAGGGGAGGGTCGGCGGCCAGGTTGAGGGGTGCGGGTCGGTTTGTTAGGGGAGGGTCGGCGGCCAGGTTGGGGGGTGCAGGTCGGTTTGTTAGGGTAGGGTCGGCGGCCAGGTTGAGGGCTGCAGGTCGGTTTGTTAGGGTAGGGTCGGCGGCCAGGTTGGATAGGCGATTGCAGGGAGGTTTGCTAGGGTGAGGTTGCTGGACGTCGTGCTGGAGGCAGTTCTCTCCCCTTCCCAGGGGGGCATGGTTGGTGCGGTGGGATCACTCCAGAGGTGCTGGTGTGGGCTCCACACTCTCGGGATGCTGGGAATGCAGTGTTTAGGGCCAGCACAGGGGCACCCCAGCCTGCAGAAATCCTCACGAGGGGAAGAGGGGAGTTTTATCCTCATGGCCCTTTCAGAGCTTGACCTCAGAGCCAACTGGGGCAAAATTTAACACCCACTGTCCCTAGGAACTGGGCTAAGACCCACCAAACTCATTTCATAGAGGCCTCTGATCAGCCACTGACTGCAGACGACTCTGTCACTAGCCCCCCCAGCTGGATCAGAACCAGCTCAGTAACAAAGCTGCATGCTCCATTCCCTGCCCCCGTGGGCCAGTCAGCGGCCTGCCCTGGGGCTGGATGGGAGCTGGCACCCCCTATAGGGGAAAAGCCCCATGTCCCACTCCCCAGGTCTCTGAGCCAGCCAGTCCCCCAACCTGGGAGCAGATCAGGGAAAGGCCCCCTCCGTGTCCCATTCCCTGCCCCCGCCACCCTGGGGCTGGGTTGAGCTGGCGCCCCCTAGAGCTCAAAGGCCCCGTGCTCCATTCCTGAGCCAGCCACGCCCCTGGAACTGGCCTTCTGATCATAACCCTGCGATTAATTGAAGCCTAGGTCCCATCTGGGTCCCCAGAGAGGGGAGACGAGCAAATTCCTCGTGCATGGAGCTCAGCATCACCTCAGCACTGCCCCGGCCATAGCCCAGCTAGCTCCATGGGCCACGGCCAGGGTTCTGCCTTCTCTCACACTCTGAAATATCCCCTCCAGCACCTCGGCCAGGGATAAATCCATGAGGATCTGGGACAGGCATGGCCCCATTTTTCTCCCAAGTTTGGTGAATTCTTCCTGCAGGGGCTGCTGCCTGTTTGGGTTGGCAGACGGCCCTGGCACGGGTGGGCTGGAGCGAGGAGACAGGCCGGGCCCTAGGAATGTGAGCGCTCACTGGGGCGGGGGGAGGAATACTGTCACAGCACCCTGTACGGGCCAGCCTGGGCTCTGGCAGGTGCCGACTCCTGGAACATGCTATTTCCCAGCAGCCCCTGCCCAGGCTGGCTTGTCCATTAGACGCAAGGGACTGGTCAGCCTCAGGGCTGGAACCTTCTGCTGGGCTCACACCGCGGTGGGCAGGGCCCGGGAGCCAGGAACGGCTGCCACTGCCCCAGCTGTATGCCCACTGGCTCCACACCACACAGAGTGGGATTATCCCAGCATTCCCACCCCCTCTCGGGCAACCGCCTCCCTTTTTGCCTCAGTTTCCCCATCCACACAGTGGGCAACGTGCTTCTCTGCTGGCCAGGGTCAGGTCGGTATGAACAGGACCCAGGTCTGCGCAGGGTAAGGCGGGGAGTTTGGAAGCTGTCTGCTGTGAGAGCTGGCAGGACGCAGAAGGACTGAGATACCCAGGAAATCAAAACGGACAGGCTGCCTGGCTGGGACCTTTGGGCAGTGCCCTGCCTTATGGCTCCTGTACACCAGTGGAATAAGGGCGGTCCTACTCTAATACAGCTTTGCATCTCAAAGCACATTAGAGACACATGCCCCCTCCTTCCTCAGGGAGAGGCTATGCTCCATTGGGCCAACTTTAAACAGGGAGGGTTCAACCTGGAAAAGAGGGTCCGTGGAGGTGGGGCTAAAGCCTCTGATGCCGAGGGTGGAGTGATCAGGCTTTTTATGCTGCCGGTTAACTAGAGCAGGTATTTTTCAACCAAATACAAGGAACAACTTCCCTGCCCTGTTAGCTCCCACAGGTGGACCTCAGCAAAGGGGACGGACGAGGCTGGGCCCGATCCGATGTGCAGGCAGGCGATGGGGGAAATCACAATCCCAGTGTTCACGGCTAATGGGCAGGGTTCAGGAGGGGATTTGGGCCACCATGTGCAGCACTGCCCAAGAGGCAAGACGCAGGCTGAGGCTTGCGTCCATCCCCCAAGGGGGCGCTGGCATTGGGCACGATGGAGAAGCAGCAGCAGCCCTGGGGGGCCATGGGCCAAGGTGGTACAGAAAATCTGAGTGAGGGATGGGAAACAAAACACACGAGAAGTGAAATGATTCATCAGATGTCTTGACTCCTAATCCCCTCCCCGCCCCACCCCACCCAACACAACCACTAGACCCCACTCCTCTCCCAGAGATGGGGATAGAACCCGGGCGTCCAGCTCCCAGCCCCTCTTGCTCTAACCCCTAGACCCCACTCCCCCCCAGAGATGGGGATAGAACCCAGGACTCCTGACTCCAGGCCCACCCCCTGCTCTATCAGACCCCAGCCCCACCCAGAGCTGGGGTTGGAACCCAGGAGTCCTGACTGGTTCAGGTTCTGATTTACTAGGCCTCCAACTGGACCTCTGCTAACAGCCCTTCTCAAAGGTTGCTGGAAAAGCAGTTCCAGGCCCTCCAGCCACTGTCCCCCCATTCAGCTCTAGGGCTCCGGTTCCGACCTGAGCCTGGTGCAGCAGGGATGATCGCCATTTGGTGACATGAGTTGCCCAGGTCTCAGCAACCCAGGAGGCCACCCCCCAAAGAGACACTTATCACTGGCACTAATTTGGCTCCTATCAGTCAGTTTCACCATACACGAGGCGGGCACTCACTCCGGACCGGGCTCAGCCAGGGACTGGTGAGCCCTCACGTGAATGCTTCCTAATTGCAGGCAGGCAGGGCAGGGGTTCTGCACACTGTCCCCCGCAGACCCCAGCCAGGGGAGCGCTAATGACCACACAGCTGGCAGGACGGTGACTTTGCAGCCCCGAAAGCCATAAAACCAGCAGCCTCACCTCCCTGTACTCATGCCGCAAAAAGTGCCAGACCCGGGGGCCTTGAACCCTGGAGCCCTGGGCAAAATGCCAGCAGTGAGCATTACTGTCTGCCTCTTGTTATTTTCTGGATAGGGGGCCAAATATATTCGTGGTGTCACTCTAGAGTCAATGGACTAACACAAGGAAGGAAGAGTTCTTTCCATCAGCGGTGAACCAGCTGCCGCTTTCCACCCCAGAGGTGGCTGCATTTCAGCAGTCAGGGAAGTGCAGTCCCTAGACTCAGGATGCTCCAGAACTCCTGGGGAGTTTCACTGTTATGAGGCCATGCTGAGTCGGGGAGGGGGGGAGGAGGGGGCCACAAAGCACTGGTCGGGAACTCTGTTTCCCTTTGCGAGCCACAGCCCCAGCCTCAACGAATGAATCCCTCTAGCTCCTTTCCTGGCAGCTAGCGTGAGACTTGCCCCAGGGCAGGGACTTTGGCAGAGATGAATCATAAACATGTCAGAGCTGTCTCCTGTCATTCAAGCATGGGATTCCCAGGAGAACAGGATCTAGGAATTTCTGAGGTCATAGGGGGACACTGATGGCTGCTTTGGGGGTGCAGATGGCCCTTAGAAGGAGCACAGGGACTTGGTGCAGAAACACATTTCCAAATAAAGAGGTTTGGCTCTGGAAATCTTTTTTCCCTGGCAGGTTTGGGGCCAGTACAGAAGCCGTGGCAGATGGGCTCCATTTTACAAGAGAAAAGGGTACGGGGGTTACCTAGACCCCATCCACTCAGCCTGGGGCACTTTCTGCCCCTTCAGACGCTGCAATCTGCAGGGCTGGTGTAGAACAGAGCCCAGCTGGTGCTAGTATTTGTATGGCAGTCGCCCCTAGAGGTCCCAGCTGAGATCAGGGCACCGCGCGCCAGGTGCTGCACAGACCCAGGAGCGAGAGTCCCTGCCCCAAAGAGACAAAGATCATCCTCTGCATTTCACAGCTGGGGAACTGAGCCCAGAGAGACACAGTGACTTGCCCCAGGTCACACAGGGAGTCTGTGGCCGGTTCGGTAACCACAAAACTAACCTGCCTCCGGGCAGACCTGCCTCCCCTGTCTGGGCGGGGGATACAGCTGGGTAGTTCCACTGCAGGAGAGCATCCATCCACAGGAAAATTACTTTGTTCTGTTGGCGCTTCCCCTCTTTTGGGGGTGCATATTCCAGGAGATGGGCTCCCAAACTGGGGGCTACTCAATAGCAAATTGGCCAGTTAGCTGGGGCCGACTGCTCATTTCCAGATGCTATTAAAAGCCGCTAAAGTATGTAACTGTCCCCGGAACAACATGGGTCACCAGACTGGACCAGACCGGGGTCCATGTAGCCTAGGAGCCTGTCTCAGCACCAAGGAAGACGCAAGACTTGCACAGATATGGGGTATTCTGCCCCCAAGAGTTAGACATTGGCTTAAGCCTGAGGTTTTATATCCCGTCCAAAGCTATTGGCTACTCTAACTGTGGTTAGTTTGGTTATCCACAGAAACATCCAGTCCTTCTTTGAATCTTGCTAAGTTCTTTCCCTCCTGTGGTATGGAGTTCCGCATGAAGTGAAAAGGATTTCACTTGTTTCTAATTGGCTACCTTCATATGCCTGTCCCCTTGTTCTCGTGCGGTGAGACAGAGAGATCAGAAACTCCATCCCGCTCCCCCTTCTCTAGCCCAGTCATTATCTTATATATTTTTATCGTGTCTTCTCTTATTCACCTCCTCTCTAAGGGAAACAATTCCAATCGTTACAGTCTCTCTTCAAGTGGGAGATCTTTTTTCCCAGGGCCCTGATCATTTTCATCACCCATGTAATTCAACAACATGCTAGCGTTTCTTTCCCGGGAAACCAGTTGCTGGGGTTGCCATGGAGATATCATTCACGAGCCAATGGGATGGGAGATGGGGGGCTCACACGAGGGTGAATGGTCCACAAACTGATCCCTATTAAGCAGATCTGAGATGGTCCCATTCTAGCAAACAAGCTCCCTCTCCCAGCAGCAACAGTGGGTTTAAATAAATACTGGAAGAAGTTTGTGAGAGCCCAAGGGCACAGCGGCAGGACAGTCCAGTGGTTACAGCACTAGCCTGCGGCCTGTTCTGCTAGATGCTCCGTGAGACCATAGGCAAGTCACTTAGCTGCTCTTTGCCTCGGTTTCCGCAGCTGCACAACAGAAATAACAGCACTGCCCTGCCGCCTGGGAGGTTGGGAGGATAAATACATTATAGACTGTGAGGTGCCCTGATGCCCGGGTGATGGGGGCTGGCTAAGCAGGTTCTGAATTCCCTAGCAGTCCCCACACAGGGAAGAAAAGGTTCTTGGCACTGGCAGACCAGGGCAGAACCTGATCCAAGGGCTGGAAGCTGAAGGGGCAGATTTTGCCCGAGGGTGGCGATTAACCATCAGTGCAGCTACCTGGAGGGACCGGGCTGGATTCTCCAGCACTCAGAGCCTTCGAATCAGAGCCGGGTCTTTCTCAGAGAGACTGAAGCTCACCCCCACGGGATGCTGGGAGCACAGGGGAAAGTTCTCCGGCCCGCACTACCCAGGAGGGCCGGGCAGCCCCTTCTGGCCTTGAAATCTACCCTGATACGTAGGAGTATTTGTACCCAAACCAGACTCTGGGTGTTCTCAGGGTCCGCCCCAGGCAGGTGGTGGAGATATTGGCCTGCACTGTGCAGAGGACTGAGATCAGCAATGGGGGACACTTGCTAATGGGCCCAGCAGAATGCCAGGGCAGGGCCCGATGCCAACGGGGGATTGCCTCAAACAAGGCAAGGTCGGCACTGGTGTTACCCGGGTTGCTGCTCACACGGTTCCGCCGTCACCCAGCAGCCTGGCACACTGCAGCTCAGCCATGCCCAATGCCCAATGCCCTCTGGCTCCATTACAGCTGGCCCAGAAGTACGACCCCCAGCGGGAGCAGGAGCTGCGGCTGTGGATCGAGGACATGACGGGGGAGCGCCTTGGAGACAACTTCATGGAGGGGCTGAAGGATGGCGTCATCCTGTGCAAGTGAGGAGCCTTCGGGGGAGAGGGGGCGTCCTGCCCTGCTGGGGGTGGGCGGCTCCCCAGCAACGAGGGGGTGGGCTCCTGGGGACAGTAAGACTTGGGGTGGGAGTGTGGCCCAATTCCAGTCCTATCCCAAGATCTACTCTCCCAGCCCTGTGTCCCCCTCAGCATGGGCTGGCCAAGTCCTTGGATGAGAGAGAGCCCAGGGAAACCCATCTGCCACAGGAAGGGCTCCCAAGTTGGCGGCAGTGCGGGCTGCAGCACTAGGGGGCGCTGTGCTACTGGAGGGTCTGAAGCACGAATGTGCCGTCCCTGCAGATCCCATAGTGTTTCCTGCCTATATGGGGCGTCAGCCCTACCGCCGCGGCCACATTCAACCCGGGGGCATTCTACGGCCCACCACCAGTTTCAGCGGGATGTGGGAGTCCTCTCTTCTGCCCGTAGATTGGCATGGTAGGCCCTGGTTAACAGCTCCTGCGTCCCACCCCAGAGACAGCTGCCTCCCAGTGACGGGTGAAGCCATCGCCGTACCAAACAAAACCCTTCTCCTTTCAGACTCATCAACAAACTCCAGCCTGGCTCTGTGAGGAAGGTGAACGAGTCCACTCAGAACTGGCACCAGGTGAAGGCTCCCTCTGGGCTCTCGATGCCCTGGCCATGGGGCCTGGCTTAGGACCTCCACCAGGGTCACGCTAGACAGTATCCGTGAAGCTAGAGCTAGTCCAGAAGTCAGGAGATTCTTCCCCAGCTCTGTGTTTGGGTCCCAGGCTCCCTAAGCGTGCTGGGAGATGCCCAGGAAAGGTTGGGAGTTGCCCAACGGGGAGATCTTTGTGGACAGGGGAAGGGAAGAAATGGTGGGAGCGATTGGTGGGAGCCCTCACCAGCACATGGACGTGTTAAGCAAAAGCCCCTGTGTTTGGAGGAGAAAGCACAGAGTGTCACATCAGACAACAAGGCAGCAGGGGCCCCTCTGTACTGTGCACAATACTTGGAGTCCTGCATGGGGAGCTGGGCATCTCTGTGGGGCAGGGAGGGGTCAGCAGAGGCTCAGCTGGGACGCTCCATTGGGTTGGAGCCTTTCAGTCCTGCTGTAATACTGCAGGAATCCCGAGAACAGTTGGATGGGGGTGGTTGTCTGGTGCTGGGCTTGGGCGGGGTGGAGCACCCGGGACACACTGGCCACGCTATAACCACCTGCCGTCCCGCCACAGCTCGAGAACATCGGTAACTTCATCAAGGCCATCACCACGTACGGCGTGAAGCCACACGACATTTTCGAAGCCAACGACCTCTTTGAGAGCACAAACTACACCCAGGTGCAGTCCACCCTGATCGCCCTGGCGAGCCAGGTGAGTGTGGCCATGCCAGCGAGGCTATCCAGGCCCCCAGCCCTCCCCCCGCTGGGGGTTCCTGGCACGTCAAAGACACCTGAAGAGACCTTCGGGGATGAGGTGTCGTCCCTTGGCAGAGACGCAGCGTACGGGCCCTACAGGCGACAGGCATCCTTCCAGTCCCCTGCTGTGTGGGCGTTGCAGACATGGCTGCTGATCAGAACCAGCCTCGGCCACTCCCTGCGCTCCACACCAGACCCACTCAGGAATTGGCCCCTGGTTTGCCGATTGCACTCAGCATGAGGGGCCGGAGCCGGCCAGCACTAGCTGGCCTGGAGCGATGGGTGGGACTGACACAGCCCCCCGCCCCCCCAGATGCACAGATTAATGCTTGAAGTCCTCTCTCTCCCAATCCCATGGGGAAGGGCTCCTCCTCTTACCCACCCACCATGGCTCACAACACCAGCCTTGGCTCTGAATCTAATCCGTGCCTGGTAACACGGGAGCTAGAGACGGGGGGACCGCGCGTGGAGGAAGATGGCGGCTGGGCTCCCCACTCCAGGCTGGGCCGTGGGTTTCTGCGGTGGGGGGCAGGCGCAGGGAGATTTACCCCTCCAGCCATCGCCACCTGAACCCTGTTTGCTCTTCCCCCCCAACCCCACACAGGCCAAGACAAAAGGCAACAAAGTGAACATGGGTGTCAAATACGCCGAGAAGCATCAGCGCCGCTTCCAGCCCGAGAAGCTGAAAGAAGGACGGAACGTTATCGGGCTGCAGGTCTGTGGCTCCCCCTACCACGTGCCCCCTTGGCAGCCCCAGGAGCTCAGAGATCTGGTCCTAGCACCATCCCAGGGCCCAGAGGAAACAAACCAACCAGCCCCAGGGGGGCCAGCTCGTAGTCCCACTGATGCTGCTGAGACAGCCTCTGGTGTTACTCTGCCATCTTGAGCAGCTGCCGAGCCGCTGACATGTGGGCAGGACCCAGCCAGACAGAGGAGTGGGAAAGCCACCCCAGCCCATATCAGGAGGCGCCCACTTGAGCCATCAGGCCCTTTTCTGCCACCTTAGCTGGGGCTTCTCTAACATGCAACAGCCCCATTTTGTGCGACACCAGAGATTTCCCCGTCGGAGCAGAAAGCAGAAACCTTGTGAGCTCCAGGCAGAGTTTCACGACGACTGGGCAGGAGACACCTGGGGCAATGGCCGCTCCCAATCTGCAGCAAAGTGTGGGAGCCGGCAATTCCTTCTTCCACCTCCCGGGGTGGCTGGGGACTCCCACTCCCCTCAGGCGACAGCTCTCTGGGCGTCATGGTGCCAACCCCTGTGGCAAAGCCTCATGCCAAGAGCAGAGGCGCGCTCTGTGCAGAGATGGGGTCCCGCACACAGCCAGCACTAATCCACGCACTCGGTTTCACTCTGCTTCTCCTTCCAGATGGGCACCAACAAGTTTGCCAGCCAGCAGGGCATGACGGCGTACGGCACCCGCCGGCATCTCTATGACCCCAAACTGGGCACAGACCAGCCCCTGGATCAGGCCACCATCAGTCTACAAATGGGCACCAACAAGGGAGCAAGCCAGGTAAGAGAGACGCAAGCCAAGGAGCAGGCGTGGGAGCGAGGAAGGGGAGTTAGAAGCGTGGGGCTCCCCCACGAGCCCAGCCTGCTGCCATTCCCAGTGGGGGAGAATTAGCGTCTGGAGAGGAAAGCCTCCAGGTGCCACTTCCTGGTGTTCTTGAGCCTTCACACCTGCACAGCGCCTCCCTTCCTGTCCAACTAACCCCGCTCCTCTCCCTGCAGGCGGGCATGACGGCCCCAGGGACCAAGCGGCAGATCTTCGAGCCCATGCTGGGCATGGAACACTGCGACAGCCTCAACGTCTCCCTGCAGATGGGCAGCAACAAGGGCGCCTCACAGCAGGGCATGACTGTGTACGGGCTGCCGCGCCAGGTCTACGACCCCAAATACTGCCTCCAGCCCAACTACCCCATGGTCGGCGAGGACGAGTACAACCACAGCCAACACAACTTCTACAACTCCGAGTGAGGGGCCAGGCCGGGGCGAGGCCGAGGCCTGGACTGAACAGAGAGACATGCAACCAGGGCGCGAGAAGAAACTTTTTTTTTTTTTTTTTTAAAAAGCAAGTGATTACTTTAAAAAGAGGAATAAGAGGAAATCCTGACTGCTCCCCCCAACGCTAACCAGCTCACAGAGGGTCCCCCAATCCAGCTCCCCCAACCCTCGAAACAAAATCCAGCCCCAGTCAGATTCCCCCCTTTATTTAAGTTGTTCTTAAAATGTATGATCTAGCACTTGACAATGCAGTGACATAAAGCAAGCCAAGTTAAATCAGGAGTAGTTGGGGTGGGGGGGAAAGGTAGATGTAGACATGAAAAGCCATAAACATTAGTGCTTTTTCACCATTAGCACCAGCGTCTCGGCTCTGAAACACTCACACCCTTTCCCCCGCCCAACCTGGGCACTGAAGTGCCCTAGAAATGCTGCCACTCCCCATCCCCTTTCCTAAAGTAAGGGGAACAAACAGGTTGGTGAAATGAACCGGACTGCGATTGCGTTCACGGCTTGATGGCTGAGTGCCTCTAGGTAGAGTGCTTCCTGCTTGATGGCCCAGGTATTCCCCCCGCCCCGCCCCCCATGCCATCCCAGGTGTGTAACACCCCTAGCAGTAGTGGCCTGAGCGGAGCAGACACGAGGGAGGGATGGGACTAGCAGTACAGGAGGAGAGGGAGCAAGTTCAAGTTTAAACACAACACCCCCACCCCCACCCCGCTCTCTGTCAAAGGTTCTCCTAACATTTCTGCGCTTTGAAAAGGGACAGATGCCATTTCTGTAAATAAGATTCTCCGTGTGTGTGTATATAAGAGACCCACTCTATATACACCCCCCCACACACACACTTTCCATCTACCACCAGGACAGCACCCTCGACTAGTAAGTTTTTGTGTCAGCAGGTTTTCCAGCTGCAAGCCTAAGTGAGAAACCTTCTCCCCGCACACGAACACTGTTGAGCTCGTGGAAGGGTTACCAGCCCATCCACCTCTGCTATTGCCCACGTTGTTATGAGTATTTGGTGACAAGCTAATGTATGGGAAAAATAAGAGTGTGAACTACTGAGATAAGCCACTACATTTCCTACAAGATGGGCTGCCTTTAAAAGCCTAGGAATATTTCCCCTACTCTGCATGCTGGCAAACTAAACACTTAAAAAAAAACCTCCAGATGAAGCGACTTATGAACCGATATTACAGCAGTTTGTAATTTTCTGCTGATGAGCACTTTTTAATCTCTCACTGTGGCACAATAAAACAAGGAAAAAAAAAATCTATCTTCTAAACCTATTTCTAATCTTATTTAAGAGCTTCCTGGACATTTGTCTTCGCTGGTGAAGCCAAATGGGGCATATAAAAGGGAAGGTCAAACGGAGATCTAGTCAATTGCACAAAGCCAGTCACATCCAAGTCCTTTGCCCTGCTACGGTTTGTGGTGCAACCACTTTTCGCACATGCCTCTCTTGTGTGGAGGGACCCGTGTTAGGTACCTGTCTGGCCCAGCTTACCATATTATTAGAGCACCTAACGGTAATCCTCAGCACAAATATCCCCCATTTTAGAGATGGAGGATCTGAGGCCTACTAAACTACCTGACTTGCCCAAAGCCCCAGCAGAAGGTTGTGGTGGGGCAGGACCTACCCCACATCTCTCGTCGGCACCCTAACCACGGGGCCATCCTTCTTCTATACGGAAAGCGCTGTCAGAAGCACAGGCCAAACAAAGAGAAAAACAACCTTTGTCTCCCCTCCCTGACGCAGATTTCTAGCACTCGGGTTTACAAGCGCGTAGACCGGGTACAATGACTGCAGACAGAGGTTCAGGCCCACGGCGTCCCTTTAACAGAGGAGGCTGCGTAGATAATACTGACAGCTACGCAGATTTCCCTCCTCCCAGGATGCCTGGGTTGACACAGGCAAGTTGGCAATGTCTGATCAGGCTAAAGATGATCAGAGAGTGTTTAAGTGCTTTGAAGATAAGAAGCCATCTATAAATGCTCAACATTTTCCAGCATACGTCAATGATAAGGATGAGATAAGGCTCTCAAGCCCTGCCGTGGCTTTCCTCCAAGACGGAGTGATGTATCCCCTTTAGCCCTGAGCAGCAGGAAAGGATCACTGTCCCCTGTAACAGGTGAGAAGCTGAAGCACGAAGATGAAGTGATTTGCCTGAGCTCCCGCTGGTAATTGAACCCTGGCTGGTTGGCTGCAATCCACCACCCCCACTCCTAGCCCTGTTTGTAAACCCCATTACCAGCCGGTGCACAGGGCTCTAGACAGTAATTTAGCACTTATACAAAAAGGCTTTGATACCCGCCCACAAATGCTGCTAGACACGTGGAGACACGGGCTCAGATCCAGATCCTTCAACAAAATCTTGTGACACTTTAGCTTTGGGGAAGCAGCCGGCTGTTCGACTTGCTGTGAGATCGGCCACCAGGAGGTGCTGTGTGCACACGCAGGTCAAACTAACCACTTACACAGGCATAGCACCATTCACCTTTGATCAGCTCCTCCTCATCTGGCAGTCACAGGCAGACAGTTGCTCCTTAGACACCCCACATCCCCCCTTAAAAGCCACATTAACCCTCAGAACTCTAGACGAGTGCTTTGCAGGGCTAGAGCGACGTCTGGAGCTACGTTACGGGACGTAGGCAATGCAGGGACAGCCCCTCCATAACTCTTTCGGTTACAAGTCTCCATACCAGGTCCAGGAGAGTTTGCGATTAGGTTCTTGACATGACATGTAGCAGCCGTAATAAAATGCAAGCAAGAAACCCCGTCAACGCCACGCGGCCCTGTTTCAGGGGGTTCCTATTAAGGTCTTCAATGGAAAGGTCAAATGGCACGCGTGCCTTGGAGGAGCGGGGGTGGCCCAGCACAATGGAGATAATACTGCAGCATGGCTGGGAGTGGGGGAAGAGAGACACAGCTGACTTGCCGTCTTCATCCGCAAAAGAAAAACAGAACATGGGAAGGAACAGGTTGCACGCCGGGATTTTAAAAGACCACACAAAGACTTGATGCTACAGGCCTGCTTTCCACTTAAAACCAACACCAGTAAAGCTATACCGCGAAGGGGGGGGGGGGCGACAAAACCCAACCCTTCAGCTGCCAGAGCTATTCCAACAAGATCTCCAGCGTCGATGCAGCTATGTTGACAGAAGACTGCTTCCGTCGACAGCATTTGGGGAGGTGGTGTCCCTCCCCACACAGAACTACTTCTGCCGGTGTCGGCTGCGTCTATACTCTGGGGCCACGTGGGTACAGGCTATGTCCTGCTTCGGTGCAGGGGCCTGGAGTAGATGGCCTATCAAAGTCCTTCCAGTCCTACATGGCTTGGATTCTATGTCTACACTACAGAGCCGGAGAAGGAAACATTAAGGAGAGAGGGAGAAGGTTTAAGTACTAAGTAACCGCCTCCCTCCCTGGAGCACATCACATACCTGGCTTTGCAGCTCAAGGCCGCACTGGCTCAAGCAGCCCCCTGCTGAGAGTCTGAGTGACTGGCCTTTTGCCTCTGCAGGTGATGGGCTCATGCAAAGCCACAAGTGAAGAAAGTTTGCTGGGTCTCTGGCTACTCTGCCCTTCAAACCACCTACTAGCTCAGGATGACTTGCAGGGTGTGCTCACGAGAGACCCAAGCCTAGAAACAATAGGGAGCGAGAATTTTCACTGGGGGACATGGGCAAGCCTGGGGCACTTGAGATGGGATGACATTAGCATGGGAATAGCTGGGGTGCAAGGGGCCAGAATGGAGAAGCATGAGCAAAGCTGTGTATGCAGGAAGTCTAGGGCAAGGATGGCAGGGGCTGTGCATCAGGACTGAGGGGCATGGGCAGGGCTGGGATAGCAGGGGGCTGTGGGTCAGGACTGAGGGGCATGGGCAGAGATTCATAAGCAAAAACAGCTCAGCCAGCCCACGCAGCCAGTGTTACCAGCCCCTGCCCTGGGAGAGCCTAATTCCCCCCACATTCTAAAGCACATGGAGTAAAGTGAGAAGGGCCCGGAGAGTTCTCCCCACCACTAGTCAGGTAACAGCTGCTTTTACGAGCTGTTTACCCAGTACAGTCTTCCAGAACAAATAGCGCCTAGTCAGCTGATTCTCTTCCACCACAACTACTCACGTTCTCCCGACGCTGCTGCCTTTTGTCCTTCGCTGGAACGCAGCCCGGTGTACAGTTTCGGCTCATTTCGCTGAGTAAGGAAGTCTGCATTGGCCACTCCAGGACCACAGAACACTCTTCACCTCTAGGAAACTGCATTAGCTACAGACTGCAGCCCAGGCTCATTTGCAGTGAAGCTCACAGGGGGTCCGGGCTCCTGTTATGTTGGAGATCATGGAGGGAACATGACGCTCCACTGCAAAAAATTGCTGGGGCAGCAAGGCTCTGAGCCCACAGCAGCTGACTCGGGCAGCTCACGCTACAGGGCTAATATTAGCAGTGTAGACGTTGTGACTCGGTCTGGAGCCCGGGCTCTGAATCCTGGCAAGGGGGGCAGGTCTCGGAGCATCTACATTGCTATTTTTAGCCCCACAGCGCAATCTGCCCAAGTCAGTTGACCCAGTCTCAGACTCACTGCCGTGGGTTTGTTTGGGTTTTTTTTGCTGACATACCATAAATGTTCAGTTGTCTAAGAGCTCAAGGGGATGGGTAAGGGGCAGTAAATCAACAGATTTTGAATCCTAGAAGTTCTATTCAGCCTTGCAAGACAGAAACCCCAAATCTCCTTCCTTAGAGGTTTTTAAGGTCAGGCTTGACAAAGCCCTGGCTGGGATGATTTAACTGGGAATTGGTCCTGCTTCGAGCAGGGGGTTGGACTAGATGACCTTCTGGGGTCCCTTCCAACCCTGATATTCTATGATTCTATGATTCTATGAAATACTCGCAGCACATTTAAGATACTAACCCCCATTTTACAAAAGGGGAAACCGAGGCACAGAACGGGGAGGGAATTTGCATAGAGACGGGAAAAGAACGCATTTCCTACTACCACTTCTTGCCTGTATAAGAGAGACAGCAGACATGTGGCTCGCGCAAACTCCCGCCTGCCTTGGGGAAATAAGTCCAGTCACTCAGCTCAGAATCCATGTGACACCAACGACAATAGAGGACACACAAAAACCACTTCCCCCCATAATGGCATTTATTAAAGGGACATTCTACCACTACAAACTGTTTCTAAAGAGCCCCCCTTGCAAAACAAACCCCAAACTAAACCAGGACTGCTGCTTGCTACACCCTTCTTTGCACCCACACACAGGGAAAAGTGTCCAAACCCAGCCTGGAATTCAAAACAGCTTAATCCCCAGCCCATGCAGCTTCCCAAGGCAGGGGCTTGTAATCAGTGTCCAGGAAGGAGCTCAAGGTGCTGCTGGTACCATCCAGGAAGATCCAAGGAAACCTCTTGATACAATAAGAATTTCCTTAAGTTAAAAGCAGCAGGTAAAAGCCAAGGGAGGCCAAGGTGGCTAATTTAGCCCATCCTTCCCTCCCTTCTCTCACTCTGATTCACACCCCTCCTTTGCAAACAATCCCCTGCCCATTCACTACAGGCCCAAAATCAGTTCAGCCACGGATCTGCCACCACCTTAACTCCTCAGCGGCGCCAACTGCCGAGCGATTGCCTCTTGCGAGACCCTGAGTAACTGCCGCATCAGAACAGAGCCAAACGTTCTGAATCTAAGAGAGAGTGAAGTTATCCCAAAAATAAATCAGAGCAGTGACCACCAAACGGCTCTGCAAGCCAAAGTAGCAGAGATTTTGCTCAGTCTAGCGTCTGGACGTTCAGAAGGTAAAACACACTTGCCATCATGACTGGACTCACGAAAGCATAGTAACAAAAGCTATATTCTGATCCTCAGCCTTCCATGCCACAGAAGCCTGTCTCCCTTCCCCTCACCCCAGCATCTTTCCCACTTCTCCAACACTGCAGCCCAATTCACTTCCCACTCTCCAGTACTGAAGTTTTGCTGTATTTTGATTAAGAGACAAATGAGCAAATTTGAGCCTAGTGCTGCAGGGGGACCCGTCTGAGAAAAGCAGTCATCTGTGTCAGTGATTGTCCTGTTTTCTGACAAATGGCTCATTCAAACCAGTTTACCCCACACTGGACTATGGAAAGGGTACAGCAGTGCCCCTGTTTAGGTAAGTCAAAGTTAAATGTGTCGGATAGGGACTTTTCTGTGCCAATGAGTCTGCTGAAGAGAGCTAGCCAAAAACCAATATCCAGAACTGGGACTGAAGGAAGGAGGTTCTACAGTATTTCATTGTTCATCTTACATTTCTAGCACACTTTGTGGCCAAAGATCTCAAAGCACTTTACAAAGGTCAGAGTGTTATTCACTCTGATTTAGAGGGAGAAACTGAGGTGCTAAGTGGGGAAGCGACTTGCCCAGGATCACACTGGAAGTTGGTGGAAGTCACAGGAAAAGAAGCCAGGGCTCCAGACAACCTGTTGCCCTGCTCTAACCACTAAACAAAACTGCCTCTGCATCAACATTTCAACTGTTATTCAAAGCAGGGTGGAAGCCAAGATGTAGCCTCTTCCAACAGGGATCCAGCCAGCATTGCAAAAGGACACTGTTTGGCCAGACTAGGATTAGTAACGGACTTTTTTTTTTTTTTTTTAATTAACTGTTGCCATTTAATCATGGTGACAAGTCGTTTCTTATCTTGTGAACTTTCAAACTGCCGGGCTGAGCAAAACAAAATGTTCCTCTCCTCCCCGGCTTAACTAGGGCAGCATTTCCAAATCATCCCTTAACCGTGTTACATGCGCAAGGGTCTAAATTGGCCCCAGGGTAATTCACAAAAAGGAACAACCGCTATAAAAAGATCCTTGGATGGAAAAGCTAATAAAAAACCCAGCCACCTTCTCCAAAGCTCCCGATCGTCTCATGTTATGGAACCAGTACATTTTTTTCCAAGTACAAAATACTGTAATATCCAGAATTAGCACAAATGAGCTTCCTGCCCCGTTGCTGCTACTGATTGGCCGCCTCACAAGCATCTATCCAATCACTGTACACGTCCACCGGTTCTGAAAGATCTGAGAGGATCAAAGGTCAAGGAAGATGACACCAAAACACCACCACCACCTCCCCCTGAAGCATGGAATTCATCTTGCACTGGGAACTTAAAGAAATTGTTTTTGCACCTTTCCAACTCTTCCCCGCAACACCTGTCTGCTGGCCCTTTGTGACAGCACTGTGGGACAAACACCACCGCCATTCTGTCCCTTCCTTGCACTTTTCATCAGTACATCTTGTAGAACTGATCAATTAAACTGTTTTTAATTGTTCACTTTATTAATATAACTTCATAAGCAAAGTTTTATGAATGAAACAACATTCATTCATAAAACTGGTTACCCCAATAATTGGCTGAGTTTCACTTTCAATCCAATTGCTGCTTAAATCGCTGAAACTTGCACTGTTTCAACATTGTAACTTCTGCTCACTGTTTGCCATTCCTTACACCTGTCCGTATTGTAACTCAAACTCCATTTTAACTTGCTCTCTCCATTTTGTAAAAGCTTGCTACAACCTTCATTTTTGCAAAACCCCGCTGTAATCTTGTTAGTGGAGTTTAGATGTGGGAATGAGGTATGTATGGATGGTGGAATCAACCTCCAGCCCCAGCCCGTCCTGATGAAATAAAGTGTAAACACCAACGGCTGAAGATGCAGACAACAGCCCTGACAAAGCAAGAAGAGTCCACCCTAAAAAGAAAAGAACAAAAGTACTACTGAAGAAACATCAAAGCCAGGTCCTAGGCTGAAAGTCACGTCTGCAATTGACAGGTGATCAATCACACCGGGCCCAGAGGCAGCGTGACACAGCAAGACCTATAGACTCTGGATTCAAACTAAAGCCTACAAAAACGATGGGTGAGAGGGAAGACTTTGGAGGGTAACATTCTGCTGCCAACATGGAAGGGCATTGGTGCATGCCCAACAGAGACCCAGTTCTTCCTTGTGCCTGGCTTTCCTGGCCAGTTAGCCGCCACAAGCTACGAACCCAAGCTACATTCAGGACTGGTAACTATACAGCAGCTGCAGAACAGAGTGTGTGTGCGCGTGCGCACATAGGTATTAGATATTAGTTAGGTCATAAATCAAACTGTGTTATTATAATAAACGTGACCTCTCGTCTTGTCCCCTGAAACGATCCTGTGTAGTTCTGTCTTCATAACAATCTCAAAGCACCTTCGGAAGGGAGGCAAGTATCATTATCCCTACCTTAGAGATGGGGAAACCGAGGCACCTACAGGGAGAAGTTAGCAGACAGCCTTGCTAACATTTAGCTCCCTGTCATACCATCCATGATTCTGACCCTAGTGCGGACACGGACTAAGAACATGCTATCCAATCAATCGTCTCATTCTGCCGCAGGATGATAAAGGCCAACACGTGAAAGCAAGATGGGAAGTTAATTCTATTTTCTAACATGTGCTTCTGGATTCAGTTCCTAACAGCTACATGCACCACCAAAGTTTTTTCCTTGCGTCACAGACAGGATCAAGATTGGATATTTTCCTAAAAGACCTGCTCTAGTTCATACAAAATTCTTTTGGGGAAGTCCTATGACCTGCGTTATCCAGGTCAGACTAGATGGTCACGATGGTCCCTTCTGGCCTTGGAATCTATGAGCACTGCTATATGACTGTCTAGTTATTTTAGCTGCTGCCTCTTTGCTTCCAGTTTCCACCATGGGCTGGAACAGGAAGTGCCAAGAGACCACAAGAAGCTGTGCTCTAGCCCAATGGAAAGCACCAAATCCCAGGATCTCAGGAGTTTGCTGCTGCTGACTACAACCAGAGCAAGTTTTTTGCAGATACTTGGACACTTCACGCTGACAAAGTTCTGGGGGCTCAGCAAAACCTGAACTCCAAGACCTCTGTGGCTGAAGTAGAACTGCACTGAAAATACATTTCCCTCCATCAATTCATGGGAAAAAACAACTACGGTAAAAATACCCTGCTTCCGTCATTAGAAGTGCAAAGGATACACGTTATGGGAGTCTGAAATTCTTCCAGACAGACAGTACATGATATTACACCAGTGTTCCGAGCCCGGTCCCTGGAACATAGAAAACAATATTCCAACAATAGCAAATATTTCCAAAGAACAAGACAAATGGAAGTTCAAAGAGCAAACAATCAAGAGCAAGTGGTTAGAGAAATTGACTTAATAGAAGAATACACTTCTCTTCCATAGCACCCACTGAAACAAAATGCAGCATTAACAAATTAAGCATCACAACACAAGAGCTATTAAGTTATTCACATTTTACTGTCAGGGAAACGAACGAATGGAAGGGAAGCAACCTGCCCAACGTGATCACAAAGCAAGTCGGTTGCAAGAGCTGGAGAAAGAACCCAGGAGTCCTGACTCCTAGTCTTCTGCGTTAACCAATGGACCATGTCCTGTCTCAGGATTTATGAGAAGTTAAGAGAACTAAACATGTAGGCATTAGGCTAAAAGATAAACAAACATAAAAATGTGCAAACCATCTGCACACTCTGAAGGGTGATGGGAAGCATTTGAGGTGGTACAGACCCGAGTCCCAGTGTGGTTCGTTATACACTAAAATACAGGAAAACAGGGGATGAAGATTAGGAAAAAAATCCCAACAGGGAAATCTTGTTGCAGTTTCCTATTACTTTTATGGACATGATCCAGGCTATGCACAGCCATGCTTCAGTATTACTTGCTGATGGGGATATAGCAAAAACCCAAACACCCTTACTGTGTTGCTAATGTCTGTTGCTCACTTACATCATTTCAAAAATAAGTTGCTTAATTACTGAAATGCTTTCATACGGCTTAGGCTATAACACACCAATCAAACCAACGGGCCAGTCGAGCCCTGTACACCCCCCTCTACCCGTGCCAGATTAAACCAAATGGACCCCTTCTAGGGTGGCTTCAATGTCCAATTGGAAGAGACCAATTGGCCCAGTTTACCCAGTACCATTCCCCTTCCTTGCCATGCCAGTTCTGACAAACAGGCTCATCAATCTAATGATGAAAAGTGCCATAATAATAATAATAGTAACAACCACCCCTGGCTCTTATCTTGCGCTTTTCATCCACAGATCTCAAAGCACTTTACAAAGGAGGTTGGTATTATTATCCCCATTTTATAGAAGAGGAAGGTAAAGTGACATGCCCAGGGTCACCCAGCAGACCAGTGGCAGAGCCAGAAATAGAACCAACCTATATGGAGTCCTGGCCTAGTGCTCTAGCCTCCCTATAAGAGCTAGGTATTACTATCTACCTGTTTTGTCCACCGTCCCTTGCTGCCATACTGGATCAAACCAATGGGCTGATCTAGATCAGTTTCCTCCCTTTGTCATGCTGAACCAAGCCAACAGCCTAGTGTCCTGTCTCCAGCAGCGGCCAATACAAGATGTTTCAGAGAATGAATGGCGTCTCCCAGTAATGCACCTGACCCCACAGTGTGGGGACTTCCTGATCCAGCTCCAGGTGGGAATCAGCTCATCCCCTGCACCCCGAGGAGCAGCAGCCCCCCATAAGTGGGGCCTAATGAGCACTAACAAGGCAGCTCAGCTGGCCGTGCCCCCACCATTAGAACCAGAGAGGCCTCTCCAGCCCACCCACTTACATTTTGACATCGCAGGACTTCTCGTGGTTACAGAAGGGGCAGGTGAACTGCGTCTCCAGGGTGCCCGTCATCTTCTTCTTGGGTGGGGGCTTCCGCTTTGACTTCCTGCGGCCCATCTCTGCCTGCAAGGCGCAGAGGAGAGGGAAAGCGTCAGTCCTCTCAGGGCCAGGGGGGAATCACACGTGCTGTCCTTTCTCCTTCATCCACCACACCTCACCCCCAGCTCTAGGGCACCTAGGAATGAGCATGTGGGGCCACAAGGAGATGGGGGCAGATAGGCTCCCTGGGTCTGGATTTAAACCCCGCCCATTATCTCAGCTGGTGGGGCATCACCCAGCATCGCCTAGGAAGTGGGGGGCTCATAAACCGCCCTCCCCCCGCAAAAACATGTAGAGCAAAGAAATCCAGCACCCCCCACGCGTTGAGCCATGGCCTCCCCTTCCATCCAGAGGCAGGGGAGCAAGAGCCCAGCTCCCCACCACAGACACGTGGGCTCAACACACCCCTGCCCCCAGGTACAGGGGACAGGAGCCCAGCGCCCCCCCCCCCCGGGATGGGGGCTCGGCTCCCCCCCAGGGACAGGAGCCCAGCGCCCCCCCCCCGGGATGGGGGCTCGGCTCCCCCCCAGGGACAGGAGCCCAGCGCCCCCTCCCCGGGATGGGGGCTCGGCTCCCCCCCAGGGACAGGAGCCCAGCGCCCCCCCCCGGGACGGGGGCTCGGCTCCCCCCCAGGGACAGGAGCCCAGCGCCCCCCCCCGGGATGGGGGCTCGGCTCCCCCCCAGGGACAGGAGCCCAGCGCCCCCCCCCCCCGGGATGGGGGCTCGGCTCCCCCCCAGGGACAGGAGCCCAGCGCCCCCCCCCGGGATGGGGACTCGGCTCCCCCCAGGGACAGGAGCCCAGCGCCCCCCCCCATGAGAGCTCCGACCAGGCTACTGGGGGGGCAAGAGCCGACCCCAGCCTCCCCTTCCTCACGGACCCCGGGGGGGGGAGGGGGGGATCGCTCTCAGGCCCCCACCTGCCTCCAGCCTCCCGCCCCGGCCGCGTTTCCAACGGCGACCGTCACTTCCTGCGCCGAACCGGAAGAGAAACACGCTCGCCCCGCCGGCAGCCATTGGCTGGCCTCCGGCCGAGAGCGCGGAATGCGGAATGATTGACAGCAGCGGCAGGAGGAAATGACGTCAGAGGGGGGGGGGCGGGCCTGAACCGGAAGTGGCTCACCCGGCTCCCTGGCTGTTTCCAAGATGGCGACCGGGGGGGAGGAGCCCAAGACCGGGGGGCCGGAGGGTGGGGCGGGGCGGGCCCCGAGGGAGGAGGAGCCTCCCCGGGGGCCGAGGCTCGGTTTTGATGGGGCCGGGGGAAGCCCCAGCTGGGGCATTGGGCGGGATCTCCCCCTCCCCCCGCCCTGAGAGCAATTCGGGGTGGCCCCCCCTGCACCGGAAACGAGGGTGGGACCCCCCCAGGGTGGGACCCCCCAGCACAGATCGCCCCCCCCCCGGGGCTCATTCCGCTTCAGGGGGAGCTGCACCCCAGCCCCGCCCTCCGGCCAGCCCCCGCTTTGAGATCTCTCCCTCCTGTGGGTTATTTGGGGGGGGACGGTGTGGGACGGTGTGTCTCCTCAGGACAAGAGAGACTGAGAGGCCCCAGATAAAGGGCAGCACAAACGACTCTGCCCTGGAGAGGCTGCTGATTAGAGGCTGTCAACGGTCAGCAACAAGCTTTGCTCCGCAGATAAGCGAACTCAGAGGGGCAAGGCCAGGGACTGACCCTTAAGCACAGAAGGAAGAGGCGAATTAGTGTCTGTGCTGGTTGGATTTGGCCAGGTTTTTTGGTTTTTGGTGGGGGTTGTTGGTTTTTTTTGGACAGGTAAAGAGAAAACCCCTATTTAAAATCAGTCCTGCCCTGCCCACTTGGGATTGCTGGCCAGGAAAGCATTTTCAGTTTCACCGTTGATACTGTGTAAGTTTCTGTGTCTTACTTTCTTTGGGACAGTAGGGCCAAGTCTACACTTCTGAGTGCTGCAGGGTCAGTAGCTATGGTGCTGTAACCCTGTAGTGTAGATACAGGCTGTAGCAACAGAAGGGGATTTTCCATCACTATAGGAATTCTGGAGACGTAGCTAGGTCGATAGAAGCACTCTTCTGCCAACCTAGCTCTATCTACTTATGGGGTTAGCATAGCTACAGCTCTCTGTGGGGTGGATTTTTCACACCCCAGACCACCTAGCTTTGATGACCTAAGCTTTAAGTAAAAAGAAAAGGAGGATTTGTGGCACCTTAGAGACTAACAAATGTATTTGAGCATAAACTTTCGTGAGCTACAGCTCACTTCATCGGATGCATTCAGTGGAAAATACAGTGGGGAGATTTATGTACACAGAGAACATGAATCAATGGGTGTTACCATACACACTGTAAGGAGAGTGATCACTTAAGGTGACAGGTTTCAGAGTAACAGCCGTGTTAGTCTGTATTTGCAAAAAGAAAAGGAGGACTTGTGGCACCTTAGAGACTAACCAATTTATTTGAGCATAAGCTTTCGTGAGCTACAGCTCACTTCATCGGATGCATACTGTGGAAAGTTTAGAAGATCTTATATACACACAAAGCATGAAACAATACCTCCTCCCACCCCACTCTCCTGCTGGTAATAGCTTATCTAAAGTGATCACTCTCCTTACAATGGTAGGTTTCAGAGTAACAGCCGTGTTAGTCTGTATTCGCAAAAAGAAAAGGAGGACTTGTGGCACCTTAGAGACTAACCAATTTATTTGAGCATGAGCTTTCGTGAGCTACAATGTGTATGATAATCAAGTTGGGCCATTTCCAGCACAAATCCAGGTTTTCTCACACACACACACCCCCACACACACACAAAAACTCACTCTCCTGCTGGTAATAGCTTATCTAAAGTGACCACTCTCCTTACAATGTGTATGATAATCAAGGTGGGCCATTTCCAACACAAATCCAGGTTTTCTCACCCCCCGCCCCACACACACACAAACTGAGCTATTACCAGCAGGAGAGCTGGGGGGAAAAAACCTTTGTAGTGATAATCAAGGTGGGCCATTTCCAGCAGTTGACAAGAACGTCTGAGGAACAGTGGGGGGTGGGGAGGGGAATAAACAAGGGGAAATAGTTTTACTTTGTGTAATTTTTAAGTTTAAGTTTTAAGTGTAGACCAGGCCTGAAACTAGTCATTGGGCTATCAGCTTCTAAAGTTGTAATCCTCATGCCCTTAGTGCAGTGCTCTTGACTCGGGGTTTGCAACACCATAGGTGTTTTTGTTTACTAGGCCTTGTTTATAGGAGACAGTTGCACCAGTTTTTCAAACAAGCACCTTTGTGCTTTTTCCTGTGCAGCCCCTTGCAGAAACCTTGACAATGGTTAGGCAACTGCTGACCAGTGTTGGCTCCTTGCTTCCTTGTGCTCTATCTACCTGCTCTCACCAGTTTTGTACTTTGATTGGAAGCTCTTTGGGGCAGGGACCAGCTTTGTATTCAGTATTTGTGCAGCCTGTAGCAACCTGGGGTCCTGTGCCATAACTGAGGCTCCTAGATGGCACGGTAATTCAAATAATACATTGAACCAAAATCAGTTTTTAAACCAGTCTAGTTAAACTGGAGCAAACCCCCGGGAGGGTGCTGATTTTGTTTTTTTAAGTGGCTTATTTTGGTTTCATCTGAACCTGTTCCCTGTCTTAAACAAAGCTGAAAAGAGCTGCCTCCCTTCCTGTATAACACAGGTTGGAGAACAGCCCTGAGTTAATTCCTGCTAAAATTAGAGCCTATCTTACGAAAACATCCACTCCAGAAGCTACCACTCGTGCTAAATGGCTCAGGTTGAAACTTTCATTCAAATCCCCTCCTTGTGCCCCAGAAAACATCCATTGCTTTAATTAAAGTATAGAAACATTTCTGTTCATAGCTGAGTGCTGGGGACAGAGCACAGGATAGACTCAGGAGACCTGGGTTCTATGGGGCATGCCCTAGTGGAGGGGTAAAAGTGGGGTGTTAAAGATGAGTAGGCAGCAGTCTTTCCCCCCAGATTTGGTTCCCAGCCACTGGACTGATCCATGGGGAGTTTCTGTATGTTCTTTCCCTGACCTTCTGCCAGGGATTGATTCTTTAAGCAGGTGCCCTCATTGTAGGTGGATGTTTGCCAGGGAAAATGCAGTATAGATTGGTTCATATGTGATTTCCTGGCAAGCGCCAAAGAATTGGGGTCTGGTCAGGAAAGCAGCCTGCACATCACAAAATCGTCATGTGGATCATCATCCCTGGATCCTGGCTAGGAAAGGTACCGATAGCAGTGCCTAGCTCAGGGGTGGGCAAACTTTTTGGCCCGAGGGCCATGTCGGGGTGTGAAACTGTATGGGGGGCCAGGTAGGGAAGGCTATGCCTCCCCAAACAGCCTGGCCCCCACCCCCATCCACCCTCTCCCACTTCCCATCCCCTGACTGCCCCCCTCAGAACCTCCGACCCATCCAACCCCCCCTGCTCCTTGTCCCCTGACTGCCCCCTCCCACAGCCCCCTGTCCCTAACTGTCCCCCCAAGACCCCAACCCCATCAAACCCCCTGTCCCCTGACCACTCCCCCCCCAAACCTCTGCCCCATCCAACCACCCCCTGCTCCCTGTCCCCAGACTGCCCCCCGAGGACCTCCTGCCCCTTATCCAACACCCCCCGCCCCCTTACCATGCAGCTCAGAGTAGCAGGTGCTCGCCACCCGAGCCAGCCCCGCTGCCCGCGCAGCGGCATTGCTGCAGGGGAGGGGGGACAGCAGGGGAGGGGCCGGGGGTTAGCCTCCCTGGCCAGGAGCTCAAGGGCTGGTCAGGACGGTCCCGCGGGCCAGATGTGGCCCACGAGCCGTAGTTTGCCCACCTCTGGCCTAGCTACTATAGCGCTTGGTGTCTTGGGAATACTGACAGTATGTCAATGAGCCTGCAATAGCAGGGGGGCTGCGGGTCGGGGCTGAGGGGCATCAGCAGAGCTTCAAGTGCAGGGAGCCTAGTGCTGGAATAGGAAGGGATGGCTGAGGGCCAAGATGGAGGGGCGGGGGAAGGGGAATGTGGGTTGGGATTGAGGGGCACCACCGGAGCTGTGTGCATGGAGGAAACGTGGGGCTGGAAGAACAGGGGGAAACACAGGTCAGGATTGAGGGGCATTGGCAGGGGAGCCCAGGAGCAGGGGGCCGTGGCGCTGGACTGTTTGTGTGTGGTACCAGCAGAGCTCTGTGTGTGTGAGCCCAGAGCTCGGGGAGCAAGGGGGCTGCAGTTCGGGAATGAGGGGCATCGGCTGAGCTGAGCAACCGTCCTGCTCAGTCTCCCCCTCGGTTTCCCCAATGGGAAGACATGTCATCGTTTGCAAGGTGTGGACGCCGGGCTGTGGAGAGAGAAACAATCGGACTTTTTAAAATAGGATTTATTGAAAATAGTCACAAGAAAGACACTTAGAAGAGTCTGTTCCCTTTGCAGCAGCTTCAGGGAGCAACAGATCACAGGTGCAATGCTGCAGAGGGTGAAGAAGAAGTTTCTCCAGAACTTAAAAGTCTTTGACAGGCACATGGGGCTCACACGCCCGCACGCCCGCCCCTTTTTACAGTTAGACTGGGAGGAAGCACACAGGACCGGTCAGTATGTGAGGGCGAAAAACAGCCCGAGGTCAGATTTGGGCAGTACTGCGTCCTCCTCTGGCACAATACAGTTTACTGGTCAGCAAAAACAAAACTCAGCTTCCCAGCCCCCTAGCATGTGGCTTGAGGATTTTGTACCTGAGAAGAGGAAGGAAGGTCACAGCGCCTCCAGGTGGCGGGATGAGGGAATAGCTCTCCTGAGAGCGTTGGTTGTTAGGTCATTTATGCATTAGCAGCAGAGGAGGAGCTGTTCAGAGGCCATCCCCAAGGAATTTACGGCCTCAGAAGGCAAAGAGGGGAGCATGAAAGAGCCATTAGCCCCGTTTTACAGGAGGGGAGCTGGTGCCTAAAGAAAGGAAGACACGGTCACTCAGGGGACTCTGGCACAGCCAGGAGTCAAACCCGGATCTCCGGCCTGCCACAACCTGGGGAAAGGTTTGCGTATTCCCACCCTTCTCCCACAGCAGCCATGTGCTGCCCCTAGAAGTGGGATAGAGAGAGGAGATGGCAGGAGACGGGCCCCAACCAACCCAGTGATATCTCAGTGGAAACCCACGACCTGTGCCCTCCGAGCAGCAGGGCGGGGAGGCGCGTGTGCAGCAGGCAAAGAAACGGGGACGTCTCCCCGGGGACGTGGGCGGTGTGGATGGGAAAGGGAGCACAGACTCTGATTCCCCTGGCCCATCTGCAAAGGGTCCTGGACACAGAAACCTATGGGGAGGGCCCCAAAGCCACCACTGGTTTGAGAGAGTCAAAGGGAGCTGGAATGATCTATTGAGGAGGGAAGAGGGGATCAAGCAATAAACGGGGGGTGCTTCTCCAGGGGAGGAGGTGTTTGCAAAGCCTTGGGGGGCATGCTGGGGGCTACAGGGGGCAAGGGGAGGATTCCCCCAGAGATCGGATGCAGGAGCCTTAAAAATCAGACAGCTTCAATGCCTCTCGTAGCGTTTCCCTTAGAGCCAAACGAAAGAGGAGTGAGCTCTGAACCCCTACTTGCTGCACCCTCCTAGATGGGGGCGTGGGGAGGGGTCTCAGAGGCGGCTTCTCCGGGGGAGGGAGGTCTTGTAGAGGGACTTGCCGCTGGCCTCAATGTAGGTGACACTCATCTCCTTGCTGTCGATCTCCACGTAGGCAAAGCCACCCAGGGACGCCGGCTCGGCGTAGAAGAAGCGCAGGTAGCCCTCGGGCACCTTGTGGTAGTGCTTCCGTGAGTTCTCCATGAAGTTGCCGGCCCCGCTCAGCACGTAGCCCACTCCAGCCTTGTCCTGCAGGTACTGATCGGGGAAGATGGGGGCGGGAGGTCAGAGCAGATCCATACTCCTGCTGCTTGGGTACTCCCCCGCTCCCGCCCCGCAGCCAGCAAGCTCGTGCTGGGGTGAGCAAGAGGCGTGCCCCCTGGGGCTGCTCTGGGGCAGGGCAGCACGTTGCAAGCCAGCGCCCCTGCCTGGCGGGCGCAGAACAGCATCAACTGACAGAGCTGATCTCTGGAGAGGGGTGGATGGGATGGGAACTTAACTGTGCTCCTTCACTTCGGAACTGTTTGGGGTCTAGTGGATTAGAGCCAGGGGGGGCTGTTTGCCAAGACTTTTGGGTTCTAGTCCCCGCTCTGGGAGGATGGGATCTAGTGGTTAGAGCAAGGTGGGGCTGGAGTCAGGACTCCTGGGTTCTAGTCCCAGCTTTGCTGTTGACTTACACCCTTGGCTGAGTCACGGCCAGTGCTGCCCAGGGTGGCTGGGGCGGGGTGCGACGGGCTAGCAGGGAGTTGATGGACATCTCCCTAGCAGGGGTGCTCAGAGCCCTGTGGAATAGATCAGAGGGAACAACCTTTGCCCCAGTGCCCCCCACCCCCGCTTACCTGCAGGTTGTGATCATGGCCGCACAGGTAGGCAGTGGCCTTGTACTTGAGCAGCAGCGGCTGCAGGTGCTTCACCAGGCAATGGGTGGGCCCGTGCTCGGCCACCGACCACACCGGGTAGTGGCCAGCCACCAGCAGGTAGTCGTCTTGGGAGGCAGCCATCTGCTTGCGGAGCCAGGCCAGCTGGCTGCGGGCCAGCCCCGCGTCCTGGGGCTGCTGGGGCTGCTGGGACTGGAAGTCGTCCGAGTTCCCACACAGGGTGACAGTGTCGATCATGAGGAGAGCCACCGTGGCGTTGCTCTTGGGGACCTTGAACTTCAGGCTGTAGTAGTAATTGGGGAAGTTCCTGCAGAACGGAGGGGGAGGGGTGTCAAATGTTAAACTAGAGCTGATCTCCATGCACCCCCCCCCCCCCCCGCCGCAGTCTCCTGGATCAGCATGGGGGCTGCAGGTCGGGACTCAGGGGCACCAGCAGAGCTGGGGGAGGGGAGCCCAGAGATGGGCTAGCAGGGGCTGCAGGTCGGGACTGAGGGGCACCGCCAGAGCTGGGGGAGGGGAGCCCAGAGATGGGCTAGCAGGGGCTGCAGGTCGAGACTGAGGGGCACCGGCAGAGCTGGGGGAGGGGAGCCCAGAGATGGGCTAGCAGGGGCTGCAGGTCGGGACTGAGGGGCACCGGCAGAGCTGTGGGGGAGCCCGGGGCTAGGCTAGCAGGGCCTGCAGGTCGGGACTGAGGGGCACCGCCAGAGCTGGGGGAGGGGAGCCCAGAGATGGGCTAGCAGGGGCTGCAGGTCGGGACTGAGGGGCACCGCCAGAGCTGGGGGAGGGGAGCCCAGAGATGGGCTAGCAGGGGCTGCAGGTCGGGACTGAGGGGCACCGCCAGAGCTGGGGGAGGGGAGCCCAGAGATGGGCTAGCAAGGGGCTGCAGGTCAGGATTGAGGGGCACCGGCTGAGCTGGGAGGAGCCCGGAGCTGGGATAGTAGGGGGCTGCAGGTGTAGAAGGGGATCTAACCCCCATCCCTCTGAGCCCCGATGTAGCAGGATGCAGGAGGGTTGGGCGGGTGCGGGGGGCCCTTACCAGCGCTTGGAGACCTTGCTGTAGGCGATCTGAGCGGAGACGTTCCCTGAGTGGTCGTGGTTCCCGGCCACCACATACCATGGCACCTTGCGCAGCGACTGCGCCTTGAACACAGCCTCAAAGGTGTCCTGCCCCGAGAGAGGGGATGGTAGAGAACGTGTTCACATTTCACCATCGGGGGGGAGCCGCGCCTGCTAATCCTTCCCCGCCCCCCACGCTGTCCTCACTGGACGGGGAGACAGATCTCACTCATGGCTGTTATTTGGAACCCAGTCGTTCCCTGGTGGGGTGGGGAACCATGAAGATATTTACCCCTCACGTGCCATAACCCCTAACGCACCCACGCCCACCACTGCAGCCAGGGGGCTCACGCTAGCCAGTTTCCTTGTTGGTTGACGTGTGCATCCTGCCAGGGCCACACGGGGGCGCCGCCTTCAGTAAAGGGGCTGTAGCGGTGTAGTGACACCCCAAGATTTTTTGGGTGGGGAGGGTAGAGGGCTGTCTCTACCCAAGGTTCATCCTTCAGTTTCTAATGGAGATAGGAGTCTCCCTGGCCTAAACTCAAGTGCTGTGTGCAGTTAAATAGGTGCCATACCCCACCCCAGTGGCGGCCACATCTCAGCTCAGGATGAGGGATCCCTGCATAAACAAGTGCTGGATCCCAGTCCTTGTGTGCTGTGGGGGGACCCCCAAGGACTCCCTACCTGGAACCTCTTGTCGTTGACGTCCCGCACCCCGTTGTAGTAGAAGTTGTCGCCGAGGGACAAGATGAAGTCCGCGCCCAGCGCTGCCACCGTACGGCCCATCTCCTTGGCTGTGGCCACCTCGCGCACCGTGTGAAAGGGGGGATTGGACACCCCGCCCCAGTCCCCCAGGGCGATGAAGCGCAGGGAGGAGCCGGCGGAGAGCGGGCTGGCGTAGGGGGTCGGCAGAGCCACCAGGAGGAGCGCGGAGAGACACAGGTAACCCGCCATCTGTGGGGAAAGGTGGGAGATGCAACCACAAGCAACAGGAGGGGCTCTGCTCTGGGCCAAAGCATTGAACCCAGTCTCAGCAAGGGAGGCAGGGGTTAGGGCAAGGGATGAGCCAGGACTCCTGGGTTCTGTCCCAGCTCTGGGATGGGGGTTGGGTCTACTGGGTTGGAAGAGTTGGGCTGGGACCCAGGACTCCTGGGTTCTATTCCAAGTTCCAGAATGGGAGTGTGTTTCAGTGATTAGAAGATGGATCAGAGAGCAAGGACTCCTGGGTTTTCAACACCACTCTTGTGTCTACAGCCAGGAAGTGCGAGCCAGGACTCCTGGGTTCTATTCCCAGCTTTGCCACTGACTCACTGTGTGACCTTGCTCAAGTCCCTTCCCAGCTCTGTGCCTCAGTTTCCCCTCCCACCCAGTCTCTAGGCTGCAAGCTCTTTGGGGCAGGGATTATGGCAAGGTTCCTTCCCTACTCTGAACTCGAGGGTACAGATGTGGGGACCTGCATGAAAGACCCCCTAAGCTTATTCTTACCAGCTTAGCTTAAAAACTTCCCCAAGGTACAAACTTTGCCTTGTCCTTGAACCGTATGCTGCCACCACCAAGCTTGTTAAACAAAGAACAGGGAAAGAGCCCACTTGGAGACGTCTTCCCCCAAAATATCCCCTCAAGCCCTACACCCCCTTTCCTGGGGAAGGCTTGATAAGAATCCTCACCAATCTGTACAGGTGAACACAGACCCAAACCCTTGGATCTTAAGAACAATGAAAAATCAATCAGGTTCTTAAAAGAAGAATTTTAATTAAAGAAAAGGTAAAAGAATCACCTCTAAAATCAGGATGGTAAATACTTTTCAGGGTAATCAGATTCAAATCATAGAGAATCCCTCTAGGCAAAACCTTAAGTTACAAAAAGACACAAAAACAGGAATATACATTCCATTCAGTACATCTTATTTTACCAACCATTAAGCAAAAGGAAATCTAATGCATTTCTAGCTAGATTACTTACTAACTCGGAGAACACTTCAATCTCTCTGGTCACGCGATTACAGACATGAAAGTTGCAATATTACAACAAAAAAACTTCAAAACCAGACTCCAGCGAGAGACTGTTGAATTGGAATTCATTTGCAAATTGGATACAATTAACTTAGGCTTGAATAGAGACTGGGAGTGGCTAAGTCATTGTGCAAGGTAACCTATTTCCCCTTGTTTTTTCCTACCCGCCCCCGATGTTATCCAAATAACCTGGATTTGTGCTGGAAATGGCCCACCTTGATTATCATACACATTGTAAGGAGAGTGGTCACTTTAGATAAGCTATTACCAGCAGGAGAGAGGGGTGGGGGGAGAGAAAACCTTTTGTAGTGGTAAACACCCATTTTTTCACGCTTTCTGTGTATAAAAAGATCTTCTATACTTTCCACAGTATGCATCTGATGAAGCGAGCTGTAGCTCACGAAAGCTTATGCTCAAATAAATTGGTTAGTCTCTAAGGTGCCACAAGTCCTCCTTTTCTTTTTGCAAATACAGACTAACACGGCTGTTACTCTGAAACCTAACTAACAGTTGTAAGGCTGCATTCCTGATCTGTTCCTGGCAAAAGCATCACACGGACAGACAGATCCTTTGTTTCCCCCCATCCAGCTTTGAAAGTATCTTGTCTCCTCATTGGTCATTTTGGTCAGGTGCCAGCGAGGTTATCTTACCTTCTTAACCCTTTACAGGTGAAAAGGTTTTGCCTCTGGCCAGGAGGGATTTTATAGCACTGTATACAGAAAGGTGGTTACCCTTCCCTTTATTTTTATGACAAACTATCTCTCGGATGAGAAAGCTGCAGCTTCCATGTGCTCTCAGCTCACCTGAGGAGGTCCGGGTTTGAAGCAGGATTAATGAATTAATGCAGGATTAATGCCCAGACTCCTGGCAGAGAGACTGGCCCTGGCCTGAAGAACCAGCAACCTAAATAGCTAAAATTGGGGCCGGGAAACAGGCACAGAGCAGGGAAGTGTCCTGCCTCGCAGACTAGTGTTCTGTCCGCTAGGTCGTCTCCTCCCAGCACCCCCAGATTGGTGGGGTTGCTCCCAGTCCAGCACTGGATCAGAACGGTGCAGTCCCAGCCCATCTCTGAGCCGTTCACACTCAAACATACCAGAGCGTACCAAAAATTCCCACCTGCATCAAATCTAGCAGCCCAGTAGCCTGGGGCGGTTCCGAACCAATACAGATTTAATAAAGCCCGAAAGGGGAAAAGTGCCAGGAACCCCATTTAACCCCCCCCAGGGACTTGGCAATTGCCATCGATTTGACATGCAAGGAGCCCAGATACCGCAGTGATGGGCAGCGGCTAAAACCCGGAAATAGAGTGCCAGCCGGTGCAGCGGTGCTGCTACACCTCTGGCGCGTCAGGACAGCTGCGGGCTGGAGCTTAGCTTCGAAGGGGGCGACGCCATCGCTGAACAGGAAGAGGGTGAAGCAGGAAGCAGGTGAAGGAGGCAGAAAATGCAAAGGAGACAGAGGCAGAGACCCCGGCGGGGGCTGGGAAGAGGCCACCAGCTGCAACGCTGATGAAGCTGGCAAAGGAGTGTAACTTACACTGGTCAGTTTCGCCGCCAGGCGCTGAGGGGAGCCTGGCGCTGTCAGGGATCAAACCCTGCCTGCTTCGGTCTCAGAGATGCCCCCGCCCGCTGTCGGGGAGCCCTCGTGGTGCCACCTGGCAGCTGTCCGGTCGCCACTGCGGACGCTGTGCCAACAGGGACATTTTATCAAGCCCTGAAAAGGGGAACTTGAGCGCGGGGGGGTGGGTGGGTGGGATCTGAGCACTTGTGGCTTTCTCCCTCCCCACACGTGTCAGAAGCAGCTCCAAGCAGCAAAGTTGATTATTAAGAGTGTGATGGAGAAACGGCTGCCCGATGACCCACGGCTCCTTCCCCCCACCCCCGCAGTCATGTGATGTGACCGACCCATAACAGCCGGAGTTCTAGTCACACTGCAGCGCACCCTTCAATCACGCCCCAGCTGATTAGGAAGCCAAATACAAGCCAGGCACTTAACCATGCGGCGCCTGACCCCACCCAGCAACCCTGGACTGCTTGGAAGTTAAAGTGAACCTGAGGCCCAGGACTGGAATAGCCGGGGGGCTGTGGGCCAGGATTGGGGAGCCCCAGCAGAGCTGATGCAGGTGGAGCCCAGGGCTGGGCTAGCAGGGGGCTGCAGGTCAGGCTTGAGGGGCACCACAGGGCTAAGGGCGGGGGTTGGGGGGGAGCCAGGGCTGGAATA
The DNA here is from genome assembly GCF_965152275.1 of Natator depressus. Taxonomy (NCBI): domain Eukaryota; kingdom Metazoa; phylum Chordata; order Testudines; family Cheloniidae; genus Natator; species Natator depressus. The sequence goes on from NC_134253.1 coordinate 24,049,278, forward strand.
GCATGGGACTGTGGGTTGGGACTGAGGAGCCCTGGCAGAGCTATCTGGCCAGGGGGCTCTCACGGCACCTGGCCACATGGCCAAACCCCCCAGGCTAGTGATCAGGGGGCTCCTGTGTGGCTGCAGCGCCCCCAGAGGTCAGTCCCCTGGCGCACGGCATCTGAGTGAGGAGCATAGGCAGAGTTCTGTATCTGGGGGGGCAGCTCCAGTCAGGCCAGTGGGGCCGCGCATAAGGGGACAAATTCCACGCCTGCCTGAGACTTGCAATTCGGAGGGACAGCGCCCCTAACCCCCGCCCAGACTACACCCATGATGAGGAGGGTGTTATGGGGACACCGGAACACATGCCTGGCACAGTCCGAGACAGGGCAAAGGTCAAGGAGCTTCCCCCTGGACACAAGACCCAGGGCCTTGCCCAGGTGACATGGGGCCCAGCCGGAGGCTCCGTCCTCCCTCTGGCACCCAATGTCCTTCACCATGAAGGAACGTCCTAGGGCCGGCCGGCCGCCCGCCCTGACACCAAGATCCAGAAGCCACTGGCCCGCTGGCCCCTGACAGTAGCCCAGCTGCAAGGAGTCGCAGCCCAGAGGACAAGCTGGGATAATTAGAGAGCATTAGCTGCTCAGGGTCACCTGAGTAAACGCCCCTGAAATCCCCTTGATCTGAGTCAACGTTCCAGCCCCCCGGGCTGTGCCTGCTAATCCAAGATTCGCTGGCGAGATTCAGAGACGGAAAGTGGGACTTGGCAGGCAGGGAGGGACTGGGAGCTGAACAGACAGTGGGAACTGAGCCTCTCTGCCCCTGGAGGGGTCCTGCGGCCAGGCTGGGGCACCTCGGGTAGGGTCAGTCAGTAGTGGGGTGGGGGGGGGGGGTGGAATCTCCCTGCTGCTCCTGTATAAGTTAGGAATGGAACCCAGGAGTCCTGACTCCTGTCCCCCCTGCTGTAATCACTACATGCTGCCGCTCCCCAGTGCTGGGGAGAGAACCCAGGAGTCCTGACTCCTGTCCCCCCTGCTGTAATCACTACATGCTGCCGCTCCCCAGTGCTGGGGAGAGAACCCAGGAGTCCTGACTCCTGTCCCCCCTGCTGTAATCACTACACCTCGCCCCTCCCCAGAGCTGGGGAGAGAACCCAGGAGTCCTGACTCCTGTCCCCCCTGCTGTAATCACTACACCTCGCCCCTCCCCAGTGCTGGGGAGAGAACCCAGGAGTCCTGACTCCTGTCCCCCCTGCTGTAATCACTACACCTCGCCCCTCCCCAGTGCTGGGGAGAGAACCCAGGAGTCCTGACTCCTGTCCCCCTGCTGTAATCACTACACCTTGCCCCTCCCCAGTGCTGGGGAGAGAACCCAGGAGTCCTGACTCCTGTCCCCCCTGCTGTAATCACTACACCCCACCCCTCCCCAGAGCTGGGGAGAGAACCCAGGAGTCCTGACTCCTGTCCCCCCTGCTGTAATCACTACATCTCGCCCCTCCCCAGTGCTGGGGAGAGAACCCAGGAGTCCTGACTCCTGTCCCCCCTGCTGTAATCACTACACCTCGCCCCTCCCCAGTGCTGGGGAGAGAACCCAGGAGTCCTGACTCCTGTCCCCCCTGCTGTAATCACTACACCTCGCCCCTCCCCAGTGCTGGGGAGAGAACCCAGGAGTCCTGACTCCTGTCCCCCCTGCTATAATCACTACACCCCACCCCTCCCCAGAGCTGGGGAGAGAACCCAGGAGTCCTGACTCCTGTCCCCCCTGCTGTAATCACTACACCCCACCCCTCCCCAGAGCTGGGGAGAGAACCCCCTTCCTACACTCCAGAGCCAGCACTAAATACTCTTTGAATGAACGAGCTGACATCCACTGTAGCTGTGCACGCTGATGTTCACGGGGCTTTGCACTGCCAAATGACCAGGATTCTCTCTGCTGAGCCCTTCCCACCCAGTGTGACAGAGACACGGGTCAGTGCGGACAGCAGTGGGAGTCAGGACTCGGTTCTATCCCTAGCTCTGGCATAGGGACCGGGGCCTAAAGGGTAGAGTGAGGGCCGAGGAGAGGGGCTGGGAGCCAGGACTCCTGGGTTCTGTTCCCAGGCAGTTGTGTTGCATGGCACATTTGAGCTGCCCTGTGAAGCTATGACACTGTCTGCAACTCTCAGCAGCCTCTCCAGGCTATTTCTAGGAAGCTGTGAGCCCGGAATAACCCGGCTCCTGTGAGATCAAACAATGATTCCGCCCACCCGGCTGCTGGCAGGGAGGAAATCAAGGTGGCTCAGGGAGGATGCGTCAGCGCAGGGAGACTTCCCTCTGACTAAATATAATTCTGGAGAGGGAAGGTGCTTCCCAGCCCCCTCCTCTAACCACTACACCCCACCCCCCTCCCAGAGTTGGGGATAGAATCAGGAGTCCTGGCTCCCAGCCCCCCTGCTGAAACCATAAGACCCCCCACTGCCTCCCCAGAGCACTGGAGAAAACCCAGGAGTCCTGGCTCCCATCCCCCCCTGCTGTAAACACAAGACCCCATCTCCCTCCTGCTCCCCTCCGACTTCCAGCCCCCCAAGGCAGGGCTTTCCCCACACCCAGGCCTTCTAGGCTGGCCTCAGGCCCCACCCTGCTCAGGCCAGAGAGGGCCCCGCTCCTGAGTCAGACACATGTGGCTGGGGAATGGAAGGGCTGGATCACATGCCACGGCAGGTCAAAGGCCTGCCGGTGCTGGGGGGGGGGCAGTACACAGTGTGGCCTCTAAGAGGTTAAATCTAATGCCACGAAACCCAGTTTGGCCCCTCGCTAATCTGGCCTCCCTCCCACCACTGTGGTATAAGAGAGTCAGCATGGTCTAGTGGGGAGGGCAGTGAGATCCAGGTTCTTTCTATCCCTGGCTCTGAGAGGGGGGCTGGGAGCCAGGACTCCGGGGTTCTATCTCCGGCTCTGAGAGGGGGGCTGGGAGCCAGGACTCCTGGGTTCTATCCCTGGCTCTGGGAGGGGGTGATGTGGGACCTAGTGGTTAGATCCTCTCTCCTCAGAGTGGATTTGGATGTGGGGTTTCAAAGAGACAAACATCTTGGTCCCGAGAGGTCTCCCCACATCCCGCAGGCCCCTCTTGTTGGCAGGGCCTGGGTGAAACCAGCCAGGGTTACAGCACCCCCAGGCCCTCTCCATAGGGGAGATCTTTAGACCCAACCCCTCCCCCCAGCCCAGCAATAAATGTGTGGGGGGGTGCCCTCACAGCACATCTCACACTGGGGGAGTCCCTTTGGGGCAGATCCCCCTCCCCCACCACTCCCCCAGGTCACACAGGGCCTCAGATTCAAAGAGAACCAGGCAGAGCTCAAGGCTGCTCCGCGTGAGCTGAACCCAGCACTGGGAAGCAGCCGAGTGGAGAGAGATTGACCCACTTCAGGGCTCCTCCAGAGCAGCCAGCGTCCCGTCACCGAAAGGGGTGTCCCTTACCCGAGGTCCCGGGCAGCTCCCCTGTCTGCCTTTTGGGGGGAATTCAGCACCTCGCCTCTCCGGGAGCCAGAGGATGTTGTTGTATGTTGCGCTGACTAATCTAAAAGCCTCCCTCAGAGACACCCGCCCTCTGCCCTGAATGAATTAACCTCTGGTGAATCCAGACCTGAACACATCCCAGGAGAAGGGAAAGGCCAAGCTCACCTTGCAGCTGGGAGGCGCCCCGGGAAGGGGCCGAGGTGCAGGCTAGGAAGGAATCTGGAGCAGTCTCACCACTTGGTCTCGCTTCAGTCAGAAGCTGGTGGCTTTTGAGAGGCTCTTCATACTGAAAACCCAAGGGGGAAGTTGGGCTGGAGCTAAACCCAGGCCTTTCACACGTAGGCCAGGCCCCTGCAATGCCTGGTTCCAATCAGATCCACCCGGCTGGGGGAGGGGGTTTGCCCCCCAGCCAGGGAGGGTGGTGTGAAAAACCCACCCGCCTGAGCGATGGGGCCATGCCAAGAAGGCAGCCACTGACCTAGCTGGCTGGTCTCCCCTGGAAACGTACAGCAGCCCCTCCCACCCCCCCGAGACTGAGGGAAACCGACCTCACCCCCCCCCCCCAGTGTAGACAGTGCTTGGGCGACAGACGAATTCTCCCATTGGCCCCCCTCTCGGGGAGATGGGTTAGCCACAGCCACAGGAGAAGCCCCGTCATCGCTGTAGCAGTGAGCGTGCTAGGTCACGCGGTAGTGTTTTTGTGTGGGGACACCCCCCCCCATATCACTGTAGGCATCACTGGGGGGTTCCCCGGGGAGCCGGGAGGCCGTCGCTACGCCGGTGGAAGCATAGACCCAGCCCAAGGCTGGGAATGGCTGCCGGGTCGGCGAGCCCCCCGCTTCTGTGCAGAGGAGGTGGAAAAATCGGAGCAGCGCGGGAAAGCGGAACAAGAGCCGACGGCTGGACGCGCTGAGAACCGAGGCAGCAGCTTGTGAGCCTGCGGGTGCTTTGTCCCCGGGGAGCGGTGGGTCCCCCGGGAAGCGTCGGGAGTCGCACGCAGGGCTCAGGACGGGGGAGACGAGACGGGCTCATGGCCCTGGCGCAGCTGAGCCCCCGGATACTCGTGGGGTGGGGCCGCTGGAGCTAGGCCGGTTTCAGGTCTGTGCCGACCCCCGCAGGGCCAGCCCCTGGGAGCCCCGGGTGCAAGGCTGCAAAGCCAGCAAGCCCCCCCCAGCGCGTGTGCTGCGGGCTCCCCCCGGTGGCCACGTGGGAAACTGCAGCCGTTTGGACCCAGCGGTGACTTTCCACCCAGACGATGCCCAGCTGGACGCTGCGTGACGCAGGAGGAGCAACAGCGCCCCCCAGTGGGAAAACTAGGCCCGCGCTGCTGCTGAACGTAGCACAGGGCTGGCCCCGGGATTCCCGTCTCCCGGTCCCTGGCCCTAGCCACTAGACCCCACTCCCCTCCCAGAGCCGGGGATAAAACCCAGGAGTCCTGGCTCCCAGACCCCCCTCTCCCACTAGACCCCCTGCTCTCCCAGAGCTGGGGATAAAACCCAGGAGTCCTGGCTCCCAGACCCCCCTCTCCCACTAGACCCCCTGCTCTCCCAGAGCTGGGGATAAAACCCAGGAGTCCTGGCTCCCAGACCCCCCTCTCCCACTAGACCCCCTTGCTCTCCCAGAGCTGGGGATAAAACCCAGGAGTCCTGGCTCCCAGACCCCCCTCTCCCACTAGACCCCCTGCTCTCCCGGAGCTGGGGATAAAACCCAGGAGTCCTGGCTCCCAGACCCCCCCTTCCCAGAGCTGGGGATAAAACCCAGGAGTCCTGGCTCCCAGCCCCCCTGCTCTGACCACTAAACCCCACTCCCCTCCCAGAGCCGGGGATAAAACCCAGGAGTCCTGGCTCCCAGACCCCCCCTCCCACTAGACCCCCCTGGCCTCCCGGAGCTGGGGATAAAACCCAGGAGTCCTGGCTCCCAGCCCCCCTGCTCTGACCACTAGACCCCACTCCCATCCCAGAGCTAGGCTCTCTACTGGGGGATGAGCGTGTCAGGTTTGGGGTATCTCTCCCTCGGGAGGGGGGGTCTCCCAGCTTTTTACCAAGGGGGGATGGTCCTGCTGACAGCCACACCCCATGGGGGCTGGGATCCCTTAGGGAGGAGCAGCTTGGCCTAGGACCCCAGACCCTGGACAAGAACAGGAGTGGGGAGAACCTGTATGGTGCATGGGTGCGCCCGGGGGGCTGCTGGGGCGTGTCACGCCAGGGACAGCTCTGCCAGCAGGGCATGATCCTCACTGGCACGGCACAGCCTCACCCAGAACCAGGGATAGAACCCAGGAGCCCTGGCGCCCAGACCCCCACCCTGCTCTGACCACTAGACCCCACTCCCCTCCCAGAGCTGGGGCCTCTACTGGCCTGTCCTGGCCCAGCCCCCACCAGCTCAGCCTGGCCTAGACCAGCCTCACCCAGGCCCGGAATGAAGAATTTTGGGGCTTGTGCATGATGGAAACGCCCCGCCCCACGCATGCCCCACCCCACAGAGGACAGCCCGGCAGGTGGCATCAGACTCTTCATGCCTCTGGGCCTTGCCCCCAGGGGTGATCACAGGTAACCCCTTGGGACCAGGGGATGTCAGTTTGTTAGGGATGTACGCCCCCCTGCACACACACACACACACACCCCTACAAAACAGACACCCAATACACACAGACCCCCACACCCTGTACACACGCATACACCCTGTACACAACCACTCAACACAACCCACAACATCCAGTCTGGCCACAGACCGCAACTAACTGCCCCCTCCCTGGCCCTCTGCTCTGGGGCGCTGGGCTGAATGATGATGGGCCTTGCTAATTAATGTGGGGGTGGGCTCCCCATTAACCCTTTGGGCACCAGACTTCCTGGCCTGGGTGTTTTCAAGGCCTTAGCCAGGAGCCCCCCATACATGAGGGTGGCGTGGGGGAGGCTGCCACCTGCAGGGGGTCTCTGCCATGCGCATCCTGTTTGTGACAGAGACCACTTGCTGCACCCCCCATATGCCCTCCCTCACCCCCACCGCCCTGCAGGCTGCAGGCAGGAAGGGGCCGGAAGCAGATGGGGCCGGCTGCATCCTGCTAGGCTGACCAGGTGCATCCTGCCGCCAGGCCTTGCCAGCGCGGGGGTGAGGCAGTGTGAACAGAGCCGGGTGTGAACCAGTGTGTGCGAGTGTGAACAGCCATGTGATGTGTGTGCAAATGTGCAAAGCCATGTGGTGAGTGTGCAACTGTGTGAGGTGTGCAAGTGTGCGCAGCTGTGTGATGTGTGCGAGTGCAGCCATGTGATGAGTGTGCACAGCTGTGTGATGTGTGTGCAAGTCAGCACAAGCATGTGATGAGTGTGCAGCCATGTGATATGTGTGTGCACAGCTGGGTGATGTGTGTGAGTGTGCACAGCTGTGTGATGAGTGCACACAGCCTTGTGAGCGGGGAGTGTGTGAGGCAGTCTGGGGGGAACATGTGTGGCAGTGCGGGGGGGAGCAGGCATGACAGTGTTGGGGGAGGGGTGCGTGGCAGTGCATGGGGGAGCGTGCACAGCAATGCAAGGGGGTGCATGCGTGGCAGTGCAGGGCGGGTGTAGGGCAGCATGCATGGCAGTGCAGGGGGTCCGCAAATGCCAGTGCGGGGGGGGAGCGTGTGGGGGGAGGTGTGCATGGCAGTGCAAGGGGGTGCATGCGTGGCAGTGCAGGGCGGGTGTGGGGCAGCATGCATGGCAGTGCAGGGGGTCCGCAAATGCCAGTGCGGGGGGGGAGCGTGTGGGGGGAGGCGTGCATGGCAGTGCAAGAGGGGCATGCATGGCAGTGCATGGGGCAGTGTACGGGGCAGTGCGGGGGGTGCGTGCGTGGCAGTGCGGGGGGGAGCGTGTGTGGTGCAGTGTGCGGGGGGGAGCGTGTGTGGTGCAGTGTGTGGGGGGGAGTGTGTGTGGTGCAGTGTAGGGGGAGGGGTGCATGGCAGTGCATGGGGCAGTGTGCCTGGCAGTGCGGGGGGAGGGGTGCATGGCAGTTCAGGAGGGAGCATGGGTAGCAATGCAATAGGGGCATGCATGGCAGTGCATGGGGCAATGTGCGGGGCAGTGCGGGGGGTGCGTGCGTGGCAGTGCGGGGGGGAGCGTGTGTGGTGCAGTGTGTGTGGGAGCGTGCATGGCAATACGGCGGGAGGAGTGCGTGGCAGTGCGAGGGGGTGCATCTGTGGCAGTGCAGGGGCGGCGTGCGTGGCAGTGCGAGGGGGAGCATGTGTGGCTGTGCACGGGGGGAGCATGCTTGGAAGTGCAGGGGCAGTGCGGGGAGAAACGTGCGTGGCAGTGCAGGGGTGGCGTGCTTGGCAGTGCACAGGGGAGCGTGTGTGGCAGTGGGGGGAAGAGCATGCGTGGCAGTGCATGGGGGAGTGTGCAGGGCAGTGCAGGGGGAGCGTGCATGGCAGTGCGGGGGAGGAGTGCGGGGCAGTGCAGGGGCAGCGTGCATGGCAGTGTGGGGGGAGCGTTGTGACGAAGTGGGACTGTTCTTAATGTTTCCTCTGAATAGTGTGGGGGTGCCTCAGTTTCCCCGATGCAGTTCTTAAGTATCTAGGGGGTGAGGTAAGGGTGTGTGATCATTGCAGAGCCCTAGAGGGCAGGTGTGTGCAGAGATCTGGACACAGAGAATGGCCGACACCCTGTTTCCTGGCAGCTGATGGCCTGGCCCTTCCCCCCGGCAAGGTGAGAGCTAAAGGGTTGGAGAACAAAGGGATCCAGTGCCCTCCTGGCCCGAGAAAGGGACAAAGCCCAGAGGAGGAGGGGCTGGAGAGAGTTTCAGTTTGGGGCTGGCTGGGGAGGAGGAGTGAAGTGCAGACGTGGTTGTCTGGCTCACTGCCCCCCAAAATGGACCCAGCTGAGGGGTCCTGTTCTCTGCACCTACAAGCTCTGTGTTAGACCGTGTTCCTGTTGTCTAATAAAACTTCTGTTTTACTGGCCGGCTGAGAGTCACGTCTGACTGCGGAGTTGGGGGGCAGGACCCTCTGGCTTCCCCAGGACCCCGCCTGGGCGGACTCACTGTGGGAAGCGCACGGAGGGGCAGAGGAGGCTGAATGCTCCGAGGTCAGACCCAGGAAGGTGGAGCCGGGTGAGCTGTGTGTCCTGCAGACAGGCTGCTCCCAGACAGGAGACTTCCCCAGAGTCCTGCCTGGCTTCGTAGGGAGCAGTTCCAGAGCAGCGCCCGGGGACCCCGTGACAAGCGTGCACAGCAGTTCAAGCATACAGGGTTGTGCCAGACCCAGGCAAGGCTTGTGACTGAGGTACTGGGCCTGGCCCCATCGCCAGGGGCTCAGCCCACCCGCCCCCAGGGCCCAACTTGGTGTTGCTACAAGCTGGCATGATGGTGCTACTCCCGGGCCAGGAGCTGCCACCATGGAGACGCAGCAGAGTCCCCCATACGCTCACACACAGGCACACTCATGCACACACAGACCCGCACACACAAAGACGTGCCGGCAGACGCGCACACAGAGGCTCAAACATGGGGAATTGAGGGCTAAAAAGTCTCACTTCGGCTCATTTTACACCCGCCCCTGCCCTGTCTCACCCCCCCCATCTCTTTCTGCCCCCTCCCCCTGAGGCCTCCAGACAAGCAAGAAAGATACAGAGCTGTGGGGGGGGGCGGGGGAGGGAACGACCCGGGAGAGCACGTGGCCAAGTGGGGAGCAGGGGCCCCAGCCCAGTGCTTTCCATCCCCGGTCCCCAGTGACTAGCTTTAAAGAAGTATGAAGGCCTGGTCCAGCTTGCTCTGGAGAACATCCATCACCATGGGGAGCGTTGCTATGGGGAGCATCTGTTGCCAGGGGCGGCACCCATCCATGGGGAGCATCCATCACCTTGGGAAGTGTTGCTGTGGGGAGCATCTAATGCTATGGGCAGTATCTGTTGCCATGGGCAGTGGCCATTGCTATGGGGAGCCTCTGTCGCCATGGAGAGCATCCATCACCATGGAGAGTGTTGCTGTGGGAGTGTCCATCACCATGGGGAGCATTGCCTTGGGGAATGGCCCTCACCATGGCTGAGTGGATGGGAGGGGGACAATGGTGGGGGAGGCTTCCAGGAGGCAAAGCGGGGCAGAGTTCTTGGCACAGGCCATGCCCTGCTCAGACTCAGACCCCGGAAGGGGAAACGCACAGAGGGAGTGAGGCAGGGGCAGGGGCATTATCCCCCAACTCTCACACACACACCCCCTCCAGAAGTCAAAGCAACAAAAACCAACTTCAGCCTAAGTCAGGTCTCCCAGCCCAGCCCCAGGATCACCCCCAGCTGCCTGGGCAGGGTCCAGTTCCCACCTGCCAGTTCCCCAGGGGTGCCCCAGACCACATCCCCCAAATCTTAGCTCCGGAGGGGGTGGTCACCCCCCCCACCGCAGCTTGACACTAATAATAATAATTAACTATTACAATAGCTCCCTGTTGAGCCCTGCCCCACAGCTCTGTGTCTCCAACATCCCAGCTCCCCGGGGTCCTCTCCCCCAGCTCTCCCACTGCCCCCCCCAACTCCCTAGGTGCTGTCCCCCATCCCAGCTCTGCAGACTCTGCACCTCCAATCCATCCATCAACCTCCGCAAACTCTCCATGACAGCAGATGTAACCCCCCCACCCCCCGAAATCAGCCCAGCGCCACCTGGCTCCGGGCCAGCTGGGGCTCCCCGCCCCAGCTCATTAAGGAGCCAAACTGTGCGTGGAGCTGGCCGCGTCCCCGCTCCGGGAGAGTCAATTCCAGGACTGGCGCAGGAAGCAATGAGAGCTAAACAAGTCTATTTCTCTGTGTGAAGTGGCCCAATGGCTCTGACTAATATTTTCCTGAGCAGTGGCTCCAAGAGGAGGGGGAAGTGAGGGAATTTCCGGCCATTCTGGTTTTTTTTTCCCCTCAGTAGGACCCGCCGTTATTAATAAGCACCCGCCCCATCCCCCTGCACCAGACCGACTGGCTGCCTCTTGCACTGGGGCTCGGTTTCAGCAGGGGCAAGCCCATGTAAGATTCAGGAGATACGGGGAACGAGCGCATATCCGTCTTGCTCCGAGAGCAGAGCCACAGCAGGCTAAAGGAGAATCCCAGGGAGGCGAGTGCAGTATAGGGCATATGGCACACAGAGGAGCAGTTCTGATTCAATCTGCACCCTTCACACACGTACAGACGTCCCAACAAAGATCGGGGCCCCATCGTGCCAGGTGCTGCATGGACCCTGACCAAAATCAGGGTCCCCATTGTGCTGGCAACAGACCCTGTAAAGATCAGGACCCCCTCCCCCCACTGTGTTGCAGACCCACAGTCCCTGCTTGAAGAACTCACAGTCTAATTAGATTAGGGTGGGAGGGGAAACTGAGGCACCCAGAAGAGAGAGGACCTGCTCAAGGCTGGGCCTAGAACACAGGCATCCTAAATCGTAAGCCAGCGCCCTCACCACTCGACCACCCTGCCTCTCACAGCAGGATGTAAGACTTTACAGCCCCTCGCACAACAGGGCCATATGACTGGCCAAGCAAGGCCCTGCACTCGGCCGGTCGGTAACACAACAGCTGTGGGACATTGCAGCCGAGCCGTTCCTAGTCGGGTGGGAACGTTGTGAGCGTTGGTGGGCAGAGCCCTGAGGGTTTGGGGGGAAACCAGACAAGCCTGGTCTGCGTGCACAGATCATAGTCTCATGCTTCCATGCACCAACCTGGCCACCCAGCTGGGCCCTTTGACCCCACTCTAGCCAGGCCCCTCTGGAACCCAGGAGTCCTGGCTCTCAGCCCTGCCCCCAACCACTAGATCCCAGTCCCCTCCCAGAGCTGGGAACGGAAGAAACCCAGGAGTCCTGGTTCCCAGCCTCCCTGCTCTAAACCTAGGCCCCACTCTCCCCCCAGAGCTGGGGAGGCCGGAGTCCTGCCTCCCACCTTCAGCGACTGCATGACCTCAGAGGGGGAGCTGTTTGGGCATTCATGGAGGGGGGCTGTTTTCTCCTCTTCTGGAGCATCAGGTACGGGCTGCTGTCGCAGCCAGGATACTGGGGGGAGGGCTGGCAGTTGGGGGCAATGATATAAGGCAGGAACTGGAAGGAACGCAGAGGAAACCCGAGTTCGAGCCCCGCGCCCGGATGAATCGAGGCCGAGAGGAGGAAGCTAAGCCAGTGACTCAGAACGCGCTGTGCCCCCAATTGTTGGCAGCCCCCAGGGCCAGGAGAAGCCCCCCCACCCCATTCCCGACACAGGAGGAGCCTGCGTGACCAGATGTTCCCCCACCTCACGTGCCCCCAGCCCAGAACCCCCGGCTCACCGTGTGCACAGGTGCCAGGCAGTCAGGGCACCAGGGCCAGGGGAAGCTGAAATGCAGCCAGAGGGGCAGCGAGAGCTCAATGCCTGGAGCAACAGGGGAAAGGGGCTGCAGGTCAGGATTGAGGGGGAAGGATTGTGTGTGGCTGGCTCAGCGGGGTGGGGAATGGGACCTGGGGCCTTCCCCCACTAGGGGGGGGTGGCTCCCGTCCAGCCCTCAGTGAAATAGGGCTAATAATCTTTCCCGGGTTAATTCGGAAGCATTTCCAATGTGCTTTGAGATCCCCAGGGGGAGGAGCTGGGCGTGGACCTGAGCATTGATTTAAATAAGTGAATGCAGCTGGGTGCTGTCCCCTCCCCAGCTTCCTGCAGGAAGCTGTCAAAGGGGAAAGAAACCCCCACCCCAGCACTGGGGACCCAGGAGGGGCTGGGTTCTGCGCTCTGGGCAGGGAGGGGCACGGCTGGGAGCAGGGTGCAAACATACAGAGCCTGGGTAATGGGCTTGTCCCCCTGCTATGGATGGGGAAATGGAGGTACAGAGTGGGCAGGGACTAACTGCAACATCAGGCAACAAGTCAGTGAACAGAACCCAGGTGTCCTGACTCCCAGCCCGCTGCTCTAACCACTGAGCCAGCCTAATATCGGGGGGCTGGGGGGGGAAGGGAATAGAGGCCTCTGTAAAAACCTTGAATGTAAAATAGAAAATGAAACTCCTTGTTTTGCAGGAACTTCCCCAAAATGTCAGTTAGAGCTGCTGGGTGGAGGCAGGGCCCAGACTGGCTCAGCTCTGCCCCGGCTTGTACCCCCCTGAGCCTGTCTGTGCTCCTCTGCCCCCCGCCCCCAACTGACACGCTCCAAGCAGCAGGGGCATAGCGGGCACAGCAGAGACGGGCTCCTGCCCTCAGTTCCAGCCCTGCCCAGGAGCCACGCAGGGAAAATCCGGCTCAGCCCCTGCAGCCCTGGGCTGGAGCATGCTCCGTGAGAGTGGGATCTTGGAGCCCTTCGTCCCCAAACGCCCACAAGCCTCTGCTGAGCATGTGCCCACCGATTTCCCCCCAAAGGCTCTTTAAGTTGGCCTCGTGTGGGAGGCAGAGCTCAGTGGTTTGAGCTTTGGCCTGCTAAATCCAGGGTTGTGAGTTCAGTCCCTGAGGGGGCCATTTAGGGATCTGGGGCAAAAATGGGGGATTGGTCCTGCTTTGAGCAGAGGGTAGGACTAGATGACCTCCTGAGGTCCCTTCCAACCCTGTGATTCTATGTGGACACGTTTCCACAGGGCCAGCAAAAGGCACCTCCCTGATGCCAGGGTGATGACCCCCAGCCAAATTGCAGAGCCCTGCTCCAACACAGGGGGGCGCTAGAGCTTCTTACAGAGGTGGGGTCAGGAGTTTGTTTTTTTTTAACTGTGGCTACACCACTGTAGTGTTCCCTAGCCGGATTCTCTGGAACAGCTGAAACTTTCCAAAACAAACCCGTCCCGCCCCAGGCAAACCCCTGCCTGGAAAACTCCAGGCCGGGGGCTTAAAGTCAGGCCAAGCCAGACGCTGCGGAATACAGGATCTTATCAAGGGATGGGTCAGGTGGCCTGGAGCTCCAGGTAGATCAGTGTGTAGGAGGCTTGTCAGGCGGGTGGTGGGCATGGCCGGATGGATAGGCCGGTGCCTTAGTGGTTAGGGAAGCAGCTAGATAATGATGATTATTGGGAGAGATTTCCAGACCCCCAGTGCCATTGGGTGCCTGATGCACAGGGGGCGGTGGGGCACCTCCCTCCTATTTGAGTCGCTTACACAATTTTTGTAACCCCCCCAACCGAGACGGGTGCCCCCTCATAGCCAGCACCGCATAGACACAGTCCCTGCCCCAATGAGCTTACAGTGTATGTAGACTGAGGAGCGGGGAAACTGAGGCACGGAGTGGGGCTATAACTTGCCCAGGGCTCCCGGGAGGCCGGTGGCAGAACCAGGCATAGAACCCAGGAGTCCTGAGTCCCAGCCTGCTGCCAGGTCGGTAGATTTCGGCCCCCCTGCCCCTCGCTCCCCTGTGAGCACTCTTCTTTCCCAGCATTGGTGCAAGCGCCTTCTCCACTGCAGCCCCTGCGGCATCTCTCCCGCCCGCGCTGGCGCCAGGCCACCCCGCGGGATCCCTGCAACCCAGCCGGGGATTTAATCCCCAAACTATTGTTGAGAGTGTTCCCCCCGCCGCCCCCGAAAACCTCTTGGCTTTTCCCGCGGAGCCGATCCTGGATTTCGGGGCGTTGACCTTTGGCTCCAACTCACCGATGACTCTGGGGCGAGGCAGGCCCTGTGTCCACCCGAAAGCGGGGCGCCCGGTGCCTTTAAGGAACCCCAAAAGCGGGCAGGGCCGGGGGGGTCCCTTTCCCCAGATCCAAGGTTATTATGCTTTGCAGACGTGTCATTAGCGAGCAGGCTCCCCGCTCCCTCTGTGAACGCTCCTGTTTGGTGGGTCATGATCTGCCACGACAGTTTCCTCTTGTTTTCTTTCCAAGTCTCCCGTTAGGTTGAGTCTGACTCGGGGTTTCCTTATCAGCACGGCGCAGGCGGTCCCTTGCCTCTTATCTACCAGCCGCAGAACGTCCCCAGTCCAACGAGCAGGAAACCTCTCTCTGGGGGGGGAGGGCAGGGGGGGTGGACCAGACTTCTTCAAATCTTAGTGGCCACATAGTGCCTGTGGAAAAGAGAGAGCGAGTGAGGTGGCGTGTGTGGGTAAGGGGGGCTAGCAAGTAGGATGGGGGGGAGTTGAGGCCGGGAAAGACGCTTGACTCCAATCGCTGCCCCCCCTCCAAAAAAAACACAACCAAACCCCAAATTTTCGCCCTCGCACCCGCCGAGAAGACGGAGACTTGGACCCCAGATCATGGACCCTGCGCATGGTGGCCAGGAACAAACATGTGGCCAAGTTGTGGGGTAAGGCGCGCCCCGGGCGCAGAGATGCGCCCATCGCGGCGAGGGGCTCGGCCGCTTCCCGGGGCTTTCTCGTCCTCCTGGGTCCCTGCCCCCGCACACCCCGCTTCCCCCCACGGGGACGGGTTCAGGGAGGGGTGATCTGTGGGGTGCATCCCAGAGAGCCACCTGCTTGTAAGGGAATTGCGTGGTGGGGGAGGAAGGATCGTTTGTCTTCTTTCCTGGAGGGAGAGGGGAGGTGGGGTATTTTTTTCTGGTGAGCCTTGGGGGGAGTTTACCTGCGGGGTTTGTGCGGGGCTGTGTATTTCAGGGCGCAACTGTTGACCCGTTGATTTAGCTCGAACGGGGATTGATTGGAGCCAGTTTCCCAAATACAAAACCCGCCGAAGGATGGAAAGTCCTGAAATTAGACACGTTTGGGATTCTTTAAACCAAGAAAGTCTCCCCCGCCCCCCCCCAAAAAAACCCCATTGCATTTAGGACGGGGAGCTGTCGCTTTGCTTCCCTTTTTCTCTGGGGATCTGTTTGTTGTCGACTGGAGCTGACCCCCAAAGAGAGCGCGAGAGGGGCCCGCTCTTCCCCAGCCGATTTGGGGAAGCGCGGCGCGTTTCAAGCCCGGCTGGAATCGGTTCCCGGGTGCGCCGGCCCCCCCGGAACCCTCCGGCCCAGCGGAGCGGGAGACACTGTCTCCGGGCGCTCGCGACCCCGACCGGCGCGGGGCAGCCGGCCAACGCCACCCGCGCCCAGCAAAGTCTAAAGCTTGGACTTTTCCGGATTCTCCCCCCGCCCCGACCTTTTAGCTTTGACATTAGAAATCGTCCGCTGGGCAGAGCAGAAGATCCGGCGGTCGAGTGAATGTGTCGAAAAATCCCTCCCCGTTTTCAGCTCTGTTCATGGGGGTTATTTCTACTGGTTCATCCAGAGCCGTGTCCGCGGCTCCTGCGCCTCCATCCACGCCGCGAAAAGCCCCTTTTTGATTTTTGCGTGGGTCAGAGCGGCCGGTCACTCGGGGCCCTGGCTTCGGTCGTGTTTATCTTGTCGGGGCTCCCGGCCCCGTTACTCGATGGCGCGTCTTCGCCGCCTTCTTCGGGACCCGAGTTACGCTCCCGGGGACGGGGAGCCCCGCCGCGCTCGCAGCACCTGGCTTCGTGAGCGGCAAAGTCCCGTCTTGGCCCGTAGTTTAGCGACGCTCCAGAGCGGGGCCGCCGGGGGCCGGGGGCCCGGGCGGTCTGCGCTGCGCCCCGGGCTGGCGGCCCCGGTACTGAACTAGGGCTTCGCACACGGTCCGCAGCGTGTGTCTGTGTGTGATTGTGGGGGGCAGATACACACCCTGCCTGCACGGAGACACTTTCTATAGCGTGTGTACAGATTAGTTCGGGTGCAGCCCTGCCATACACCCCGCTCTACAAGATTCTATAGCTACGATTTGTGTGTAATCACACACACACACACACACACACACACACACCCTATAGATAGAAAACGAATATGTTCTTATTGTATATATGATATCGGTCTGTAATGATATCCTGTGTGATACAGATATGCATCTTATATACATATTATATTTGTATTTCTTTATATTTAGTATATTTAATTTGAAATATTTTTGTGTCAATTAGATAGATAGATAGAAGGGGTGTGTGGGGATAGATAGAGGGGGTGCATGGGGATAGATAGATAGATAGATAGATAGATAGATAGATAGATAGAAGGGGTGTGTGGGGATAGATAGACAGAGGGGGTGGATGGGAATAGATAGATAGACAGATAGATAGATAGATAGAAGGGGTGCATGGGGATAGATAGATAGATAGATAGAAGGGGTGTGTGGGGATAGATAGATAGATAGATAGAAGGGGTGTGTGGGGATAGATAGATAGATAGATAGAAGGGGTGCATGGGGATAGATAGATAGATAGATAGATAGATAGAAGGGGTGCATGGGGATAGATAGATAGATTAGATAGATAGATAGAAGGGGTGTGTGGGGATAGATAGATAGATAGATAGATAGAAGGGGTGTGTGGGGATAGATAGATAGATAGATAGAAGGGGTGCATGGGGATAGATAGATAGATAGATAGATAGATAGAAGGGGTGTGTGGGGATAGATAGATAGATAGATAGATAGATAGATAGATAGATAGAAGGGGTGTGTGGGGATAGATAGATAGATAGATAGATAGATAGATAGATAGAAGGGGTGCATGGGGATAGATAGATAGATAGATAGATAGATAGAAGGGGTGTGTGGGGATAGATAGACGGGGGGTGGATGGGGATAGATAGATAGATAGAAGGGGTGTGTGGGGATAGATAGATAGATAGATAGATAGATAGATAGATAGATAGATAGATAGATAGATAGATAGATAGATAGATAGATAGAAGGGGTGTGTGGGGATAGATAGACGGGGGGGTGGATGGGGATAGATAGATAGAAGGGGTGTGTGGGGATGGATAGACAGAGGGGTGGATGGGGATAGATAGAATTAAGTCAGGGGCCAGTTGAAATCAGTGGCAATCCTTTCTATACAATATAACTGTAAGGTAATAAGTCCGTCTGGGACAGGTCCTCGGACGGTATAACCTGTTCACAGTGCCAGGACTCAGTGGGGCTACGATGCTCCCCTCTAGCTGAGGTTCTGTCTCATAAAATGTCTGTGTATTTACGGTATATTCACCGATACACACACACATTTACTTCCAGTTTTTTTTAATGAGCGACTCGCGCTAGTCGGCAAGCTACGGACAGGGCTCGGGTTTGTCCAAGGTTACAAGAGTTGTGTTGGCTCAAAGATCCACCCTGGGGTCCTTTCCGCTTTCCTTCAGCCCCCTGCCCCTTGTGACCCTGGCTACAGAATCGGGGAAATTCGGGCTCTGCTGGGCCCAGGGGAGGGCTGAAGGGAAGGAGCCAGAAACAAGTCACTGGCAACCACGGACTGCAATTGCTTCTGGAAAAATTAGCGACTTGTTAATTTTTTAAATAGGTTTTATGTAAAATGAGCTCTTCTGCTGGGTTTTCTTCAGTGGCGGGGGCAGGGGGGGGGGCTAAACCGATCGGGTTGGACGTTGCCTCAGATTGCATCGCTTTGGAAAGGCATTTTCAAAACCATTTCCTCTATTCCGCTGCGTTTTCATCACCCCGCCGCCCAGACAGAAGATGGTGTCAAGCCACATGAAACAGAACCTTGGTTTTGCTTTTTCTCTCTTTCGCCGATTTCAGTCGCCTTCCCTTTGAGAAATCCCACCAGGCCGGGGAAGGGAACTCGAGACCGAAATATGTTTGGGGGACTGGGTCAGGACCAAGGTGGAGTGGAAATGCCTGGAAATCAACCCTTGGCAGGCCCTGCAGTTGCAGACCTGAGGAGGCGTGGGTGCTGGATTGTATTCTTTTGAAATCCGTGTTATTTCTTCAGTGACTTGGCCTACTGGGGCAGAGCTTATTTATTAGGTGTATTATGGTAGCACCTAGGGGCCCCAGGCCTGGCCCCGGGCCCCGCTGTGCAGGGTGCGGTACATTATTTATTAGTAGGGCTCTACCAAATTAATGGCTGTGGAAAACACATCACAGACTGTGAAATCTGTCTCAGTCTCCCCCCATGAAATCTGCTCTTTTGTGTACTTTTACCCCATTTCTCAAGATGGGGGTCCCAACCCAAAAGGGGGTCACAAGGCTATTCCTGGGGGGTCACGGGATTGCCACCCTTACTTCTGTGCCGTCTTCAGAGCTGGGTGGTGGGAGAGCGGCGGCTGCTGGCCGGGAACCCAGCTCCGAAGGCAGCGTCGCCGTCAGCAGCAGCGCAGAAGTAAGAGGGGTGACACTATGGCCCCTCCTACTAGTCTCGGGACCCCCTTTTGGGTCGGGACCCCCCCCACCCCCGTCTGAGAAACGCTGACTTCGCAGGTTTATGTGTTGCCATTTTGAAATACATATTCGTGCTTTGTGACACCCCCCATGAAATTTCAGATTTAAATATCTGGCACCATGAAATTCAAGCGTTTTAAGATGCTGCGACTAGGAAATTTAGAAAAAATGGAGCGTGAATTTGGTAGGGGCGTGTTTATTAGGTGTAGCGTGGTGCTAGGCACTGCACATTCCGAGCACAGGATTCAAACTGGCTACTCAGCCCCTTTGCAACCACATGCTCTGTGTGAGGTCGAAGGTGACATGGGTGCCGGACTTTAGGAAAGATGGGGACAAACTGGAGAGTCCAGAGGAGAGCAACGAACATGATCAAAGGTTTAGAAAACCTGCCCTCTGAGGAAAGGCTAAAAAACCCGGGCATGTTTAGTCCTGAGAAAAGTCAACTGAGTGAGGACCTGAGAACAGTCCCCAAATATGTTATAAGGGAGAGGACAGGGATCAATTGTTCTCCGTGGCCACAGAAGTAGGCCAAGAAGCAAAGGGTTTCATCTGCAGCAGGGGAGATGCAGATTAGATAATAGGAAAAACTTTCTAGTTCCACAGGGAGTTTAGCTCTGGACCAGGCGAGCAGGGAGGGCTGTGGGATCCCCGTCATGGAGAATTTTAAGAACAGGTTGGACATGCACCTGGCAGAAATGGTCTAGCTTTGCTTTGTCCTGCCTCAGCGCAGGGGGCTAGACTTGATGAGCTCTCGAGGGATCTTCCAGCCTCACATTGCTACGATTCTGTGAGCCTCAGGTCTCTGTGCTATGAGACAGAAGAGAGTGGAGCCAGGCGTCCCAGGGGCCTATTCAGGACTCCTTTGTTCTGTCCCCAGCTCTGGGAGAGCAGTGGTGTCTAATGGTTGGACCAGGGAGGGCAGGGAATCAGGATTCCTGGGTTCTGTCCCCAGCTCTGGGGGTGGGATAGGGTCTAGGAGTGTAGAGCTGGGGTCAGGGAGCAACGAAAATGATTAGGGGGCTGGGGCACATGACTTACAAGGAGAGGCTGAGGGAACGGGGGTTATTTAGTCTGCAGAAGAGAAGAATGAGGGGGGATTTGATAGCTGCCTTCAACTACCTGAAGGGGGGATCCAAAGAGGATGGAGCTCGGCTGTTCTCAGTGGTGGCAGACGACAGAATGAGGAGCGATGGTCTCAAGTTGCAGTGGGGGGGTGTCTAGGTTGGATATTAGGAAACTCTATTTCACTAGGAGGGTGGTGAAGCGCTGGAATGGGTTCCCTAGGGAGGTGGAGGAATCTCCTTCCTTGGAGGTTTTCAAGGTCAGGCTTGACAACGCCCTGGCTGGGATGATTTAGTTGAGGTTGGTCCTGCTTGGAGCAGGGGGTTGGACTGGACCCTCCCGAGGTTCCTTCCAGCCCAGATCTTCTATGGTGATTCTATGGCTCTGTCCCGGACTTGCTGTGTGACACTCAGTGCCCTCCCCTCTCTGTGCCCAGAGCGTTCTAGGTGACCCGTTTCTGTCACTTCCCTGGTAGGAAGCAGGCTGGGACCCAACAACTCACTGCAGCCCCCTGCTCCTCACAGGTCAGACTCCATTTGCCCGCACAGCCCCGAGGGGTGCGGCTGGGCTTCACCTGGCCACTTTCTGGGGAAAGCTGGGTGCCAGCAGGACGGGTACGAGAATGGTGCCAGGACCCCCCGGTCTCTGTGCAAGGAGCCTGATAGGCCAGGATGGTGTCCCTGGAGGAGGCTTCCTCAGGGATAGTGACTCCAGGCTAGAACAGACCTTAGTCCGAGAGGTATCCCAGTAAAGGTACTAAAATGTGCTCGGGTAGAGTCGCTCCAGGGGGTACTGGGCACACTCGGGTAGAGTTACTACAGGGAGATGCTGGGTATAGTCACACCAGGGGGATACTGGGCATGCTTGGGTAGAGTCACTCCAGGGGTACCAGGCATGCTCAGGTACTCACTCCAGGCAGGTACTGGGCATGCTCAGATATAGTCACTCCAGGGGGTACTGGGAACGCTTGGGTATAGTTACTACGGGGGAGGGTGGGGTCCTGGGCACACTTGAGTATAGTTACTCCAGGGGGTAGTGGGCATGCTTGGATATAGTAACACTCGGATATAGTTACTCCAGGTGGCACTGACCACACTCGGGTATAGTTCCTACAGGGGGTAGTGGACACGCTCGGATAGGGTCACTCCAGGGGATACTGACCAAGCTCCGGTATAGTTACTACAGGGGGTACTGGGCACACTTGGGTAGAGTCACTCCAAGGGCTACTGGGCACGCACGGGTATCGTTACTCCAGGGGCGTACTGGGCACACTTGGGTATCGTTACTCCATGGAGGTACTGGGCATGCTTGGGTATAGTTACTACAGGGGGTACTGGCCCCACTCAGTGTCACGGAGTCCCTGGGCGCTGCTCTGGAACTGCTCCCTACGAAGCCCGGCAGGGCTCTGGGGAAGTCTCCTCTCGGGGAGCAGCCTGTCTGCAGGACACACAGCTCACCCGGCTTCCACCTTCCTGGGTCTGACCTCGGAGCATTCAGCCTCCTCTGCCCCTCCGTGCGCTTCCCACAGCGAGTCCGCCCAGGCGGGGCCCTGGGGAAGCCAGAGGGTCCTGCTCCCCAACTCCGCAGTCAGACGTGACTCTCAGCCAGCCAGTAACACAGAAGGTTTATTAGACGACAGGAACACGGTCTACAACAGAGCTTGCAGGTGCGAAGAACAGGACCCCTCAGCTGGGTCCATTTTGGGGGGCAGTGAGCCAGACAACCACGTCTGCACTTCACTCCTCCTCCCCAGCCAGCCCCAAACTGAAACTCTCTCCAGCCCCTCCTCCTCTGGGCTTTGTCCCTTTCCCGGGCCAGGAGGTCACCGGATCCCTTTGTTCTCCAACCCTTTAGCTCTCACCTTGCAGGGGGGAAGGGCCAGGCCATCAGCTGCCAGGAAACAGGGTGTCGGCCATTCTCTGTGTCCAGACCCCTGCACACACCTGCCCTCTAGGGCTCTGCAATGATCATACACCCTTACCCCACCCCCTAGATACTTAAGAACTGCATCGGGGAAACTGAGGCACCCCCACACTATTCAGAGGAAACATTAAGAACAGTCCCACTTCGTCACACTCAGTTATACTCACTCCAGGGGGTACCGGGCATGCTCGGGTATAGTTACTCCAGGGGCGTAATGGGCACACGTGGGTATAATTACTCCAGAGGCGTACTGGGCACACTCAGGTGTAGTTACTACAGGGGGTACTGGCCCCACTCGGTTATACTCACTCCTGGGGGTACTGGGAATGCTCGGTTATACTCACTTCAGGGGGTACCGGGCACTTCGGATATAGTTACTACAGGGGGTATTGGCCCAGCTTGGTTATACTCACTCCAGGGGGTATTGAGAATGCTCAGGTATAGTTACTCCGGGGGGGTACTGGGTACACTCGGGTATCATTACTCCAGGGGGGTACTGGGCATGCTTGGATATAGTTACTACAGGTGGTATTGGGCACACTCGGGTATAGTTACTACAGGGTGTACTGGCCCCGCTCGGTTATACTCACTCCAGGAGGTACTGGTCATGCTCGGGTATAGTTACTACAGGGGGTACTGGGCACACTCGGGTATAGTTACTACAGGGGGGTACTGGCCCCACTTGGTAATACTCCTGGGGGTACTGGGCATGCTCGGGTATAGTTACTACAGGGGGTACTGGCCCCGCTCGGTTATACGCACTCCAGGAGGTACTGGGCACACTCGGGTATAGTTACTACGGGGGGTACTGGCCCCACTCGGTAATACTCCTGGAGGTACTGGGCATGCTCGGGTATAGTTACTACAGGGGGTACTGGGCACACTCGGGTATAGTTACTACAGGGAGGTACTGGCCCCACTCAGTAATACTCACCCCTGGGGGTACTGGGCACACTCGGGTATAGTGACTCCAGGGGGTACTGGCCCCGCTTGTTTATACTCAGTCCAGGGGGTACTGGTTACGCTCGGGTAGAGTCACTCCTGGCTGTTTTCCTGGGCTTCTGCTCTGGTGGCTCTTGGGGGAAGTGGTGTCTGGAGTAGAGTCTGGTGTCGATCAATCCCTGTATAGTATGTGGTTCGGTGTATGTGTGTGTGTGTGTGGGGGGGTGTTGTGTGTATGTGGGTGTGTTTTTGTGTCTGGATGTGTTTGTGTGTGTGTGTGCCAATGTACTTACATAAGAACAGCTACACGGGATCAGACCAATGGTCCATCCAGCCTGTTCTCCTGTCTCCCGACAGTGGCCAGCGCCAGGTGCCTCAGAGGGAATGGACAGAATCAGACAATTATCGAGTGCTCCAGCCCATCAGCCAGTCCCAGCTTCTGGCCGTCAGAGGCGAGGGACACCCAGAGCACGGGGCTGTGTCCCTGACCATCTTCACTCGTAGCCATTGGTGGACCTGTCTTCCACGAATGCATCTCATTCTTGTTTTGAACTCAGTTATACTTTTGGCCTTCACAACATCCCCTGTCAAGGAGTTCCACAGGTTAACTGTGCATTGTGTGAAGAAGTCCTGCTGTGTCTTTGTTTTAAAGCTGCTGCATATTAATGTCATTGGGGTGACCCTTGGTTCTTGTGTTAGGTGACAGGGTAAATAACACTTCCTTAGTCACCTCCTCCACACTGGTCACATGTTATAGACTGCTGTCATATCCCCCGCAGTCGTCTCTTTTTGAAGATTAACATTCCCAGTTTTTTCAATCTCTCCTCTTCTGGGAGCTATTTCATCCCCTTAATCATTTCTCTTGCCCTTCTCTGTATTTTTTCCAACGTTAACATATCTTTACTGAGCTGGGGCAGCCAGACCTGCACACAATATTCGAGATGGGGGCGTACCATGGATTTATAGAGAGGCATTAAGATACTTGTTGTCTTATCTGCCCCTTTCCCTGTAGTTCCTAACACTGATCACCTTTTTTATTTATTTATTTTTGACCTGCCCTGCACATTGAGCAGGTGTTTTCCGCGAATGATCCACGGTGAGTCCAAAATCTCCTTCTTGCGCTAATTTGGACCCCATCTGTTTGTACGGTCTTTGGGATTTTCTTGTGCAATGTGTCGCTTTTCACTGCTCGACACTAGATTTCATCTGCCATGCGGCTGGCCACTCACCCAGGTCTGTGAGATCCTTTTGTAACTCTTCACTGGCTGCCTGGGACTTAACTATCTTGAGTAGTTTTGTACCATCTGCAAACTGCCACCTCACTGGTTACTCCTTTTCCCGGCTCATTTATGAATCTGTAGAACGTCACTGGTCCCAGTTCAGATCCTTGGGGGCCACTGCTCTTTACCTCTTTCCAGTCTGAAAACTGACCATTTACTCCTACCCTTTGTTTCCTGTCTTTTAACCAGTTACTGATCCACAAGAGGACCATCCCTCTTATCCCCTGACAGCTTACTCTGCTTAAGAGCCTTTGGCGAGGGACGTTGTCAAAGGCTTTCTGAAAGTCCAAGCACACGATATCCCCTGGATCCCCCTTTGCACAGGCTTGTTGAGCCCCTCGGAGAATTGTAGCAGATTGGAGAGGCAGGATTTCCCTTTACTAAAGGCTCATTGACTCTTCCCAACAAACTGTGCTCGTCTGTTTCTGATCATTCTGTTCTTTACTAGAGTTTCAACCAATTTGCCTGGTACCGACGTTAGGTTTACCAGCCGGTAGTTGCCAGGCTCGCTGCTGGAGCCTTTTAAAAAAGTCAGCATCCCGTTAACTAGCCCCTGGTCCTCTGGTCCAGAGGCTGATTTCAGGCTCTGCAGCTTCCCACGTACATGTACCGTGTGTGTTCCACCCGTGCTGGGTGCGGCCCGTTTGCGGGGCCAAATGGCGGGACCAGGTTCCCACAATCAAACCCCTGCGTGGTTGTCGGATGGCCGGTGTAACAGCTCAGCTGGGTTGGGCATCTCATTCGTGTGGCCGACGCAAGGCCATATTTATGGCCGGCTAAAGCGAGGCAGCTGGTCCCACGGTGGCCAGGACAAACCGCACATAGACAAACGTGGAAGCCGCTCAGGGGGACGCCGGCAGCTGGGGAGCACCAGCCCACGACACAGCCCGGGAGGTGTGATGTTGTGGGTGCATGAACTGGGCCCGAGCTGCGCAAAGCCCGGCTGCAGCGGCCTGCCATAGGCCCGGGCGGGGTTGGCCGTGCCCCGTGGAGCCGCGTGTGCAGGGCCTTGCGCTGCTGTGACCCGGGGCTGGGTGGGCACCGGCTCTTTGCTCCAGACACCATCAGGTACACGCGCATGTTTGTGTCAGTGCAGTGTGTGCACCTGGGTGCGTGATGGCACGTGAGCAATGGCTGTGTCTGGGTGCACTGGGTGGGTGTGTCTGGGTCCTGTCAATGGGGGGGAGGAGGGCGCTGGACGGCCCCCTCCCTGCCCCTGAAGGAAAGTCACCGCAAAGTTAGTTAAGAGAAAATAGAAAAATGCCCACCCCTGTACACACTCACCCAGCCTGGGACACACACACACAGACACACACAGAGCCTCGGACATACACACACTCACCCAGCCTGGGACAGGGACACACACACCCACACACACACAGAGCCTTGGACACACACACACACACACTCACCCAGCCTCGGGCTAGGGTGACCAGGCAGCAAGGGTGAAAAATCGGGACAGGGGGTGCGGGGTAATAGGCACCTATAAGAGAAAAAGCCCCTAACCCTGAGCCCTATAAAATTGGGACATCTGGTCACCCCACCTTGGACACACACACACACACACACAGCCTGGGACACACACACAGGGCCTTGGATACACACACACACACACACACACAGCCTGGGACACACACAGAGGGCCTTGGACACACATACACACACACACAGCCTGGGACACACACAGAGGGCCTTGGACACACACACACACACAGCCTGGGACACACACCCAGGGCCTCGGACACCCCCCCGCCCAATGCCCAGGCTCCCTCCATGTCTCGCTCTGCGGCTTAGCCCTTTGCTGCAGCCGGGTCAGAGTCGCACCGCAGCTGTCTCCCCCCAAACACCCCCCCCACCCCCCTCCCTGCTGCGGGGATCCCTCCCCCCCCCCCCCGCATGGCTCCGGCCTGCCAGCCGGGAGGCTGGGTGACCCCTGGAGCCAAGGGGACAGCAGGGGGGGTGTCTCTCCCTGCCACTGCCTGGGGCACCCCCCTTCCACATGCACTCTGAGGACCCCCAGGGGGCCACCAGTGGGAGAAGGAGCCGCAACGCCCCCTGGTAACATCCGGCTCCTGCACCACTTCGCCCTGGGCTCCCCTCACCCCAATGGAGAGGAGGGGCGGCCTGATGCCTATGGCCCTGGCCTGGGACGTCCTGTGTGTGACCCTGGGCAAGTCATGCCTCTGTGCCTCAGTTTACCCATCTGTACAATAGGGGGAAAATAGCCCTTCCTGTGTCTGTTTAGACTGCCAGTGCTTTGGAGCAGGGGCTGAGTCTGGGCAGCACCTGGCACAATGCGGGAGGGGGGCTGGTTTCAGTCCGGGTCTGTGCAGTGCCGGGCACAACAGGGGCCCCGATCGCTCCCATCCACCAAAGGCATTTGCCTGGCAGGTCTCCGAGCAGGCTGCGTTCGGGCTCCGCTCACCCTTCGGTCCATGGAAACCCGACCGGGGAGCTGGGACACGCCGCTCCCCTGGCAGCCCAGAACTGACCGCAGCCAGGTCACTGGGCGTCTGAGGGTTGATCCCGCAACCCCCCCACAATAACCGCAGGTGTGAACAACCCCCCCCCCATTAGTGCTGCCTGCGGGGGTGCCAATTTCAGGCTGAAGTCGGGGCCCAGGCACGAAACCCAATTCCGTGAACCGGGCGGGCTGGAGCCTTGTCTACACGAGAAAGCCAAAGCGATTTCAGGGGTGCGCCGGCACATGGTACATCCAGCCCGCGCCAGGGGACAAGAGCCGGGTTGGTCCCAGGATCCGAGCGGGGTGTGTGGGTGGGGGGGTCAAATCTGTCATTGGAGCAACAGCAAGACGAGCCCCCCCCCGTGCCGCTTAACTAAAGGGTTGAATGTAAACGGGGTTTCTTATCTGGGTGCAAAGAGGAGCCAGGAGACATTTTTCACACACACCCCCCGGGGTTTTTTTGTGAGCAAACGCAGCTGGCGGTTCAGCGAAATGTTTTGGGGCTTCGTGTCAGTTGCAGGCTGGGGAAAACCCCAACCTTGGACAACTTGGGACGGTTTCAGTTTGGGATTTTCCAGAGGAAACGCCCCTGGATTTTGTTGTACGGTTTTTTTTTTTTTTTAAAAAGGGGGAGAAGAAGCTGAAAATCGGAGCGAATCTCTTTGTTCAGCCAGAAACCAGTTTGACTCCGGATTCGCCGACATTCCGAAACAAAACAAACGATTTTTATTTTTTGCCAGAGAACCCAAAATAGCTAAACTGATCACTCTCATTACAGTGGGTATGGCAACACCCCTTTCTTCAGGCTCTCTGTGTGTATACAGACCTTCCGACTGTATTTCCCACTCCATGCATCTGATGAAGTGAGTTTTAGCCCACGAAAGCTTCTGCCCAAATACATTTGCTAGTCTCTAAGGTGCCACAAGGACTCCTCATTCTTTTTGCACAACACCGATCGTGGGCTCAGTTCTGGGCCTTGGGTTTCCGATTCAGAGCTGGCTGGATCCGGTTGATTTATCACTTGGGAATCAGTTTGAACCAAACCAACATAAACCAGCTTTTATAGGGAAGCGGGGCCGTTCACACTGCGTTTAGCACCAGTGTATCTAATCCAGTTTAAATGGCTCGGTTGCAGATTTGTGGATAGAAGAGGCTACAGGCTTTACATCCAGCTGGTGAACGGAGCAGCCCATGGCCCCATCGCTGCGGGAGTCTCGGGGCCTGGTGTCCAGGGACCGTTTGGATGAATTTAGGAATCCTAATCAGCTTCTGAAATGACGGCTCCTCTAGTAGGGTTTCGTTCCATTCACATGTACGCGGTACTCTGAGCAGCACAAGGGGCTGGGAGCCAGGACTCCTGGGTTCCTTTCCTGGCTCTGTTGCTGGCCGGTGTCACTTCCAGGCACCTTGCCTCAGTTTCCCCATCTTCAAAAACAGGCTCTTTGGTGTGATCAGGAGCAGCATGGATGGGGAGGAGAGATATCGGCCTGGACAGCCCATGGGTCTGCTCCGGGCCATCAGGGACGGGGGGGATACCAGGCTGGGGGGACTCAGAGAGGGGCCAGGAACCCGGGCCCCTGCCTCGGTCTCATCTCACCTGTATTGTCCCAGCAGATGAGTTCTGGCCGCAGCCGGAGGTGCCGCACCCCGCCTGGAAGATGATGGAGAAGCTGAGGACTCCCCCGCCCCCCTGCAGCCCCCTGCCCCCACCCTCACCCCCTGCCAGCCACTCGCCCGCTAGCCACCCCCCTGCTTCCCCAACCCCTGCCTCGTCTCCGGACCCCAAGGGGAGCCCGCCCCCCACAGCCCCTGCCCCGCTGCCCCCCGACGTTCCTGTCATCAGCCTGGGTCACAGCAAGCGCCCACCCCCCCCTGACGTGCCCACCACCGAGCTGACGGCCCTGCACCCCATCCCCTCCCTGGTGCAGCTCTCATCCCTGACCCCTGCGCCCCCCCCAGCCCCCATGACGCTCGCCAGCCTGCAGAGCCCACTCCTGCCCCCGCAGTACCACCCACACCCCTTCCTCAACAGGTCAGTGCTGGGGCGGGGGTTGGGGGGCGGAAGCTGGGGGGGGCTCGTTGTTTTTTGGGGGGTGAGAAAGTCACAGGGCTGATAATACCCCACCCCCATAGAGGGTCCCTGGGGGTGTCACCCCTCCCCCATAGCACCCCAAGGACGGATCCAGGCTCAGACCCAGTGCTGGGGGTGGGGGATGGGACAGTTTTAGGGGGTCTGTGACCCCCCTCCCCCCATGCATGGCTTTAATGTGCATGGTGGGGGTGTCAGGGCGGGGCTGGTTTACAGGGGGAGGGGCTACATGGTGACACCGCCCCTACCCTGCCCCCCCCCCGGTAGGGTGCCCTGTGCCCCTGCTGGCCAGGCCCCTCACCCCATGTCTCTGCCCCTCTCCCCAGCATCTACATTGGCACCCCCGGCTCTCTCAGCCTCCTCCCCGCCAGCCGCCTCAAGCGCCGGCCCAGCCACTTCGAGCAGGAGCTCATGGATGGTGAGTGCCTCCCCCTCCCAGCGGGGTGGAACCCAGGCGTCCGGGCTCCCCGCCCCCCCCGTCTCCCGCTCTAACCACTAGACCCCACTGCCCGCCCAGAGCAGGGGAGAGAGCCCAGGCGTCCGGCTCCCAGCCCCCCCTGATTTAACCACTAGACCCCACTGCCCGCCCAGAGCAGGGGAGAGAACCCAGGCGTCCGGCTCCCAGCCTCCGGGCTGGGCAGGGCCCTGCTGATGCTGGGCTCCTGGGTGGCGTCCGTGATGCCGATGCCACACTTGAAAAGACCAGCTCAGACGCACCATGGAAACAGGGGTCCAGTGTCCCCAGACATCCTGGTTTAAACTAGTGCGGTGTTAGGTGTGGCTGATACACAGCTCCCTGCCCCACCCCAGAGCTGGCTGCATCGCAGCGCCGGGCCAGGGCTCCCCATATAAAGAGCCCCGTGCCCCACCCAAGAGATGGCTGCATCTCCGCGCCGGGCTAGAGGTCCCTAGACAAACAGCCCCCTGCCCCACCCCAGAGCTGGCTGCATCTTCGCACCGGGCCGGGGGTCCCTGGATAAACAGCCCCGGCCCCACCCCAGAGCTGGCTGCATCTCTGCCCTGGACCAGGGGTCCCTAGATAAACAGCCCTGCGCTCCGCCCCAGAGCTGGCTGCATCTCTGCCCTGGGCCGGGGTCCCTGGATAAACAGCCCCGGCCCCACCCCAGAGCTGGCTGCATCTCTGCCCTGGGCCGGGGTCCCTGGATAAACAGCCCCGGCCCCACCCCAGAGCTGGCTGCATCTCTGCCCTGGGCCGGGGTCCCTGGATAAACAGCTCCGGCCCCACCCCAGAGCTGGCTGCATCTCCGCCCTGGGCCGGGGGTCCCGGGACCGACGCCCCGCCCCACAGCGGGCTGCTCCGGCCGGCGGCGGCTGCCAGCTCTGCCCGTGCTCCCCGCAGGGCAGCAGCCGCAGAAAGTGGCCCGCCGCGTCTTCACCAACAGCCGGGAGCGCTGGCGCCAGCAGAACGTGAACGGGGCCTTCGCCGAGCTGCGGCGGCTCCTGCCCACGCACCCGCCGGACAAGAAGCTGAGCAAGAACGAGATCCTGCGTCTGGCCATGAAATACATCCGCTTCCTCGGGCAGCTGCTGCGCGACCAGGCCGCCGCCGGGCCCCCCGAGCCCCCCGAGCCCGAGGCCCCGCCGCCGGGCAGCCCGGGGGGCGAGGCGCCGCGGGGGGCCGCCCCCCGCCCCATCAAGCGGGAGCGCCGGACGCTGCTGGGGGCCGCGGCCGCGGGGGACGCCCGGTGATGATTGGCGGCCCCCCCTTCCTTCCCCCCCCGCACTGGATTTGGGGGGGTGACTCTGGACTGGGAGGGGGGCGGGCCCCGCCCCCCCGGGACTGACATTGCAAGGGGGAGGGGCGCGCTCCGGATTCCGCCCGCCCCCCCAGGTGTCAAGTGGGGCTGGGACCTTGGCGGGTCACCGCTGTGATGAGGTTGATCCAGTCTCAGCTGCTTCTGGCCTCCGAGGAGACGTGTCGGCGCTGGGTGGGAAATGGGGGGGGGGGCTGAGAGAATGGGGGGCAGCGCCCCAGCACGCGCCAGAGCCCCCCGCCCGTATGCCCCCCCCATTGGCAAAGAGCCCCCGCATCCTGAAATGGTCTTGTCTGTGTTTTAACCCCTGGGGGGGGCTAAGACCCCCCTCCAGTGCCCTGGGCCCAGAGAACTGCTCCCCGCTCAGCCAGGGGGCGCAGGAGTGAGCAGCGCTGGGGTGGGAGACCCCCCCCGCCTCGGGGCTCTAGGGTGCCCCCCGGCCCCGTATCTGGGGGGGTCCTGCCCTGCGATG
Organism: Natator depressus; assembly: GCF_965152275.1. Lineage (NCBI taxonomy): Eukaryota > Metazoa > Chordata > Testudines > Cheloniidae > Natator > Natator depressus. The sequence goes on from NC_134253.1 coordinate 24,079,795, forward strand.
GGGGAGGGGAGCCGGGTGGTTTTTAATTTAACCCTGTCTGGGCTGTAGCCACGCGGCCCACGAAAGAAACACAAAGTGCGCAGAGCCGAGCCTGGGCCTTGTTCTTTTGGGGGGCGGAGGGGGGGGCTGGAGAGACTGAACTCAAGGCGAGGGGACACGGGGGGGGAGCCATGGGGCAGAGGTGGGGGGTCCTGGAAGGCCTTTGCGGGGAGGGTGCACAAGCGGGGAGATTTGGGGGGCGGTCCTAACACCTGGACTCTCACGTGGCCTGGCGGGCGGGGGGGGCTCCATGGTGGTACCATTGGGGGACCCCCCCAGGAATGTGAACCCAGCGCCTGCGGGTGGGGTGGGGGGGTCTGGGAGGTCAGGGCAGGGGGGTGACTCAGCAATGGGGAGACCCCCCCCAGCCAAGATCCCCCTCGTCCAAGCAAAGCGGAGCGGGGAGGGGCGATGCCCATGAAGATTCCCGCATGGAGACCAGCGCTGCCCGGAGAAGATGGGCGGGGGGGTTCCCAGGGTTCCAGCCCCCCCCCCGCAGGAGCTCGCTGTGCAGGGGGGGCGCACACAGCTATTGGGGGTCCTGGTGGTTTCCCTGAAGCCCCAAACCCACTGAGAACAGCTCAGCCCCCAGGTTCTGCCCCGTCCGTCTGGGGGGAAGGAGACCGGGTCGGGAGTGAGGGGCACCGGCGGGGGGGGAGTCCAGGGCTGGCACAGCCGTGGGGGGCTGCGGGTCGGGAGTGAGGGGCACCGGCGAGGGGGGGGAGCCCAGGGCTGGCACAGCCGTGGGGGGCTGCGGGTCGGGAGTGAGGGGCACCGGCGAGGGGGGGGAGCCCAGGGCTGGCACAGCCGTGGGGGGCTGCGGGTCGGGAGTGAGGGGCACCGGCGAGGGGGGGGAGCCCAGGGCTGGCACAGCCGTGGGGGGCTGCGGGTCGGGAGTGAGGGGCACCGGCGAGGGGGGGGAGCCCAGGGCTGGCACAGCCGTGGGGGGCTGCGGGTCGGGAGTGAGGGGCACCGGCGAGGGGGGGGAGCCCAGGGCTGGCACAGCCGTGGGGGGCTGCGGGTCGGGAGTGAGGGGCACCGGCGGGGGGGGAGCCCAGGGCTGGCACAGCCGTGGGGGGCTGCGGGTCCGGAGTGAGGGGCACCGGCGAGGGGGGGAGCCCAGGGCTGGCACAGCCGTGGGGGGCTGCGGGTCGGCAGTGAGGGGCACCGGCAGAGCTGGCGTGGGGGGGACCCTGGAGGGCTGCAGCCCCCCCCCCCAATTCCCGCCAGGGCCGCCCTGCGGAAGCGGAGCCGTTGCTCCACCCGGCGCTGTTGGTGGGGGGGGTCCTGGCCGCAGGGGGGTGGTTGGTGCTGAGTCAGCCCCAGAGCCCCGGCCTACCCCTGCCAGACCCTGCGGGCTTCCTGGGGGGGGGCACAGCTGGGGGTTGGCGAGGGGTCTGGGGGTGACGGGGTGACAGGGGTTGGCGATGGGCCTGTGGGGGGCACAGCTGGGGGTTGGCGATAGGCCTGGGGGCGACGGGGGGGTTGGCGATGGGGTGGGGGGTGGGGGTGCCAGGCAGACAAGAGGTGGGGGATGGGCATAGGATGGGGGTCAGGGTCTGCTGGCTGAGCAGCAGTGACCAAGAAGTTCCCCCCATTGATGCCCTGGGGGAGGGTGGTACCCCAAGGATCAGCCCCCCCATGGAACAGCCTGTGTGTCCCTTCCCCCCCCCCGGGGTTTAGCCCCTCAGCCCTCCCCCCCATTGTGCCCCCCAGCTGCTTCCCCCCCAGCCTCTGGGTCTCCCTTGTAAGGAGCTGGTGCCGGGGCGGGGTCAGAGGTGAACACTTCGGTGGGGGGGGTCTTTGGGGGTCTGCTCGGCGTGACACCGAGTTGGGGGGGGTCTGTGTTGATTAGTCCCAGCCCCGCTTAGCCGCGGGGGGGGGGGGCAGGCTGTGCGCCCAAACACAGGAGGAATGAAACAACTGGACAAGGTAAGGACAGGAAGGGGGCTAGTGGTTAGAGCAGGGGGGCGGCTGGGAGCCAGGACTCCTGGGTTCTCTCCCCAGCTCTGGGAGGGGAGTGGGGGCTAGTGGTTAGAGCGGGGGGGGGGCTGCTGGGAGCTAGGACTCCTGGGTTCTCTCCCCAGCTCTGGGAGGGGAGTGGGGGCTAGTGGTTAGAGCAGGGGGGCGGCTGGGAGCCAGGACTCCTGGGTTCTCTCCCCAGCTCTGGGAGGGGAGTGGGGGCTAGTGGTTAGAGCGGGGGGAGGCGACTGGGAGCCAGGACTCCTGGGTTCTCTCCCCAGCTCTGGGAGGGGAGTGGGGGCTAGTGGTTGGGGGGGGGAGCTAGGACTCCTGGGTTCTCTCCCCAGCTCTGGGAGGGGAGTGGGGGCTAGTGGTTAGAGCGGGGGGGGGCTGCTGGGAGCTAGGACTCCTGGGTTCTCTCCCCAGCTCTGGGAGGGGAGTGGGGGCTAGTGGTTAGAGCGGGGGGGGGGCTGCTGGGAGCCAAGACTCCTGGGTTCTCTTCCCAGCTCTGGGACAGGAGTGGGGGCTAGTGGTTAGAGCGGGGGGGAGGCGGCTGGGAGCCAGGACTCCTGGGTTCTCTCCCCAGCTCTGGGAGGGGAGTGGGGGCTAGTGGTTGGGGGGGGGGAGCTAGGACTCCTGGGTTCTCTCCCCAGCTCTGGGAGGGGAGTGGGGGCTAGTGGTTAGAGCGGGGGGGGCTGCTGGGAGCTAGGACTCCTGGGTTCTCTCCCCAGCTCTGGGAGGGGAGTGGGGGCTAGTGGTTAGAGCGGGGGGGGGCTGCTGGGAGCTAGGACTCCTGGGTTCTCTCCCCAGCTCTGGGAGGGGAGTGGGGGCTAGTGGTCAGAGCGGGGGGGGCTGCTGGGAGCTAGGACTCCTGGGTTCTCTCCCCAGCTCTGGGAGGGGAGTGGGGGCTAGTGGTTAGAGGGGGGGGCAGCTGGGAGCCAGGACTCCTGGGTTCTCTCCCCAGCTCTGGGAGGGGAGTGGGGGCTAGTGGTCAGAGCGGGGGGGGCTGCTGGGAGCCAGGACTCCTGGGTTCTCTCCCCAGCTCCGGGAGGGGAGTGGGGGCTAGTGGTCAGAGCGGGGGGGGGGGGCGGTGTCTCAGGCTAAGACCCCCGCCCCAGCGGAAAGAAGCCAGGCGGGTGGCTCGTACAGACTTTAATTCAGTCGGGTGGCGATGGTGCCTCTGTAAAGGTTCACGCTGGAACAGACTTGGCAATGAACATGCGTGAAACACCCTGGTGGGGGGCTGCCCGAGGGGGTGCGGGGGGGCAGATGGGCAGGAGGAGCTGTGCACCCCATGGCACCACAGCTAGCGCCCTTCTCTGGGGCGGCAGGGGGGGCTGGTCTCCGCGTGCCCTCAGCAGCCCCTCCCTCTGGAGGCTCGACCGGGCACTTGGGTTGCCCCCCAGGCCGTGGGGGCGTGTGGGGGTCTCAGCAGTGCCCCTGCTGGCAGGGAGAGTTAGAGCCCGAGACGTGGGCTGGGGTGGGGGGGACGGGGGGGCTGGACTAAAGGGGTCGATCACCCAGGTTTGTTTCTCCTGATGGGTTTTTAAGGCACTTTCCCTAACGGGGCGGCTGCAGGTGGCTGGCGACCTCTGAACATCAGGGGCTAAATGCTGCGGGAGCAGTGGGGGGGGGGGGGCAGATTGCTCCAGCCACCTGGCCAAGGCTGTCGTGTGTGGGGTGGGCCCACGCCTGGCCCCCCGCGATGCTGGAGGCACCTTTGCCACGTGGGTCAGTGGCGCCACATTACACCCCGGGCGCCAGCTCAGCTCTGACCCCACCAGCGCTTGTGCCCATGCGGAAATCCAGCCCCAGGGGGCTGCACACGGTGTCGGGGGCATTCGTGCGATGATAGCGGCTAGCGACCCCTGCTGAGATCAGGGCCCCCGCTGGGGACCCCGCGGAGAGAGAGCAGGGCCCTGCCCCAACGAGCTCACAATCTAACTCACTAAAGGGCCAGTGGGGAAACTGAGGCACCACACAGGGCCGTGACGTGCCCAAGGGCCCCCGGCTGGCTAGTGCAGAGGCAGGACCGGCCTCCAGGGAGCCCATCACGCTGTGCACCACACGCACATAAGCAGGCCAGGGTTCTGCCTGCAGCCTCCAGGGCGTGGGGTTCGCCTCGGCCAGGGATGCTGGAACTGGGGGGGGCTGCCGCGGTGCCCATCACAGGCAGGGTTTCCAGTTTGGTTCAATGGCTCTCAGCACGCCCCCCCCGTACACATTGTTCCAGCCCCCCCCCCGGCCTTGTCTGCTTGGGGGGCAGCGAGCCGGGGGGCAGGACACGAACATTGGACCCCCGGAGCCCGGGGTCTCCGAGGCCCTTTGCCAAACCCAGCCAGCGCCTGGCCCAGGCCTGCCCTTTGCTGCCTGGAGCCGGCGCCACATGAGACAGGGCGCGGAGGGGGGGGCAGCGCAGGGGGGGTCTATGCGCCGTGTCTGCACAGCTCCTCCCAACTGAACGCCCCTGCCAGCCACCCCTGCCCCTTGGGACCCCCCCAAGGCACCCAATTCCAGGCGGGGAAGGGACCGACAGGGCCGGGGAGCACGTGGCGGGAGGGGAACCACGCGCGCTCAGGCAAAAGGAAGAACGACCTGAGCCGGTTGCCGGGTATAACAGGTTTTTGCATTTTATTATTTATCCTTTTTTTTGTCTTTTTTTCTTGTTGTTTTTGTCGATTTTTTTTTAAACGCCTTTTTTCCGTGGGGGAAGCGATACTGACGTGATCAGCGCGGCTGGCTAACCTGCACTCTGCTAAGACGTGGCGGGGACTGGCGAAGGGACGCAACCAGACGAAGAACTACGCTTTATTCGCAAAGGCGGCGAAAGGAAGGCGCGTTAGCGCGAGCGGGGGGGGACGGCGGGGGGCACGGAGGGCGCGAGCCGAGGGACGGAGACAGAAGCACACTCAAGGCCATTAGTACTATATATATATACTGTACTGTACTCAGATATACTGCGTTTCTTACCCTACGAAGAAACTTGTTGGAAGGGGCAGAGACGGACGGGCGGGAGCAGCTGGCTCATTGCGATGCAGCCTAATGGGGGGGTCCTAGAGCGAGAGGCAGTGGGGGTGGGGGCTGTGGTGGGTGAACCCCTCGGGAGTAGCATGGGATCGGGGGGGGGATGGTGGAAAGATCTGACCCCGGCCTAGCAAAGGGGGAGCATGCACTCAGCGGCCTGTTTTGGAGTGGGGGCGCTCTGATTTTTTGCAGGGGGGCGGGTGTTGCCCTCATCCAGGGGCCCAGGTTGAGATGCCTGGTTTCCAAAGGGGGAGAGTGGGGGACGGGGAGGGGGAGAAGACGGAGACCAAACCAAAGATCAGAAGCCACTTTGGAAAATGTCCACCTCGGCTTCTTTCCCTGGCAGTTTTGGGGTGCAGGGAGGGGGCCAGGATCTGGATTGGGCCCTCCCAGCTCTTAGGGTGAGAGGGGACAGGACCCGCAATTTGGGGGGGATGGGATCCAGATTGGGCCCTGGCATTTTGGGTGGGGCAGGATCCGGATTGGGCCCTGGAATTTCGGGCAGGATCCAGATTGGGCCCCACGATTCCATGGTGGGGGCACAGGATCCAGTTTGGACCCCATTGTGTCGCGCCCCCCACAGGCGATTGGCATCTTTTGTCTTTGTCGGTGGAAACTGGGGTCTTTATTGCTTTGCGTGGCCGTGTGGCACTGGGGGCACGGCTGGGGGGTCGGCTGAGCAGCTCAGCTCCCCCCCGCCCCCCGTCCGTCCGGGCCAGCAAGGGGGTGAAGGCACGTCGGCTGCCAGGCAGTGCGGGCGGGTAAGGCGTGGGCAGGGCTTGGCCCTTCCTGAACCAAAGGGTCCTTCCTCCAATGGCACTTCTCTGTCACTGGGGGAGACGGGAATGGGGTCTCCCCCCCGTCCATCAGGGGAAAAGGGAGGGGGTCCCCTCCACCCCGCCCCGGAGAACAGAAAAAGGGGGGAACGCGACCAACTTTCTGAAAAAGGCTCCAAGACAAAATGCTGGTGAGATCAAAGTTGGCTTTTGGCTCCAAAGAAAAATCCTCCCTGGGGGGTGGGGGGCAGAGGGGGGGGCAAGGGGGAGCCGGGCCTGATTCCAACTAAAGTTTCTCCAGGGACCAAGGCGGAGGGGAGGGGGAATCAGCACAAAGGGGTTCAACCCATCAACATGGGAGGTGTGACACCTGGCGGGGGTGTGTGTGTGACACCCAGCTGGGGGGGGGACCCCTTGGCCAAGGCAGGCCCCCCCCCACTTCTCTCGCTTGCCCCCCCCAGTAAGATCAGCAAAAGCCGGGTGCCTCTGATAACCGCAGTCCGTCCTGCCCCTTTCAGTTAAACATAAAGAAAGGATAATGTATGTTTCCTAAAATGTGCTTTATGATAACAATTAATTGGTTCATAAACTATGTATAATAGAGGGTTTTTAATGTCCTTTATATTGTAAAAAGCACCAGGGTTTGTGGTTTTATATATCATTTTTTTTGTTAATTTTCTCTTTTTTATGAGTTTTTTTCATCATTTTTCTTTTCTCGCCGTCCTTGTGTCTTCACTTTAGGGTTTTTTTTTACATTTTTTCTCTCCGCGGTTTTGGAACCGAGATAGATATGTCTTTTCTGTTTTGCTTGAAAAACCTTCCCTTCAGCCTCCCCCCCCCCCACCAAAAAAAAAAGAAACGAGAAAAAGGCAAAAATAAAAATAAAAATTAATAAATGAATGAAAAAATAAACAGGAAGAAGAAGAAGAAGAAGAAGAACAATTTCCCATACTTACAAAGGTTGGGTTTTCTCTCCCCTGTGTATTTAGAGTCCCCGGGAACAGGACATCTCAAGAAAAATAGATTTTTTTTCTTTTGCTTAACAATCTTTAACATACAAAGATATTAAAACTATGCAAGTCATTGCACTGGCTCAAAGAAAACAACATTTGTTCAGTTTTAGCCCCCTATATATATATTTGTAGCTTTTTTTAAAAGTTTTTTTTTTTCCATTTTTTAAACACATTCTCGAGTGAGTCTCACCCTGCTGCAGCCAGCCTTGCTCACCTCTGGCTCCTGAAAGGGTCCCGCTAAACCCCTGATTAGTTCCTCTGTCAGACGTGCCAGTGCCGAGATGGGACTATGGCTACACTGGGAAAACCCCCCACAGCAGCTAGTCTCGGAGCCTGGCTCATGCCCCTCGGGCTCATGCCACCAAGCTAGGAACAGCAGGGCAGACAGCCGGGCTCCAGCCTGGCTCCTACGGGGTGTATCTGCAGGGTAGACGCACTCCATGAGCGTGAAGCGTGTGCTTTAGTGCAGCGCTGAATCGGGGCCTTGGCTGGAAACAGATGGATACGAACCGCCAGGGTTTTTAAATGCGAAAAGGGTGGTGGGCCCGGCCTCGAAAGCCCTGATCTTACGGACACGTGTGGCTGGGGGCAGCTGAACGGTTCCAAGGCTGGAGCCGTGACACCCTGAATTCTTGTTCCCGACAAACGTTCGGCCTCCGAGAACAAGCCGGACCCTGCCTTTGTCCGGCCCACCTGGGAGAACGCTGCCGAATGCCACAGGGCTGCTCTGAGTGGCTACCGGGGACGTAGCTTGCGGTAACTTTGATTAATATTTGCAAAAAATACCCAGTGCTAGGAATTACTGCTCCCCCAGCAGAGCCCCCCGGGACCCGGGCAGCGGTACGGTAACACACCGGAGTGGTTTTAAGTGTGGCACGTTCAGTGTCTCTCCGGGAAGGCCAGGGAGGGTTCCTGTGGGGTTTCCCAGCGAGCTTCCTGACCCACCCCAGAGCAGTTCTCAGCTCAAAGGGAAGGCGTAAGGCCGCCCTTAGGTGCTGGGGCGACAGTGTCGGGTGGCGCTGAAATGCGGGAGGGGGCCCAGTGTGAAAAGAAAAAATGGGTCAGGTCCCAGTGGTGTCTATGGGTGTCACTCAACTGGCTCCACTGAACCCACAGGGTTTACGCCCTCTAATGGTTTAGCTCCTGGCTTAGGACCCCCGGGGCTTCGACTGGAGTCAGCCTGTCCAAGCCCAGCGCTTGGGCTCTGCTTGAGAACAAGGGCTATGGACTGGGGCCAGGGACTGGATTCTGCTCTCAGCTGCCCAGGTGTAAATCCAGAATGACCCATCTGGAGTGACTCCAGATTAGCACCAGGGCAGTGGACATCGGGCTACGACAGGCAGGCCCCAGAGAGCTCGTGTCCAAGCCAGTGACGTGCACTCACTGGGGGGGTCGGGGGTGGCACAGCTTGCAGAGCACGGCAGGGCCTGCTCTGTGCACACGCCCTGGGGGGGCACTCGGCCTTCAGAGCACTGCAGCGTTCGCCCCGGGCACCAGCTAGTCCCGGTGGGCTGTGTCCGTCCTTGGAGCTCGAGCTCTCATAGGGCCTGTCACTCCTCATCTAGCAGAGTCGCCCCCAGACAAACCGGCGCTGCCCAGCTGTCCTGCAGCTGCGCGCCGGGGGCAGGGGGGACCCGGTGGGGTTTTAGCCCCTCCATGGGCCGAGGGGCTTTGCTGGGGACGAGATGGAGGGGGTGGGGCCCTGCACCCCGCTGATGCCCCCAGAGCTGGGGCCGGGGCAGGCGGGGAATTGTGCAGGAGGCCTCAGCCTGAAGCTGTCTGGTTTCCCACATGGACCCTGCTTCTCCAACAGAACCGGAAACTCAGCATTTTCCAGAGTGCAGATTCCCAGCCCTCCCCCCCCCCGAAAAAACCCTTCTGCTGGGGGCAGCATTTGTGCTGCGGGAGGAGGCGCCGGCCCCTGATTAGTTGGGCTCACGAGGGCTCCCTCATTTCCCGAGGCACAAGAGATGGGATCTGTGATTTTCTCTCGGGAGGGAGACAGGGGATCCCAGGACAGGGCCCAAGTGGGGGGCGGGGAGGGGGCATGTACAGCCCTGTAGCCCCCAATCCCCGAGGGACTCTGCTGGGACTTTTACCACTGCTAGGGCTTTTTTGTTGTTGCAAGACTCAAGATCTGAACCCTGGCATCCGGGCCAAACTCCAGCTCAGGTGACCCCATCTGACCTCCCTAACTCCCACCCCCTTCCTGGGGGTTTCATCCAGTACAGGATTCCCCCATCCCCACTTCCGGTCCTAAAACTACCCTACAGCGCTGCTGTTACCAACAGCCACCCCGCCCCACCCCAGAGGTGGCTGCATTTCAGCATCGCAGGCCCTGGGCCCGATAACGGGGTGGAGAGGTGGGTCCCTGTGTCTCTAAAAAATATAAAGATAAAGACGACCATGTCGATGATTCAAAGGTGGGTACGAGATGGAGAGAGACAGTTTTCAAATGGATTTTCGGAAGCGAAACAGACAGTGCGTGTGGCGGGCTGGGTGACTGCAACGACTCTGTGTGCTCTGGACCAGCAGGAAAACCAAACCTTTCCCATGGCCCTGCAGCAAAGCCGCACCAAAACGTACCCGCATCTCTCCGGCGTGAGACCTACGGACTCCGGCCAGAGCTTTCCCGACGGCTCTGAGCGCGCGTCTCGAGTGAGTGCTGGCTGGGGCGTGGCGCGTTTGTTACTCTGGCCCTAGTTCGTTTGATCGCCTGTATGTACAGAAAGCCCCAAACCCTAAAATAACCACCAAGCTACGACGAAGGAAGAAAGGAAGGAGGAGAAAAGAGAAAGGATCCAACTATTTAAAACGAAAAAACCAACCACCAAGCAGCAAATCCGAAGGAAGGAAGCGAGAACGGATCGCGGTGGGGAGACGGGGAAAGAAAATAGCCATCAGCTGAGCTAGCTTAGACGCGACCTAGTCAAACCTCACAGACGCCCCAGCCCCGGCCCAAGCCAGCTGCCGCGGCACCCCCAGCACTTTCGCTGGAGGGGGGGGCATTCGGAAAGGGAGGGGGCAGCCACGTCTGGGGATTGGCAGCACTGGTGGGCATCCTCAGGTGAAGCTGATTTCCTTGGGGGGGGGTGTTAGCAAAGGGACCCCCCCCAGCGCTGCACTTGCAGGGCTGGAGAGAGCCCCATTGGGGGGGGGAAAGGCGGGGCCATGCTGGGAGCCACTGGGAGAGCTGGGAAGGAGACTAGATGCCCTCTTCTCTAACGTAATCTAACTGTTCCCCCCCAGGCAGAATCCCATTTCATCAGCCTGGGGGGGCTCTCGAGCGAGAGGCTGACGGGGGGGCTGGGAAGGGAGCGCGTGTGGCCCCCTCTGCCCCTGCAGCCGGGAGCATCTCTGCTTAGCCTTCCTCATGATGCCCCGTACGGCGGGAATGAGGGGGGACAATCTCCGGCGCTTATGTTTGGGGGGAAAGGAGCTTATGTGCTGGGAGCCAACCTCAGTCCCTCGGCCGCCGAGCATCCTGGGTAAACTCCCAGCATCCTCAGCGGCACCGCTCAGCTCCGAGAGCCGGTCTCTGCAGGCTGTGCTGGGCTAAGGTCCCAAGCTGCCCTGCGGCGGGGGGAGGGCTGTGGACGCAGCCCGAGGGCCAGCCGGAGCCAGCCGAGGTAGGGGCAGGGCAGCCAGGAGGAAGCTTGGAAGTTTTGTAGCCTTCCTGGCTGCGTTTCTTCAGGGCTCCCAGCAAACACCCCGCCAGGGCTGGATCTTCCCGGGCACCCTGGAGAATCTGGCTGCCCCAGGATGAAGACGGACGGGACCCAACCCTGGGGCTCCTTGGTCAGCAGCCTATCCCCGGCCCGAGCGTACCGAATTGAACCTCATTGCTGGGCACAGAGGGATGATTTCCAGAGTGCCAACGTGACTTGGATGCGCAAAGTTTGTTCCCTGCAAAACTGGCCTGACTTTAGTTAAACCGGTTTGATGGAACCTGTGTGGAAACACTTACATCAATGTCAAACCACTTCTATCGGCCCGGTTCACAGTAGGCCCTTTAAACCGGTTTAAATTCACCCCTCGAGTTGTGGCTTTAAAGCAGGTGAAGTTAAACCAGTGTTGCTTTCTCATGCAGACGAGGCAAGTGAAACAGTGACAGGGCCGGTTAAGATCACTGACGTGAAAAAGGCACCGATTTCCCATCGCCCGGCGCTGGCCGGGAATCTGTGACAAATCATTTTTTCCTTGGAAATCGCAGCTTTGCCAAAATGGAACCGTTCCCAGAACGGCCAGGTCGGCTGCGTCTCCTGATCGGGAACAAACATCCAGTTTTCTGGTTCGACCAGACTTTAAGCTTATTTGACCGAAAAAAATATGGTTAAAACCCCACAAAAAAAGGCCCAAATGGAAAAAACAAAATATTTCAACTGACCCCCAACAAAAAACTCGTCAGGTTTCTGGCTGGCGAATATTTTTGAGATTTCCATTTTTCACCCCAATTTGAGACAGGAAAAAATTTTGAACTCGCATATATGTTTGTGGGACAGGCCAGTCAGTTCCGTTCGTGCTCTGTTCACTCCAGGAGCCGAACCAGTGCCGGCAGGGAGGTCCCGGCGGGGCTGCACCTCATGCAGACACACCCGGCTTCAGCCGAGCTATTGCGGGTGCCAGAGCGGGATGCCGCAGCTGGGTAATTACCCGGGGCTCTCCCACGCTGCTGCGGCTTCCCGGCACCTGACTGCTAGCTCGGGTCGGCCTATGCGAGGTGCAATCACACGGCGTGGCTGCAGTCTGGATGCCCTGTGAGGACAGACCGTGCCCTGGGCTGTTGGACGTTGCCCCGACCTGCCATCCTAAGTCACTTGCAGCTCTGGGAAGATCCCAGCACTTCCCCCTCTCTCCTGGCAAACATAAGCACTCTGGGTGGTTTTCGGGAGATTTCAAACCGGGCGCGTCCGGGGCTGCCCCAGGAACAGGGGAGAGGCGCTGCTCCGGAGCAGCCGACCTGTGGCGATCGCTGCGGGGCCGCTGGGCTTTGCTGTTTGTGACGTTACTTCCCAAGGGTGGCACGGGGATTCCGCATCGGAGAGGACCAACCTCGTCCACGTCGATTCCAATTGGCTCTGGATCGGGGCTGGGAGGAGGGGATTGGACTTTTCTCATCGGTAGTGTGAGCTGGGCACCCCCCCTGGTCTCGACAGGAGCAGCTCAGTGAAGATCCAGGGCGAAGGACGGACGCTTCCATGGGGGGGCTTTAGGGAGAGATTTCTCGTCTCTTTCTTGAAGATCCCATCAGAGGAACCAAGACTGGAAGAGAAACAGCCCAGATGTGGACGGGTTATTTTAAATAGCATTGACCACATGACGAGTCACTCCATCCCTCCATCCCCACCCCCGCATCCATCCCTCAATCCCCACCCCCCATCCCCACCCCACAATCTGTCCAACCATCCCACCCACACCTCTCAACCCCCAGCCATCTACCCCCACCCCTATCCCTCCATCCATTCCCACCCCCCATCCATCCCTCCATCCCACCCCCCATCCCCACCCCACAATCTGTCCAACCATCCACCCACACCTCTCAACCCCCAGCCATCTACCCCCACCCCTATCCCTCCATCCATTTCCACCCCCCATCCATCCCTCCATCCCCACCCCCCATCCCCACCCCACAATCTGTCCAACCATACATCCACACCTCTCAACCCCAGCCATCTACCCCCACCCCATCCCTCCCATCCATCCCCACTCCCCCATCCATCCCTCCATTGCCACCCCCATCCATCCCTCAATCCCCACCCCCATCCCCACCCCACAATCTGTCCAACCATACATCCACGCCCCACAACCCTCAGCCATCTATCCCCACCCCCATCTGTCCAACCATCCTCACCCCCTCATCCCTCCATCTGCATCCCTCCATCCTCACCCCCCATCCATCCATCCCTCCATCTGCATCTCTCCATCCATCCACACCCCTCATCCCTCAATTCATCTCCATACACTCCCCTCTCTCCATCCATCCCCATCCCCCATCTCTCCATCCATTCCCTCATCCAGCCTTCCCCACACACCCCTCTACCGAACTAGCCCTGTGGATGGGAATCTTTATTATTTTAAATCTGAATATGTAAATTTCTCTAGCTACAAACACACATACCGAGCAGTTTTACCTCTTTTAATTTAGATGGTGAAATATTTATGCCTGTCAGTCCCGATCCGCAGCCCCTGCTACCCCAGCTCTGGGCTCCCCCAGCTCTGCCGGTGCCCCTCGCTCCTGACCCGCAGCCCCTGCTAGCTCAGCCCCAGGCTCCCTCAGGCCCTATCTGGAGGGGAGGCCAGTAGCCCCTGTGCAGGGCAAGTCCATTCTGTTTAGCGTGGCTCTCCCCAGAGTCAGCCTGTCCTCGTGGACGGACCCCACAGGCTGCGAGACCCCCCCCCAGCCAGGAGCCGCCCCCACAGCACCACTAAAACAGGGCCGGGATGGACCAGGCTCCCCAGCTGGGCTCAGTGGGTGTCACTCCATTGGCCACAACAGGGCCAGACCCCCAGCAGGTGTAACCAGGCATCGCCCCTTGGAGTCACTGAGTCCCACGAGGTTTGTTCGAACCCCCCCGCCCCCGCCAAAGGGATCAGCCTCGGAAAATTCACAGCGGCTTGACCCTTCCTGCCTGCCGCAAACCCACCCCCACGCATGCTTAGGCGCAGGGTTCGAAAGGCATTTAAGCCTTGCTGTGCCCGGCGTCACCTAATGGCTTCAGGAGCCCCAATCTCATTTCCCCCAAGGGATTTGGGCACTTGGAGTCGAGGGGAATTTACAAATCTGGGCCATTGTTCTCTGGCTCAGGCCGGCTGTTTCGTGCGCTGGACATCACGTTGAATAATCACTTTTAGCATATCCCCCCCACCGACTACAGAGCCGGGGTCCCGATCCTGAGTGCCACGAAATATCACGAGACCCAGCCACACCCTCCTCTCCCCCCGCAGAGCCAGTTTTGGGGTGACTTGCTGTAGAGCTTCCCACGCCTGCCCTGTTTGTGCACCAGCTGCACTGCTCCAAGAAACCGACAGAGGCAATTGCAAACTGAGCCCTGTGGGACAGGGGGTGGGGTGTGGGGGTGTCCTGGCTCCAGATCCCCACCTTGCGCACCTGGCAAACCCAGTTCCCGCCAGCGGAGAGGTTAGGGGTGTCAGAGCAGAGGCGGTATCCCGGGGGAGTGGGGAAAAGGCCGCGCCACAGAGAGACTTGAGAAAACCTTGGTGGGAAGAGAGGGGAATGGCATGAACTGGCTGCATGTGGCTGGAGCCTGCAGGTGGGGGGATGTTCCACCAGGAGGCGCTCTCCGACCAGCCAGCAGCGCTGTCCAGGGATTCCCTGCTCTGGGCTGGGGGCTCACTGCCAGGCCGGTCTCCTCTTTCCCCTTCTCGTCTCTCTCTTCCCCTCTGCTGGGGCCCAGCGGCTCCTGGGCACACGGCTCCAGCCCCGGCTGGAGCGGAGGCAGGTGCCTGGTGTTGGGCAGAAGGAAAAGCAGCTCAGGGGCCCCAAGGACAGGGCAGCTGCTGCCCGGGGGGCCCACTGGGGCCTCGGTTACTCTCCAGGGGACCTACCCTGGGACCTCAAAACACACCTGGACTAGCCGTCGCAGCTCCTCAGAGCACCCAGTGACAAAGCCACGCTGCACCTCCGGGGCAGAGCTGGGAGAGAGGCCAGGAGTCCTGATCCCCAGTCCTGCCCTGCTCCAACCACTACACCCCACTCCCCTCCCCGAGCCGGGAGAGAGTCCAGGAGTCCTGATCCCCAGTCCTGCCCTGCTCTAACCAATACACCCCACTCCCCTCCCCGAGCCGGGAGAGAGCCCAGGAGTCCTGATCCCCAGTCTTGCCCTGCTCTAACCAATACACCCCACTCCCCTCCCCGAGCCGGGAGAGAGGCCAGGAGTCCTGATCCCCAGTCCTGCCCCTGCTCTAGCCACTACACCAGGGTGGACAAACTTTTTAGCCTGAGGGCCACATCTGGGCACAGAAATTGTATGGCGGGCCATGAATGCTCACGAAACTGGGGGTTGGGGTGCAGGAGGGGGTTGTGGGCTGGGGGTGGAGCAGAGGGGTTCGGAGTATGGGAGGGGCGCCGGGCTGAGGCAGGGGGTTGGGGTGTGGGGCAGGGAGCTCCAGGCTCGGGCAGGAAGTTGGGGTGTGGGGGTCTTTGAGGGCTCCGGCTGGGGGTGCAGGCTCTGGGGTGGGGCTGAGGATGAGGGGTTTGGGGTGCAGGAGGGTGCTCCGGGCTGGGACTGTAAGTGGGAGGGGGATCAGGGCTGGGACAGAGGATGGGTGCGGGAGGGGGTCCGGGGTGCAGGCTCCGGGTGGCGCTTACCTCAGGCAGCTCCCGGAAGCAGCAGCATGTCCCATCTCCAGCTCCTACGTGGAGGTGCGGCCAGGCGGCTCTGCGCGCTCCCCGGTCCACAGGCACCGCCCCTGCAGCTCCCATTGGCTGCAGTTCCTGGCCAATGGGAGCTGTGGAACTGGTGCTTGGGGAGGGGACAGCGTGTGGAGACCCCTGGCTGCCCCTACGTGTAGGAGCTGGAGTGGAGACATGCCTCTGCTTTTGGGAGCCACGTGGAGCCACAGCACGCGCAGAGCAGGGAAAGCGCCTGACTCCGCTCCCCAACGGGAGCTCCAGGGCCGGATTAAAAGGTCTGACGGGTCAGATGTGGCCCCTGGGCCGTAGTTTACCCACCCCTGCACTACAGCCCACTCCCCTCCCAGAGCCGGGGTAGAACCCAGGAGTCCTGCCCATCACGCACTGACCAAACCCAAGCAGGCACAGTTCACCCTCAAGCTAAAGTCTGATTGGCCGAGAGGCGCAATGATGTCTGACCTTCCCAGCCAATCAGGAGGTACCGGGCCAATAACCCCATCAGAGCCCAGTCTCCACAACCAAGGGAGGAGCATCCCTAGGCCACCCGCTCTGTGATTGGTCAGAGCCTGAGACATGTGCCTCCCCAAAGCCAATCCGAAGGTAGCTGCTCAGGAACGGGCCACTCAGTCCACAGCACCATGGGCCAATCAGAGGAGAGGGATAAATCTAGGGCTGCCCCCTCCTTCCCCATGCCACGGGCTGGGCCACGGAGTGAGGGGTGCCGGGTCCCTGTGGGACTGCCCCCCACGCCCCGTCCTGACCCCACAGAGGAGGGCTGGGTCTTTATGGGGGCTGTCAGCCCTGAGTCTCGTGGGGACCATGTGGGGACGCTCAAAGCTGAACGGGGAGATCCACGCGCCGGGTGATGCCCCCTCCTGGTGGGACCCCGTGGCTGTTCCCGCGGCCCCTGGTTTGGCGAGGCCCGGCTCCCAAGTGTACCCCCCACAGCCTGGACGGGGTGACCGCGCCGATCTGCCCCCCAGGATCACACGCCCCACCCGGGGTGCCCCCGACAGCAGGGCCAGCTCCCCCTGCCCCACCCCACCGACGCTGGAGTGGAAATCCCTCCCCCCCCCCGCCATCCCGGCCTGTTTCGTCATCCCTCCATCAGCTGTGGAGTCACCAGTTACTCTGGGAAGAACCCCCCCGCCCCGCCCCGGCCGCCCCAGCGGAGCAGGGACTCCCCAGTTCAGGGACAGCCCGTGGCTCAGGCCAGGGGCACCCAGCTAAGAGACCCCCCCATGTGACGGAGTCAGGGGCCGTGAAACCCCCACGCGTCCCCTGTCCGGGAGAGAAGGAAGGAGAAAATCACAGAGGCAGGGAGGGAAAGGGAGGGGGCCGGAGGGACCGAGGAGTGAGGGCTACAGCCCCCACGCAGGGACCGGGCCAGGGAGCTGGTGAGGGCCCGTGAGGCCGGCTGAGCCCCGCCCCCGTCCCGCCCCCTCCTCTCTGGCCCGGCCCTTTGTTTCCCTTCGCCAGCCCCCAAGTCCAAGTTCACCAGGGTGTGACATCATGTCTGGTTGCTCAGGGAAACCAGACGGGTCAGACGTGACTCTGGTTATGGGATGGGGGCGGAGCCCCTGGTCCCCCCAAGTTCAACGAAGTTTGTGAAGAACGGAAAAGAGCCAGATCCTGCAGCCAAACCTCAGTCAGGGCAGACTGGTGTCGGGGGCAGGGGGGGCACTGGAGGGGGGAGGAGAGTGGAGGGGAGGGGCTGTATCCCTGTCTCCCCCCCATGTCATTTTTCCCCTGGGGGCGCTAACACACAGCTCCACAGCCCCCCTTTGGAGTTGGGGGCAGCCCCAGGGTTCCTGCCCTGGTGGGATGGGACAGTCGCTGGTGGGGGTGGGGGGGTCAATTCTCCTGAAACTCCCAGGAATGTGGGAGGAATCAGCTTTTGGGGTGTGGGGGGCTCACCCATAGGAGTCCATTGCACCCCTTCCCCCGCCTGCCCCACTCCTGGAGCAATTCAGGCCCCAGGGGTGCAGGGAGCGGCAGGGGGGCCCTGGGGCCTGCCCAGGGTATCAGCACCCTCCTATTACAGGGAGGAGGCACACAGCCCCCTGCTCCCCCAACCCCCCTGTGCTCCCTCAATAACCCCCCCACAGAGCAATTCTACTAACCAACCCCACAACTTGCCATAACCAGCACCAAGAGAATAGGAGGGGGCAGGGGACCCTGCCAGCCACCAGATTTCACAACATCTGCCTCTAGTCACCCCATCAGTTTTATAAGCACCCAGAAGTGACCCAAAACACACGCCCTTCCCCAGCCCCTTGAGGCCAGAGCCCCCCCAGCCCCGCCTTGCCAAGAGAGGCGGGGCCCCTCCGTGGGCTGAGGCCACCTGCTCAGCCAGGGATTTACAGGCTAATTGTCCAGTTCACTTATTCCAGGGTTCACGCCAGAGGCCGGTGGGGGCAGGACGGCCTCGGGGACTCCACAGTGGGCCAGAGCCCTCCATGGGGAAAGGGTCACCTGCAGCCATGTGGCACAGCGAGTAGAACCCAGGGGCCTTGGCTCCCAGCCCCCTGCTCTGACCACTCCAGGTTTTGGGGGGGCTGCCACGGCGATGTGGGCACGGCCGATGCCCCGCCCTGCAGGGAGGAGCCTCCGGCTGGGAACCCCCCTTTCCGCCCCCCCGCAGAGTCGCCCTCTCCTACCTGAGACTGCTGGGGGATGTTTAGAAAGTTGCCGTCCCGGGGTCCGATGCCGACAAACCGGTTGGCAGCGGAGGAGCCTGGCGCTGCGAATGCTGGAGGGGAGAGAGGCAGAGGGCATGAGGGGGCTGGGGGAAGGGCGAGACGGGGCTGGGGGGAGGGTGAGAGGGGGCTCGGGGGAGAGTATTGGGGACTGCAGGGGAGACCGTTAGGAGGCAGGGGCTGGAGGGGGGAGGACACTGGAGTCTGGGGGGAGGGGAGGGCGTTAGGGGCAGGGGGAGGGTGTTAGGGGGGAGGGCATTGAGGTCTGAGGGAGGGGGAGGGCTTTAGGGGTTGGGGAGGGTGTTAGGGGGCTGGCAGGGAGGGCATTGGGGTCTGGGGGAAGGGGCAGGGCATTAGGAGCAAGGGGAAGGTGTTAGGGGTGGGGGGAGGGTGTTGGGGGCTGCGGGGGAGGGCATTGGGGTCGGGGGGGAAGGGAGAGGGCATTAGGAGCAGGGGAGGGTGTTAGGGGGCTGGGGGGAGGGCATTGGGGGCTGTGGCCATCACTGGGATGGGGGCAGTGAACATGGAGAGCATGATGTGGGGCAGCCACGCCCCTGGCAGGGCTGAGATCTGCCCCCTTGCCCCATGCAGAGCATTGGGCAGAGGGATCCATAGAGAAGTGGGGGAACTGGGGGGGTGTTTGAAGGGGGCTGCTCCAGTTCCAACACCCCCAAAATAATTCTCCACCCACCTCAAGCTCCCCCCAAGAGCAAGTGACCTTCATGATCCCTCAGGAGATGGGTCAATATCAGGGCTGTGGGTCGGGACTGAGGGGCGCCGACAGTACTTGGTGGGGTGGGGGGCTGGCCTAGCAGGGGCTGCGGGTCGGGAGTGAGGGGCACCGGCAGAGCTGTGTGTGTTGGGGGAGGACAAACCATTGCCCTCTCGGGGGCGTGGGGGGAGGATGGAGTTAGTTTGCCCCCCGTGCTGTGTCCCAGTTTAGCTTCCCGCCGTGGGGGCAGGGCCACGTGCAGACCAGCTGCCCCAGGCCTCAGTCGCCCTCCCCCGGGGCGCCCCGGGCCCAGCAGATGCCCGTGTATGGGGCTGGCAGGGCCCTGCCCCACGGGCGGCGATCGGTGCCCTCCCCTGGGCCTTGCGCCCCTGCCAGAAATACCTGAGCTCAGGCCTCTGGCATTCGGGGCTGAGGGGGCGTCACTGGGCACAGGGGGGCTGGAACCTGGGGATGCTGGCAGGGGCAGCAGCTGGGGGCAGGGGGAAATCACAGCATGGCACATCCCCCGGGGCCTCCAGGCCGGGCCCCACGTACCCGCCAGGCTGGGCCCCACCTACCCTCCAGGCCGGGCCCCACCTACCCGCCACGCCGGCCGTTCCTGGGCACAGCGCAGAGACCCCAGCTGGGGCCTGGTGCTGCATCCCTGGCTGCCGGAGACTGCAGCCAGCCGGGGTCACTTGCCCCCCATTGCCAGCCACTCCCCCCCTGCAGCCCTATGGCCGCTGGTGCCCAGGCAAAGCTGCCCAGACAGGATGGGCGGCCGGGCCGCCAGCAGCCCCTTGCCGGCCCCATCAGCCTCTGGAGGCTCCCACTCCCCAGCTGGGCTGCCACTGGCAGGGTGGGGGGGACAGAGGCACCTTCCCTCCTCCCAAAGAGGAGCAGGACAGATCCTGGCCAGCAAGGGGCAGCGTCTGGGGCAGCACAAATCCCTCCCCGAACCCCCAGAAAGCTGTGGATTCTTCCTTACCTGTCCTCCGCCCGCCCGCCTGGCAGGGAGTGGGCGCAGCCGCAGCGGGCAGGCACCAGAGACCCCCCGCCCGCCCCCCACGACCCCCCGGCCAGACTGAATGGAGAATGCAAACGGGAGGGGATGTCATGGGGACAGATGGAAAGAGTTCAAAAAAGAAAGAAAGAAGGAAAGAAAGAAAGACAAAGGAAAATGGAAGAGATGCCCCCCAGTACACACACCTAGTGTTGCCCCCCCCCATACACACACTTAGCGCTGCCCAGAAGAGCCCACGGAGCCCTGGGAACAGAACCCAGGAGTCCTGGCTCCCAGCCCCACCCCCTGCTCTAGCCACTAGATCCCACTCTCCTCCAAGAGGACCCAGGAGTCCTGGCTCCTAGGCCCCACTCCTGCTCTAACCACTAGACTCCAGCCCCTTCCTCCCCAGGTGGGGGATTGGACCCAGGAGTCCTGGCGAAGATAGCCTGCTACGGAGCTGAACTGGGAGGGGATATGGTCGACACCCACTGTCCCCCGACCCCTGGTGCCCCATTCCCCTTCCTCCCCACACAAACTCCTGGGCACTGCCAGTCCTGGGGGGTGTATTTTAATGGGTATTTTTCTTGCCTTTTGTTTAGCCCCGCCCCCGAGAGTTGCCACGGCAACCGACAAAATAATAATAAAACAGAACAAAACAAAGAACCCCAAAGGCGGCCGAGCCGGCGGCTACTGCATCTTAGCGCGGGTGGGATGGATGGCGGCGGGTGAGGGCTGGCAAACGAGAACGCACAACACTCGATGATGGCATGAAGCCCTGCCCCACTCGGGCCTGCTGGCAGCCGGCTACCCCTACCTACCCCCTGTGTGCCCCCCGCCTGTCCTCCGGCTACCCCCTACCTGCCCCTATATGCCCCCTGCCTGCCCTCTGGCTACCCCCTACCAAACCCCTAACTACCCCCTGTCCGCCCTCCAGCTACCCTCTACCAAACCCCTACCCGCCCTCCGCTACCCCCTACCTCCCCCTGCCTGCCCTCCGGCTACCCCCTACCACACCCCTACCTACCCCCTATGTACCCCCTATGTACCCTCTGCCTGCCCTCCAGCTACCCCCTACCTACTCCCTGCCCATCCTCCGGCTACCCCTACCAAACCCCTAACTACCCCCTACCCGCCCTCCGGCTACCCCCTACCTACCCTCTATGTACCCCCTTCCTGCTCTCTGGCTACCCAATGCCTACCCCCTACCTACCCTCTGCCTGCCCTCTGGTTACCCCCTACCTACCTCCTGTTTACCCCCTGCCTGCCCTCCAGCTACCACACCTACCCCTTATTTACCCACCTTCCCATCCCTCTACCACATACCCCCATCCATCCATCCATCCCCATACACATACCCCCATCCATCCATCCATCTCCAAACACAAACCCCCATCCATCCATCCATCCATCTCCATACACAAACCCCCATCCATCCATCCATCCATCCCCATACACATACCCCCATCCATCCATCTCCAAACACAAACCCCCATCCATCCATCCATCCATCCATCCATCCCCATCCCCAGACACATCCTTACCCCCATGTATCTAAACTTTACCCTCCCCTTCAGCTGTCCCTTCTCCCCCCTTCCCCTGCCACCCTCTGCCCGGCGGCCTGGCTGGTGGCTCCGTGTGTGAGGACCAGGCTGGGGGTGGGTTTGCCTGGGGGGTTGTGTCGTCGCTGTCGGGCGTCCACTTACAGGGTGATGTAGGTGTCGGCGCTCCGCCCTCTGGGTTAGTGCTGGTGGATTTTGTGTCAGGCATTGGAAGGGGCACAGGTCTGGCCACAGGTGGGGGCGGCGGCAGCAAAAATGAGCCCGTGACTTTGCCCTGGCCGCTAGCGTTAGGCTGCGAACAACATAAATACAAGGATGCGTGAACGGCGAGCCGAGACAAGGCAACGGTAAAGATGCAGTACCGGCCGGCGGCGCCGGGACGGGGCGCTGGGGCTTGCTTTGTTCCGGTGTTTTATTGGGGCGCTTTTCCTCCAAAGAATCCGGTTTTTACCAAAAAAAATGGACTTGTTTTTAAAAAAGCGAAGGGTGGGAAGAGTGTGTCTGTCCGTCCGTCGCTGGCCCGTCCCCCCACGCCCTGGCTAGGCCCTGCCCGCTGCCCCCTTGGCGCCCTCGACCTGCTGCCCCCCGCCAGATCTCCGTGGGCTGGAGCCACGGCCGGGCTGTCGCTGTGCCTGGTCGTTCGCTCGCCGGCCGTGGGCAATGGCGTCTCCTCTCCACGCAGAACCCGGGGAATTGCCACCTGGTGTGAACCGGCTGTCCCGTCCCTCTGTCTTCGGGGGCTCCAGGCTGGAAAGGACAGGTCTGCGGTGGAGCCCAGGGGCCGGTGCCGGGCACGCCCGGGAGAGGGACGGAGGGGGAGGCAGGGAGAGGAGTGTGATCTGCGAAGGCTGGCTCTGAGCGGGACCAGCAGGAGAGAGCCAAGGAGCAGGGTGCTGCAGACGTGTCCTCTCCGCCTGGCGTCCTGCCCTCGTTTCTTCCCGGGGACGTGACGCACGGCTGTCTCTGTTCTGGGCTCCAGATATTTAACATCAGCCACTTTGATGGGAGCGGCCCTCCCAACCCCGGTGCCGCCCCGGCTCGGGGCTGGGGCTGTGAGCAGGCCGTGGCGTAAGCGGACTGTCCATAGTGGTGATCAGTGGCAGGACGTCTCCTCTAGGCACGACGCTCCAGGGCTTCAGAGCCCCCTGCGGCCAGTGCCCGGGCAATGGCTGCAGATGGTCTCCGGTGGCAGGCGTTCGCGGGCCGAGACTGGGCGTCACGGAGGCACCCCGAGTGGCACCAGCCACCCTCGGAGGGCGGAGCTAATTGTGTCCTCGGCACAGATCACTGAGTGCCCCCGTCCCGTGCTCCTGGGGGACCCCTGGGGCCGAGCCCAGCACAGCTCCCCCATCCCGCAGGAGCTGGCCTGAGGCGCAGTCTCCACGGCAATGTATCACTCGAGCAGTCTGGCTTTGGGTGGAGAAAGTCGCCCGTGACGGACGCCGCGCTGCTGAGGCCCCAGCCCCAGGACCTGCTCTGAGGGGCCCCACCCCCAGGACCTGCTATGAGAGGCCACATCCCCATCACCTCCTCTGAGGCCCCGCCCCTAGGACCTGCTCTGAGGCCCCGCCCCTAGGACCTGCTCTGAGGAGCCATGCCCCTTAGGACACTGTGATGCTGAGGCCCCACTTCCTAGAACTCCACAATGCTGAGAGGCCCCGCCCCCGAACCTGCCCTGAGAGGCCCCGCCCCCAGAACCTGCCCTGAGAGGCCCCGCCCCCTCAGCATGTTGTCTTCTAGAACTCCTCACGTTCCAGAGTGACGCCGGTTCTAGGCTGCCGGAGCCCCACTGCGCCTTTGGTTTCCAGAACCTTCTAGATGCTACAGGCTAGCGCGTCCCAGTCCTCTGGCCCCTTGGAGGGCGCGTCAGGCCCCTGTGCTACAGTCACCCCCCCCGACCGGGATCACACTGCCTGTCCCGTGCCCCCCAGAGACAGAGAAAGAGACAGAGAGAGAGGAGAGAAGAGGAGAGCCGTGGGGGGGCCTTGTTTGCTGGCCAGCGCCCCCCATGGGGCGGCATCCGGAGGGGCGTGGCCGGCGGCGCTCACCTGCCCGGTGCCCTGGCCCGACCCATCGGAGCAGACGAACTGCACGAACTCCTTGAGCGAGTCCTGGCCGTGGTGGTGGTGGTAGCGGATGGTCGGGTGGGTGAAGTAGGGGCTGGACTGCTGGATGATGGAGGTCGACGGGAAGTGCAGGGCCGAGGCTGTTGCCCGGGGGCTTCCTGGGACGGGGAGAGAGAAAGTGGGACAGGGAGGTCAGGGATCTGCTGGTAACAGCTGCTGTGGGCCCCCTCCCTGCCCCCTGAGCCGTTCAGGCCCTGTCCTCTCACTCCCTACCCCCCCTCGCCCACTCACTGGGCCCTCCAAGCTTCAAGGACCACACGCCTGGTGGCAGGGCCATTATGAGGCTGAGCCCCACATCCTGGTCTCTCTCCCCTTTTACAGTCCCACCAGAAAGCAGGGCCAGGGGCGTCATTCCGCGGCTCCTCTCCGAGACACTCCCCGAGAGCTGGGGCCCTGGGTGCCCTGCCGGACCAGCCAGCGGGTGCCACCCGGACATCAGCCCCAAGGGACCAGCCAGCAGGTGCCACTCGGGCGCCGGACCAGCCAGTGGGCACCACCCAGGCACTGGCCCTGACGAACCAGCCAGTGGGCACCACCTGGGCAACAGACCAGCCAGCAGGTGCTTTCTGGGCACAGTTGCCGCTATAGGGCTCGGGGAACTGGCAGGGGGTGCAGCACTGGGGGGCAGGGCTGCAGCTTCCTCCTTTGGGGGACCCCTTGGATCCCACCATCAGGGGCAACATCAGCCGGGTGCGTGGGGGGGCCAAGTCCTAGAGACCAAGTCGTGGTCGGCCCTTCGAGTGAAACGCCCCCCAGACAGCACTACCACCTCTGACCCCTCCAGTCACCCCCCACCACTGCCGTCACCTCCAATCCCCCAAGTCACCCTCCTGCCACCACTGCCCCCCAGTCACACCACTGCCCCTTCATACCCCCCCCACCAGTCACATCCCCACCCCCCCAATCACTCCCTGCCCCTTCAGGGCCTCCCCACCCCAGTCACCCCCCATCACCCACTGCCCCTTCATACCCCCCCCATCGGTCACACACACACCCCATCACGCCGTGCCCCTTCATGGCCCCCCACCCCAGTCACACCCCCACTGCCCCCAGAGAGGCCCAATGACCCCGGCACCTGCGTGAGCCCCCCAGGAGCTGCGCAGACATCCCACCGGCACAGCCTGAGGAAGCCCCGAGCAAACCCACAGGAAGGGCTGGGCCGCCGGAAACGGTTTGAGTGAACCACACCTGCCACAGCTCTGCCAGTGCCCCTCACTCCTGACCCGCAGCCCCCTGCTAGCCCAGCCCTGGGCTCCCCCCAGCCCTGCCGGTGCCCTTCACTCCCAATCCAAGGGAAGCATTTCCTAACCCTGAGAAGTGCCGGGTGGTGGACCGGTTCCCCCAAGGAGGGTGGTAGGAGACCTGTCCCATGGGGAACGGGCTGCTGGGGCCAGGGCTCACATCCCCCCTGGTTGCTGGCAGCTCCCTGCCCCGTATGGTGCTAGCATGGGACAGCCCAACAGTTGGGACTCAGGGTTCCCAGCCTGCGGGTGCTTTGGGACCAGTACCCACAGCTCCAGGAGAGAAAGGGACCCCCCGGTTACATGCAGCAGGCCAGCTCCTGAGCCCAGCAACGCCAGAGTCACTGCACCAAAATCCCAGCTAATCCAGATCTGTCTAAATCCTGGCTATTCTGGAGTCACTCTGGATTAACTCCACCAAGATCCCAGCTATTCTGGAGTCACTCTGGAGTCACTCTAATAAACCCTACTCAGGCGATGATTGCTTAATGCAGCATAAAATCTGCCCTTTCCCCAGCATCTTCAACCCTTTAGCTGCCTCGACAGAGTAAAGACAGAGACAGAGAGAGGAAAAGCGAGAGAGACCGGCTGCCAGAACCACTGTGGCTTGGAGGGACAGGGTCCCCACCCTCCCACCCCCAGGATAGCGGCTTTGGTTCTCACCTGGTCTGACTCCTGCAAGGACCGGCAGCGGGTGGTGGCTGAAAGCCATTCTTGGGGAGGTGGTGTGGGTGGAGAGGGCGCTGCAGAAATCCAGCTTCCCTGACTTCTTTAGGGAAGCCGGTCCTGGCAAGGAATCAGCGAGAGAGGGCAGGTTTAACAGGCGGAAAGATGGATTAGTATCCTGCTTGAGTCGCCCCTGCTTGGCCTGTGCCCCCAGCCGCTGCCCTGCCCCCTGCTGCCCTGGCATCCCTGCCCTGCCCCCTGCTGCCCTGCCCTCAGCTGCCCTGCATATTCCTGCGCGTAAGGCCCCACCGGGGGCCTGGATTTTGCCGGCTAACTCCGGTGTCTCCCTAGCCCTGGGCGTCCCCACGCCACAGCCAGGCCACGGCAATCCAGCCATCGGCTTTCAGGGCCCCCCTTGGCTACAAAGGCCCGTGCGTTGTTTGGAAGCCTGGATCCACGTTGCTCTGATTTGCCTCCTGGGATCTAAGCCTCAGGCCTCTGCCTGCCAGACCGGACTCTGATGTTCATGTCTTTCAGCCGCAATTTCCCGCATTCATGTGACTCCAGCAGCTGGAGATTTACAGAGAGCCCCAAGCCCAGCGAGTAATGACACTGACCAGCTGTCGCCGCTTGGATCACCCAGGCCGGGCCAGTCTTGGCGCCCAAATCCCCCTCCCGCCCCCGCTGCCACCCGTCTTCCCTCGCCAGATCGGCATGTCCCACCTCTCCAGGCTTTGGGGTGTCTCCATTTGCGGGGGGTCCACACGCCAGACCCCTGAGGCTGGATTTGCAGAGGGGCTGAGCATGGCAGCTCCCACCAATCTCAGGGCTCAGCACTGAAGGGGTCCCCCAAATGGCCCCCCTCAAACCTCCAGGCAGTGGGGTGCTGCTGGCAGGAGACCCGTGCAGACAGGGCCCAGGGCTTTGACCCGGGGTCTCTCTGAGCACAGTGGGGCTGGGGGGAGGATCAGGAGGTCCCCGACACCCCCAGCCCCAAGACAGAGGAAGACACCCCACCAGGGCCAGGAGCACCGGGGCTGGGTGGGGGGAGGAGTAGGCAGAAGACACAGGCCGTGTCCCAAATTACAGCAGGAGCCTCCCCAACACCCCACTGAGTGCCACAGCGTCATGGGCCCTCGTGCCCACCCCAGAGGTGGCTGCATCTCAGCCTGGGGTGAGGGATCCCCGCACAAACAGCCCCCGCACCCCAACCCAGAGGTGGCTGCATCCCACTGTGCTGAGTGCAAATGACAAGGGGATAACCTGGCTGGGGGGGGATGGCAGTCAGGGAACGGGACTTGGGGCCCTTCCCCTCTAGCGTGCGCAGGGTCAGATCTGGCCTCACCGGCAGGGGACTGGCTGGCTTGGGGGGCGGGAATGGGACCTGGGGCCTTTCCCTTCTAGGGGGCGCGGGATCCAGCCCATCCCGAGCCGGCAGTGAGCACAGGGCCGCCGGCAGCAGGGGGTCTGGGAGGGGGGAGACGCTGGGGTGGGCTGGGAGGTTCTCCCTGAAGCTGTCCCCCACCCAGGGACGCCCGGAGGAGTCGGAGGCCGGGGCTGCCAAGGGCTGACGTGGACGTGCAGGCGCTCTTATGCCAGCGAGTGGCGTGTGCCTGGGCACAGCTCCCTGCCCTTCTCCCGCGCCTTGGGCTCAGCTGGTTCCTGCTCCTCTCGTCCCGCCCAAGGGGTCCTCCGGGGCCCGGAGAGCGCGAGCGGCCCCATGGGGAGCCTGCCTTCTCGTGCCAGCTGCATGGCCCCTGATCTCGGAGGAGCTGCCAGCTGCGAACACCTGTCCCCATCAGACGGCTGCAGGCCCTGCCTGTGCGGCCGAACGGGCCATTTGTCAGGCACAAACCCGACGTGGCGGGGGGAGGGGGGAGGGACACGCCGCACGATCCCCATCCTCACGCGGCTGGCTGGTGGGGGAGGGAGATCCCCATGACCACCTGCCGGGGTGGGCACAGGCCCCGGCGTTGGCTGCACCTAGAGGGACCAGAGGTCCCGATTTTATAGGGACATGCCGAGATTCGGGGCTTTGTCTTGTACCAGCGCCTCTCACACCCCCCCGCCGCCTAATTTCTCACTCTTGCTATCAGGTCCTACCTGCAGCCTCCGGGGCACTGTGTCAAACGGGCCCTGGGGCACAGTGTGGTTTATGAGCTGGGCCGGGGGAGCCCAAGGCTGGGCTAGCCGGGGGCTGTGGGTCGGGAGTGAGGGGCACCGGCGGAGCTGTGGGGGGAGCCCCCATCTCTGTGATGGCCCAGTGCAGTCTTGTTCCTGGCTTTGATGCCATTACGCGCTGTGCCAGCTGCAGGTTGGGGGCAGCTGCCGGTGCCGCACTGGGTTGCTCTCAGGGCCCCTCAACCCTCCTTCTGCTCCGCAAACTGCCTCCCATGATGCCTGATGCCAGCACCCCCAGCACTCACCCCATTGACAGTGCCAGACCCCGCCTCCTTTGCCCATGCTGCAGCTGGCATGGTGCCCATGCTGGCAAGCGTCTCTCCTTTGTGAGTGTGAGCTGGAGGGGGTGATGCCTGGCGAGCAGCACCCTGACCTCCAGGGCGGGCAGCATCCAGGGTAATAACCTGCAGGCCCAGCAGGGGCCGCTGGCCTGATGGGATTACAGACCAAGACTTTGCCCTCTGCCGGGATGGCATATGCGCTGTCCCCTGCCCCCATGTTATCAGGTGCCAGTCCCCACCCCCACACGGCTGGGGCCCAAGAGATCTGGATTTGGATCCTGGCACTCAGACTCGCTGCCTGCCTATGCCTCAGTTTCCCCATCTGACCTGTCTGCTGCCTGCTGTGTGTCTGCAGCTCCCAGTGCGGGGGGCACCTGGGGAACTGGCAGGACTTGGGGGTTATCACGGGGGGGCTCCCAGTGCCCAGAATGACGCCTGTCAGAGCCAGTGACTCTGGCATGGACAGAATGGACAGAGTCTCTGATCAGAGACTCTGGCATGGACAGAATGGAAATCAGAATAACAATGCCCAGTTCACACAGACAGGGGAAGGGGCTCACCAAGGTCTCAGAGCTGGGAAAAGAGCCAACAGGTCCCGACTCCCAGCCCCCTGCGCTAACCACTAGACCCCACTTCCCTCCCAGAGCTAGGATAGAACCCAGGAGTCCTGTGTGACGAAGTGGGACTGTTCTTAATGTTTCCTCTGAATACTGTAGGGGTGCCTCAGTTTCCCCTAGGCATTTCTTAAGTCTCTAGGTGGTGGGATAAGGGGGTGTAATTGGTGCAGAGCAAAGGGCCAGGGTACATAAATGGCCAACACTCTGTCTCCTGGCAACTGGTGGCCTGGGCCCTTCCCCCCTGCAAGGTGAGAGCTAAACGGTTGGAGAACAAAGGAATCCGGTGACCTCCTGGCCCGGGAAAGGGACAAAGCCCAGAGGAGGAGGGGCTGGAGAGAGTTTCAGTTTGGGGCTGGCTGGGACAGGTTGTCTGGCTCACTGCCCTCCAACATGGACCCGGCTGAGGGGTCCTGTTCTCTGCACCTACAAGCTCTGTGTTAGACCGTGTTCCTGTCGCCTACTAAACCTTCTGTTTTACTGGCTGGCTGAGAGTCACGCCTGACTGCGGAGTTGGGGTGCAGGACCCTCTGGCTTCCCCAGGACCCCGCCTGGGCGGACTCGCTGTGGGAAGCGCACGGAGGGGCAGAGGATGCTGAATGCTCTGAGGTCAGACCCAGGAAGGTGGAAGCCGTGTGAGCTTCTTGCTCTGAAGACAGGCTGCTCCCAGAGAGGAGACCTCACCAGAGTGCTGACTGGCTTCGTAGGGAGCAGATCCAGAGCATCGCCCGGGGACTCCGGGACATCCTGGCTCCCAGCCCCTATGCTAACCACTAGATCCCACTTCCCTCCCAGAGCTAGGATAGAACCCAGGAGTCCTGGCTCCCAGTCCCTGCGCTAACCACCAGACCCCACTTCCCTCCCAGAGCTAGGATAGAACCCAGGAGTCCTGGCTCCCAGCCCCTGAGCTAACCACTAGACCCCACTTCCCTCCCTTAGAGAGGAGTTTTCGTTGTTCATACAGAACAGTGAATTGTTCAGAGCTGACGAGACAGAGTGGGGTGAATGGAGAGAGATAGACGGACAGACAGAGATGGACAGACAGAGAGCAGCTCCCAGACAGCCTCACCACTCACTGCCCCCTGCCCCCGAATGAAGGGCCATGCCAGGGTGACACTCTGGGGGTTCGCCAGCTAATTCCTTACAGGAGCCAAGATGCTCTGGCCCCCGGCTCCCCCGCACCCCACTCTGCCGGTGCCCCTCACTCCCGACCCACAGCCCCTGCTAGCCCAGGTCTGCCGCCCCGCACTCTCCCGGTGCCCCTCTCTCCCGACCCGCAGCCCCTAGATGCCGAATGACTCTGATGCTTCCGTGACTTGGACCAACCAGCTCCTGGCCTCCCTACAGCACAGCCCCCAGCCCCACATCCTGCCATGGGGCAGCTGCACGCAGCCCGGCCCAGCTCTTCCCTGCAAAGGCCAGAGTGCAGCCGTGCCCCATGGCCTCCCAGGGCCCCGCACGGAGACGTGGGGGGGCAGGAAATCTGGGGGCCCCCAACCCCCTCACTCTGGGCACTGCCCCAGGAGGCCACACACCAGGTCCCTGCCCCGATCTGCGCCCCCCACCCCCGTACCTGCGTCCACATCGTTGGGCCAGCCGCTGGACTGGCTGCTGCCGGCGGCAGGCGAGCGCCCCGTCCCGGGGTAGAAGACCTCGTCCACGGGACTCTCCATCTCGCTGTCATCCAGCGACTTGGGGCGCTTGGTGGAGCTGGGGGGTAGCGAGGGGGAGACGTTGGATGGGGTGACAGGCGGGTGGGGTGGGGCTCAGGGCCTTTCCCCTCTAGGGGTGCCGGCCCTGATTGGCCCCAGGGCAGGGTGACAGGTGCAGGGGGGGGAACAGGGCACGGGACTTTCCCCTCTAGGTGTGCCGGCCCTGATTGGCCCCAGGGCAGGGTGACAGGTGCAGGGGGGGGGAACAGGGCATGGGACTTTCCCCTCTAGGGGTGCCGGCCCTGATGCAGTCCCAGGGCGAGGATGGGCTGGCTCAGCAGGTGGGGAGTGGGACATGGGGCCTGTTCCCTCTAGGGGGCATCAGCCCCAGGGTGGGCTGGGAGTGGTGCCCGTCTGATGACAGAGCGGGTCAGCAGCCTGTGTGCAAAGCGAGTTTGTAGGGGGGAGAGGCCGAGGGCGGATGGAGCAGAGGGGAGCGAGCCCCCCCGGCCGGGCAGCAGAGGGGCGGGGTCTCTCCTGGGCAGGACGGCGCGTACCTGGTGGAAGGAGGTGACGTTATGGACCGCCGGCCCAGAGTCACCTGGTTGATGTTGTAGTAACTGGGGCTCTCCAGATCTGCCAGGGAGAAGTTGGGACCTGATGCCGTGGCCACGGGAGCTGCGGGAGGAGAGACAGCGGGTGAGGGGCAGCGCAGGGCACCGGGCACACAGGCCTCCGCCCCGCAGCTGGCGCCAGGGGAACTATGCCCTGTACAGACCAGCTGCTGGGCACAGCGACACTGCAGCAAAGCAATCACACGACACTCAGGGCCCAGCTAAGGCAATTCAGGGCCTACCCATAACCCCGACCCCGCCCCATAGCCCCGCCCCCTCAGGGTGACGGGCTCAGGCTCTCTGCAGGCTCAGGCAGTGTGGGTTACGCTCAGGTCCCGTTTTCGAGCTTTTCTCCCCAACCGCAGGGGTTGGAAACTTTTCCCTGTCCCAGGAGAGCTGCGACTCTCCTGGGCCAGTGCCCCCTGGCTCCAGCCCCCCTGGCTCTGCCGACGGTGCCTAGGCCTTCACCTGGCCTGGGGCTACAGGCTCAGCTTTTCCTCAGTCCCCAGGTCGGGCAGAGGGGATAGAGACGGAGCCCGGCTTCTGCTTGGCCACGGGACACGTGAGCCTGCTCTTCTGCAGTGCCCGCCTCCCCTACCCCCCAGCAGCCATAACTCCTGAGCCAGCCTGTGGGCGTGCAGGGGGCTCCCGCCCCGTCACGGCCGTTCCCAACCCCCCTAGGATCCGCTTCCCCAGGGGGAGCTGAGTGAGATTGCGGGGCGCAGGGCAGGGGGGAAATAGATTGAAGGAGTGAGACAGAGACAGGGAGCAGAGAATGATTCTCCAGCTGAGCCGGCCAGCGTCCCCATACCCTGCCACGGGCGTCCCATGCCAGCTGGGCACCCGTCATGGGCAACCCATGCCAGCCTCTCTAGCCAACCCCCTGGAGACGGACAAGGAGGCGAAAGGACCCCCGGGGGGAATCTATGGCAGCTCCCCCGCCCCCCAGGCCCGCCACTCACTCTGGGAGACTCGGACCAGCTCCGTCACGTTCCAGACGCCCGACGTCACAAAACAGTCCTGGAAAGTCAAATGCCCTGAAGGGAGGGAGGAGACGGGCGTCAGCGGGGCAGCAATCGGGGCACGGAGCAAGGTGATGGACTCAGCTGGTGCCCCTCACTCCCGAGCCGCAGCCCCTGCTAGCCCAGACTTGTCCCCCCAGCTCTACCGGGGCCCCTCACTCCCGACCCGCAGCCCCTGCTAGCCAAGCCCTGGACTCCCCACAGCTCTGCAGATGCCTTTCAATCTTGGGGCAGGGAATATGGGTGGCAGACAGAGGGCTGTGAGGGGCTCTCACCAGTGGGCAGTGGTTTGATGGGGGATGGGGGAGCGTAGGGGATTATGTGGGGCTGTGGGGGTCTCTCACTGTTGGGCAGTGGTCTGATAGGGGGATGGGAAGATGAGGGCTGTGGCGGGCTATAGCGGGTCATGGGGGGCTGTGGTGGTTTCTCACCGTTGGGCAGTGGTTTGATGGGGGGACGGGGAGATGGAGGCTTTGGGGGGACCATGGGGAGACTGTGGGGGGCTATGGGAGGTTGTGGGGTGGCTGTGGGGGATCATGGGGGGCTGTGGGGGTCTCTCAACAATGGGCAGTGGTTTGATGGGGGGACCATGGGGGGCTGTGGGGGTCTCTCACCATTGGCCAGTGGTTTGATGGGGGGCTGGGGGGCACCATGGGGGGCTGGGGGGGTCTCTCACCGTTGGCCAGTGGTTTGATGGGGGGCTGGGGGGGATCATGGGGGGCTGGGGGGGGTCTCTCACTGTTGGCCAGTGGTTTGATGGGGGGCACCATGGGGGGCTGGGGGAGTCTCTCACCGTTGGGCAGTGGTTTGATGAGGGGCTGGGGGGCACCATGGGGGGCTGGGGGGGTCTCTCACCGTTGGGCAGTGGTTTGATGGGGGGCTGGGGGGGGTTCTCACCGTTGGGCAGTGGTTTGATGGGGGGCTGGGGGGCACCATGGGGGGCTGGGAGGGTCTCTCACCATTGGGCAGTGGTTTGATGGGGGGCTGGGGGGGACCATGGGGGGCAGGGGGGGTCTCTCACCGTTGGGCAGTGGTTTGATGTCCACATCTCCTTGCTGGTTTGAACTGTCTGATTGTCCGGATTCTGTAACACACAAACAGAGAGCGCCATCAGGAGCTGGGCAGCGTCTGGCAAGGGGGGCCCGATCCTGGTGAGGTTCTGGGCAGTGCCCGGCACAGGGGGCCCGATGCCGGGTGAGGTTCTGGGCAGTGCCCGGCACAGGGGGCCCGATCCTGGAAGGGGTCTGTGTCGTTACCATAACAGACAACAACAAACCCAGACCCACCCCGGACCCTCCCCGTAGTTTGTCACAAACTGACCTTCAGAACAGTGCGCCAGGTGCACCCAGGAGTGCCATGGCCCCTCCCCATTTCCCTCCGCCCCCCCCCCCCCCCGCAGCCTTGGACCCGGGTCGGCCTCGGGGCTCTCGTAGCGCTGCTCAGCCCTCACCCTTCACTTTCCACCCGGTTTCCAGTCCCCCCTGATGGCCCCCCAACACTGGGCATCAGAGCCACCCCCCTCCACCCCTACTGCACATCAGGGCACAGCCCCGGCCCTGCAGGCGCACAGTTCGGGCATTGCAGTAGCACAGCCCTGGAGTTGCAGTGGCACAGTTTGGACATTGCAGTGGCACAGTTTGGACGTTGCAGTGGCACAGTTCGGGCATGGCAGTGGCACAGTTTGGACGTTGCCGTGACAGTTTGCGCATTGCAGTGGAACAGCCCTGGAGTTGCAGTGGCACAGTTTGGACATTGCAGTGGCACAGTTCGGACATTGCAGTGGCACAGTTCGGACGTTGCAGTGGCACAGTTCGGACATTGCAGTGGCACAGTTCGGTGTGGCAGTGGTGCAGCCTGGGCTTTGCAGTGGCGCAATTTGGGCATTGCAGTGGCACCGGTCGGGCATTGCAGTGGCACAGCCCAGGCTTTGCGGTGGCACTGCCCGGGCGCTGCAGCGGCACTGCCCGGGCATTGCAGCTCTGGTGCCATGAGTGTTTAGCTGTAGCGCCCGTGGTGTACCCAGGGGTGCAGCAGTTCCTCCACCCTCACCCCACTTTTTCTCTGCTGGGGTTAATGGGCCAAGTCCCAACCCCCTTCCTCAGCCTGCATCCCCGGGCGAAGGCAGCGGCCCCTCAGCGGCAGGGTGGTGCCATGGCCCCGCGGCTGGCGCTGGGCACAGGACTGGGCCGAGGACCCAAGAGGTCGGCGCTGCCCTGGATTCTCCAGCTGTGCCCCGTGGGGCTGCCCAGCCGGGAACCTCCAGGCCTGAGGCCTCCAAAGAGTTAATCGGCCTCGGCCTTCCCCTGCCGGCTTGGCACAGGCGGCCGCCAGCCCGCGGGTTACCTATGTCAACAGCCCACGCTCTGCCCCCCTCCTGGCATCAGCCGGGGCGCCGCCCCCTGCCCCGGGTCCATCTCCTCCAAGGCCCGGCTCCCCGAAAGCTGGCTCAGGCCCCGCTCCCCGTTCAGCCCTGCCGGCTGCTGGCAGCCATCTTAAAACTTGGCAGCCATTTTAGTGCTGGCGGCTAGCTGCGGCCCCATGGCTGAGGGACGGATGGGGCTGGGGGCTGAGCCCTGGGACTGGGGAAACACAGCCTTCAAAGCAATGAGAGGGGGAGGCCGGGGGGAACAGGGGGAGGGGGCTGGCACGGGAAACACACAGGTTCTTGAGGCCTCCCCAGGCACAAGCTCCCGCCAGCTCCGGGGCCAGTGAGCCAGCCTGGGGTCAGAGTGGAAGAGGCCGGGCACGCTGCGTCTGGGTTGCAGGAGGGGAGTGGGGTCTGGTGGTTAGAGCAGGGGCTGGGGAGCCAGGACTCCTGGGTTCTCTCCCCAGCTCCGGGAGGGGAGGGGTGTCTGGTGGTTACAGCGGGCGGGAGCAGGACTCCTGGATTCTATCCCAGAGCCCTCGTTAGTGCTGGCTAACGACCCAGTGGGGTGGGGCTCACGGTGCTTGGGGGGTGCAGGGCAGTGCCCTCCCTGGCTGGCCAGGAGCTGTGAGATGTCCCAGAGCTCAGTGCCCTCAGCCCAGCCTGGGCAGGGGCTGGATGGGGGCTGCTCCACCAGGGGCCCTGGCAGGGAACAGCTATGGGGCAGCCCCCTAATGCTTGGCCACACTCAGCTCCAGAGCTGGGATAGACCCAGGAGTCCTGGCCCCCAGGTCCCCCGCTCTAACCACTAGACCCCGTCCCCACTCCTCCCAGCGCCAGGGAGAGAACCCAGGAGTCCTGCCCCAGCCACACCTCCCTCCATCAGTTCTGGTGGGGGGAGAGGTCCCCCCTCCCCAGCTTTTATCCAGCGACTAAACCCTTATCGGGAGGCAGCAGCTGAACAAACACAAACCTGCCGCTGGCAGAGCCCCTACAATGCCCGGCTGCTTTATCTCGCCCACGCAGGCCGAGCACGGCCCCCCGCCAGCAGGGGGGGGGAAGCCAGGCTGGATTTTACTGGCCCCCCCGACCCCCGTGCCAGCTTCTCCCCGAGGAGGCTCTGAGACGCTATCGGGTGCTGGGGGGGTCGGATCCACGGAGACGCCGTAATGCAAGCTGGTGCTAAGCCGGGATTCTGGTGCCCCTCACTCCCGACCTGCAGCCCCCTGCTAGTCCAGCCCTGGGCTCCCCTCCCCCAGAGAAAGGGTGATGGAAGGACTGAGCCAGGAGGGGGCTGCCGGGGCTGCCCCTAAGCCTCCCCCTAGGCGAGAGCAGGGATCGAACCCCGCCTCCCCCCGAGCGGAGGGAGACTCGCCCCAGGCCAAGGGGCGTTATAGGGGCTATGACCTGCAGGCCGAGGGGGTGCTGCCCACACGCTCTAGCTCACAGTGCCCCGCTCGCCCGGGTTTGAATCTCAGCACAGACTTTCCAGCCACCCAGTCCCTGCCCAGGGCTCCCTGCCCAGCGGAGCTCATTAGCTGGGCCCTGCCCCTGCCTGCCCAGGCCAGCCCCAGAAGTTTGGGCGCGGAGATGGGAGGGCCAGCGACGGCAGCCATGGAGCCCCCTCCTCCCTGGCCACGGGCAGTGCCCTTTCAGTGCCAGGACTGTAGCCCTCCCCCCCCAGCTCCATGCACCCCACAACAGCTGCTCGGCTGCGTGATCCTGGCCCTTTCTGCTCCCCCCCCGACCCCCAGTGCCCCATGGCCGATCGTCTCTGCACTCCTGCCTGCAACTGGCCCATGCTGCCAGCCTCCAGCGCCCCCCTAGGACCAGCCCCTCGGGCTTCCTCCCGCTGGCCCTCGTGCTGGGGGGCTCCTGGAAACCCCCGCAAAGCTCCTCCTTGTCCTGCCAAACCCTCCTCCAACCTCCCCTTGGCTGAGATGCCGACTAACCCCCCCCCCCAGCCCCCTGACACTGGCCAGGCTGCTGGGGAGCGGAGCCCACTGCCGTCAAGCTGCCCAGAGCTGGCCCCGTAGGCTCCTCCATCCACCCATCACTCCGTCCCCACCTGCTGTCTCTGGGCTTGTACCTAGATCGGGGCAGGGACCATCTTTTTGGTGTTTGTACAGCACCCAGCGCCACGGGGCCCTGGGTGCTATCGTAATACACCTAATACGTAAGAATGGCAAGACACTAGAACAATCCCTAATCTCTTGAGAGAATCTTCCAGCCTCCACCATCCAAAATCACTTGAGAGCAAAAGGCGAAAATGCTCCAGAGCCAGCAAAGGGTTCATGGGAGCAGCGGGCCTCAATCACCCTTAAATGCATAGAAATGTCCATACACAACTGCCCCACCCCAGAGATGGCTGCAGCTCAGTGCCGGGCGAGGGGTCCCTGTATAAACAGCCCCCGGGCCCCACCCCAGAGGTGGCTGCATCTCAGCGCTGGGTGAGGGGTCCCTGTCTAGCCAGCATGTGGAGCGTTTGCAGTCCTGCCGGGTGAGCCAAGGCGGCAGGACTGTCCGATGTGCTGCTGGGTGAGGTTGGCTCCCTCCCTTCAGGCTCTGGGCTCCGCAGAGACCCCCATGCCAGCGGCTCTGATGCTGGCCAGCACCGGACGAGCCCTGGGAGGTCCCCGCTAGGAGCAGACTGGCAAAGAAGGGGTTAGAGCTGCCCGGTGAGCTTGTGTGTAGGGCTAAGCCACACCTGGGTAGAGGGAGATGAGCTCACAGGGCTCAGGAGAGAGGATGGACCCCCCCGCAAGCAACCGATCACCTCCCCCACACTGCCAATCACCACCCGCAGCCCGAGCTCCCCCACACCCCGCTTTCCCGGTTCCTCTCAATCCCAATCCACAGCCCCCATGCCTGAGCGGATGGGCTGGTCACCACTAATGGCCAGGCCCCGCGGGTGGGTTTTGCCCTGTCCCATGCCTGGGTTTGGTTCCTACATTCCCCCAATGCTCACCCAATGGGCCCCCTTGGACATGCTAATATACCAGGTGCACACTAACCCACCCAGTCTGCAGGGAGCGCACACGTGAACACACCCAAGGCACACGCCCTCACTACGCTCACACACAGGCACAGCGGACGCACACAGCTCTCACCCGCCATGGACACATAGCATGCAGACAGGCCCACATGCTACGCACATGGAACAGGCCATGCCTCGCACACTCAACATTTGTGTGACACACATGTAACATGACACACACACACAGCGTGACTGTAACGTGCACACATGGACAAAATACAGTGATGGAACATACACACACACAATAGACGTGCAAAACACATGTAACACCCAGGTCACACACGAAATACACACGTCACACACACATTCCCCCCCCCCAACATCTCTGGTGCCTCCTGGACGGTCTAACCCCAGCTCACCCTGGCAGCGCCCCCATCCTCCAGCAGGAACTTAGCAAAGAGGGGGAACCTGCCTGGCTCTGGGACCCCCTTTGGGCACCGCAGCAGACCCCCCAAACCGCCCATTTGCCTGCGGCACTTGGAATGGACCTGACCCCAGACCAGATTTGAATGCCCCCCACAAGCTCTGCCCGGCCTTGGGGTAGGAAACCAAACCCCTGCCAGCTCCCCCGGATCCTAGCGGCTCCCTGCTCCAGGGGGCTCATCCATGGGGAAGGTGCCAAAAAGAAACTGGGACAGTCAGAGCCCCCCAAGTGAGAGAGGCCTGTGAGGGCTGCACCTGTGGGGCTGGGGGCTCCACAGCACTGCTCCCAGCTCTGCTGGGTTTATGGGGAAGAAGCAACTGCCCCCGCCCCACATCAGTCAGGTCCCCAGAATCTCTGGACGTGCTGGGTTGCCCCCCCCCACATCTGGAAGGCATGGGAAGGAGACACTGGCAGCCCATGGGGATATGGGGCCCCCCCAAATCACCCCGGTCCCTGACCCACCTCAAACCAGCCCCCTGTCCCCCTGAGGACCAGCCTCCTGACACCCCCATAGGACAGTCAGCCGCCCCCCCAGGGCTGCTCAAAGACTGGAGGATTTAAGCCCAGCCCCGGGGGCCCGGAACGCAGGCCCCCCACCACCCCGGGGCAGGCTGGGGGGCGGGGGTCTTGGCAGGGATGAAAGCAAGCGAGAGGCAGATGGCAGCTGGACCCGGCCCCCAGGTCACACGAGCCAAGGCATTGTCTGGCCAGCCCAGCTGGCCCAGGGCCCTGATCCCTCGCAGCTCTGCCCCTCCCTGGGGCTGCCCCTGCCTCCCCACACGCCCAGGGTGGGGGAGCGCGTGGGCCTGCCCCTCCCACCCCCAAATCCCCTTCTCCCCTCTAGGGGGTGGGGCATGGGGCCTTTCCCCTCCAAGGGGCACCGGTTCCCACCTGGCCAGCTCTGGGGGGTGGGAGGGGTGTTCCCATCACTGCTCAAACCTCTCCCCGCTGGGCCAGCCCCTCCTTGCCCATCCCCTGCGCTGGCTGGTTACTGCCAGGCCATGGTGCCCTGCCGTGGGTTATCCCACCTGCGCT
The DNA here is from genome assembly GCF_965152275.1 of Natator depressus. NCBI lineage: Eukaryota > Metazoa > Chordata > Testudines > Cheloniidae > Natator > Natator depressus. The sequence continues at coordinate 24,118,217 of NC_134253.1, forward strand.
CCCAGCCAAGCAGGGTGGGGCTGTGCCACTGTTTGGATGGGAGACTATCAAGTAACCCCCCAGGGAGCACCAGGAGCTGGAGGGGCTCAGCAGGGGGTGCTCTGCCCCCATCAGTGCTGGCCCTGAGCCGCAGCGTGGCACAAGCTCCCCCGACACGTCTGTAATAGGAGAGCCCCCCAAACCCCAAGCAGGGGGTCCCTGCCGTTTCCCCCACCAGCCCCTCTACCAGCCAGCGTCCAGTGGAAGCAGGATCCTCCTTCCCTTCCTGGCCCAAGCATCTGGGTCGCCCCCTGGGGGTCTGGAACCTGCTGCCCTGCCCCTACCCAGCGGTGCCCGTGCCTTCATGCCATACGCAGGACCTAGCACACACCTTCCCCAGCACCGGGCAGACCCTACAATAATAAACCACAGTGAGCAACATAGTGCCTCCAGTAGACCCTACAATAACAAACCACTGTGAGCAACCCGGTGCCCCCGGGAGACCCTACAATAACAAACCACTGTGAGCAACCCGGTGCCCCCGGGAGACCCTACAATAACAAACCACTGTGAGCAACCCGGTGCCCCCGGGAGACCCTACAATAACAAACCACTGTGAGCAACCCGGTGCCCCCGGGAGACCCTACAATAACAAACCACTGTGAGCAACCCGGTGCCCCCGGGAGACCCTACAATAACAAACCACTGTGAGCAACCCGGTGCCCCCGGGAGACCCTACAATAACAACAAGCCAGCAGGCTCACCCGCCCCTACAGACACATGTGAGCCTGGTGCCAGGGGCACGGGGCTGGATAATAACCCCAGGGAGGAGATGCCCACTGCTGCCCTCTCTCTCGGCCCCACGCCACCTTGGTATGCCAGGCCTCCCTGCCCCAGATCCACGATGCCTGGCTTCGCCCCGGGCACCCCAGACCCGACACATAACAGTGCTTGCCAGCCCGAGTCAGACCCAAACTTATTGTTATTAGGAGTATTACGGTAGCACCCAGAGCCCCCCATGGCCGGGGCCCTGCTGTGCAGGGCACTGTATTTATTAGGAGTAGGACAGTACCACCCAGAACCCCCACACACAGCCTGCGCCCCGCTGAGCGGGATGCAGCACAAACCCAGAACAAAGAAACACTGCCCAAGGAGCTGCCAAGCCTTTACCCCATATCCCCTCTGCCCCCCAGGATTTCATACCAGTGCGGGGCAAGGGAAGGGTGCTGTGCCAGGGCAGCACCCACCACCCCAGGGCTCAATCCAGCCCCGTGCCCCTCTGCCCTGAGCTTGCCCCCTGGCAGTGCAGGCTGGTCTCCCTCTGGGCAGGACTGTGGGATGGGGCAGGGGAGATATCCTGGCCCTCCCCAGGACACCCCCCCATTGGCAATGGCTGGGGGAAATAAAGGGGGGGACTGGTACCGGGCTGCCCACAAACCCTAGGGGGGCTGGTACAATGCTGCTCATACACCCTGGGGGGGGGGCTGGTATCACGCTGCTCACACTCCCTGGGGGGGCTGGTACCGCACTGCTCACACACCCTGGGGGGGCTGGTACCACACTGCTCACACACCCTGGGGGGGCTGGTACCACACTGCTCACACATCCAGGGGGGGCTGGTACCGCACTGCTCACACATCCAGGGGGGGCTGGTACCACACTGCCCATACGCCCCTGGGAGGGGGCTGGTACCACACTGCTCACACATCCAGGGGGGGCTGGTACCACACTGCCCATACGCCCCTGGGAGGGGGCTGGTATCACGCTGCTCACACACCCTGGGGGGGCTCGTACCGCACTGCTCACACACCCTGGGGGGGCTGGTACCGCACTGCTCACACATCCAGGGGGGGCTGGTACCGCACTGCCCATACGCCCCGGGGGGTCTGGTATCACTCTGCTCACACATCCAGGGGGGGCTGGTACCGCACTGCTCACACATCCGGGGGGGCTGGTACCGCACTGCCCATACGCCCCTGGGGGGGGGGCTGGTACCACACTGCTCACGCTCCTTGTGGGGGGGGCTGGTACCGCGCTGCCCACAGGCCCGGAGGGAGGTGGGGCACTGGACACTCCCACCAGCAGGGTGAGCCCCCCAACAGCCACAGTAACCAGGCCTGGTTGGGGGACAGGTCACGGCAGCCAGAGCCTGGCACGCAGGGCGAGGGGCAAGGCACTGCCAGGGGACCCCTCCTCTGGGAGCGTCATGGGGCTATGGGGGTGGGGGGGCGGGGCTTGGAGTTAGAGCTGTGGGGCTGGGAGCCAGGATTCTGGGTTCTGACTCTGGAGGGCCGGGGGATCAGAGGGCACCAGGGAACAGGCCTCCCCAGGAGCTGGAATCGAGGAGGGGGCCCAGCCCCGCCCTGAGAGGCTTCTCTGGGGAAGGGGGCAGCCCTGGATGGGGGGGCTTTGCACCCAAGCCCCCAGGGACCCCTGTGAGTGCAGGCAGAGCGAGGGCGGCTGGCCGGCCCAGTGAACAGGTTGGGGGCTCCCCCAGCCAGCTGGCTGCAGCTGGCCCCTAATCCCGAGCAGAGAGGAGGGCGTGCGTGTCTCTTTAAGAGGAGACTTGGCACTGCCCGGTGCCCGCTGGCAGCCGGGTTTACGAGCAGCCTGTGCCTGCTGCAGCCATTTGACGAAGGGGAAGAGGCAGCGGCAGAGCCAGAGTGAGAGGCCGCACCGCCAGCCCCAGCCAGCCTAAGATGGCGGCGCAGCAACGGGGCTGCCCGGCAACCGCCAACACCCGGCAACCACCAGCACCCGGCAACCACTGGCTCCTGGCTATCATCAATGCCCGGCAACCACCGTGCCAATGTCCGGCAACCGCCCACACCCAGCAACCACCATGCCGACACCTGGCAACCACCAGCACCCGGCAACCGCCAACACTCGGCAACCGCCATGCCAATGCCCAGCAACCGCCAATTCCTGGCTACCACTGTATCAACCCCCGTCAGAGACAGAGCCACCCACTCTGCAGGGACAGGCAGATCTGTCCCTGTGGGCTCCCGGGGCCAGCTGGGTGCCTAGGGCACGAAGCCAGGGCACAGCATGGGTTAATGACTGCCAGGGAGGGAGAATCCCCCACCCCATTGGGAGAGAGAGAGACAGAGGGTGTATATGGAAAAAGAGAGAGAGAGAGAGATGGGGTGTAGGGGGACAGATAGATAGATAGATAGATAGATAGATAGATAGATAGATAGAAGGGGTGCATGGGGATAGATAGATAGATAGATAGATAGATAGATAGATAGATAGATAGATAGATAGAAGGGGTGCATGGGGATGGATAGATAGATAGATAGATAGATAGATAGATAGAAGGGGTGTATGGGGATAGATAGATAGATAGCAGTGTTGAGGATAGCTAGCCAGAGGGGGTGTATGGGGATGGACAGAGGATGTATATGGGGATTGATGAATAGACAGACGGGGTGTACGGGGACAGACAGACATGGGGACAGCTAGCCAGAGGGGGTGTCTGGGGATGGGGGGACAGACATACAGACAGATGTGCGGGGGTAGCTAGCCAGAGGGGGTGTCTGGAAGCAGATGGGCAGCAAGGGCATAGGGGGATAGGGACAGAGATCTCGACTGGGGACACACAGCTCCCCTGCCCCGTCAGCCCGCCCCCGGTTGCCGTGTGCCCAAACACTTGTCGGCGCCTGGTCCTCTCCCACCCCAGGCCGCTCAAAACTCTGGCTGCCCCGGTGCATTGTGGGAGGCAGCAGTGGGTTTGGGTAATTGGTGTTCTCAGGACCGACCCCCCCAATCCCCGCCAATGGGACTCATCCCCAGAACTGCCTCCTTGGGCTTGACAAACAGAAGTGACCGCTGCTCCCTGCAGGGCGAGCTGGCGGGTCATCCCCAGACTGGGAGACGTGCAGAGGTGGGAGGTCGGATTGGACAAGGAGGGGCTGGACCCGCACCCCTAAACACAGCACTCCTCCCACCAGCCAGAGCCCCAAACACAGCACCCTGGTCCACAGAAACACAGCCCCCGCAAACATCCCCAATACAGCCCCCCAAACACCCCAAATACAGCTCTCCATAACCCCCAAACACCCCAATACAGTCCCCCAAAACAGCTCCCCATAACCCCCCAAACACCCCAACACTGCACCTCACAGGCCCCCAAACATCCCCAATACAGCCTCCCACAACCTCTCCAAACACCCCAATACAGCCTCCCACACACCCCAATACAGCTCCCAAACAAGCCCCAGTTTCTCTCTCTCTCTCTCTCGGTTTTAATAAAAGTTATTTCGAAGGCGGCAAGGGACCAACCCAATAAACAGAACCGAGAGTGGGGTCAGGGAGAGAGCAACAGACAGAGGGTGTGTGGGGCAGACGGACAGGGGTCAAGAGGTGGGGCTGGAGGGGTGTGTGGGGCAGACAGATGGAGGGTCCGGGGGTGGAGCTGGAGGGTGCATGGGGCAGACGGACGGGAGTCAGGAGGTGGGGCTGGACAGACAGGTTTCTGTGGGGCTGGGGGAGCCTTGCTGGGGGTCTGACCCACATGCAAGGCAGCAGCAGGAAGGGGTGAGTGGAGAAGGCGGGTGATGGGGGGCAGGAGGAGCCCAGGTCTCCTGGGCTCTGGGGGAAGCTTCCCTCCACCCCGCCTGGCACCCTCAGGGGCAAAGGTTGCTGCCCGCAAGAGGGTCCTGGCACTGGCCCCCAGATGCTGCTGTTTCCTGGGCGAGGCTCGGGGGAACAGAGACCTGCCTGGGGGCCCAGCCCCGGGCCCGGGACCCCTGCTATGTGTGCTGCCCGCCGGGCCCAGATCAACCCCGCTGGCGCCCGCCAGGCCTCGAGGGCAGGGGCTGGACCCGCCTCAGGTCCGGCCGAAGGGAGGGGGGTGCGGAGGAGCCAGCAGCGTGCCCGTGCCCAAATCCAGGCAGCCTCCCTAAGCCTTGCCCCACCCCCTCTTGCCATGGGGCTTGCAGAAGGGGTTCGCTAGGCCTGGTGGTTGGGAAAGCTCCTGTCTTGGCTGGACCAGGGCCGGTCATGCCTGGCACAGGTGGGTGGGGGGTGTCCCTGGCACTGCCCCCAGTCAGCCATGCCCCCAGGAGGGCAACAGGCCCCATCCCTGCTCCAGCCCCACAGGACAGTCACTGGGGCTGCATTTCCCCCGGCCAGAGCTAGGTGGCGCAGTGGGCTCAAGATGGGAGGTCACTTCCACCTTCTAAGGCTGGGGATAGGAAATGCATCGTTAGGGAGCCCGTCACCTGGGCCTCTGGGCTCCCCCCCCACTCTGCCAGTGCCCCTCACTCCCGACCCGCAGCCCCCTGCTCTCCCAGCCCTGGGCTCCCCCCGGCTCTGACAGTACCCCTCATTCCCGACCCACAGCCCCCTGCACTCCCACCCGGGGCTCCCCCCAGCTCTGCTGGTGCCCCCCACTCCCGATCCGCAGGCCCTGCTTTCCCAGCCCTGGGCCCCCTGCAGGGGGTGCTGTGGGTCTGTCGGTGGCACCTTGGCAGTGTCCCCCCTGCCCTTTCACTTTCACATGCGCCCGCCTGGCTGGAGGGGAAATCAGACCCATTCCTTGCCCCGGGTGACACAGACCCCCTGGCAGGGAGCAGCTGGGAGGGGCAGGAGGGTTACACCCCTTTCCCAGGAAGGGCCGACGCCACCCGGGGAGGTGCCGGGGGCTGTTACGCCAGCTCGGCTGTGGGCCGGCCTGCGAGGAAGGCGGGGGCGGGGGCCCAGCTGCTGTGAAAGGCCCTTTGTCTGCTGGCGGAGGTTATCCGAGGTAACCGCAGGATCGCGCCCGACCTTCTGTTCCACATTAGCACTGGGGGGCCCGGCTCCTGCCCACTCGCTCCCGCCGCTGACCTACTTTCCTCCGGAGACGCGCAAAGGGGGCCTGGCTGCTCCCGCTGCCCCAGGAGCCCTGAATTAGCTCCCACGGGGGGGGGGGGGGTGGAGCAGCATGGGCAGGGGTGCTCCACAGAGGCCCTGTTCCTGGAGCACGGGGACTGCCCCAGGCAACGTTCTACTCAGCATTTTGCTAATGGAGGGGTCATATCCCATTGCACAGATGGGGAAACTGAGGCACAAGGGCAGGAAGGGGTGTGGCCCAAGGTCACACAGACAGTAAGAGGCAGAGCTGAGGAACAGAACCCAGGAGTCTGGCTCCCAGCCCCCTGCTCCAACCACTAGACCCCACTCCCCTCCTAGAGCTGGGGAACAAACCCAGGAGTCCTGGATGTCCCCACATGGCAAGACAGCCACTGTGTGTTCTGTCTCAGCTGGATACTCTGGGGGGCGATAGGCATGGGGCGGCAGAGCGGCTGGCAGAGGGGCTGGGGTGCCGGACAGCCGAGGCTGAGCACTGCAGGATCCGGGGGTGCCCATGGGGAGCTTTGGGGGGTGCGCAGGATGGAGCTGCACTCACAGCCCCAGGCACCGTCTGGCCACGCATCTCCCACCCGAGCCCAGCCTGGAGCCCCTGGGCCGCCCCGACGGGCCCTCAGTGCCACTCGGAACAGAGCCGGGCCAAAACCTGCCCAGATGGACAGAACCAAGCCGAGCCCAGCCAGCCAGAATCGACCCACGAGCAGCCCCTTGCACAGACAGACCTGACCCAGGGTGGAGCTGAAGGGGGACCAGAACCGATCCAAACAGAACAGAGCTGGGGCCAGAACCAAGCCCGGATCAGAACCCGTCTGGCCCCACAGAGCTAAACCAGGACTAGAACCCACCCAAAGAGAGCCGAGCCAGGCCCAGAACGGGGGTACCAGGACTAGAACCCCCCCGGCAGCTAGTGCCCAGTCTGGCCTGGCCAGGCTTCTGCTCCGCCACCAGGAGGAACTTCCCCACCCGTCACCAGCAGCAATAGCAGGGCCTTTATCTCCTCTCTGCAGAGCATGGCCAGGCGGGCACCCCCGGCCCGGGGGAAGGGCAGTGCTGGGTTGGCAGGGGGGTTTCCATGTCCCACTGTGGCCCCATTTTCTCCCTGCCCCCATCCCCATCCTGCAGGGGGCTAGGTGGGGGGTCCTGTCCTGCAGGGGGCCAGGCTGGGGGGTCCTGTCTTACAGGGGGCTGGGTGGGGGGGTCCCATCCCATAGGGGGGCTGGGCAGGTGGGGTCCGTCTGCCTTGCCACCCCATGTCTGGCGAGCCGCAGCCCCAGCTCTCGGGGCAGGAGCTCAACGCCCGCCGGGCTCCCGCTCCCACACACCAGCTGCCTGAGACCCTCCCTGGGGACCCCAGCCGCTGACCCAGCCGCCGACACACGATGTCCTGCCAAAGCTTCTCCTGATTAATTCAGTTAAGACGGGAACGAACTTCCCAGATCCCCTCGTCTGCTGGCCGAAACCTCCCCATGCCGGCAGCCCCAGGCCCAGTGTGCGGACCTGGGGCTCGGTTCTCTATGCCGGGGCAAGGGGCTGCAGGTCAGGATTGAGGGGCACCAGCGATGCAGGGCTGGGCTAGCAGGGGGCTGCGGGTCAGGAGTGAGGGGCACCCGCAGAGCAGGGGGACAGGGCTGAGATAGCAGGGGGCTCCTTCCCAGAGAACCGCAGGGCTGCAGTAAAGGTTAACGAGACTGGGCCGCAGGGCAAATGGGGGGAGGGGATGATTTCAAAGAGGGCAGGGGAGCCTCACGGGGGATTCCTGGCTGGGCTGGGACACCCCCTCCCTTGGCACAGCGGGAGGGGGGTTTGCAACTTTTCAGCCCACGAACTTTTGCTAGTGGCAACATTAAAAATAGAACCCAGGAGTCCAGATTCCTATCCCACCCCCACACTGCCACTGACACACCCTCCCACCTCAGAACCAGGAACGGAGCCCTGGAGTCCTGGCTCCCAGCCCCCCACTCTAATCACTAGTCCCCACTCCCCTCCCAGAGCCAGGCACAGAATCCAGAAGTCCTGGCTCCCAACCCCCCTCAGTGTCACACTCAGATGGGCTGGAAGGAAAGGGGATCGCAGGGGCTCTGGCCTCAGCCTGTCCTGTGCCAGGCACTGGGTCCTGGTGCTCCCAGCCCAGTTCTCCTACGTGCCCCACGGAAGGGTGCCAAACGCCTCTGCAGACACAGTGGGAGCAGGATCACGCCACCCACCACCAAGATGCTGCCACCTCTGGGCTGGGAGGCAGCAGCTGCTTGCCAGCTGCCCAGCCAGGCTCCCCATGCAGTTTGGGACAGGAAGTGAAGGCAGAATCCTGTCACCCAAGCGCCCGGAGGGGGACTCGTCTCCCCACCGTGTGCCGACGAGCTGCCAGCTCCACCGCTCCAGGAAGGCAGCCAAGCAGGGAGGATTATTTTTATAAGCCAGTGAAAGGCACATGGGACTCAGGTAGACGGAGGCCCTATGTAGGAGAAGCGGATGCACAGAGCACAGTGGGGAATGGGGGGGAGCAGGGAGCGAAGTGAGGGGTGGATCTTTAAACCGACCTTCTGAGAAATGTCTCACTGAGCTCCTTTCCCGCCTTCCCACCCCAAATTAGTAATTTCCAGCCCCCATGTGTCCAAAAATAGAACTTTCCAGGCCCCCATGGGTCTAAAATTAGCAGTTTCTAGCCCCCCATAAAATTTGTGGTTTCTAGTCCCCACACATGTCTAAAAATAGCAGTTTCTAGCCCCCCATGCATCTAAAATGAGCAGTTCCCCCCCAAATCCAAAAGGGGCCATTATTCAGCGCAGTTCAACTGAGCCAGTTCATGACAGCCGGTTCAAAAGCCACCCTTTTGAATTCTCGGGGACCCCCACACCTGCCTCCCCAAATTAAAAGGGTAATTTCACCCAATGAGAATTAACAGTTTCTTGTCTCCCCCTCCCCCGGCTGAACGTGGCAGTTTCTCAGCCCCCCTATGGGGTGAGCTCTGGAACAGATCCGGCTGGGGGGCATTTAGCCCAGCAGGCCTGGTCTCCTAGGATGAGTGACGGGAATGTGGGGTCCCACACTGCACCCCCAGCCTGCTCCACAGCAGAGGGGCCGCCCGGTGCACCACGCCAGGCGGCAGAGCCGGAGCTCCCAGAGAACAGGTCGCACCGCACAGCTAATAGGAGGGTGGCAAACTCAAATTGCTTTTAATTAAGTGAACAACAGCGGCCCCACCTCCTCCCTGACACCAGGCAGGAGTCTGGAGAAAGCCATGGCCACCTGCCATCACCCCAACGCTGGGATGACCGGATCGGGCCCAAGATGCCTGGCTCCCAGCCCTGACCACTGCACCCCACTCCCCTCCCAGAGCGGGGAGAGAACCCAGGAGTCCTGGCTCCCAGCCCCCACCTGCTCTAAGCACTGCACCCCACACCCCTCCCAGAGCGGGGAGAGAACCCCGGAGTCCTGGCTTCCAGCTCCCACCCCCACCCCAGCTCCAACCCCTTCCCCCCGACTCTGCCACGGTATCCCAAACTAAACTCATGGCTGAGGTGTGGGGCCTTTCCCCACAAGCCAGCTCTCCCTGTGCCAGCCCAGCGGCGTCAGGTGGAAATGCGCAATAAACACCAAATTCAAAGGAGATGAACCCGGTGAGGGGGCCCCGGCGACTGGGGCAGGGGGGCGCGAGGTGCCAGCGGGGAGCTGCTCAGCGCACATAGGCACTGATGGGCAGTGGCAAGTATGAACAGACACGGGAGCCTCAGGCAGCTGGCCAGGTTCTGGGCAATGAGCACCGCCAAGGGGCTGGCAGGCTGCTGAGTGGGACATGGGCCCTTCCCCACTAGAGTGGGGCACTGGCCAGCTGGGGGGACCGGGAGAATGGGACCCGGGCCTTTCCCCTGAAGGGGGTGGCAGCTTCGATCTACTCCCAGGCGGGGACTGGCTGGCTCAGGGGTGGGGAAAGGTGCACAGGGCTTTTCCCCACCACGTCACCATGGAGAACCCCAGCCCAGGGCCCATGTTAGGGCCGTTCAGTGGCTCTTGGGTGAGACGAGTTTGGAGGGTCTCAGTCACAGACACTAAAGAAGCAAGTGCCCCGCTGGAAGCCAATGCCAGAGCAGGCAGCTTTATCAGCAGCCTCTGGGTGGGGAGTGGGATCTAGTGGTTAGAGCAGGGGGCTGGGAGTCAGTCCCAGCATGCAGCCGAGGCGAGAGAATGCAGCTGGCTCTGGGGAGCGGGGGCCACGCACGCCCAGGCACTGAGAATTTGCCCCTTCCTGCTGTGCGGCCCTGCAGGGGCCAGTGCCCCCCTGTGTCTGGAGTTCCCAGCTCTCCGCTGGCCCCATCCGTACGGCTCCCCAGCGGCTGGAGGTGTTTCCTGCTGCCGGCCGAGCGGCCCAGATTTACGAGCAGATGCTGGTGCGGGGCTGGTTGTAATTTTAACCCCCGATCGCAGCCTCCGGGGCTGGAAGCAATTTTCTCCTTACAATCTCTGGGCTCCCTGTCGCTCCCCCCGCCCCCCCAACTCAGCCACAGCCCAGCTGACCCACACATGGGGAGCAGATTGGGGGGGGAGACTTCCCCCTGCAACCAATGTTTCCCCTCCCAGGAACCCCCGCTCTGTTCCCCCACCCAGTAAGGTTTACTCCACGCCCGGGGTGCCAGCTTGAGTCCTGCCCGAGGCAGCGACTGATCCTACGGGGGCCAGCGCGTGTAATGAGCTTGAGGGAATCTCAGCCCGGTTCCTACATGGCCCCTCTCAAGTATCGACCCACGGCTGCTCCCCACCCCGCAGCCCCTGAAGCAGAGCAGGCTGAGGGTGGAGGGGGCTGGAAGTGGAGTGGCTTGTGGGGGTCTCGGGGCTGTGGGGGAAGGAGGGGCAGCCTGGGCCACAGCCACGGAGGAACCCACAGCGGATTGGGGTGTGTGGGGCACAGCACTTTGTGCAGTGAGAAACACAACTACAAATGGGGGCAGGGGGGAAACGGGGACCATAGGCAGCTGTGAGATGGGGGGCTGGGGGAAAGACCCCAAGTCCCACTCCATATGCCACAAGCCAGCCAGGCGCCGGTGTGCCCTAGAGCGGAAAGGACACATGTCCCACTCTGCACCCCTCTGAGCCAGGCAGTATCCTGTACCACAGGGCCCCAGGCAGTACCGTAATGTACCTAATACCGAACGTACAGCGCCCTGCACCACAGGGCCCCGGGCACTACCGAAATGTACCTAATACCGTACGTACAGCGCCCTGCACCACAGGGCCCCGGGCACTACCGAAATGTACCTAATACCGAACGTACAGCGCCCTGCACCACAGGGCCCCGGGCACTACCGAAATGTACCTAATACCTAACGTACAGTGCCCTGCACCACGGGGGCCCCCAGGCACTACCGTAATGTACCTTATACAGAATGTACAGAGCCCTGCACAATGTGGTGCTGCCCTACCACTGGCATGCCCACGCGCTGCCATAAGACACCCTGCTCTTCGCTCGGCGTTTTCATCTGGAGAGCTGTAAGCGCTTCCCTAAGGAGGTCGGTATTTTTAACCCTATTTCACAGCTGGGGAAACTGAGGCACAGAGTGGTAAAGTGACTTGACAGAGGTCATGGAGCAGATGAGGCAGGACTGGGACTAGAGCCCAGCTGTCCTAGCTCACCACACTGAGGGCGCACAGGAGGGAACGGCAGAGTAGGAGATAGAACCCAGGAGTCCTGGCTGCCCCCCTCTGTTCTCCCCCCACGTCCCTCTCGGAGCTGGGGATCGAACCCAGGCGTCCTGCAACCCAATGCCTCCTGCCCCCCACCCCCGACTCTTTCTGCATCACACTCTTTGCTCACAGTCGAGGGGTTAAGTAGACCCCAGTTCCCCAAGGGCGGGGGCAGACCAGGGCTGGGTGGTGCCGGGACAGGGCCCATCTGCTGGGGGTTGTTACCAAGCTTTGGGCTTTGTAAGTCTAGGGGCTCAGGCACTGGGCTGGGAGCCAGGATTCCTAGGGTCTAGGTCTGGCTCTGTCCCTGACCTGCTGGGTGTCCTTGGCTGAGTCCTATGCCTGGCCCGTGCCTCAGTTTCCCCTCTCACGCTGTGCAGAGACGGGGACCCAATCTCAGCTGAAGCTCTAGGTGCTGCTGTAACACATCTAACAGCAACAAGGCTGCAGTGCAGCTGCGCCCAGCTGGCGAGCGCCCGACGCTGGCAGATGCTCCGGACGCTAACCGGACAGCTAGGCCAGGCCCGTGGGTTGGGTCCCTCTGGGGCCTTTGGAACGGACCAGCCCCCATCCCCCCCACCCATGCCTTGGAGCTCTGGGGTCAGGTAACAGGAGCCAGCCCCACAGAGCCCAGCTCAGACGCCCTTCATCTGAGCCCCACATACAGCACCCCACCCGCAGCCCCCTGCTAGCCCAGCCCTGGTCTCCCACACAGCCCTGCCAGTGCCCCTCACTCCCGACCTGCAGCCCCCCCCACAGCTCAGCCGGTGCCCCCCACTCCTGACCCGCAGGCCCTGCTAGCCCAGCCCTGCCCTCCCGCCACTCGGCCAGTGCCCCTCAATCCCGACCCGCAGCCGCCCCCGCACCCAGCCCAGCCCCGGGGCCCCCCAGCCATGTTGAGGCTGTGTTGGGGGTGTCTGGTGAGGTGGGGGGGGCTCGGCCAGGAGCGCAGCTCTCTGGCTACGCGGAGGCCGGGTTGAAGGGGCCGGTTAGGGGGAGCCGGCGAGGGAGCTCAGCAGAGGAAATACGCAAAGAATTCGCCTGGCTCGGGGCCAGCGGGTCAAAGGAACAAAGAGACAATTGTTTATATTGGGTCCTGCGGGGCCCGCACAGCACAGAGCCCTTTCCCAACCCGGACGCCAGGGTCCTCTGGGGAGGCCTGGACTCCCCCGTTCCCCAAAAGAGCCCGAGGCTGCCCCCCCTCAGCAGCACAGGGAGCAGGACGGGGCTCAGCCCAGCACCACAGGACTTGGGGGGCTCAAGCTGTGTCTAAGGGAGCCCCCATCTGCCTCTCCCCCCACCCAGCCCAGATCTGAACCCCGAGGTGCCCCACACTGAATCCAGCTCATGCCGCCCCCACCCTGCCAGCCGGGGGAGACACCCCCGAGAAAACTGCCCCAGCACCTCTACTCCTGGGGATCTCAGCATGCTGCAGACCCCATCCCCCTGCGCCCCCCCCCCCCGCTTCCAGAGGGCATCAGCCCCCGTCCCCAGAGCCCAGCTGGCGCCTCCACCCAAGTCTAACAAACACAAAGCAGGACTCCTGGGTTCTCTCCCCAGCTCTGGGAGGGGAGTGATGCCTAGCGGTTAGAGCAGGGGGCTGGAAGTCAGGACTCCTGGGTTCTCTCTACAGCTCCCACTCACCCTGTCACCTGGACCAAGCCCATACCTCAGTTTCCCCTTCTAGAAGGGGGCTCACAGGACTCTGCCAGAGCTCTTAAAGGTGCCGTGTTCTCCTGTGCTGCATTTGGGAGTGGGGGAGGGGCCTTCCCACTAAAGCAGGGGGACACTGAGGCACCAAAGGGAAGACTGCACCTGCTGCTTCAGTGGCTAGGCGTGGAACCCAGGTGTCCAGGCTCCCTGGGCTGGGGCTCACACCTCTGGGCTAGTGAGTGGGGAGATCCAGGCAGGGGACTGTCCTGAGGCCCCCCATCCTGCTAGCCCAGGGCTCATGGGACTGGCAATCAAAGGGGCTGCGAGGTGGGGCAGGGCAGGGCAGGGCACGGGAGGGAGGGAGGGAGGGACCCCTAACACTCTCACACCCATCCCCCCCACTGCTCTCAGCTGGTGCTGCCCCACATCCCTGGCTTCCCTCCCACCCTCAGGAGCGAAGCCTGGGGATTGGGTGGGTTTGAGCGGGGGTGGGACTGGGGGACTCCGGCCCAGCAGGGTCAGGGTTAAGTTTGTCAGTGGCTAATTAGAGCCCTTGGGTGAAAGAATCTGAATGCAGAGCAGTGGTGGGCCTGGCTGGGGGGTGGGGGGAGTGCCTGGTTCTCACTTTGGGGGGCACATGGCTCTCAGGGGACATGGAGGCACTCGGGGGGCATTCTGCTCTCCCCAGTATGACGGGGTAAAGGGGCGGGGAGAAGCAGGGCAGAGCAGACTGGCAGGAAGAGGGGGTGAGCGGCGAGCGAGGATGGGGAGCGGGACAGGGACCCCTCAGCCCTTCCTGTCTGGCACCCCTGACACGACTCTGCTGAGCCTCAGCCCTGTGTCCCCCAAGCCAGGACGGGGGGACACAGAGCGAGGCCCCCAGCCAGGCGAGGGGACATGTGAGTAGGGAGAAGGCAGGGTTGGGGCAGGAGTAACACAGGCGGCATAGTCTAGTGGTTAGAGCAGGCTGGCTGGGAGCCAGGAGTCCTGGGTTCTATCCCCAGCTTTGCAACCTCCCCTTTCCATGTTTCATCCCCCCCCACACACACACTCCCATGCCCCACACAATGGAAGAGCTGCACAGCACCTGGGGATGGATAGAGGGAGGTGTCAGGGGATGGATGGGTACAGGGTTGAGGCTCGGGATGGATGGATCGATAGAGGAGTATGGGGGGATAGATGGGTGTGCTGGGGGATGGATGGGTACAGGGTTGTGACTGGGGATGGATGGATGGATCAATAGAGGACTATGGGGGGATAGACGGGTGTGTCGGGGGATGGATGGGTACAGGGTTGAGGCTGGGGATGGAGGGATCGATAGAGGAGTATGGGGGGGATAGACGGGTGTGTCGGGGGATGGATGGGTACAGGGTTGAGGCTGGGGATGGAGGGATGGATCGATAGAGGAGTATGGGGGGGACAGACGGGTGTGTCGGGGGATGGATGGGTACAGGGTTGTGGCTGGGGATGGAGGGATGGATCGATAGAGGAGTATGGGGGGGATAGATGGGTGTGTCGGGGGATGGATGGGTACAGGGTTGAGGCTGGGGATGGAGGGATGGATCGATAGAGGAGTATGGGGGGGACAGACGGGTGTGTCGGGAGATGGATGGGTACAGGGTTGAGGCTGGGGATGGAGGGATGGATCGATAGAGGAGTATGGGGGGGATAGATGGGTGTGTCGGGGGATGGATGGGTACAGGGTTGAGGCTGGGGATGGAGGGATGGATCGATAGAGGAGTATGGGGGGGACAGACGGGTGTGTCGGGGGATGGATGGGTACAGGGTTGAGGCTGGGGATGGAGGGATGGATCGATAGAGGAGTATGGGGGGGACAGACGGGTGTGTCGGGAGATGGATGGGTACAGGGTTGAGGCTGGGGATGGAGGGATGGATCGATAGAGGAGTATGGGGGGGACAGACGGGTGTGTCGGGGGATGGATGGGTACAGGGTTGAGGCTGGGGATGGAGGGATGGATCGATAGAGGAGTATGGGGGGGACAGACGGGTGTGTCGGGGGATGGATGGGTACAGGGTTGAGGCTGGGGATGGAGGGATGGATCGATAGAGGAGTATGGGGGGGACAGACGGGTGTGTCGGGAGATGGATGGGTACAGGGTTGAGGCTGGGGATGGAGGGATGGATCGATAGAGGAGTATGGGGGGGACAGACGGGTGTGTCGGGAGATGGATGGGTACAGGGTTGAGGCTGGGGATGGAGGGATGGATCGATAGAGGAGTATGGGGGGGACAGACGGGTGTGTTGGGGGATGGATGGGTACAGGGTTGTGCAGCGCGCAGGCCGGCTCGCCGGAGGGGAGAAATTCAGACCCCCACTCACGGGACCCCCTCTGAGAAGGGGCAAAGGGGGGGACGAGGGGGAGACAGGGAACAGGGGAGGGCGCATCAGGGGTTAAGGAGCTTGTTCCCCTCCCCCGCCAGCGGGCTGTTGCTCTAACCTGGGGCCCTGTTGACACGGATTAGGCTGCGGGGTCAGGGGTCGCAACCTCGACAAGTGGAGCAATAAAGCCGCACGTGGCAGGCACGGGGCAGGGGTGGGACGAGCCAGGCCCAGCCCCCAGCCCAGGGGCCCACAGACCCTGCCCCCACCATGCCCCTGCCCTACCCACGCTGCCTTGGCCACCAGCCAGCACCTCACCAGCCGCGGCCCAGGCTGGGTTCTAGCCGGCTCTGAGGGGGGAGCAGGGTCCTGTAGTTAGAGCGGGGGGGCTGGGAGCCAGGACTCCTGGGTTCTATCCCTGGCTTTGGGAGGGGAGCAGGGTCCAGTGGTTAAAGCGGGGGGGCTGGGAGCCAGGACACTTGGGTTCTATCCCTGGCTCTGGGAGGGGTGTGCAGTCTAGTGGTTAGAGCAGGGAGCTGGGAGCCAGGATGTCTGGGTTTCACTCCTGATTGGCTAGGTGGCCATACATAAGTCCTAGTCCCTCCCTATGCCTCAGTTTCCCTTTCAGTAAACCAGGGGATAATGACACTGACCTAAATATGCCCCAGATGCTGATGTGGTCGAGTGCCAGCCCAGCTGGTCTCTGCCCCAACCCCCTGCCCACTGCTACCCCAGAGTCACCCAGCCCCTGCTCTGCCTTCTACCCGAAACTGCCTCTGCTCCCTCCCGGCCAGCCTGTGCCCCTGGGGGAGACACTGACAGCCCAGCCCAGCCTCTGGAGCCACCACACGGGGTCTGGGTGCCCAGGGCACCTGGCAGAGTCAGCCTGCTCCCAGGGCTCATTTACTAACAGCCTGCCAGGCCAAGGGGAAACTGAGGCAGAGAGAAGGTATGACTTGCCCAAGGGTATGCCATGAATTGGTGACAGGGCTGGGAACAGAGACCAGGAGTCCTGACTCCCCGCCCCCTGCTCGACTCCATTGCCCTCCCGGAGCTGGGGACAGAGCCCACCGCCCCCCATCTCCAACAGCTCTGAACACTAGAGGGCACACTCTCAGCCCAATCCCCAGCACAACCAGTGTTGACCTGGACAGCGTGTCCCCGACAGGGGCTGCTCAGGGACATCCCCCAGGCAACACCAGCACAGCCAGGCCTCCCTCCTGCCAGGCTGGGCAAAGACCCCAAATAATGGATCACCCTCCTGACCTGCAGCCCCCGCTAGCCCAGCTCTGCCGGTGCCCCTCAATCCCAACCTGCAGCCCCCTGCTAGCCCAGCTCTGCCGGTGCACCTCAATCCCGACCCACAGCCCCTTGCTAGCCCAGCTCTGCCGGTGCCCCTCAATCCCGACCCTCAGCCCCTCTTGCCCCCGAGTGGAGACACCCTGTAGTGCTAGATGCCAAAGCTGCCAGGTTGGGTTTAGACAGAGAAAAGCAAACTCAGTGCACTTGTGATGGGGGCAGATGGGGTGCCGGGTCCGAAATGACAACAGTCTTGGCTATCTCCCGTCTCCCCCACGTTTCACCCGCTAGTGCCCACCTGCAAAGCTGGCTCGAGAGCCCCAGTCGTCTCCAACTTGGGGCAGGACCCGCCCCCCTGAACTTTGCATCAAGAACGTGTCTGAAACTTGCCTCCATTCCTGGGCATCAGCCACCGTGCGTTCTCCCGAGCCTGGGGCAGCCGCCCACCCACCCTGCCAGCACGTGGACACCCATAACCGCGTTCAGGTCCCCCCCCAGCTGCTAACCCCTCCTGGCCGGGGCCCGAGGGGGCGGGGGACTAAGGCAATGGCATAGCAGGTGTCACGGCGGTGAATTCACAGATTCCCAGAGTCAAAGGCCACAAGGGGTGACGGTGCTGGGGTGGGGGTTGGAGGGGAGGCCTGTCACTGCATGCCTCTGGGGCTGTGTTGTTTGGCCTGTCGGGTGTGGAGAGGGGGCCAGAGCAGCGGGGAGGAAGGAGGGGGGCGAGGGTAGGGGACGGACGGACTTGGCATTTTCTTGCACTAGCACAAGTGGTTTTAACATTGTCTCATCAAACCCGCAGCCCTGCCCTGCAGCACAGCGCCCCCTAGCGCCCTGCTGGGGCAGTGGGTCAGCACTGACTGAGGGGAGAGCGCCCCCTACCCAGCCCTGCCCTGCAGCACAGCGCCCCCAGCGCCCTGCTGGGGCAGTGGGTCAGCACTGACTGAGGGGAGAGCGCCCCCTACCCAGCCCTGCCCTGCAGCACAGCGCCCCCTAGCGCCCTGCTGGGGCAGTGGGTCAGCACTGACTGAGGGGAGAGCGCCCCCTACCCAGCCCTGCCCTGCAGCACAGCGCCCCCTAGTGCCCTGCTGGAATTTGTGGTGTTATCCCCAAGGGAGACATCCCCCAAATCCCCTCCCCTTCCTCCTCCCAGCCGGTGCCTGCCTTTCGCTGGCAGAGCTCAGCAGAGGGGACGTGTGTGCGAGCTCCCAGTGCCAGGGGATCGCGGCTGCATCACCGGGGGGGTGAGAGCCCAGGGCAGCATTGGGGAGCCCCGCACAGGACACTGCGGCACTTCTGGGGGCCGAGGTTTGAGAGGGTCATTGCCGGATCAGAGACGGGGAGAAGAGCCACAAAACAACTCGAGGGCGGAGAAAACACCCACCGGCCCTGCTCAGTGCTGCGGCTGGACGGAGAGGGGCCGTGACCGCAGGGCGTCAGCAGCTGCCCGCGGAGGAGACCCCGGGTGCAAAGGGTCCCGGGGGGACAGCGGAGAGAAGCAGAACAAGAACCAGGGCTGGAGGCTAAAGCCAGACCTGGCTCAGTTACAGACCCGGTGCCGGCTGGTGGCCAGGCGAGCGATTAGCCGGTAGAACAGACCCCCAGGGAGCGAGGAGTCCCCCCCTCAGGCCATCTCCAGGCCCAGCCTGGCCGCCTTGCAGGAAGCTGCGTGACCCAAGGCAGGGGCCGGGGCTCATTCGGGGCATGTGGGTGGACGTCTCTGGCCTGTGCCAGCCAGGAGGGCCGACTGGACTGTCTCCCGGCCCCTGGTGCCTTTGACTCTGGCTCTCCGGCACGCCTCCTGCTGGGCAAGTGCCGAACGCTCCATCGCGAGCGGGTGCCAACTCCCCGGGCTGCAGGGAGGGGCCTCTCTCCACGCGGGCAGGGCCGAGTGCCAGCGATGCCCTAGCCCCCCGCCGCCTGCCTCGCCCGCCTCTCTGGACTCCCAGATGGCCCCTGGTGCAGCCCAGCAGCTGCTGCTCAGGGGAGCCGAGTGAGAGGCTCCCCGATGGCCCCAGATGGACGGCGGGGGGAGGGAAGAGCCTCAGCTCAGGACCTGCTTCCTAGCATGGGTGGGGAGGGGCTCAGTGGCTGTCCCCACACCCCATGCCAGCTGCCTTATGGGGTCAGGGGAAGATTGGTTCCCTCGTCCAACTCCCTCCTCTATGCTCCCCCCGCCCCCTAAACCCCTTCACAGCAAAACGTGCCCCCGCCCCCGAGCTCCCTCCTAGCTGGGCTCCCCTGAGAGACACAGGCCGAGCAAGCCCGCTGCAGCCGGGACCATACCCGCTGCATTCGCCCCGCGCCCGCTGCACACACACTGTGCCCATCCGCGCCTGCGTTCCCTCTCTAGCTGGCCCTGCCTTCGTCTCCACACGTGTGCATGCAACAGCCAGCCAGGGCCCTTGCGCTGGGCAGGGTGGCTGGGAAATACCCCCCCACTGGCATCGTGGCAGGCACAGACCTGCTAATGAAGGGGAATTTTCTGCCCCGAGTCGAAAGGGGACGAGCGGCAGAAGCCAAAATCCACCTCCCCTGGCACCCAGCAAGCTCCAGCCTGCTCCGCCAGCCCAGATCCCCACCTCAACCCACTGCTCTGCCACCTCGCCTGACAGCAGCGGGCTCTGCCCAGCGGGGCTCACAGGGGCCTTTGGTCTGGAACGAGCATCAGAATCCCAGGGAATGGGAAAGGCTCTTCTCCGGTCTGCCCGAGGTGAAGGGGGTTCAGGGAAGGAGGCCAGGAGCTAAGGCCAGCTGGAGGGTTTAGGGAGGGAAGCTGGGCACTAGGGGGAGGTCGGGGTGTAGCCCCCTGCTGTCCCATCCATGGCTCCCCGCAGAGCTTTGCCACCTTAAATAAAAATACCTCACTCCCGACCCACAGCCCCCTTTCCCCCCCAGCTCTGCCAGTGCCCCACACTCCCGACCCGCAGCCCCCCCACTAAAACATCCAAATGGCGATGTCAAACCAGGCTGGTTTTGCATCAACCAGGAAATAGGAGGGTCTCACCCTCTCATTGCCCCTTGTATCACTCAAACTGGTAGCTCCGAGTTCTTTCCCCAGAAGTACCCTGGCCAGGACGTTACCACCCATCCCCACAACAGCCCAGCAATAAAACCTGCCTTAAGAATATACCGACTTCAGAAAATACCACTACCTTACACATGACCAACGAAACAAATAAAAATACCACCTTAACAACGAAGGCTCCAGTTTTCAAAGGAGCCGTCCCAGACTAAACACTGCCTTACAATGTAAAGCATCACCTTTAAAAAACGACTGCCTTAAAAAAATAGCATCTTTCTGAAATAAAAATACCACCTTAAACAACTAAAATACCACCTTAAAATAATAAAATACCAACTTTAAATAGTCTTAAATGAATAAAATATCACCTCAAATTGTATACCACCTATACAATTAAAAATACCACCCTAAAATACCTCCTTAAATGGATTGAAATAGAACCTTGACATAATATACCACATTGAAATACCTCTTTAAATGAATAAAAATGCCACCTTAAAATACCTCCTTAAATAAATAAAAATACTACCTTAAAAGAATAAAATACCACCTTAAAAATACCACCTTAAATAAAAATACCACCTTAAAATACTGCCTTTAAAAAAATTAAAAAGCCACCTCCAAAATGATTTTTTAAAACACCTTAAAAAGCCGCGCGGGCACAGAGGGCACAGCCAGGCGGGGGTGAGGGGTCGCAGCTGTGCCCGCTCTGCATTTGAAGCATCTGAGCACCAGTCTTTTTGCAGCCGCTGGCTCTTCTATGCCCCTTGCCCCTCTGCGGCCAGCCTGGCGCGGCTGCCCAATAGCAGCCCTTGTGCCCGGGTGTGGCCTCCTCGGAGCAAGTCGATGGCAAGGCTGGTGGGCTCAGAAAGGGCAGTCGCTGTTCGGAGAGCACACAGCGGCCTCTGAGCCTCCTGCAGAGACATGGGGGGGCCTAAGCCGGCACCGGGTCGTCAGCACAGCAGGGGTGCCCTGGCCAGGGCGCTGCTGCCCCCACCCATTTCAGGTGCCAAGCAGGGTGGGGATTGGGGTGGCTACACAAATGCCAGGTTCCAAAATTCAATGTAAACTTTACCAGAGACCCACCTCCCGGGCTCAGCCTGAGCCACAACCCAGTTCCCACGGGACCGCTGAGCACAGGCCCGTCCTTCCCTGGCCCATTCACAGGTCTGGACAGGGAAAAAAAGGGGTCATGGGGGATTCTCCGGCCCTGGGAATTTGGCAAACAAGGTGGGATGGTTCCCAGTGCAAACTGGAACGAGCTCAGGGCCGTTCTCTGGCCTGGCGGCTCCAGCAGCTCAGACTGGCTGATCTCTGGCCTTCGTATCTAGGAATCGAACAATCCCTGGCTGCCCTGCTCTCCAAGCCGATTGCAAACCTGGGACACTTGGCAGGGGGGCCCAATGTATGGGATCTAGGACAGTCACCAGGGTTCAGGTGACCTTGCTTGGCACGGCCGGGTTAGGAGATGTAGTTGTGAGGGGCAGGAGGTACTGGTACTCCATTGGCAAGCGACGCTTGGCAGCGTAGCCTAGGGGACAGAGCACTGGACTGGAACTCGTGTGACCCAAGATCTATTCTTGGCTCGGCCATTGGCCTGCAGGGTGACCTCGAGCAAGTCGCTGCCCCACTCTGTGCCTCAGTTTCCCCACCTGCACCCCCTTTGTGACATGCTTGAGACCCCAACTGCTCAAAGCAAGGGGTGGTTGCTATTGCAAGGTCTGAGCCCCAGCAGCACG
This sequence comes from Natator depressus, assembly GCF_965152275.1. Taxonomy (NCBI): domain Eukaryota; kingdom Metazoa; phylum Chordata; order Testudines; family Cheloniidae; genus Natator; species Natator depressus. Next base: position 24,139,787 of record NC_134253.1, read on the forward strand.
ATCTCCGCTCTCCCGGAGAGAAAGCCCCTGACGCACACACTCGCGCAGGCACCATTCTCCCTGTCCCGCTGCGAGCCGAGCTAGCAGGGAGCCTGTCTGCTCCGGTGCCCGTGGCGTTCCAGGGTCGCAGACGGCGCAGCAGGTGGCGGGGGCAGCTGCTCGCCCGGGACCTCTCTGGGAGCCGTGTTCTCGCCACGCACCTCTGCTGGCAGCCGGTGCGCCCTGGGAAAGGGGCCTGCCACTAAGAGCAGCAGCAAACACCTGCTAACAGCCCAGCTCCGGCTCGCCAGGGCGCTTGGCCCAAGCACAGAGCCCTGGGAGGGGAGCTGACGCCCAGCCAAGCAGAAAAATTCACAGGCCAGGCATGGGAAAGCAGGGGGCTGCTGGGGAGCAAAGCGGGCAGCAAGGACACCTGAGGGCATTGGCTCCCCCCCTTAACTTGGGGCTGATTTGGGGGGGGCTCGGCTGAGCTCACCCCATGCGAGAAGGTTTGTGTGTGTGAGATGGGGGGGGTGTCTCAGCAGCTCTCCGTGTGCATGTGAGGGTGTGTCTCAGAGCAACCGTGTGCACCCGTGACCCTGCACATGTGTCTCCACCCTGCCGCTCCTCAGCCAGCACGTGGCGCGTCTGCCCCTCTGCAGCTTTTGTCTCTGTGTCTTTGTGGGCGTTGGCGCACGGAGCGCTGTGTCAGAACACGTGACGTTAGCGTGTTAGCGCGTGTGGTGGGCATTTCTCTCCACGGCATCTCTGCACGTGTGGGATGTACCCCGGGGGGATACTGCCCCCTCGTCTGTACAGCTCCCAGCCCAGACCCCATCCACCCCGGCCTCACACTCCCCCACAGGAGAAGTCTTTGCTTGGGTTTAAACTAGTGATGCAGGACACTTTTGAAGCCTGGCTCTGAAATGCACCACCTGGACTTTCCCCTGCAGGTGGCCAGTCCAGTTCCGACCCTGGTGGGCGCTTCTGAAAGTCGCCCTTTGTCTCGGACGAAGGGAGGTGAAACAGGTTGGTTGGATTTCAGTCCAGCTCCCAGCAAGACAAGGCAGCCAAAACGCCGTACCCCTGCAGCAGCGAGGCCAGGGCCAGCTCCGCTTTCCCTTGAGAGACACACAGAAGCTTCCATCCTCGAGCTACCGAGCCAGCCCCTTTCGCCAGCACATCCCTGCTTCAAATCATGTTCTTAACAATACACCTGCTGCTTCTGAGACTGACCCAGATGCTGGGCATTTCCAGCACCTCTCTCTGTGTCATTTATTTCAGTGCCCAAAGAAAGCTCTCTAGGCCGGCTGATTGCTAAAGTACCAGGCCAGCCCCACACAAACTGCCCAGTACTCTAACCATGGTCACCCCCCCAATTACATGAAGCACCTTCGGGGTGCCAGGGTTCATCGGGGAATGCACAGAGAATGGCAGGGATCTTTTATAGCCAATATTCTTATTTCTGCTTTGTCAATAGCCGAGAAACCACAGCCCCACGTGCTAAGGGGGCCGCTTTCATCACGACTCTACAGGAGTAGAGCAAAAAAATCATAACTCGTAGGAGGGGCCAGATGTATAGAGACACAACAGCTCTGATTTGCATCTCCGTTACATGGGGGTGAATCGGGTGTCACCCCACTCAAGCCAAGGAAGATCTCCCAAGATTAAGGCTGGTGTGAATCTGCCCCTAGTGTTTCATTCCCATCTCGCGCCGGTTAAACATATGCAACTCCATTAGCTTCAAGGCAGACCGTCCTAATTTACACCCAGTGCAAAGGTTAGATCAGATTCTAGATACAGATTTAACCGGCAGCAGCTTTTCATGACACTCTAATGAGATATTGAGCCACACTGTCGGAGCTCTTTCCGTCCGGAATAACAGCAATTTTGTGCAATGATGCTACTGGGCTAGATTTGTGGATAGATTTGGATATGGGACACCTAGTGCTACAGAAAGGCGAATGATTTTGCATAAAGCTGGCCGTATCTTTCGTGTTACAAATTATTTCTATGGGATGGTAAAAAAGGGATCAATAATACGTACCAGTACATAATGGCCACATTCTAATATAGAGATGATATTTTTGTACCATACCATATTGTATCAGAATGTTTCAACATTAGCCCCATGAAACCGTATCGAAATTAAACAATTCAACCAAAACATTCTGATGTTCCCGAACTGAAATTTTTTGGCCTTTCTGCTCCACAAGAAATTGCAAATGTCCAACTTTACATTCTGATTCAGAATGAAAACAACTTTTGGAACGTCAGAACTTCCCGCCGAATGAAAACTCCGTTTTCCAGACAGCTTTAATTTCTCTCCCTCTCTCACACACACACAAACACACACACACAGAGTACACGAGGAAGGTATTATATGATTCACAGCTTTTGTCTCAGACTTGTGATCTGTATTATATCACTGGAGTAGATTCTAGGGGTAGGATCTACTGTATCAAATTCCTGGTCCATTTACCACCACACTCGTGGGTTTGAATTGTGTCAGCGTTCTGATGTCGGATTTGATTCTCACAAGAAGCATGGCAGAATTATTGTCTGCCGTGGTTTCTTCAGATGGCAGATTTCATATCTGCCGTCTGTGTTTTGATCAGCGGCTGCTGATACCGCCTGGACTCGTAGGCTGATTTAGTGCATCAAAGCCACAGAGCGTGCGGACCCTATCGGCAGGGTACTGGGCTATATTTTTAATTTGCCACGCTCAGCATTATTGTGGCTTATTCATGTATGTGCCCAAAGATATACTTGGAACTTCAGAAGGCGAAAGTTTCTACCTTAAAAAACCTAATAGCCTGACCCTACAAACATTTCCCACCCGGATTGATGGAACTGCTCACCCCAGGAAGCACTACACCTGGTAGGCAGTGCTGGACCCCTGAAGACTGGCTTCCGTTCGGGATGATGCTAATGCACCTGGCAAAGACAGAGCCTGAATCTGCCATGCTCTTGCACTCCAAAGCCACCGCAGTGGCATTCAGGCGTCCCACCCTGCCTGCCTGGAGGGTTGATCTGAACAATCAACCCAGCGCCCGCCTGCTGCAGCCAGATGTGCCCACGAGGGGCACTGCATCCCAAGCAGGTGGTGACAGAAGCTACCTTGCTCTCCCACCAGGCTGCCGGCGTGGCTCAGGCCTGGCGCTGCCACACCGAGCGGCTGAACTTAGCCCTGGATGGAATGGGCTGATCGTCAGGGAGCACCCACTGAGGCCAACGGGAGCCGCAGATGCTCTGAAAACCTGCCCATTTTATTCAGGTGTCTCACTCAAAGCCCCCAAGTTCGATCTATGGAAAACCAGGGACCAGTGCTGAGAATGGCATCACCCGCTCAGGTGGGGCCAGAGGGCCAAGCGGCTCTGAGCGCCCAAACCAGCAGAACCAGCCTATCTCGGGCCCTGCATCTTCAGAAAATCCAGCCATTAAGTGAGATTCAGGACCTGTCGGGCCCAGGGGAAAACCCGGCCCTTGCTTAGGAGCCTATGGGGAGCCGGGCTCTTTGGAAGATTCAGCCCTGACTGTAGAGGCTGAGAGCTGGGAAATCTAGCCCCAATGGGGCCTTTTACCCAGACATCTGAGCATCCACAAACCCCGGCCAATGCCCAGGGGAGTCGCTCCACACTCCCCAGATCCAGCCCACGGTGCTCCTTGGACAGGAAGACGCGTAGCAAGTTCGGCTGCAAAGTCCGGGACTAAGGCAATTTACACGAGTGATCTGAAATGTACGCAGTGGTGTAACCTATGGTATGCACCCACCACAGGTTTAGACACAAAGCGTCCGTGTGCACATCTGTAGACATACGCAAACACACACACTAGTGCCAAACTGGAAAGAGTCCCAGAAGAGCACCAACGAGGGATCTGAGGTCAGAAAAGCTGACAGAATTGGGCTTGTTTAGTCTGGAGAAGACAGAGCGGGGCTGATAACTCGCTTCCCATATGTGAAGGACTGGTATAAAGAGGACGGGGATCAATTGTTCTCCAGGGCCACTGAGGGCAGGACAAGAAGTAGTGGGCCAGGGAGATGAAGGTTAGAAATTAGGGAAAACTTCTGAACTCCAGGGCTAACTGAGCACTGCCCAAGTGACCGAGGGAGGCGGCAGAGTCCTGGCATGGGAAGGTTTTCAGAACAGGCCAGACAAACCCCTGTCAGGAATGGTCAAGATTTATTTGGTCCTGCTTCGGTTCGGGGCCATGGGCTAGGTGGTCTCTCGAGGTCCCTTCCAGCCTGGCATTTCTATAGCGCACGCAGTTCTAGGCACACACAGACCATCGCTTCTTGCAGAGACCCTCAGAGCAGATCAGTGTGTCCTTAACTCAGGTTAAAACAGCAGGGAAGGTGCAGCAAGGGAGTTTGAACTCGGGTTCACGCCTGCAGGGCGGCCTGGGGTTGAACATGAGCTGCCAAGTCTTCCCGGCTATTTTAACCGGAGCTAAGAACACACCGCTGGCTGTTTGCAGACGCCCCTCCGAGATGTCTCCCTCCTCTGCCCCAGGTCTCTCATCCTCCGCGGCCTCTGGCACAGGAGCTCCGTGGATTGCACAGGACACACACACGCTGAGGATCTGGCCCTGGGAGGCCGAACTGGCTGCTGACTTGGGGAGTTGCACGTCATACCAGACCCTTGCTATGTGCACAGTGCATGTTGCTACAAGGTACAGAGCTGAGCTAGACAAAGCAGCCGCACAATCCACCGTCACCATCTCAGCCCCACAATAGAAGGGAGGAAGCGCTGCGGCCCTCCGTGGCACGAAGAGGAAGGGGTTAACACCCAGCTCTCAATCTTAAACAGCTCCCCCTGTCTGGAGATTTTCTTGCAGCCCCAGCTGCTGGAGTCATGTGAGGATGGAGGAATTGCAGGATACACATCATAATCACGACCTAGCGCTTATCTAGAGCTTTGAGTCCATAGATCTCGAAGCTCTTTACAAGGGAGGCAGGATCGTTAACCCTCATGTAAACTGAGGCACAGGCAACTTTAATTATTTTCACTTCCAGAGAGAAAAGCCAACAAACCCCACAAACCCAGCAGTGAGGCCAGTGCAGGGCTGAGAGCTCCTAGGGGGACTACTAGGGAGGGAGTGGCCTGGGGTTGGGGCAATCCACTCTGCTCCCCCAGCTCATCAGCCCTGGGCATGGCCCAAGGAGTATCAGCTAAGAGCAAAGGGCTGGACAGAGAGGTGGTGGCAGGCTGCAGAACGGCCTATTATGTGAGACACTGACCCAGCCCTGGGTGTATCACCAGAAAAGGAACAGCAGGGGACAATCCGGCCCTGGACAAGCTAATCCAACAGGTCTTTGCAAGCTCGAAGCAGCAGTACCCTGAAATACGACGCTCACCAGGCGAATTCCCGTCTCCTGGCACCACAAAGAAAAACAAGGCTCCCTTGGCTATTTTTACAATTTGATGGATTTTTAAATTTAGCTGCCTGCTCCCAAGCGCTGGCTGGGCCTTTTAAAGAATTTGTCTGTTGTTTTTGTCCTTTTTCTTGGAAATTCATGAGGTGATAACACAGCGTTCTGTCCACCCCCACAGCCGGCTGAAGAATCAGAGATACAAACAAAATCTCAGTGCAGCCACCGCTCACAATTTTGTTGTGAGTCTGGCCCTGGCTGGTGTTTCTCTAAAAGCCCCAGCTGCTGGAGTCATGTGATGATGTGAGAATCAAAGGTTTCATTACAAGGAAACTATAACAATAATATTAATTCCCTAGCTCTTATCTAGCACGTTTCACCCAGCAATCTCCATGCGCGTTACGAAGGAGCATTGTCCCCACTGTACAGGTGGGGAAACTGAGGCACAGGAGGGCAAAGTGACTTGCCCAAGGTCATCCAGCAGGCCAGTGGCAGAGCCAGGAACAGGACTTGGGAAAAGTTCACCCAGTCCCAACTTGCTCAGAGGGCAAACAAAGGGAATCCCCAGTTTATTATTTCTTAACTTCATTGATTGTAAGGGGCAGACAGGACCCCGTGAGCATCTAATCATCTTCCCATATTGAACCCATCACTTCAAGCCATGGTGTTGCCAGTGATCTCGCTATACTGGGTGGGTGTTTTTAAATCCCCAGCTCCTGGAGTCCTGGGATAAAATGAGGGTCTCGGCTTTCATCTAACAAAAAGCAGACGTTTCTAGGCCTTGTCAGTGCAGAAAAAAGCTTGAAAATGTGTGTTGTCTGCAGCTGTAAAGGCCCAAACCCCAAAGGGAGAGAAAACCCCCCCCATTACTGATTTTTAAAGAAATCTCGTGATTTTAATGCCAATCTCACAATTTTCTGATGGGGAGTCCCGCAGCTGGGGCTGGGGCTACCGGGCTTCCACAGATCTTCTAGAAACATGGCCAGCCGGGACTGGTTTTAAACACCTCATTATTTTTTGAGGGCCTTACTCACGACTTTTGATCACTTGGTGCAGAGGACACGGGAGTTTGGGGCCCATTCTCTGGCTCTCTCCTCCTGATCTCAGCGGCGCTTGCTTTCCACAGATCCAGAAGTATATTGCACCCACGAATGATGTATCAGCATTCGTTATAAATAGACTTGGCAGAATTCAGGGTTTTGTATAATTTTCGATAGAATATGAATGTTTATTTTTAAGCCTTTTTTCTGTTTTTTATCTATTTAAATGTTCACAGTTGTGCAAAATTACGAGTTTTAGCGTTTTCTCTTTATATTTTCATCCATTTAAATTTTCACAGTTGTGGGAAATCGGGGGGACAATTGGGGGGAGCCCAATCAATAATTATATAATGACAGGAGACGCTAAGATTCAAAAAGTTAAAGCTTTCTAACCGTTAAAACACAAACTGTCATCACCACAAGTCCACATCTCCAAAGTAAATATCCTTAAAGCAAACTTTCATATGTTCTCACACAGCCGTTCTCGTACTTTGCCTTGCTGCCAATTTTGATTATCGTCGACAGAAACATTTTTTCTGCGAAACTGACATTTACCGACACTCGCTGATAAAAGTCAAATCCTTCCAAGTCTAGTTGTAAGCCACGGTGGCAAGCGCCCGCATGGCCGCAACCCATTCCTCTCGTGCCCCCAGGAGCTCTCAAATCCAGCAACCCAACTTAGATATTTTAGTTAACATAATTAAACAAGAAAAGAAAACTAGCCTGGATTCAGGAAAGAATAAAGCAAGCAGTTAGGGATAGAGAGCAGGACAAAAAATCAAACCACAATTAATCTAATTTGTGTCAAATATAATTAATAGAAACCAAACCCCCAGGTAATTCTATTAATGCAATAATAACACTGCTCATGTTAGTAGCATGGATCATTTTCCCCCAGGCATTTGAAATTTATGGGGTAATTGCAGCTGAGTAGAGAGGGATTTCTGCTGGATTATCGAAAATTGCTGCACTTTTGATGCATTTTGAAGTCATGTCACTGGCACCTGGAGAATCTGGAAGGGCATATTTGGTAAATCTAAAGGAGTGAATCAATGCAAGTCCTATAACGATCATTACTGGGGCCAGTCTTGATGAGCTACACCTGCATAGATCCGGACGGATGCTGCTCTCCCATTTACACGTCACAAAGTGTAGGAGAACATACCAGGAAGACATTAAAATCCGACGATGTTACATCAGTGCAAATGAGAACAAAACCGGGAAGGAAGTTTGTATCTCTTTAATTTTTCCAAAGAGCCTACCCCCCGTCGAGAGAACGACACCAGCTCCACCAAGCTGCAAGCCACTGGGAGAGCGCATTTATGTTTAATAAATATTACTGCTCGTTCTGCTTCATTGGTTCCTGCATGAGAGAAGGGGCAATCAGGGACAAGGGGGTTTCTGGGAAGGGCTGATCGGGATGGAGCCACAGACCCAACCCACGATCAACGCTAATTTCTGAGTAAATATCCCACTGGACATTAAAAGGGACCAGGCAAGACTTTGATTTGCTAAGATCAAATGCGCCTCTGTCCTCATCGGCCCTTTGGAGAATCCGGTTCAGCGTCTCTCCACCATGGCCCCCGAAGCTTCCAGGGCCGACAGCTAGGCAAAAGGTGAGGCAGAAAAGCTTCTGGGAGCAGCACAGATTAGTCGGCCCTGATCTGGGCACCCCCCAACCTCAGCCCATTAACCAGAGGGTTGGGCTTAGGATCTGAATTTTGCAGCTTCGTCCTGTTTTCTTGTTAGAATCTAGAATTGAGTCAAAGGATCAGAGATGTGGGAAGGGGAATGAGCCCAGTAACAGGTCGTTTGGTTTCTCCAAGCAACTGAGGGGGCAGGGGACATGGAGCCCTGGTAACCCCCTGGGTGGGGCCTGTTGGATCCCCTCCCCAGAACGGGAACGGCAAATCACAAACAGTAGGGAGAGCTTTGTAAAACTTAACCAAACATTCTCAACACAAACTGCAGATCCTGGGGTGCGGGTCCATTGGTATCCCGGTTCTGGGTACTTTTCACCCCAGCTGCGTCCCCCTGGGAAACGCTGCCCCAGTCCCTTTTCCCAGTAATATTCCCAGAGGCTGAAGACAGCAGCCAGGGTCAGCTCAGAGTTGGGGAGGAGGAGATCTCCCTGCACAAGGGAGCTCCACCAACCCGACACAAGGCACCTCAGCAAGGGTGGGCCCGAGGCGCCTGGCTCCAGCGAGGCTGCAGGAGGGGAGACGCTGGGTCACAGGCAGCCAACCCCTCCCCGCAGTGCTGACGACCATGTGATGGAGATCAGGGCACCCGGGCCAGGTGCGCCGGCTGCATTCTGTACCGTGCTCAGCGTCGTGGCAAGCGAGCGCCATGCTGGCCTGCGGCCCAGCCCCACCCTGCGAGACACAAGGCTAAGCCCAGTGGGGGAGGACAGTGATCCCCAGAAGGGCAATTCCCTGCCCTTCCTCTCAGGCTTTATTGCCGTGGGGTGCAGGGGGCGTGGGGCCGCCTGCTCCGTCCTTCCAAGGCCCCTGTTTTCCACAGTCCCGAGATGCTTTGCAAACAATTAACCCTCCCAGCCACTCCCGCAGGCAGGCTGGCAGGGGATTGACCCCACCACGGTCACTGAGCAAGCCAGTGACACCAGGGAAAAGCCTAGTATTTCCCGGCTTTAACCCGCGAGGCCCTACTGCCAGATTAGGGAGATAAGCCAGGAGTCCTGATTCCCAGCCCCCACTCCCCCACTCAACCCCACCCCCGTCCCAGAGCAGGGAGAGAACCCAGGAGTCCTGACTCCATAGCCCACTGCTCTACCCAATAGACACCACTCCCTCCCCTCTGAATAGTCGTAGATGGCTCCTCCCTGGGCTCCCCGCTCCACCGGAGACGGGCTGTCACTTCATGCCGAGCGCTGATTATTGGGTTTTGTGACCAACACTGCAACGCCCGTTCTACGCGGTGTGGCTCTAATGAGCCCCCTGAACATGCCGAGGGCTGTTTGGTTCCCCTGGGCAGTTCTTGTCACCATCTCGAAGGTGGCCACGCTAACGAGCGTTAACCAAGCTCCACTTTTCCTGATGCGCTGCGAACCGGTCCTTTCAAAACTGATAAGCAGAGCCCCACTCGTCTGCCTGCGACGCGGGCAGGGGCACAGGCAGAGAGCGCCAGCTGTGGGACGTGGGTCTGTGGGGGGCTGAATCGGGGTCCACATTCAGAAGGCGCTTTTCCCAAGCTGCCTCTGCCCTGGGTATCACAAGATGGCGGCAGCGTCTCCGCCGAGAGCCACCGCGCTCCCTTTCAAGATGCCCGGTGCCAGGCACCAGATTGAAATGCTGGCAGTTACATCTCCCCCTCCTTCCCGGCACCCAACTACCGAATCCCAAACTGTCAGGCCAAGGCAGCCGCTTGCCGTTCGTTTTCAGAGCAGCCTGTCCCAGGGGGGTCTATGGGCATTGGCCAGGCCGCGCCAGGGGTGTCTCCGGGGGCCAGAGTGGTGTCATGCCATGTCCCACACTGGGTACAGAGTCACGGCTGTCTGGCAGAAGGGAGAGTTGGCATCTCCGCTCCCTGAGCCAGGGGCATAGGAAAGACTGGCCATTACGCAGGCCACCCCAGCCGCCCTGACATACAGCTCCCAGATGGTGGCAGCATCTCTTAGAGGGCAAAGGGGAGTTCCCCTAGGCGGCGTTTTATTTAATGCCAGTGGCTGGCACCCGTATGACCGGGCACAGCTGGAGGGACGGTTACCTAGGCAGGCGAGTCTCCCAGAAGCGTAGCTGGGGTACACAGAGATTATCCACTTCTCATGTGGGGACCATGGAGGTGAGGTCAGTTCCCCCGGGTCCTGGAGTCACCTCGAGCCCGTGGTCGGCAGGTCTGGAGCAGCAGGCTGCCTCCTGGCCTGCCCCGGCGGCTAGCAGGCCTGGGATGAAGGGATGCGACTCCTGGAGACGCCGGCCGTTCAAACCGAGCGGGGATGCACGGACTCAGAGCCCCAGAGCAATCAGGTGCCAAGTCCCTTGCCATAGGACACAGCCAGCACAAGGGGGGGTCCTTGGGCAGCTGCCTCATGACCTGAACAGCGACAGACCCGGCCGGCGGTAATGTCACTTGGACGACATCATATTGGGACCCCATGGGACTTGAGACAGTCAAACTCAGTGACCTTCCCTCCCCCGCCACCTCCACCCCATGGCCAGATCCGCCCACACCCTTCTGACAGCCTGGCCGCACTTCCCAGCTCCAGGCCTGGGGGCGTTCTGCCAAGGGGCGCAGCCATCGGCCCCCAAACAAACCCCAGAGGGTGCGACTCCAAACTAGCGCCACTGGCTGGCACATGGGACCGGGTCTTCCCCCCCCACCGGGCGGCTGGAACTGCCACCTGGGGCCGGGCACTGATTCGAGGCCGCGTTAACGACAGAAGAGCTGGTCTGGGGCTTTTGTGCCGGCCATGAGCGGAGGTCACAAGCCTTGATCGTTACGGTTAATTTCACGGATGCAGGGCAAACGAAGGAAGTGAATGGGTGAGTTAGCTCCGGCGGGTGACGTCCTGCCGGCCGGTTTAGGAACCCGCTCTTCCGACCCGGAAAACCCAGATCCCGACACTTCCGGCACAGGACGCTGAGGGCTTGAGGGGCTGCACTGCAGCTGCAAACTCTCCCCTTACCCCAGGTCCCGTCGATTCCCGCGCCCCCCGCTGCCCCCCAGCCCCCCTCCCTCCAGCCCAGCGAGGCCCGGGGAGAGGCGCTGTTACAGCCGGCTGGACGGCCGACCTGGGGGCTGCAGGCTGGGGGTGAGGAAGAGGAGGAACAACCCCTCCGACCCCCTCCGGGCAGAAGGGGAGGGGCAGAGCCCTGGCTCACGCTGGGAGGGCTCCCCCGGCACAGCCGGCCTCCCGCCTGCCTTGGGAATGAAAACAAACAAGGAATAAAAGAAGGCTTTTGTGGCGCGGTGTTGACACGGCCGGGGCCTGTGAAAGGACCTTTCAAACTGGGCACCTAGGCAGGGAAACCAGCCGAGCCCTGGCCGGGCAGCTGATTCCGGGCAGCTGGCACATCACACGTAGCGGTCGGGCCTGGGGACCATCGCATTGAGAGCTACAGCCAAATCTTGCCAGGGCACAAGCCAACTGGGTACCAGCCCCCAGCTCTGGCCGGTGCCCTGCCAGACCCTGCCCGCCCTGCGCTGGGTACCAGCCCCCAGCTCTGCCCGGTGCCCTGCCAACCCCTGCTCGCCCTGGGCTGGGTACCAGCCCCCAGCTCTGGCCGGTGCCCTGCCAGACTCTGCCTGCCCTGAGCTGGGTACCAGCCCCCAGCTCTGCCCAGTGCCCTGCCAGACTCTGCCCGCCCTGAGCTGGGTACCAGCCCCCAGCTCTGCCCGGTGCCCTGCCAGACTCTGCCCGCCCTGAGCTGGGTACCAGCCCCCAGCTCTGCCCGGTGCCCTGCCAGACTCTGCCCGCCCTGAGCTGGGTACCAGCCCCCAGCTCTGCCCGGTGCCCTGCCAGACTCTGCCTGCCCTGCGCTGGGTATCAGCCCCTAGCCCTGCCAGACTCTGCTATCACTGACATGGGAGTTAATCTGGAGTCACTCCGCTGCAGTGGTTAGGGCGACTCTGGTTTCATGCTAGGGGAAGGCGATGGCGCTCAGCTCCCTAACGACTCCCAGGGCTTTCCCCATTCACAGCACCCAGGAGCGAGCGGGGCTCCCAGCCCATGCACTGGGGCTAGGAGAGGAGTCAGGCATGCAGGGCCGAGCCCAAGGGCAGACAGGAATGCAGGAGGGAGGAAGGGTGGCTCAGTGGTTAGAGCACTAGCCTGGGACGCCTTAGCTCAATTCCCTGCTCTGCCACCCCCTTCCTCGGTGACCCTGGGCAAGTTCCTTAGCCTCTCGGTCCCCGTCTGTAATCCGGGGGGTGGCACTGCCTGGTTAGTACATCAAGTGGCAGGGGAGGGTCCTAGGAGCTGCAGTGGGCAGGCCTGGTAGTGAGGGGCCGGCAGGGAGGGGGCGCTTGGTGAAAAAGACACCAGGCAACGCCCGCACCTAGCGCACGGTGCCAGGCTCGGGGCCCTGGGGGAAGCTCCGACGGGTGCTGGCAGCGATGCGGGAGGGAGCCACGGACCCTGGCCGAGGAACAAACCAGCCAGGATCCAGGGCTCCCCCAGCTGCGGAAGGGGATTCCCGCCCTGCCAGGGAGCAGGAGGGCCCCGGGTGGGGGCCGTGCCCTGGGCACAGAGGGGCTCCGAGCGGATGGTTAATGAGCCCAGCTTGGCGCCGGCACCGCCCATCACTTTGCACCATGGCGCCCTGCAAGCCCTGACGGGCGGTGCCGCGCGCCAGCAGCTTTCCCAGAAACTGGCACCTGGGATGGCAGATGGGGGTGGGGAAGAATTTGCCGGGGGGGGATGGGCCAGGTGCCCAAAATCCCTGGCTAATGGCTCTCCCCACCCCACCCTGCCCTGCAAAAATTCAACTGGCAGGCGGGTGAGGCTGCACCCCAGGGATGGGCTGTCGGGAGAGCTAAATGACAGCAGCATGGGGGCCCCCAGCGCTCTGGACACGCAGCGAGGGCACCTGGGGCACCGTGCCCCCCCCAGAGCTCTGGGCACGCAGCAAGGGCACCTGGGGCACCGTGCCCCCAGCGCTCTGGGCACGCAGCAAGGGCACCTGGGGCACCGTGCCCCCAGCGCTCTGGGCACGCAGCGAGGGCACCTGGGGCACAGCCCCTCCCAGAGCTCTGGGCACGCAGCAAGGGCACCTGGGGCATCATGCCCCCCCTGAGCTCTGGGCACGCAGCGAGGACACCTGGGGCACCGCACTCCAGAGCTCTGGGCACGCAGCGAGGGCACCTGGGGCACCATGCCCCCCCGAGCTCTGGGCACGCAGCGAGGGCACCTGGGGCACAGCCCCCCCCGAGCTCTGGGCACGCAGCGAGGGCACCTGGGGCACCGCGCCCCTGAGCTCTGGGCACGCAGCAAGGGCACCTGGGGCACTGTGCCCCCCCAGAGCTCTGGGCACGCAGCGAGGGAACCTGGGGCACCGTGCCCCCAGCGCTCTGGGCACGCAGCGAGGGCACCTGGGACACAGCCCTCCCCGAGCTCTGGGCACGCAGCGAGGGCACCTGGGGCACCGTGCCCCCAGCGCTCTGGGCATGCAGCGAGGGCACCTGGGGCACAGCCCCCCCCAGAGCTCTGGGCATGCAGCAAGGGCACCTGGGGCACAGCCCCCTCCGAGCTCTGGGCACGCAGCGAGGGCATCGGGGGCATGGCCCCCCCGAGCTCTGGGCACGCAGCGAGGACACGTGGGGCTCAGCCCCCCCAGAGCTCTGGGCACGCAGCGAGGACACGTGGGGCTCAGCCCCCCCCAGAGCTCTGGGCACACTGCGAGGGCACCTGGGGCACAGCCCCCCCCGAGCTCTGGGCACGCAGCGAGGGCATCGGGGGCACGGCCCCCCCGAGCTCTGGGCACGCAGCGAGGGCACCTGGGGCACCATGCCCCCCCCAGAGCTCTGGGAATGCAGTGAGGGCACCTTGGGCACCATGCACCCCCAAGCTCTGGGCATGCAGCGAGGGCACCAGGGGCACCAGGCCCTGCACCCCTAAGTTCTGGGCACGCAGCAGGGGAGGCCTCGGTTACATTGGTGTCTCCATTGTTCTAAGCCGAAGCGGGGCACAGAGCTGAAGTAATCAGTGGCCGGGTGGGAACCCAGGAGTCCTGACTCCCAGCCCCGCCTCCCTGCTCTGACCACTAGACCCCGCTCTCCTCCCAGAGCACAGCTCAGCAGCTCACCAAACTGGGGCTGGGGGCTGCAGTTCTGAAGCAACACCTCCCTCAGCCAGAGGCCAATTCTGCCGGGAGGGGGGACGCACCGGGCCCCCCCATCACCCCACCCCAGAGTCGGACACAAGCGGGGAACCCGTCTCCCAAGACCCCTGCAGAGCGAACAAAGCTGCTAGACCAAACCCATTCACCAGCTCATTCTGCCAGGAACCAGCTGGGGGAGACTCCCGGCGTCCCCCCCATCCCATGGCCGGGGTGGGATGGCTCCCCCAGAGAACACAGCAAGTGAAGCATCATGGGACACCTGAGGGGAACCCAGGAGTCCGAGTCAAATTCAACACAGCCCCAGAGGAGGGAGGGACAGGTAGATTTTAAGGCCAGAAAGCCCTGCTGTCAATCTAATCTGAGCCCCTGGACACCCTGGGCCATAGATGGTCCCGAAGTGATTCCTGCTTGAGCTAGAAAAAGGTCCCGTCTCGGAGTAACCATTTCCAGCGGGGCCTGGGGGAGTCGTGCCAGCGGTTAATTCCCTCCCGCTGAGAAACCTGCTCCTCCTGTCTGGTCTGCGTCAACTGCCAGCCACGGGATCTTCTCACACCCTGAGTGAAGAGCCCCCTGTTACCAAACTGGTACTGAGGGAGAGACAGAGAGAGGGGGGTGTGAATGGGGGTGAACAGAGATAAAAAAGAGGGGTGTGAATGGAGATAGAGAGGCAGGTGTGAACAGAGACAGACAGAGCAAGAGGGGTGTGAATGGAGGACAGGGCTGGAAAGGGGTGTGATCTGAGCTAGAGAGGCAAGTGTGAACAGGCACAGACAGAGCTAGAGTGAGGGGTGTGAATGGGGGAGAGGTGTGAACTCAAGAGGGGCTGGGGGTGTGTGACTGGGGCCTGGACAGGGTGTGAATGGGGTAGCTATAGAGGGGTGTGAATTGGGATCAACAGAGAGTGGTGTGATTGGGGATAGAAAGACAGAGGGCTGTGACTAGGGAGAGACAGGTAGATCCTGTCTTCTGCTACTGACCATGAGACCTTGCGGGAAGGTGTAGGGTCACTTTATCTCAGAGGCGCTCAGGGGCCCCTGCCCTACCCGGACGGCTGCCCCCCCACAGGGGCAGAGGCCCCCAGCCACACACGCTGGCGCTGCTGCCCCTACTCAGCATTGGCGCATCTGCCAGCGGGCAACTTCCTCCGCACCCCAACATCGAGTGCAACAGGCCCAGGCCCAGCCCCGGAAGAACCAGGCCGGCGGGGGCTGGGCGTCACGCACTCTCCCAGGAGATGTGGGAGCCCCCGCCATTCACAACGGCGTTTTAACAGCTGCCAAGACGCTCGGGCCCGAGGCACCATCCGCCCTCGTCCCCCATGGCGCAGCACGGGGCACCGGCAGCCAGATCCCATGCCCGCTCTGCCGCGGAGCCATGCGGGTTACAGAGGCTGGGGCTTTGCCTTAGGGGGGGTGGGTACCTGCTTAATCCAGAGGCACAGGGGGTGGAGGGAGCGCACTGGGGGTCCAGTAGCCCGAGGGGATAGGGCCAGGCTCCTGGGGCCTAAGAGAGGCCGCACTTCAACCTGGCCTTGCTGTGGGGAAATCCCTTCCCCTGGGTGCCGGGGGCTGGTGCCCTGTGGGCAGGGGGCAGAGGGGGGCAACTGAAGACAATCCACGTCCCGGAGATCCTGGCCTGTTAGACTAAAGGGCCCCCAGGCCCCTTGGAAGCGAGCAGGGTAGAAGAGAGGCGCTGGTGTCCCCAACCCCCTTCTGCCGCCTGCAGAGAGAAGGGCCCCACATTTCACACACCTCACAGGCAGGTCAGCCCAGCTCCTGGCCCAGCAGCCCTCGCGGGCCAGGTGGAGAAGGGGCAAACACAAAGCCTGCTCCCTGGTCTGTGAAACGAGGGGTGGAGGGACACAGGCCTGATCCCCCCGGGTTAGGGCCCATGGGGTTGGCACTGCCAGCTCCCCCCACACCCCGACACATCCAGCGCCCCAGAGCAGGTCGGCGTTAAATGATCCCAGCTTCCCCGTGTTGCTCGGCAGCATTTTTTGCCAGCTCTGAGCCCGCGAGACGCTGGGAAGGGAGTGCCGGAGCTGCGCGGGCAATGCCCAGATATCGCTGAGGGGGCACATGCAGGCACTGGGGAGCTGGGGGTGTGTGGCAGTACTGGAGGGGGGAAATACATGAGTCTGGGGAACTGGGGTCCTGTGTGTGTGCGCACACGTGCATGCATTGGGGTTCCGTGTGCATGTGCATTGGGGTTCCGTGTGCACTGGGTTCCGTGTGTGCATGCATTGGGGTCCTGTGTGCATTGGGGTTCTGTGTGCACTGGGTTCCGTGTGTGCATGCATTGGGGTCCTGTGTGCATTGGGGTTCCGTGTGCACTGGGTTCCGTGTGCCCGCTGGGGTTCTGCGCGAGAGCGTCTGTTTGTGTGTCACTGCTCTGTGCGTGCACGTGCATGTTGAGCGTTAGTGTGCATACACACACGTGTGTGGGGCGGTTGCATGTGCGGATCTACAAGCCTGACTTTTCCCTGTTTCATTCCATTTTGCGGGTTTGTTCTTTTTTTAAACCCACCCAAAGCCTTGTGCAGGGGGAGGCTGGCAGCCTGCCCTCTCCGTGCCAAGCCTGGAGATGCCCTGAGCGGTGTGTCAGCGAGCTTGCAGTCCTAAAAACCCCGAGCACACAGACGCTGTCCTGGCGCACGCACACAAACCAGGGGGGAAACGGCCTCCCAGCAAGATCAGATCGGGAAGGGTGCCAGGGGATATAAAATACAAACCACTCGGGAGACAGGAGCTCGCAAGGAAACAAATTTGCTAAGAACCAGCAGGGCTAAAGACCAGATCCTCCACAGGTCTGACTGTGTCCCTTTCTGCTCTCTAAAGACGAGACAGTGAGAGAGAGCTGGGGAAGTTTGGATGCTGAGACACAAGGAAAGAAGACAAGAAAGAGGAGGAAAAGACAGAGAGAGACAAGAGGAAAGAGAGAAAAGATCAGAGAAAGAAAGACAGAGAAAAACAGAAGAGAAAGAAAAATAGAAAGAGGGAAAGTCAGAGGGAAACAGGAGAGAAAGCCAATAAAAGACAGAAGGGGAAAGTTAAGAGACAGAGGAGGAGGAAATTCTGATCAACCTCTTCATTACAAGTTAGTTGAGCAAAATGTAAACACAGAATCACACTCCACCAACCAGTTTGGATTTCAAAGTCTGCAGCAAATTGGGCGTATCTGGGCAAAGGCTAAAAATTAACCAGGCATTTCTGTTTCAATTGGAAAGAAAACAAAACAAAACAAAAAATACGCAAAGGGAGGAACTGAAAAACAAACCAACCCACCCCCAAAGAAACACCCACTTTCAAAAAAAAAAAATATAAGAAAAAGGAGACAGAGGGGAAAATCTGAAAGACATCAAAGCGTCTGGGGTAGGAACAAATGACAAGAGGGGTTGAAAAGAACCGAGTGACTAACCCTCCGAGAGAGAGAGAACGGCTTCCTGCCTGGGACAGTGCCCACTGAAATTGCAGGATTATTTCCACCGCCACACAGTGAAAAAGTGCTCAGCGCTGCCGAGTTGTATGTTGTGCGGTTTACATGCCATCGGCACAAACCCCCAAAACCTAGCCGACAAAAGAAACCGACAAAATCCAGACGGGGTCTCGGTGACCATCAAAGCGAAAGGGAAAGGAAAACCCCCCTCGGAATGAAATCGAGTCGCTTTCCCTCCCACATCTTGAGTCTTTTCTCTTTCCATTTTTTTTTTTTTAAAGTTGCCGTTCGCACAGTAGTGGGCATTTCACAGGCGCGTGTGCACAAGCACACCCCCCGTGCAAAACAGGGGCCTTTTCACCAGGGATCGTGAGCATGAAGATGAGGGCAAGCTACGAACCACCCCAGATTGCCCAGACTGTTGAGGGTGCTGATGCTGAGGGTACATTTGCACGATAAACAACAGAGACCAATTTGTTAATTACGGAGACAAAGGTTCAAGGAGGGAATTAAAAAAAAAAAAAGGAGAAAGAAACAGCTCGATCCCTTGGACAATTCAATCTCAAAACAAGCAGCAGTGATGGGGGACGGTTGTTAGGGGGGTGGGGGGGTCGTAGGACTTACCAGGAGTGTGAACAAAATACGCCAAGTAAAGATCCAGTTCTTTAATTGTGACTCCAATGTGGTGCGGCTGGACGCAGAGGCCTGGGTTGGAGCACTGTGGTGATTTGTACAACCGCTCCCCGTCAGTACTTTCGAGCGGGATCCCTTTGAATAAGATGACCATTACAAGATCCAGTCTCCAAACCTTGTCGGCCTGCCTCAGACAGTCAATCCTGCGGATTTTGCCCTTCTGGTCCGGGTTGGAGAGGACGCAGCACGGGGCTTTCTTACCGGTGATGGTCAGGACGAAATCCTCCCGGAACTCGGGGCGGATGTCTTTGCGGAGTTTGGCCAGTAGCCTCGATGCCCATTTCTGCTTGATCTCTGGTTTTTCCCCCAACAGCTCATCCTTCACGGCGCGCTCCTCATCCTTGGACATCCGCTTCTCGTGCTTCTTGAAGTACTTTCGCTTCCGAGCTTGCAGGTTGAACCATGTGTAGGAGAAGGCACGCACATGAGGGAGGAGAGCTTCGATGAAAGGGTGGAATTCATCCTGGAGAGGGTGGTGGAAGAGGGTGAAAAGAGGGAACGAGACAAAAGGGGGGGGGAAGGTTAGAACGAGAAAACGGAGGAATACTATTTTTAAAAAAACCCACAACCTTCCCGACCAGTCGCGCCGGCTGACGCGACTCACTCGATCCCGAGAACAGAGACGGCGCGGAGAACCGAGTTCAGAGCACGGCCGAGCCAGCCACACAACACAAGACCAGCCCGGAAGACAATCCACCTCAGTTGGGACAGCGGTGGGTGTTGATTTTTTAAATCTTTTCCATCTTCTGCCTTCCCCTCCCCCAGCTGCAAAATAAATGTCAAAAAGGCCAAAGAAAATTCACCATCAGAACTAGAAACTCGAGATTTCGCTACTTTTTCACTAATAACCACGATAAAGTTTGCCTTGGCAAGCCCGGGGTTAAAGAAAAAATTGGCCCCTGGCCCCATCCTTGTCCCCCCCCACGCCCCCATACCTCGATTCTTGGGTTAACCTCTTTGCTGGCAGGTGTGTATGTGGGGTTATTTGGAAGATCTGCTCTTCCTAAAGCTGCCTCCCCCTCAAACAAAATCTGACAAAAAGCAAAATAATTACCATTGCTCCGTCTCATTCCGGCAAAGCTAAGCACCCGATTCAGAAATTCTGGACTCAACAGAGTTGCGGGGTGAGGGGGGGAGGGAAAAGGAGGTGGGGGCTATGAGATGGAGGGGGAGGAGGGGACAAGGAGGAGGGAAGGTAGAAATTTTACAGGGAGGAGGCAGGGAGGGGAGAATGGGGGCCAGGGGGCTTGGTTGGTTGAATTCTCGATTGCGGAGGGAATATAGAATTTAAAAACCTGGGGGGCAGGAGGGATAGAAAGGAAGGAAGGAAGGAAGGAAGGAAGGAGGCTGACAATGGAGGTGTGGGACACAGTGGGGGATGGATCTAGCACCCCAATAATCTAACGGAGGAACCCCCCCGCACGGCAGATCCAAAATAAATAAATCAGAAATTCGCAGAATGGCCCCTATCGGAAAAAAAAATTAAACAAACCAACAGAGGAAGGAAGGAAGAAAAAACGCAGGGAGAGGGAGAGGAGCGGCAGGCGGGGGGGGGCAGGGAAGGGCTTTTCGGCGCTGGTAAAGGCGCAAAGATGCCAAGTTAGCTGTTGGTCCCTCCGCCCGGGTGGAGGGCGAATGCAGGCCTAGGAGAAGGGACGGACGCTGCGCTGGAATCGACTGCACTCAGCCGCTGGCAAAACCCAAAGTGCTCAGGCTTTTGGGCTGGGTTTTGTTTTGGTTTTGGGGGGTTTTGTTGTTATTTTCCTCCCTTCCCCCCCCCCCTTTTTCCCTTTTTCCTCCTAAACTCTCTCGCTCGCTCCTTTCACGCTCGGTCCCCAACCATTTGCCTGTGCCAATGCCAGCAGAAGAGGGGGGAAAAACAGAAAGAGCGAAAGAGAGAGGAAGGATCCACGTATTTGGCAAGGAGACACATTTCCAGACCAGCCAATGGCTGCATCAAAGCGAAAGGGAGGCGGGGGGTGGGGGGGATTGGCGGAGCAGAAACTGGGGGGGGGTTGTATTGAGGGGGGGGGCTGGTGGCACAGAGAGACTGTGCAGTTAAGAGACTGAAAACAATTTGCCAAATCGACAAGTTTATATCTAATGAATAAGCAAAGTCCAGCCGCGATTCTTTTTTTTTTTTTTTCCCGGGTGGTGGATATTTGGCGTGCGGGAGCCTGGCAGAATATTGCTAAATAAATAAAAAACTCCGTTCTTCACCGCCCCCCCCCACCCCCACCCCGACAACCAAAAAAAAAGGCAGTCCCACAAGGCCTTGGAAAAAGCAGCTGTTCTCTCTTTCCGTGTCTCTCGTTCCCGCATTCTCTCTCTCCGTCTATTTATAAAAAAGGACAGAAGAAGATTTCGTTCCAAATCTGCCCCCCCCCACACCACACACACAAGGTTCGGATTAAAGCCACGGATACTTTTTTCTAAGCAGCGGAATCGTCAATTTCAAACCCACCCATCCCCAACCGCACATAAAAACACCATCACACTAAAGGGTTTTTGCATCCTAATGGAGGGCCCAATCCGACAGCCGCCGAGGGTTTCCTGCGGGCACCCGATCGGGCCCTCTCCCCTGCCAAGCTGGACGATTACTTTTTCCAAACAAAAACAATTTAGTTGCCAACTGACTTAACTCCTTACCCCCGACCCCAGCGTGTAAAGACACTACAACCGGTGGCAAAGGGACTTGCCAATGTTAGCACACAGCCCAGATCCCTAAAGGGCCCTATTTACTTTTTAAGAAAATCCGAGGAAGCAAAAAACCCCAAATCTTATTTTTGGGGGGGGGACAGGAGGGGGTGCAAATGTATGATATTTTTAAAGTCCCCTCCAATGCCGAGCTAGTCTCTTCGAAAGACGATCCCTCCCGATGTTGCCTCTTTTCGAGGCAGGACTATTTATTGTCCGTGCTGCACGCTCAGCTGCATCGAATGGAAAAGCCGCCTACGAAAGCAGGAGAAGGTGAGGGGAGAAGGGGGACCCGGGAAAGACGAGGAAAAAGGGATGAGAGAGGAGGAATGGGAGAAAAGAAGGGAGAGGGAAGGGAAGGAAAAGAAACGCAGCCAGAGGAGGGGGTTCAAAAGAGAAATGAAACAGGGAGATTGAGAAAGTGGAGGAGAGAAGAAGACACCCGAGGGGGGGGGGAGAGGAGAGAAAATTAAAAGAAACAAACCGGGGGGGGTGGGGGGGAGAGAAAAAATTGCCCTGATTTTCGGGCCTTTCTGGCTGCGCCCCCAGGCAGCACCCGGCTGTAAATCCAGGCGTTGGAGGGGGCGCAGAGCAGAGGCGACAACAGCCGAAATGGCAGCTCTTTTATCCAAAGTGGGGGGGTCGATGCCAGCCCCCCCAACGGCCTCCCCAATCTATCCATCCAGGCACTTACACGGCCGCCGTCGCCGTAGTACCGCAGCATCCCCAGCCCGCGGAGAGACCTCCGCCCGCTGGCCTGGCAGAGCTCCGGTGACAGGTAGAGCAGGCACGCTGGCTAACCCGCCGTGGCTCTATCCCCGACGCCCGCAGGCAGGCCCAGGCCCCGCTGCCAGCTTTCCAGCTCCCGAGCAGGCTGCCAAGGAAGCGAGAGCGGGGATTGTGGGGGAGGGCCGAGGTGGGGGGCGACGGCTGTCATTTCCCCGTCTCCCCCCCACCCCCAATCCCAAACCTAGCCGCAGCCCAGTAGAGCAGGGTACGGCAATCCCTAGGCTCCAATCCTCCCCTTGCACACAACGCACAAGAAAGCTACGGCTCCTAAATACCCTGCTTGCTCGGGGAGAAATTCAGGCCTCCCTGCACTTACACCTGTGGCCAGGCCCTGACCTGGGCGGCATGCCCCGTGGGGAGCCAGACAAAGGTGGCTTGTCCCCTTCCCGCCCTCCTGCTTTGTCGGGGAGCCAAAGGGGGGTGTTACAAAATACCTGTGCCTGCCCGCTCTCCTCCATCGGAGAGATGAAGGGGGAGGATGCGGACTGGTGCCATGGAGGCAGGAAAGCTGAGTCCAGAGGGGGAGGGGGGAGAGTGTGGAAGTTGCAAAGAAAAGGGAGAGCGAAGAAAGAGAGAAAAAAGAGAGAAGAAAAAAGTGAAAGCGAAAGAGGAAGAAGAAGAAGAAAAAAAAAAGAACGAACGATTTTCTGCAAGAAGAAACTATTCCAAGTTCAAGTCACCAGGGTTTAGACCCTAATCCAGAGCTTTCACTTACGGCAGGGGATTTACTGGTTCCTAGCTACTCAGAGCGGGGATCCTTCCCCGGATCGGGGATGGTTTCCATAAGGAAAATACAACAACAGTTTAAATCTAAAACACACACACACACATACAGAGTCAACGTGTAATTAACGCCCAGTCTGAGTGTAAAAGCACCCAGCAAACGAGAGAAAGGAGCTGCTGGCAGCCGTCGGGGCTTTGTGGGGGAATATCAAATGGAAATTAAACAGCCAGGGGGGAGGAAAAGAGAAAGCAGAGGCCAAAGAAGGAAAATGGAAATAGAAAGTTGGGGGGGGGGAAACAGAGAGAAGGAGAAAACCAAGGGATGAAAGAGAAAATGGAACAGAAATCAATGGAGAGAAGACGAGAAAGTGGCAAGGGAGGGGGAGAAAAGGAACAGGAAAAACAGAGCAAAGCTGGAGAGAGAGAACGAGAAAAGAAGACTCTTTCTCTAAGGGTGCTTGCTCGCCTCCAATGACCGCCCGCTCTAGTGGGCTCGTGTCAGTTTGACTCCTGCTCCGAGCGCCCCTCGGGAATGGGCCCGGGTGGGCATCGGTTGGCATCTGTGGGGCTGGCCTGGGGCCACCCTTGTGAGTTTAAAAAAGAAAAAAAAAAGGGGACTCGGGTACATGACAGCCCCAGTCCGCCGTGCCCCAGGAAGAGGCCTGCTCAGCGCAAAGTCCGTGGCCGTTCCACAGGCAAACGCCCCTCCGCCGCTGGGCTGTCGGGTGCTTTCTCCTCCACGGCGACGACTGCTGTATCTCACCCCGTCCTGTCGGGCCCTGCAGTGCTCCGTCGTCTAACAGGGGTGGGTTGCCCTTAGTAAAATACCCCCGTGGATGGCAGTAACAACGTGAAACACGGCAGCCTCACTAGGGCACAGCACTGTTACTGGAGTCTCTAAAGGGAGGGTGGCAGAGGAAAGAGGGCAGAGATACTGGACTGGATGCCAACCCCCTGCGGGTCCTCGATCTAAGCACAACCTCCACCCCCTTCTATGGCACAACTCCCCAAACATCTCTGACAACACATGGACTGCGGGTCTACGGCTGAGCCGGGCCTCTGCTGTGCACAGCTGCGCCCGAGGGGAGGCTATATTTCCATTGGGTGTGTACGAGGTACCCCCCCCCCGGGTTTGAGAGGGGTCACTACACCGACGCCAGGCAGCGTTCTCGAGCGGTCGGTGCGGCGGGCCGAGGGTTCGGTCTTTCTGGGTTCCGTGCCCTGGCACCCGCAGCTGGTAGCGACAGCCGCAAAGAGGGCGGATTATTAGAAATGCCTCTCTCAGAGAAAGAAAGAAGTAGAGCAGAAGAGACTAGAAAAGACGGACGGCTTGGCAGAGGGATATGGGGGGGAAGAGAAGGCCTGGGAAGGAGACAGAGAGGAAAGCAGGAACTTGCAGCGAGGGGAAGAAAGGATGAGGGGAAAAGGAAGGCCAAGATCCAGGGAGGGAAAATAGCCCAAATGCCCAGCTAGAGCTGGCCATGGGACTGCGCCCAACTGGCTGGACGTCCCACCCAGCGGGGGATGCGCCCTGGTCCCCCAACATGCAGAGACACTCGGGGGGGGGGTGGCATTTCTTTCTCTGCCGCCCCCAGCCAAGCTCATCCCGCGCGACCCACACCTGCGGGACTTGGAATCTTTTTACTAAATAGGATTATTTTCAATTCGCCCTCCCAAAAGAGGGGGTCGTTCTTAAACCCACCCCCACCGGCCGGGTTACAGCCAGCAAACTCCCGACGCCTGCTTCTTCCGAGCTGGGGGGCTGCGGGGGGGTTCTCCAAGGCCTGGGAGATAGTTTATGAGTTTTAATAACTCCAAGTCAAACTTTCCGACTCCTGATCTTATCTCCTCCCCCCCTTCCCCCCCCGCCCCCCGACACACACACTCTTTTCATTTTGGGTCTCTCTTTTTCAGCAGCAGCATGTCAAGCTTTCTCGGCGTTGCCATAGAAACAGTCACTGGCACCCTGGCAAACTATTGCCCCGGTGAATGAATAGCACATAAATTTCGTCTCCCTGCAGGGCGAGCAAGACCTGGGCTGCCTTGGCCTGTGGCTTGCACTTGCAGTGATGGGGGGGCTTTTAAGAAACTGGGGCACAACTTTTTTTGGGGGGGGGGGGGGATGACACCTTGACTAACCAAGGGGGTTTATTCCTGCTCAGTTCTGCAGCAGCAGGGTATCTGCCCCTTACGTGCTGCGGAGGTAGTTTCGAGGGAGTCCGCCAATCTCTTCTACCACCTTTCGGGGGGCTCAGAGCTGGAATTATTTTGCCCTCCTTTCCCCGCCCTGCATACACCCAGAAGCTGTGGACTCCCCCAGCCACAGTGCAGATTAAAAGCAAACAAATCTTTTTTCTCAACGGCCTGAGCCATTAGTGCAAAAAATGCCCTCCCAGAGCTGGGCTGGCACAGACTGTGAGGAGAGCTTCTTTCTTTCTTTCTTTCTTTCTTTCTTTCTTTCTTTCTTTCTTTCTTTCTTTCTTTCTTTCCTTCCTTCAGTGTCTCTCCCCGTTTGCTTCACCCTCGGCTTCCCCAACAGACCCAATGCTGCTCAAAGCCAGAGTCCAGTTCCAACCCTTCCGAATGAGGCGTCACGAGTTTGCCTGTCCTTACGATACGGACGTCCCATACAAATATATCTCTAGGAAACCCCACACATGCAAATATGCAGCCATGTAATAATGATATCGCTCTGTTTTCTCTCTGCATTCTTCTGCCCCAACACAAAGTGTTTGCTTGGTACAATTTTCCCTCTCTGACCCGATTTAGTCCGCACAAGAGAAACCTGTCCAGCAGACTCAATGTCCTAACGAACTTGAGTTAATTAATGCTGAGGAAGAAAGAGGCTCCCCTCAGACACTTGAATCATGGGTCACTGGCCCTTTCAGTTTTCTATTTGCAAAAAAAAAAAAGCCCGCACTCAAATATTTTTTCATGTCTGAGCAGAGAACACAAACAACGCCAAGAGCTGCAGAAGGGGAAAATAAAGAAGTTGCCCAGGATTCAGAGCACAGAGCTGCGCAGAGAGAGCTGCAAATATAACACGAAAGAAAAGGGCTGATTTGCGGTGGACTTAATTTTTTTTTTTTTTTTTGCTGGGCGACTGCTGGCAACAGCGAAATGCAACCGCCAGAGCAGAGGCGAAAGAGCAGCGGGGTCCCACTGCCCTGTTTGCTATCAACTTTAACAAATTAATAAATGATTTTAACGCCAAGCCAAGCGCTTGGAGGCAAACGCAGGGAATAAGCTGGAGTTCTGGAAATGGAAGTGCACCCGAGAAGAGTCAGAATCCTTCCAGCTTTGTGAAGGAGAGGAACAGCTGGAGTTTGGATTGCCATGTGCTGGCCCCGATCCTGCTTGCGCGCACAACCAAAACTCTCTTTCAGTGCAGTGTTGTGCCCGCGTTTGGACCCAGCTGGGAGCGCAGCTAACAAGCAGGAGTGCCGTGTACCCGTCCGCTCTGGGGGGTTCAATTCTGCACACGTGCACACACGAGTCTGTCTGCTTCTGGCTACACCTGCGTCCACCAGGAATAAGCCCCCGGAAGCTGAGGGAATCACTGGGCAAAAAGGAAATCGGAGGTTTCAAATCACCGTGTCAATCGACAGAGTGCCAGCGGCACAGAACAGAAGCAGAGAAGCAAAGACTCGGGCCCAGCCAGCCACCAGAGCTGCTGAAGTTTCCCCTGGCACCTGCAAATGCTTGCATTGCTTCCCCTATTTAAACGTGCCGTCTGCCTCTCTAACGATTTCAGTGGCAAGAACTGCAGCGAAGTATCCGGACTCCCCCCAAAATAAGCTGACTGCCCCCCTGTCGGTCATTACGGATCTCGCTGATTCAGATTCAACCCACACGTGGGTCCCTACCCCGCACCATACAGATCCCTGCAAGGCCTGAAGCCCCAAGGACAATGGATCTGAGTAGGAAGTTTGACGTAAGCCCACTTTGACTTTCAGAGGCCACGGGAAGCCCTACGCAAGTGACCAGCAAAAATGAGTTCGCCCATCTCATCGCCCGTCCCCAGTCAATAATGACCGTAAAGGGCTTGGCGGGTGTTGAGAGCTATATAAATATTATCACTGGAGTTATATTATCAGAGGTTTCTTTAGTGCCTAAAATGAAAGCGCCGAGGAGTTTGGTACAATCGGTCAGGGGCGTGCCAGGGCGGAGAAGAAAGGGGACAAAAGCAGGCCAGGACTGGGGGACACTGGCAGGGCTGGCAAAGCAGGGACTGATGCGGGCCGGGATTGAGGGGGAGCCAAGGCCTGGGATGGTGGAGGGGGACAGGACTGGAGGTCAGGATTGAAGGGCATCAGCAGAGCTGGGGGAGGGGGGGCAGCCTGGAACTGGAACACTAAGGGCGGCTTCTGGGTCGGGATTGAGCTGATGGGGGGAGCCCAGTGCTGGCACAGCAGCGGGTTTTGCACGGCAGAGCGGGGTGCACTGCCAGAGCTGGGGGACACATGAACAGCAGATGCCCTCACTGTACCTGGCTCTTGTTGGCTCTGTCTGCCCTTTGTTTCCACCAGCTCTCAAATTCACTCACCCCCGGGGGCAGGGGGAGGCACCATTGACAGTAAAATACCTCCTGAGCCAGCTCAACTTCTAGTGACAAAAAAAAGTTTTTATTTCTGTAAAAACTAAGCAAAGGAACCGCTTGGCAAGTGGAAACGCACAACCACCAAAGGGGGAAAAAAGGAATTTCATTAAAAGGAAAACATCTGACAAAAATAAAACAGGAAAGCAAATTTCTCCTTGCTGGGGCGCAGGTGGTGAGACCAGGGCCAGCACCTTTGCGGGGGGGGGGGTCTTTTGGAAATGCAACAGCGTTTTGCTGTTTCTTTTTGCCTTGCTCAGGAAAATCCTTGCGGCAGATGTCTCCCACCCCACCGATTCAAGGAGGCGAACCTTTTCCAGGGACCGGTGTAAATCCAGCCAAACCCGATGCCGGGTTTACACCAATTCTCTTTCCTTTCCAGCCGCTGTTGACTTGTCATCAGATTATTTTTTCTGATAAAAATACCCAGCGGGAGGGAAATATTCCAACTCCCCCCAAAGCCAGTGAAAAGGCTCCTGTTGATTTCCAAAATGTAACAAAGGGAGAAATTCTGGAGTCTCTTTGATGGAAGAACAGTCTCATTTATATATATTCATTTTAAAAAATATTCTTTAAAACCAACCCACATCGCAGATCCTTTTCATATCTGCATCCTTGCTCCCATGAAAGCGAATGGGAATACGGAGCGACTCCGGTGACAGCAGGATCAAACCCATTTTAATAAAATAAAACTGGGTCTTTTCCCTCCCCTTTTTCCGAACAACATTCTCAGTTCACCCCACCCACACCTGCCCTGGCTTCCCAAAACTGGGACTGGAGCAACACCAGAACTGTACAAAAGGCAGGGAAGGTATGAAGCAGATTTGACGACGTATTATGCAAATAATAATAGATCCTGCAGACAGATAATGGGTAAGATTAATCGAGGTTCAGATAAGCACAAGGAGAAGTTTCCCATATCACTTTAACCGCAGTGGAGAAGGTGGTTTGTGAGCGGCAGGAAAGTGGGGGCGTTGCTTACAGGTTTCCGGGGGGTAAATACAGAGCGAGATTTTTGCTGCAGTTTAGGTGCCCCTGAAAAACCAATTTTGAAAGGCAGTGCACGGAGCAGGGAACGCAGCCCGGGGGCTGGCCAGCAGCCCTGATGGACTTCAGGGGCTTTTCATTTAATATTCTGCCCGTGTATCCCGTTAAAAAAAAAAGAAAGTCTGGGGCCGTGGGGAAAAAAGTTTGAGTGCCCATCCCATGCGTCAGGCCGCCTGCAGCCGCAGTGAGAAGCCAATTCGCGTCCTAACAGGGAGGAAGGTGAGAGGCTGACGGGGGAGGTCGCCTGGAGTTACTCGCATTTGCCAGTTTGCTAGGTTTGTAACTCAGGCTGCAATAAAATTAAGACGGGGGGAGTGGGGGAGTTCACTCCAAAAAGAGGCAGAAGTTGCCAGCGCTGGAGGAGACAATGCATGCCACGGGAAAGAGCAGGGGCAATTTACTCCTCACACTTTAATTATCCCCGTCTTGAACATTTCTTTACAAGAAAAAAAAAAGCTATCCTAGCACTTACAAAAAGCCCCCAAATCATCACAGACTTTCACCGCCAGGCAGAGCCCAGCGCTTGCCGCCAAAGGGAGGGGAAGAAAACCTCGCTTTTCACCGAAAACCACATTTGGATTCAAATCAGGATAATTCACTCCCCTACGGCACCGCTGCGGCGGTTGCGGGCCCGATCCTGGAAAATGCACGCGACTGTGGTGTTACTTCCACAAGGAGGCCTGTTGGGAGTAACGCGTAAATGTTTCCTCAGGATCGGGCCCTATCTACTGCGGGTGCCAAGTCTGGCTCTTGTAGTCGGCGAAATCAGGAGGAGTTTTGCCCCCGATTTGAATGGCTGCAGGATTGGGCCCCCCATAGGTACATTTCATGCTTTTATTCTGACCCATTTATTTCCATAGGTCAACAGGAGCTGAATTAATTGTTGTTTCAAGCAGAGGTTTGGAGTTTTGCAGCAGACAGGCAGGGACGTTGGCCTGTGGAAATCAGGGCTGGAACACGGGGCCTGAAACTACAACGGGAAAGCTGCCTGTCTCAGGGCTGGGAACAGACCCAGCGGAGCGAGGCCCCCACGTAGCCCCTCTCTCTCCAGCTGGTACTGGGCAGCACAGCTGAGCTCCTCGGAAGCTGCCTTACCTTCCCAAAGAGGTATTTCGCTGCTGTTATTTCCCCAGCCCTCCTCTCACACACGCCTGTCCCTTAACGTAAAGCAGCTGTTTAAAACCCCCCCCCCAACAACCTGTGCAATTCTCTCTGCAGAGGGAAAATGGCTCAGATCCTCCCAGGGGAGTTAGGCGCCTAAATAGCTTGGAGGGTCTGTGCCAAAGTTCTTAGAAGGCCTCGGCGACACAATCAGTCGGAAGGCTCCATTGATGAATGGCTTGTAAAGGCTAATCCAGGGTGATGACCTGGGCTGGGCAGGTTGCTGAGGGAAAGGGTGTTTGCTGTACGGATTCAAAGCACATCACTTTAAAGGTCTTATATGAGATTCGCTGCGACCTACTGACGTGTAACCACTCAATAAAACCGGGCCGAACCCTTGATTAACCCTTTGCAAACTCTTCCGAAACAGCCTTCTTATATAGCCAGGACTGCAAAATCAAACCACGGGCCTGATTCAACCAAGTACGAAAGCCAGGCCTGCCTTCCCGCACGCACAACGGGCCCGCTCACGCGCTTAACGCTAGGCATGTGCTAAAGAGGCTGCTGGTGCTGGAGCCTGTAGGGCCGGATCCCCAGCGGGTGTAAGAGGGAGAGCTCAGTGGTTTGAGCATTGGCCTGCTAAACCCAGGGTTGTGAGTTCAATCCTTGAGGGGGCCATTTAGGGATCTAGGGCAAAAATTGGGGATTGGTCCTGCTTTGAGCAGGGGGTTGGACTAGATGACCTCCTGAGGTCCCTCCCAACCCTGATAGTCTATGATAAGCCAGGAGAGAGCTCTTCGAAAGAACCTGGAGGATATAGGAGCGCCAGCCCTGCTGAAAGTCAACGGGATTTCAGTATCTAAGTCCTTCAGGTCCAGACCCTCACCCGTGGGAGTCAGGGGCCCGGGGATCTGAGAAGATTAGCCCGGCACTCCTGCACTCTGCCAGGCGTCTGAGAACACTCCACACTGACCCAGCTCATACTTTTACATTCACTCTGAGCCATCTCCTTGCAAGTGGCTTTCCCTCAGTGGGAGTTCTGCTTAAAAAAAAAAAAGCCAGTGACACAAATAAGACCCCCGGCTTCTATAGTAACTCCCATCCGCCGTTTCGCCACGTTTCTTCAGCGAGAACAGGGCACGAGACTCTGCTCTCGGCTTACCCGGAGGTAAGTCTGGCAGGATGGCAAGAGGATTGCTCGAGACTTGCTGCCGGGCGGCTAAAATCAGAATCTGGCCCTTTGTTCTGCTAAAACAAAACCTCCCGAAACTCAACCTCGCAGAGCTACACCCGCGCACAGATACCCAGCCCAGCTCAGGGGAACGAAGCAACGTCCACTGATCAGAAGTCATGGACCCAACCCCACGGCTACAACCCCATGCGAGGAAACTTTCCTCGCGGGACCCGTTCCACTGAGATATCCTTCTCAGTAAAACCATACAGCAGGACCAGGCCCTGTGGCTGTAATTCGCACACTGCAAAGGGAGGGGAGGAATCGGACACAGCCCCTAACACTTGGCAGCAAGAGCAAAATTGCAGGTTATAAACGGGGGCGGGGAGCGATTTCACACAATCATTTTCACCCCCCATTAAAGAACAATCCGTGGTTCTGCTCCTCTCTGGATGGGTATAAATGAGGAACTGAAGGGCAGTCATGGCCAGCACATGGCCCATCTTCCCACGAAGAAACAAAGATGGATTTTTATCCTGGGCAGTGCTTAATTTGTGCCACGGGTTGCCAGGGGTGAGCCCCGGCACCTCTTGGCTTGAGCCCCGGCACCTCTTTCATTACAAATTAAGCCCTGCTCTCGGCCCTCCGCAACCCAAAACCTGGAAGCTGCAGAGAAGTAATGTGTCGATTATGTGCTTAGGTGGGGCGGGGGGAGTGCTTTTAATAAGGACAAAACATTTCAATTAATGAAGGGTGACTTACAAAGAATGAAAGACAGAACGAACGAAAGGATGAGTGTGAAAGAAGAACAGAATGATGAAAGAAGGGAAGGGAAAGAGAAAGAACAGAGAAAGAAAGAAAGCTAAAATGCCTAGCACTCTCTTCCCCTTTGGGGACTGGGTTATGTTAACATGCACAGCTGCAAAATCCCTTTTCCAGCCCCAGTACTTTAAAAAAATCACGAGCAGAAATAAACAGAGCATCGGCCTGTCGATGCTGAACGTGCTCCACAAAGGGTCCATGTTAGCCGCTGGACAAGCGAGAAGGGGATTTGGGGAAAGGCCCCTGGATCCAGTTCTTGTCCAATCCAATGGGGTTGGGCTCCAATCTCCAAATACACAGCTTGGAGCCTGGGGGGTTCGCCCCATGGTGCTCGGTGTGAGGTACAAAAAGCCCCGCTGGGATTGTGTTCAGATTGGTCACGGAAGGAGAAGACTCAGGCGCAAATGAGTGGGAGAGAGAGTGGAAGGAGGGAAAAGGACAAAAAGAACAACAGAGAAGGAAAGAGAAAGGGATAAAGCAAGTGAAGGGGGACAGGCTCTATAAAGAGAGACCCTCGAGTGCCCACGCTGGGCACGAAGATCCAGGCACCACACCTATCGAAAGGGTTAAAAGCAGAGCAGGGGGCTCCAGGCTGGCAGGAGAAAGGAGAGGGGATGAGGAAAGCCATGTCGCCTTCTCCTTGGCAGCCCGCTGCATGCCCACGCTGGGCCGCACTCTGCCCGCTCTCTCGCAAGTCCATGGCCAGGGCCAGGGCCCCACCTCCTCTAGTTTAAGGAGCAAAATCTCACGGCTGCTTCCTTGGTTCCAAAGGGACCCCCCGCTCCCGAGGGCAGGAATGCCATAATCGCACAAGGCCGGACCCCAGGAGCAGAGCTCACTGCGGGTTTACATCTCTCCTGCAGACCCTGCATTTCCTCCTATGGCGCTGGACCCCCCCGCATCTCTCTCTTTCAAATCCACCCAGCACCATGGACGATGCCTGAGGCACCTCATCTAGCAGGGATCCCCGATTCCCCTGGATCAACACAAACCCTGCCTCCCCCCAGATAGTAATTATTTGTGTTTAATTTAATCCTCCCATCCGCCTGCTTTTGGGCTCTGCTCAGCTCCTAGAACCTAGGCCAGCAGGTTCCTGTCTGGAAAACTTTCTCCCCTGCCCCCGCCATTACAGCCAAAAGAACTCAGCACTCAAATGTCAATGAGACCCCTAAATAAGAAAGGTGACTTTTGCTGGGGCTCGGGGGGTGTTTTAAAGATCTTTGTCATTTTCTTTGCTTGTGTTAAAAAAACTCCAGCTTGTGTCGCACTTTCCGCAGAGAGAAAACAAGGGGAAGCTAGAGGAGAAAATGGAAAGAGAGAGATAAAGAAGCAGATCCCCAGCTAGTGTCAATCGGCAGAGGCCTATTGAAGCCAACGGGGCCAGCTTCCCACCTGGTGTAAACCCGGAGATCCCTGTCAGTGCTACACACATTTCCAGGAGCTGGCACAGAGCAAGAGAACAAACCTGCAGCTGCAAAGTCTCCAAATGGCGACGATTTTTGCAAGTAGAAACACCTAGTTAGCCATCCCAAATGCCCATCTCGAGGTGCCGTCAAATATAAGCCACTAGGACGAGGAGCCCGGTGGCACAGACTGACACGGCTACCCCCTCTGATACTATAAGCCACTAGATCACCCTAAAACCCTGCAAAAACAACTGCAAGGGAAGCGTTCTTAAGGCAGACAGTACAAAACCAACAGTACAGAGGACTCTATTTGCCATTTTATTTCTGGCCCTTGCATTAAGTAGGGCCTGCTTTTTCTAAAAAATATCACTTCTTTATGGTGCGATCTTCTCAACCATACATGCACAGGGGCTAAAGCTTCCAGAAATGGGTGTTCAGTGGCTGCCAGGGTCTTCAGGAAGGGATCTCACATCAACAGAACAAGTGCTCGGCACATATGGAAAATGAGACTCCTTTTACGGACTCTGCAGCGTAACTTGAGTCATTCATTTTTAACACCCCTTGCATATATGAAATATACCTACATATTATATACAGTGTACTCACACACACTCTGGTCGATTGACAGATACACCCCCACACATACTGATCACTCAACACACACTATCAATTGAGTCACACACCCTCATCAATACACACACCCAATGGTTGATTGATACACACACAGCCTCAATCAATCAATACACACACACTGTGATCATCTGATACACACACACACACACGTTTCTGTCTCTGCATCTCTTTCCATTGCAGCACTAAATGGATCCCAGAGCAAATTATTGAGATCTGCAGGTATTTTTTCCCCCAGGTGGTGCAAGAGAGACCCAGGCCACCAGTTCATGGGACCATGCACCACTGACTCTGTGCCGATGTGTGGCGAGGCGGGAGGCGAATTATCCCAATTTCAAAAAAATCAGCTTCCCATTTCTTCTCTCTCCCATAGCAGGATCAAAGCACCCCAAACCCATGGATCTGTGGGGAGGGAGTCTCTGGGCTTTGGAAGGAACATTCGGATTGGCAAATGAACAAGGACAGGCTGAGTCCAAACTAGCCACCAGTGCATCCCAGGAGAGAGATGAATTGGTCCAAATGTTCCCAAGGGCCTAATTAAACGAGTGGGTGACATGGCCCCGCACACAAGCCCACAGAAAGGGGGGATCCTGAACGGTGCTGAGTCCCTGCAAAGCTCACTGGTTTCATTGGCAGCCCCGTTTCAGAGCAAGCCTTTGCTGTTATTTGTCGAGGCCCAACAGCTCGCTGGGCTCTGTGCCCAGCACAAAGGTCTTGTCTGCTGCAGGTTTTCCTTTAAAAAATTCCCCCCTCCCTCCCCTGCCGCCATGGCTAGCACCACTGGCAGCTGGGGCAGGAAATGTGGGGGGTGGGCATAGCTCCCTCTGGCTTCAGATGGAATTGGGGGTGCTCAGGAGCTCAGGAACCCAGGCCCGCGGTGCTTCACGTCTAGCCCCCTCCCCAATTCAACGGCCACTTCTGAAAAACTGGCCCTGGTAGAACCAATCCAGAGCCCTGACCCTTGTCCCACCCCCCAGCCCTGCCACTCTGGAGCAACCCTTATTTTTAAGCGTGCTCACAAGTCCTAAAGATTTGGGAAATAATCATTAATCATCAGTTTTTGCCCGCCCAGGCTCACATCCGGACAGCGCAGGGCGAGGTGACCAAGGACCCTAGCAGATTTTCAAAAGAGCACAGCTCTGAACTAAGGGACTGATTTGTCCAGACTGCTCCATCCCCGGCAGCTCCCTTTGGGACACTCGGGGCTGGGTTTTTCTCAGGAGCGCACGCACCGCTTCTGAAAGGCTAGCCACTGGGAGCTGAGACCAGAACACTTTCCACAGACCTCAGGGGGGCAAGATTTTCCAAATTGCCTGGGGGATTCAGGTGCATTTTTGTTTGTTAGTTCCTAAATCCCTCAGGCAATTTTTGTAAATCTGCCCCTCAAAGGCATTCTAAACATAATCTCTAATACAGGCACTGGGTCCTGGAATCCGATCGGCTCAGGTAAATGCCCTGTACCGGTGCATTCAGTTCCAAAATCTGGACCCTATTTCTCCACCAGACAATGCAGCGAGAGGGATCGGGACGAGAACCTAAACTGAGGAGATGTAGAACAACAGACACGGTTGTCGCTAATGTCACCGCCGCCTCACCCAAGGCCTGGTCAGTTGCCCTTTTGTTGCTGGACAGTTTCGGTGCCAGGTGTGTCTTTCTGTCCCTCCCCCGCAACTCCAACCCATTTCTAGGGCAGCTGCACCTCAGACCCCCGGTTCTCCCGCATTAGCCCAACGTGGCAAGCGGTGTTATGTGAACACCGGACTTTGACGTTCACTGACAAGTCTCAAAAATCGAACTGAAATGAATCCTCCCCTCCCCCCCAGAACGGAACATTTCAATTTGAGCTTTTTTTCTTGGTTTTTTTTTTTTACATGTGCTTTGTAACAATAAAATGGAAGGAAATTGCAAACTGAGAAATTGAAACATTTTGCTTTTCAGCATGTTTGTCAGGAGGGGCTGACACACAAAAAATGGCAAAACCAATGTGAATTTGTGCCAAATCTGCATTTTTCAGAAGGGGAAAAAAAAGTTTCGGACAAAACATTTCACGTGCCTCTAACTGCAAGATCTGGACTTTGCAAACCCTGCAAGAGACTGTTTAAAATCACACACACACCCCATCTGTCTCCAGAAAACAATCAAATCAAATCTCTTTTCACTTCAATTCTATCACAAAAATCTTGATATCACTTTTTTATTATTAATAAATTCCCTAAATTTGGGGCCTTGATTAGCCAGCTGGGCATGTGTGCGCACGCACACACACACACACACACAGGAAGGAAATGTGCTCTCTTTTTGTCAGGCCTGCGAAGAGGATGCTTCTGCTTCCTCCCGCTGGGAGATAGGGCACAGGAGCAGGTAGGAGTCGGCAGGAGTGGGAGGAAGACAAGAGAGGAAAAGCAGGGCTGCCGACTGGCCTGGGTTGGAAGGGCAACCCTCGCGGCTTCTTTCTCCGACCCATGCAGGGAGGGCAAGAAGAAGCCGCAGTGCCCAGGATTCTGGCCCTGCTCCACGGGAACAAAGGGGGCCAGCTCCCAAACTCTGCAGAGACTCTGGCCCCCTCTCAGCTGAGTCAGAAAAAGGGGGGCATCAAACCCTGCATTGGGAGTGACTCTGGGCCAAGGAAGGGGGAGGTTTGGGGGAAGGCCGTCAGCAGCCACTACAGAAGTGCCGACAGCTCTGTCCCACTGAGGGCCAGGGCCAGGGATCCGCCCCACAGCCAGGACAGCCATTGGTTCCCCTAATCAGCTCCCCGCTCACCCACACAGACTGCAGCAGACAAAGGTGACTCGGAGGGCAGAGGGGGGTGTATCTGGGGATCGCTCTGAACAGACCCTGCTCTCAGCAAAGGGCTTAGTAACTGGGACAGTCGCTATAGGGCACCATCTGTGGGCTCCCCTCTGCCCTGTTACTGGCCCACCTAGAAACACCTTCCCCAGCCGGCAGAGGGATAACACAGCACAGAGCCCGCGGGAGACTTCACTGACTAGGCATATTTCAAGGTCTAACGCGCCAAACTGATTCATTCTCATTTTCCTCTTTCGCTCCCTGCCCCGCCCCCACTGTGTCTGCCGGTCAGTCCGTCCGTCTCTCTGTCTTCACTAAGGGAAGGCCGGAGAAGGGATTTAAACCATAGCCTGCCCCTCTGCAGAATCGCACAGCCAGCCCCGGGGCATGAGGACGGGAAGGGCTCTTGTGTGGAACGGATCAAGAGGCTGGACCCTAAGAAATCCTGCCGCTCTTGGCTCAGGACCCAAGCCAGTGGAGCCGTGTGCTGGCTTTGAGGCTTCAGAACGGCACTGCCAGCCTCAGACCTTCCAAAATCGTGGGGCCAGCCCCCCAAAACGTCCCGAGAGAGGCTTCAGAATGACACGTGGCAGAGTTCTCCGCCGGTTTTCGGTTCTCAGAGGGGTCGTACTCCCAAGCTTTGCTCCTCAGCCAACTTCCCTCCCCTCCAGCAGGGGAAGCTCAAGACCTGGCCTATTCCCCTGACTCCCCGAGCCGGGTTTTGAAGGAAAACACCATGTAGTGCGAGACTCACCATCAAATCACAAGAGTCAGAGCGAGGTGGTGGGGGCATTAGAGACTCAGGACACTCGCTAGGGTTAGGGCTGAATTCAGGCACCAGGAATAACCTCGCGCTTTTCAGCAGGAGATCTCAAAGCCTTTGACAAAGGCGGGCGGGATCAGGATCCTCCTTTTACGGATGGGGAAACGGAGGCATGCGGAAAGGAAGCAAGTTGCCCAAGGTCACCCAGTAGAGCCAGATGTAGAACCCAGAACCTCCATCCACTAGACCATGCTGCCTCTCTACAGGGGCGGGGGGGGAGAACTGCCATACCCGCTCACCGGTAGGTTAGGAGAGGAATTAAACCTCAATCTCTCAAGTCCCAGGGCAGAGCCATAACCACAAATCCAGCCTACCTCACTGCTCCACCCACCCTAACTTCCTTCCTCCCCCCCTCCACACACATGGGGGGAAATCAGGCCCATGAAATGCCTAGTGGCCTCCGCCTGGTGTCCCTTTGCTTCTCGGTTCTTCGCCCTCATTAAGGAAAGGGAAGCCGTCTTCTCTGTTTCCCTCTACGTTCAAAGGAAAATCAGAGAGTGCATCTTTCCTAGCTCTGTAACCACAAAACACAAGTTTCCACAGGGCAGGTTTGGGCAGGAGCCAAGATGTCCTTAAATAACATTTTAAATCACTTTGCAAACTTTCTTTTGTTCGCAAGTAACACGCAGGAAAGGCATGGGGGGAATGAACAACCAGCTGCCCTGTCGCCGTCCTGTCCCGTCCCCCCCGTTCCTAGCACAGATCCACCCCGCCAAACACATACATCGACCTCTACGGCTATCACGCTGAGCCCATCCGAGTGGGATTGTGTGCAGTTGTGTGACTCGACACAGTGGTGTGTGCGAAAATGCAAATATTTGTGCTCGATTGCGTGTGACTGGGCATACGAGAGTGTCACTGTGCTCAACTGTGAGTGTGAATGGATTGTGCATTATGGGCCCATGCGAGAGCCAGTGTGCCCCTGCAATAGTGGCCGTGATGGTGTGTGTGAGAGCCAGTGTGAATGTGTGTTAGTGCCCATGGCAGCCTGTGTGTAAGCCAGTGTGACCGTGCAATAGGGGCCGTGATAGTGCATGTGAGAGCAAGTGTGACCATGTGTTAGTGCCCATGGCAGCGTGTGCGAGAGCACGTGTGACCGTGTGATGCTGCATGCGAGCGACTGTGCCCGTGTCCGATTGTGCCCGCGTCTGATGGGGTGTGTGCCGGAGAGGGGCGGGGGTCTCTGTTCTCCCCTCGCCAGGCACGGCGACAGCCCCAGCTGTTCCATTGTCGGAGAGGGCAGCCGCGCACGCCGGCGCTGCTCACCTGGCCTCTCTTCTCCCCCCTGCCGTCAAATGCCAGCCTTCATCGCTTTAACCCGTGTCATCGCCAGGGCGGCTCCCGTCCGCCTGTAGCACTGGGAACAGGCGCCGCTCGCAGGTACAACTGATCAACTCCACAGCCTCTGCTCCAAACCCAGCCCAGCCGCTCCAGGTTCACACCCAGGTCCTGACTCTCACCACTAGATCCCACTCCTCCCCCAGAACCGGATCGGAAGGGGAGTCCCAACTCCACCCCCTGCCCCAGGCCCCACTCCCCTGGCAGGCAGGGATGAAGCAAAGTCTGGACAGGTCTGAAGGGGAAAAGTCACTTGGGCAAAGCCCAACTCGTTCCTGGAAGCACAGCCCAAAACGTTCAAATGTTCCCGATTGCTCCAGCCTCCCCGCCCCCATTCCTCCCTCCCTCCCCCCGACAGGGCTGCGAGGGCCCAGCCAGGGACCGGAAGCTCCACGGGGCAAGGTTAGTTGTGGGGTACCACAGGCCTGGGCAGAAGCTAGGTTGACCAGACACCACAGCCAGACCAGGGAGAAACGCAGCCCCTTTGCTACACAGACAGTTTGGTGCCAGGTCCCCAGATTTCTGCCAGATTTCCCAGGGTCCCCACCTACTCCTGTTCGACCACACACCTGGCCTCCCATTCGAGTCTGGAACAAACACAGAAACTGAATACATGTGGCCTGGTTAAAATCTCCCACTGAGCGGGGTCCGAACCGAACTCCTGGAATCTAAACTGCCCCAAACTTAGACTCTGGCTGCCACAGCTCTGGCCCATCATCACAGCGCTGATCCTACGTTCTTAGTTAGCTTCCTTGCTTGAACCACAAAAGCAAAGCAGAGCTCGGTCCAGAGGTTTGCACTAACTGCTCCATGCACCAGGGCCGTGCCCTGGACCTGTCGCACCCTCTTTGCACACAGCACAGAAAACATCACACAATTTCCAGCATTATTTGCTGTCTCTGCTCAGGAGGATCCTAGGGCTGGGACAGCCGGGGGCTTGTAGGTCGAGATTGAGGGGCATCAGCAGAGCGGGATGGGGGGGCAGGGCTGGGTCTGTGGCTCAGGCAAAGAGGTGTGAACGAGCCACTAGACAATTACCCAATGCCCGGCACTAGCTGGAGCTGTGCGTCTCGCTTTCAGAAGGCGCTCTAAAAAAATAAAGAAAAGAAAAAAATTCACCTACAATTTTGCAGAGTAACTTAAAAAAAACAAACAACAAAAAACCTGAACCCATCAAAGAAAAGGATGAAAAATGAAGCCAGGCTTCAAGCCGCAGGTCGGGACAGAGATGCCAAATCAACCGAGAAAAAAAAGACGCCATTCTGGAAGGGGGTCGATTTATATAAGGAGGATAAAGAAGTCCAGCCATTTCGGAAATCGAAGGCAAATGGCTTTTACATCTCACCGGGGGCGGCTCCTCCCTAAACGCTCACGCCCGCGCTCACACACACACGAGAAGGTCATTGTAAGAATGCCTCGGAAAAAGCCAGCCAAGAGATCCCAAAATTCGAGGCTGCGAGAGCCTGGCTTTCGTCCGGTTTATTGCAAAATGGAAACTGACATGGTACAGTGGGGAGCCGCACAAGGGGCCTCTCCCCTCCAGCCCTCCCCGGGGCAGGGGGAGAATCGTGGCGGCCGCTCTCCCCAACGAGGCGCCAAACCCCTTTGTGCCATTGCTCCCGGGGGCGGCGGGGGCTGGGAGAAACCTGGGTGACGGGAGACGGGTACCGGGACATCTCATCAAGCCAGGAAGAATGATTCATTTGGTTGCAATTAAGGCTAATGCTGACACCGGTACAGGCCAACCGGTGAGCTCAGCTGGCCGGCTGTGCCAAACAAAAGTAAAAATAACCCCGGCGTGTGCCGGGCCGAGCCGTGGGCGGCGAGGGAGCTAAATAAAGCTTTCCCCAGGTTCGGGAAGTGCCAGTCCCAGGAACACCGCCCGCAGTGAGACAGCAGCTAAACCCCGTTTTATTGTACTCAGTGGGAGGCACCCCGGGTCTCAGCTCAGTCGCCCAGCAATGGGGAGGCTGGTGGGGGGGGCTGGTTTGCATATGCAAATCCAGCTGCTCTGAGCGGCTCCCGGGGTGGTGGTCACGACAGCGTAAGCCTGACTCTGCAGCCTGGTGGGGAGGGAGCCCCGTGGAGATGGGGGACACAGGATCCAGGCGCCCGGATCCACTGGCTCAGTCATTATTTCCCCACCATGGAACAGGCGAGACAGAGGCAGCCCGGAGCTGGAGCACCCTCCGCAGAGCTGGGAGCCCCCCTTTAAATCTTCTCTCGCCATCAACTTGAACCAGGGGCAGCCCCAACGCGCCACGGTCACTGCTGGATGGGGGGAGCCAGGCGCTCCTCCGCCTGCCAGGTGGATCGCCCTGGGGCTCAGCCAGGCCTAGCAGGAGGCAGCCGTGCTCGGACCCAGGGGCAGAAACTCAAGTGCTATGAGAGGCTGAGGGAGTTTAGGAACCTACGGGGCCGACGGAAGCTGAGCCAGGGTTTTGCATACCACTGCACTGCCTACAGCTTAGATGTAGGGGCCAACGCAGCTCTGCGGGCCTCAATCGCAGGTGAAAACCAGAGCAGACAGTCTCAGGGCACCAATCAGGGCAGGGGGATACTTGCCACTCCTGGGGAGGGAGTATCCTCATTTTACAAAGGGGAAACTGAGGCAGGACAGAGCCACCCTTCCCCCGCTCACGCAGCCAGTCACGAGGGGCTAGAACCAGCTCTTCCCCACTCATCCTCTGGCAGCTGTGGCCACGTGTTGCTCGCCACAGGAGAACAGAGCCCAGTTCTGCTGCACACCAGCTGAACGCTGAGAATATTGGTTAAGCGGCTGGTCAGGGCCTTCAGCTCAGGGGACCTTGCAGCTCGTTAAGCCAGAGGAGCTGGCAAGCTCGATAGCAGCCCTGGCCCTCGCAGCACAAGGCCTGGAAAGCAGGGGTCGGTCATGGAAAGAGAGCCCTTGATTTCCCTGGGTACAGACCCGCTGGACTCCTCTTAGGTTTGGATGGGGGCAGAGGCCCATTGGGGGGATGCTGGCCTGACTGCTGGCCTGGGCAGGGTCCCATTGGCTATTGAATCCTTCTCCTGATCAGCATTTCTCCTGATCAGACTCCTGAGGGCTCTAAGCAACCGCGCCCAACGCTGACAGACGGCACCTGGCATCACCTGAAAACACCATTATCCCATGTCACAGAAGGGGAAACTGAGGCAGAGGGCTTGACACAGCAAGCCAAGGGCAGAGCCAGGACGAGAACCCAGGAGTCCTGGTTCTCAGCACCCCACCCCTGCTCTAACCACCAGTCCAGGGAGCAGGCCACTAGACCGGTGGCTCTCAGATGTTTTGCTATCAGGCCCCTCATTTAATAAAGCAACTGCTTCCAGGGCCCCCATCCCATACACTGGAGGCAATAGTCATCTATATGGACCCCCAGAGCACATATACGGCCACACCAGCCAGCAGCTGGACGCACATCGCAGAGTGTCAGAGGAGCTTGTGTCCCTGCTCTGAGCTGACCTGGCCCACGAGTCCTCATGGGAGAAGAGTGGGTCCCCTGGACTGTCTTCCCAGGGACCCTGTCCCCTCCTCTGTCTCTCCATCTGCCCCAGCCTGTCCTCACTGAGCCCCCATCCCCCTCAGTCTATTCCCCCCCCCGCCGAGCCTGCACCCCTGAGCCCCCATTCCCCCCACAGTCTGCCTGTCCTACATGCCAGCCCCAGCCTGACCCTGTCCCCCACGGCCCCAGCCTAAGGCTATCGGTCACCAGCTCCCCCTGCCAACAGGCGTCATTGCAGGGCTGCCCCATTTGGCCCCTGCTGGGTGTGGGAGGGAAACTGGGGCAGGAACAGGCCACCCCACAATGGGGGGGTACCCACAGGAGTCCCAGCCAGCTCCTGCCTTCACTGCATGTCCACAAATGCCCATA
This sequence comes from Natator depressus, assembly GCF_965152275.1. Lineage (NCBI taxonomy): Eukaryota > Metazoa > Chordata > Testudines > Cheloniidae > Natator > Natator depressus. Next base: position 24,181,913 of record NC_134253.1, read on the forward strand.
GCATGAGAAAGTCAGTGCGAGAGCCCACCCCCTCCCCAAAGCAGGAGTGCAGCCCAGGAGCCCTGGCTGCAGTCGCCCGCTAGACTCCACTCCCCTTCCAGGGCTGGGGACAGAATCCAGGAATCCCAGCTCCCAGCCCCCACCACTCTAACCGCTAGACCCCACTCCCCTCCCAGAGCTGGGACGAGAACCCAGGAGTCCCAGATCCCTGTGCCCCCGCTGTAACCGCTAGCCTGTTCCTCTCTTGCAGGGCGGTTGATCGGATCCACACTTCAATCCACCAGCCCTCAGAGCCCAACTCTGAGCTAAGGCAGGACAAAGGCGAGGGAACGCAGACAGCTCCCCGCCTTTCTTCCAAGTCACACTCCACTGCAGACCAGGCACAAAACCCCCAACCCACAGCCAGCCCCCCGCCCCCGGCTCTCCCACTCCCTGCGGCGAGGCATATGTCAGCCAGGTGAGCTGCGTTATTTACAAGCCAGCCAGATCGGGAAGGGGCCTCTGACTCTTAAAATACCTGGTCCCCCTCCAAACCTCAGGCAGCGCAAACCGACCAGCGCCCCCGCGTGAAAAATGCAAGGTTCGGCGGGACAGAAATGTTAAACCACACAACGCCTGGGAGGTACAAGGAATAGGAAACCGCAGGGAGACGTGGAATCTGAAACAATTCAGGGGGAGAGAGACTGCCGGCGTGAATCACAGCTCGCAGGGCTGGCTGAAAGGACGGCAGAGTTTCACGTGGTTCTTCGGCCAACGCCCAGAAACACACTTTTCCTCCACCGATCTCCAAATGCTGCCCAAAGAGGCGCAGGATCACCCTCCCCATTTCACAGATGAGGCATGGGGCGGGGACGAGACACTGCCAAGCTCACCCAGCAGCAGAGCAGAGAATTGAACCCAGGTCTCCTGAGTGCCCATGCAGTACTCTACCCACTAGGCCTCTCCCTCATACAAACACATGGTGTACGTAAGTTCACCAAGTACTGAAATGCAGCCAGCTCTGGGGAGGGAAGAAAGCAGCTGTTTGTCCCATTTACTGCCACGGCCACACTGCGTCTCCTTATAGCTGCCAGATTTTTTTTTCCTTGCAAAGTCGCGGCGGCTGGGTTCGCCAGGAGCCAGGCAAAATGGGGTTGAGGGTTGAACCGAAAGCCAGGCTGAGTTTCAGGCGGTGGAAGGGGACTCAGAGACCTGACTGAGGGGTTTGGAGAAGAGGCCCAGATCCCATGGAGCCCGGAACGCTGGAGAAAAGCGCAAGTGCAGAGGGGAATTTTTTCTGGCCTCAAATCAGAGTTTGGGAAAGCCAAATCTAGCTGAGGCACTTGTCTGGCCCCATCATTGAGGCGACTCATAACCCCTCAGGCAGGGCAGGATCCCATTTTATAGAGGGGGAAACTGAGGCACAGAGAGACAATGGCCCAAAGGTACGTCAGCTCCTAACTGCCTCTGGGCCAAATGACTCTCACCAAGAAGCCTGCGACTCAAACCCAAAGGCCAAGGTGACAGCCCTAACCGCCAGCCCCCTTGCTCCAGAGTCAGGCACTCCCCTAACCAGGGAGGGAGCCAGTCTACACTCGGGCTCTCAGGCCGCATCTCCTGCCCGGCCCAATGCCAGCTCAACCCAGAGAGAAGGGGAGACTCACGCTCAGAGTTCAGACCACGAATAGAGCCCACGAGACCTGGACTCCTGCCCTCCAGCTGTAACTGCTAGACTCCCCTCCCAGAGGTGGGAACAGCCTCCTGCCCTAAGCCACTAGACCCTGGTTCCCTCCCAGAGCATGGATTCTGAACCCAGGAGTCCTGACTCCCAGCCCTCCCCGCTCTAACCACTAGACCCCACTCTCTCCTTGCCTTTTCTCCTCTTTCCAGGCCCTCTCCTCATCTGCAAAGAGCAGGCCTAGACCCCATGGCACCCCTGGCTTGGGGGTGTCCATGAGTCGCCAGCTGCTCTACCCCTTTCCCCAGCATCTTGAGGAAGTCCTGCGGCCCTGCGGGAAGTCAGCCTGGCCTTGGAATCTGTGACCGCGGCTTTCCGGGGCTGGCGAGGCAGCCCGCCCCCTGTGCCTGGGGGCGGTGGGGTAGGTAGGGGAACAATTTTAAAGCGCTGGGGATAACAAGGGCGCCTTCAAGGGACAGTGTGAACTGTACCTAATAGGATTAATGCTTCAGATTCATGTCCACTTTGCTCGGCACAAAGCGGAGATAACTCATTAGAGGTCTGCAAATCCCCAGGGTCATGTTCGCAGAGCCGCGCTGTGTCAAAGGAGCGGCAGGACACTAAGCTCCCGAACTCCACGGGAAGGGGGTGGGGGAAAACCCTCCAAAGGTTTAACTCTGGAGCCTGGCATCCTTCAAGGAACCAGCACGTTTGGGGGGGGCTAACGCGGGCCCGTTGCAATGAAACCTCGTTAAAGCCCCTGGCTCTGTAGAGACTGCAGAGTGCTTAGAGTCCCGCCAGGGGGGTCAGAGCTGCTGGTGTCTAGTCCTGGCTGTCACTGATCTGCACTGTGACCTCAGGCAAGCCACGTCCCTGCTCTGTGCCTCAGTTTCCCTATCTCCAAAGCAGGGATAATGCTGCCCTCTGCCCCAGGAAAGGTGGGAGCCAGGAGCCTAAATTCAGCTGGGGCTGTAGAAGAGGGACCCTGACCGGGGAGGAGCAAGAGGAAAGCAAAGCAGGATTAGTGCACACGTAAGCGTGCACAAGTGCGTGCAGACGCTCTGCCTGACCGAGTGCACGCACGGCCCGCGGGCTGGCCTGCGGACCTGCACGCACAGCACATGTGGAAGGGCCCACATGTCGGCGTGTACGGGCCTGCACGGCCGGCCTGCGAGCGCACGTGTGTTTGTGCATGTAGGTGCCCGCCCGGTCCACACGCTCCCGTGTCGAAGTACGTGCACAAGCGTGTGCAGCGGCACACGCACCAAGCAGAGTGAGCCCGCAGCAGCCCGGGAGCATGCTTCCTTTCACCTAGCAGGCCGCCCACTTGGGGACCTCGGCCCAGGCAGAGCGGCGCGAAGGCTGCACTAGGAGATTACACTCCCTCCCGGGCTGAGGGAAGGGATGGGTAATTAGATTAACGAGGAGCAGGCCGCAGCTCGTTAAAGAGTGGTCAGCTCTGACTTGTGGTCAGTCGCTGGAGCGCTCCGGCAAAGATAACACTAACCGGCCTGGCTGGCTGCCTCTCCCACCCACGCACCCCCTCTCACTGGCCCCTAGGTGGAGGACAAGCCAGGAGTGTGCTAGCCACTCCGCTGGAGCCAGGCAAGGGAAAACAGAGCCTGAGTGGGTCCTTGGCCGGGAGTTGGAGAAACCGACTGGGGAGTCAGGACTCCTGGGTTCTGCTCCCGGCTCTGCTGTGAAGCCTTAGCTGAATCAGTTCCTCGCTCCATGCCTCAGTTTCCCCCTTAGCATCATGGGGGCAGAGAGAGCCATGAGGAGGGCCAAGCAGGTCGTGCCCATGTGACGTGAGCTCTGCTTGGCTATTCTCCCTGCAGCTAGCTCGGAGAGACAACCCTGCCCCTGCTCGCACGGAGCGCGGAGAATCCCGGAGCAGAGCCCCTCAGCCCCGGGGTCCCAGGCGGACACGCCACCCCTGCTTTCCGCAGCCCTTAAGGGCTCCTTTGTGCCCTTCGCCAGGCCGCTCTGAAATCTGCCCCCCGCCTAGCCAACCCCATTGGGGCGCGGGCCGGCCCGGCTAAACCTGCCTCCTGATTGGCTGCCACGGTCCGCATTGCTGCTTCGCACTGCAGCATTAGGCGTAGCCATGCTGCCGAGCCCACAGCTGTAGCCGCCCGGCAGCGAGCCAGAACCCCGGCTGCAGGCAGGAGCGAGCGCGGGGGGCTCCTGATCCCCCCCCGCCAAGCCCCGCGGCACCGCAGCCCCCCTAGCACCTTGCCCCCGATGCCCACCCCCAACTCCCCGGTACCCCCCTTCTGCACTTCCCTGCCAGTGGCAAACCCAAAGCAGCCAGTCCTCCAATCCCCCCGCCCCTCCTGGGCCCTCTGCCTGCCAACGCCGCCCCCCCCTCCCCCCAATATCGCTGTGCTCCATTCCCTGCCCCCCCCCACCGGTGAGAACAAAGTTTTTCTGCAAAGTGGCTGCCCCCGTGGGGTCAGGGATTGGCTCGGCACAGACTCAGCCCCAGCCAGAGCCAAAAACCCAACGGCTGGGGGCGGGGGGGATTCATTGGCAGCCAAAACATGGTCGGCAACGGGACAGCGAGAGAGAGAGAAAAGGAGGCAGCTTCCCAAGCGAGCGCGTGGGCCCTGGCCAAGGGGGCCAGGTTTTGGGCCCTGTGGCTCGAAGGGAAGTGGCAGCAGGGCCAGGGTGGGGTGGGGAGGGACAAGGAGGACAAATGAACGAAACAGCAAGAAAGGAAGGAGAAAGGCGATGGGGAGGAAGGAAGGGCGCGGAGAGCAAGTGAAAGAGGGAGAACGGGTGAGCGAGACAAAGGAAGAAGAGTGGGAGAGCGAGCAGGAGAATCAAGATGGCCGCCAGGCTGGCCAGGGAAGGTGCCGGCGCTGGGGAGGCTGTGTGGAGCAGACGGGCAGGCGGATCGGGCTCTGTCCCCACCACACACACACACACCAACCTGGCTGTCCGGGGGGGAGCCAAGACATTTATTCCACCTGCTGGGGGAGAATTGGCAGGGGACTAGGCAGTTCGTACCGCAAGACTGTAAGGCAGGGGGCTTGCTGGGCAGACAGGGCCGGCCCGCTGTGTATGGGGCAAGAGAAAGTTCAGTTCCTCACATTAACCCCCTAGCTCAGCTCCACTCCCCTCCCAGAGCCGGGGAGAGAACCCAGGAGTCCTGGCTCCCAGCCTCCCTCCCCCGGTTCTAACCACTAGCCCCCTCTCCCCTCCCAGAGCTGGGGATACAACCCAGGAGTCCTGGCTCCCAGCCCCCACTCCCCTCCCAGAGCTGGGGACAGAACCCAGGAGTCCTGGCTCCCAACCCCCATCTTCCCTCTCTAACCACTAGCCCTCACTCCCCTCCCACAGCCAGGGATAGATCCCTCCTGACTCCCAGCTCCAGATGATTAAACCCACGTCCCAGTCAGGACCTCGATGAGTGTCTTCCCCCTTCCCCAAGCCTCTTTCAAACCAGCACAGACCTTGCCCATCCCATGGGAAGGGCACCCCCCCCGGCTCCCCCCGATCAGGGTCCAGGCCAGCAGCAAAGAGCAACCAAAGGCAGCGCTCCCATGGGGTAGATCCCCGGGCAGGACTGGCAGAGTTACACCAGTACAAGCGAAGGGTGAATTCAAACCGCAATCCTCTCTGCGCTCTCGCCTGCGACCAGCCCACTCCGCCAGCCTCCAGCGCCCTCCGGCTGGTTTCAAACCAGCCCCTCAGGCTTCCTCCCGCTGCCCCTGGAAACCCCCGCAAAGCTCCCCCTTGTCCTGCCAAACCCTCCTCCAACCTCCCCTTGGCTGAGACGCCGACTAACGCCCCCCCCCGCCCCCCGACACCGGCCAGGCTGCTGGGGAGCTGAGCTGACCTGGGCCACGGGCGCTACCGTAATACACCCAATAACATACAGCATCTAGCGCCATGGGGTTCTGGGCGCTACCATAAGACACCTAATAAATGACATCATTTTAGCAGTAGAACTCCCCCTCCACATACTTGCTCCAGGATAAGAGGGGACTTCTTCCACTTTAGTTTATGGCACTTTGGAAGTGGCTAACACTGCCCCCCTCCCCTCTGCCCCAAGCCTCTCCTACAGTGGACTACGGCTCGTCTCCATTGGAGGGCTTCGCCGGTGGCGCTATCCCAGCAGACTCCCTCGCGGAGACACGGCCGATAGCTAACCAGGGCTTTGGGGTAGCGCCTCCAGCAGGCCCCAAGCAGAGCCCGCTATCTGGGAAAGGGCCCGTTTGGCCAGGATGAGGCTGGGGCTTCTGCCAGCAGGGCGAGCGGGGCGACCTGTTTCCCAGCCGGCTTACGGGTCAGCTGCCCTGCATGGCATGCTAGTGCTAATCTGTCGCGCAGGCGAGACCGGCAGCTTAGCCACCAGCGCCCACCAGCTGCCTGCGGACAAGCCCTGGGGCTGTATGGGGGTTGGATAATTTTTTTGGGTGCAGGGGAGGGGGAATCTCTCCCTCTCTGGAAAACCTCCCCTCCCCCCAGCTATCCCCATCAGATCCCCGCCCCGTCCCTGCATTGCCACATTTCCATCCAATGATGCCGAATGCCCTGTGTCCACAGGCTCAGAAGCCTCAGCCAGCCCTCCTGCACTGACAGTGAAGCTGAGCCCTGGATGTTACCCCCCTTTCCTCTGAACCCCCCTCTCCCCCCGCCCTGAATTCCCCACCTTGCAAGAGAAACAGATCATTACGCCACGTTCCTAGCTGCTGGTGATGCTTTTTAGAGCAAGGCTAATGCACTGCTAACCATCTGATGGAGCTGTGATAATTGACATGTGGTGACAAGGGATTTGAAGGTCATGGGTCCCCCCCCCCCCGCCCGATAATTCCAATGCCAACAAAGCTGTGAAGGGTTATCTGCAGCCATCTGGCTGGAGGGATCCCGAACCAGGCTGGATTTGATGCCCCTGAAATACCCAGGAGGGGCACATGCACCCCAGCTCTCTCTCCCCACCCTGCCATCTCTCTTGATGCCCTCCTGGACCACCAGCCCCAACCTGGTGCCTTTCATTCAAAGGGCTTTGCAAAAGCACAGGGCCAGATTCGGCCCTGACCCAACTCGGGTGCCTCTGGTTAAATGGGGTCATGAAGCCAGACCAGGTCAGGGCCCCACTGTGCCAGGCGCTGCACAGACATAGCCCCCCCCCCCCCAAGAAGGCCAGTCATTATTATTATCCCAAGAACCTGAGAAGAGAAGTGATTCAGCAGCAGAAGAAGGGATATGACCCGGGAGTCCTGATTCCAGCTCTAACCGCTACACCACACTGCGCTGCCAGATAGAACCCCAGGATTCTGATCCTTTGTCCCTGCCCCAACCACTAGACCCCACTCTCCCCCAGAGCTGGGGAGAGAACCCAGGAATCCTGGCCCCCAGCTCCCCCTGCACTAACGACTAGACCATGCTCCTTCCCTAAGAAGAGGTTCTCCCCCAGCCAACAAAAGGCCATGTCTCTGCACTATGGGTATGGGGGCGCTCCATTTCAAGGCCCCCAGATTGGGGCTGGGACAGACACACATCTCCACCCTTCAGAGCCCAGCTTGGGGAAAGTTTATTAAGGGGGGGGGACGGGACATGGGCTAAATCCAGAGCTGGCTCTCTCCCCCGAGCCACAATTGGTTGCGCCCTACCCAGCCGTGCAGAGTGCTCGGACCCGTCCCTCCCCAGTCTCATCACTGGCTGCCAGACCAAACGGAACAAGCGCTGATCCCAAACCCATGAGCCTCGCCGCCCCACTGACCGCCCCACACCTCCTGCTGCCAATTCCTGCTCCCCCATCCCCGCACCCAGCTCCCCAGGGGTCGGCTTGCAAGTGGGCCAGTCACCATCTTACTGAAGCAGCCAGGATTGAACCGGGGACCTCCAGAGCGAAACCCTCCCTGCTGCTACAGCGTGAGCTAAAGAGCCAGGCCTCTGCCACTTGGCACTGTAACAACTCGTATCCTCTGTGGATCAGTGCAGAGGGGGTCCCAGCCCAGCCCAGCCCCACGCTGCACCAGCTGGCTACGTGAGCAGACAGCCACACACTGGGGCAGGGTGAGACCATAGTTAAGGCTCAGTCAACCAGCGATGTTTCAAAGTGCTCTAAAATCCACAAGCATGCTCTGCTTGTCTCGAAAATTGCTGTAACTCCCCAGGGTAGGGTGAGCGGTGGAGGCGTGCAAAGCCTGGATGTTTCGGTTCACTGGCGAGTCTGGAAAACCGGGGGGTGGATTCAGCCCAACAACTAAATTTTTCCAAATTTTGGGGTTAATCAAAAAGGCAAAAGAATCATTTGCTTTGGGTGGAACAGAAGCATTTTGCTCTTGCAAAATCAAAATGTTCTGATCAAGACAAAATGACACTTTTAGACTTTTTCATTCATCAACTTTTTAAAAAAATAAATTAGTTCTGATTTCAACCATTTCTAAGCATTTTGAAGTAGATAAAAAATAAAAGTAAAAGAAACGTTCAAACAAAAATTCACTTTGAACGGAAAACCTGAGCCATCGCCTTTCGAACCTGTCAAAACCACATTCCCCCCCCTTTTTTTTAGCTTTTTCCCCTCTTTAAACCAAAACAATTTGGTGAAATTGACACAAAGTCACAAAAGTACTCTCCACGAATGTACATTTTTTGCCAGAAAAGAGGTTAGTCTGAAAGTTTTCACTCAGCTCATGTGAATGGGGCAAGTTTGGGGTCAGCTGGTCCAGCAGTTCCAGAGAGAACCAGGCAGATAAAAGATCTAGCCCGTACATGGTGCCTGTTCTTATCTCGTTTTGGAAGGGTGACTGGAGCTGTCCCTGCAGCACCAACCTGAACTTATCTCCGTGGACTGAACCTCGGGGGCTGCACCCACTCGGGGGTCTGAGCAGCACGGCTTTCAGAGTTACTGCACTGGGCCTCGGTGTGTTGAAACACATCAGGAGCACACAGCAAAGAAAGGTGCAAAGCGCAGGTGCCTGGGGACTCGGGGACTGGGTATCAGCCCTCGAACCTGGGTCCCACCGAGCCGCGTGAGGTGTTCGTTCTGCCAGAGCTCTTTTTGGAAGGCTTAACCCCGAGAGCAGAGCTCTTGGCCGAAAAGCCCATTGCTCAGAGGACTCTACAAGCCGACGGTTTGGAAAATGGCTGGGGAGTGGCGGGACCGCCGGGGTCAGTGCACCCAGTCCCTGCCATTGCAGGCCGCCCATCACAAACTCACCCAGCTCCAAACCAGGGAGGCCCTTTGCTCCTATGGGAGGCTGCTCCAGATCCTCCCGGCTCTGGAGCTTCGAAACCGTCTCCCTATTTCCAGCCTCAGTTTATCCCCATTTGTTCTTGGGCCAACATTGTCCTACAGTTTCCCTGGCTCTTCCCCATCGCTGGGCTCCCCCTCCCACATATTACAGAGCGCAATCAGCCCTGCTCTCAGCCCGCACATGGCCTGGCTAACCACGCCAGGTTCACCATCCCCGATTGCCCCAGCAGCCTCATCCGGAGCCTGCTTATCAGGCGCAAGGGCCGAGGGATCAGCACAAGGTTGGGGTGGTTTGCTCAAGGGGTTCCTCGGCCCCACTGGCACGTTGCCCTTGCTCCTGTCACATCCTCAAAAAAACTAGAGAAAGTCACTGGCAAAGCCCTGTTCCCGAGGAGTTAGGTTAACGGGCGGTGACTCATAGCCTTCCTGAGATCACCCCTTGGCCTGCTTTTTAGAGGGTTAATTATAGGGGAACTCAGAGCTCTGAGGGCTACAGCACTGGCCACTCAAGCTTAACAGCCTATTAGCAACGGGTTTGGCAGCGAGTGCATACGAAATGGGAAGGTGTTTGCCACCCTGTAGAAACGAACCATGAGCTCCAAATCCACCCCTCTGCCCAGAGCACCGGACCCGAGAAATGCCTCGCTATGCTCTCCTGGTATTCTAGTGGCAGCCCAGATGCCGCGGAGATGGGCAGCTTATGAATGCATATAGTAATAAACAAACATAAAATAGCGCAATGTGCTTTAGAGACGGCAATGGCTGGAGGGTATTTAAGTCGACAGAGATAGAGGAGGTAAAACAAATTAACGGAGTTCAGGCTAAGGGGTGGCAGGACATTCTAGCTATAGAAATCAGACAATTACATGCACCCTCTGACAGAGATACAGTGATTGTAACGTGGCAGCCCGGCCTAGGTGGTAGAGCACTGGACTCAAGACCTTGGGTTCTGTTCCAGCTCCGCTACTCGCCTGCTGGGTGAACGCCTGCTACTCACGTCTCTCTGTGCCTCGGTTTCCCCAGCTATAAAACTGGGATGATGATACTGACCCCCGGTGTAAAGCAGTTTGAGATCTACGGATGGAACGTGCTAGTTAAGATTTTTTCGAGAGAGTCTCCTGTATATAATATATTTAGACAGAAGAATATATTATATACACTCACCCAGAGAGAATTCAGACTGCAGAATATTTGCACTACAGACGTTTATATACCCACTCTTACATAAACAGACTGTATGTATATATTCCCTCGTCCAGCCAGTTACAGAGTCTATACATTACATTCGCAGGCACCTGGAATTCAGACAATGACCACTGGATATTTATCTACAGAGAGAAGGTAGACACACAGACTCATGCTCCGGTAGAGATGGCCATCTATACTGCACAGTATATTCACACTCAGGATTCCAAAACATTTCCAATGCCCCCCCCCCACACACACACACACAAAGGGGGCTTGATCCATAAACCACTTGTATTCTGTTCCATCTAGATCCTTAGTCTATACCCCTCACCACCATCTCTGACTCTCATTCACTCCCCCATGCACCCGGCACAATGACAAGCACTCGCCGTAAATTAATTGCCTATTTCCGGATTTAAAAACAAATCAGCGCAAAGGGACAGGAATCGTTTCCAAGGGCGGGGCAGCCGGCCCCGTTTTTGCCACTTTTGTGCTCAAGTTCATTCGACTCTGTTTGGATTCTGAGCCCCGGGCACTCCTACAATGTATGGAATCAGAGTTTAAGGGCAGATCCTCCAGGCTGACCTCCGGCACAGGCCACAGACCCCACCCAGCACCCGCACACTAAGCCCAACAACAGAACCTAGAGCAGACCAAGGTAGTAACAACCCTCAGGAATCTAAACTACCATGTGCCGCAGGCGGGGGCAGAGGCGCACCACCCTGAGCCTCTGTGGCCAACCTGCTGACGGAGGACGCTGGCACCGTCACACACACACGCGTGAGACCCAAAAGCCGCAATCTGCCTTCGGGGCAGCGGAAGCAAAGTCGCTCTGTGGCACCGACTAACTTCATGCCAGCGGCCGCCGCTCGGCTGCAGATTATAAATTTAGATTCATTTGTCGCTTCCCACCAGGAGCATTTCTTCCGTGTCATGCACCGCGCAGGGAAACCATCCGCAAAACTGGGGGGGGGGGGCTGGGGAGGGGGGAGGCTCTGTTAAAAGCCAGACAAAATCCCCCCCCTTTTCCAGAAGGGATTGAGTTGGCATCCAGCTTTTTTCAAGAAAGCTTTTTGCTTCCCATCAATTATTCAGACTCCCTTTCCCCCCACCGCACCTCCCCCCAATTCTCTATCCCCTTTACAATTCCAGGCCTTTTCAATAATTTAATTTGCTTTAAAAACTCAACAAAACAAAAGCATACCAAGTAAAAAGAATCAAAATATATCCGTGATATTTAAACCAAAAAAGCTTCTGATCCCAGACAGATGCACAAACAGGCCCCAAAATCATTTTTCTTTTGCACCTTCCCTTATTTGGACGGACTCTCTCAGTTTCGCAATGAATGCCCCACTTCCATTTAACTGAGGCTGGTGAAGAACCAAAGAGAGCGGCTGATATTTTGGTGGGGCCATGGGACCGGAGGCCTGGGAGGGAGCGGGGGAATGCTATTCCCAGCTCTTTCTCTGTCGAAGGCAGCAAGGAAAGTTTGAGAGTTTGTTATAGAAATCAAGTCCAAGTGAGATCACTAGTGGAGGAGGAAAGGAGAGGGGCAGATGGAAAAAAGGTCAGTTTCAGGAAAGGAGTTAATAATGGACAACAATAAAAGCAACCTAACGAGTAATTAAGGACTTCCAGCCCATTTTGCTAATCCAATGTGGGGGGGAAATCTTACAAGGGCTGTTTTACACCTTTACACCGTGTTTATAGACTCATCCTAAATGCGTACTAATGAAAGCAACAGAGTAAACAGCAACTACCCTCCTCCCCATATTGGGAATGTTTTCACTTGGCAAATGCCTCTCTCAAAGGAGAAGGAAGAGAGTAAAGACAGAGACATGTTGGATCTGGGGCTGGATCATCAGCTGGGGTCAATCAGCCTAGCTCTACCGACTTTGGTGGAACCAGGACGACAGCCACCAGCTGCGGCGTCAGCCCCAGGCTCCGCTCTGAGATTTGGAAACAGGGTTTGGGAAGGAAAAGGCCAGCGGAGCAGCCTGAAATCCAGAAATCCTAAATGAAGACAAGCCAACCGAGTGATCAGCCTATGGACACACATCGTGCCACGGAGAGACCTTCGTTCCCCAAACCACACAAGGGGCCGGGAATTTAATATGGATAAGCAGAGGCTTGGATAAGCTGGGGACTTTCTGACGTTGTTAGCATACACGGGGGAACATGACCTCATTCTGGATAAAGGAGTTATTTGGAGAATCAAAGCTCAAATAAACAAGGTTTCAGTGTATAGATTACACACAGACGCACAAACACACACGTTCTCTATACAGATTAATACCCAAAGAGTGGAACACCAAACAGTCATCACACTTTGTTTGTAAATCTATATCTGAGCACACCCAGTACACTGCAGCATCTGTGAAAGGGACAGCTATAGTGAAAGTTGAAAGCATTTCCCTGTAAATATGTATTTACACACTCATATGCCATACACACATGTAAAGGGATGCATATTATGTATGTGTGTATAATTATATCTATAGCTACATATTATCTGTGTACTTTATATACAGCTACTACGTACATGTATGTAAAATACACACACAAACAGCAGCTAAAGATATTGTGCATTTTTATAGCAATAAAACACAGAAAAACACTTATTTGTATTGTTAAGTTTGTGCGTGTATTTACTGATCTCTTACTTTGTATTAAAGTGCTGCTGAGTGCGTGTGTTTCTGCACACACTCTATATGCTTATATAATCTAAAAATGACAATCAGAAATCCATGGTAAAATAAAATTTTTATGCTTGTTGTGAACAGCCCCACCTCTCAACATACTATAAATATCTGGGCTTAATTCTGATCCAGCAAACTCTCCTTGAGTTCAATAAGTGATGTTCCTAAGTAAAGGCCGCAAAATTTGGCCAGCAGCCGTGTTTAAAATCCTCATCCTTAATGCTGCGATAAAGCCGTCCTTATTCCACAAAAGTTCCTGGACTCGGCAGTCGGACAAGACTCATGTGAGTCATTGATCCAAGCGTACCCACCATCCTAAGACCTGTACTTTCACCACAGATTCCTCTTTGGCATTTTTAGATCATATAAACTTACAGGGTCAGATCCTCAGCTCTATTGACAGTTATGGATCTACAGTATATAGAGATCATATATAAATATATATTGTATTGTTGGGTGTGAGTGTGTGTTTGCATTGCAGATATTCATGCCTTGCCGTTTTGTCTATGAAATATGCACAGAGAGTAGTAATAATACACAGATATGTAGACATCTGTAGTTTATAGAGGAACCTAAAAAATTACATCTGCACTGGCTGGCTAACTTCTCATTGTATAGACCCTTACTCCTTAAAAAACAAAATGTGGAGTGTATTTGCCTCCAAAATTAAAAACCTATATCCCAGTTCCCAGAGCACATTAAAATATAAAAATTAACAAACAAACAAAAAAAGACTTTCAGAGGAAAGTTTCCACTTTAAAAAATCAGCAAAAGAAAAGGAAAAAACAGTCAAACTGAACTTTCATTTTTCCATTTTCTACTGTAAAAAATTTTTTTTTGCTCAGTAAGAAAATCGAGAAACTGCCCATTTCGGAAGCCAGGGACTGGCATTCCAATGAGAATGGAAAGTTGTTTACAGTTTGTAATTAAGTTTCTATTGATAGCCCCAAACTGTGAAAGTTTATAAATATCTTAATGAATTGTTTGTAAACTCACCTGAATACTGTCTCAACACTGCATAAATGTTTATTTATAGGCTTCGCTAATTTCACTCTCCCTGTTCAGCTCATTGTTTCATTCTTTGTGTGTGTGTGTGTGTAATATTTTTATGCTTTCATTTCCCTTGCAAGTACCTTAACTCCTTCAACAGTCAGACTCTTTTCCCACCTCCTTCCCCAAAGTCTGAAAAACCCACTCTTTGCTCCAATCTTTCTGATGCCTTTTTTTAGAAAAGACCACTGGCAAAACTCCCACAGACTTCGGCTAGAGCCCGAACTGACTGAAATAAGTTATCGTCTTGAATTCTTTTTTCCCCCCAAAAGCTCCTCGTGTAACAAATTCTGCTCTGAAGATCAGGAGGGAAGAGTCAAAGCCGTGGGGCAAAATGTCTCACAATAGCGTTTTGGATGGGGCTGCTTTCAAACGACCTGTAGGGGTTTTGTTAGTCGGTTTGGTTGGTTGGTTGGGCTACCCAAAGCAGACCACATCTTTCTATGATTTTCTAAATACATAAGGTCCAATGCTGCCAGCGCTTGCTAGCAGGCATAGCGGTAACACCAGTCAGGTCAACAAATGACTGCATCCAGTAGTGAGGATTTACAGAATCAACCTGAGGAACAAGTCAAGGAAAACTGAGCAAGGAAAAGGTGAGCAAGCATTTGCTATATAGAACCCATTCATGCTCAGGAGGCTCCTCCAAAACAGGCCAAGATAAGGAGTGAGCAAGCTGGATTTTCCATCTGCACAGCTACATGTGTGTGCAAGCAAATATCTTTCAAAATACAACCAGATGGAGGAATAGGGACTGATGGCCCAGCTAACCACACCGATTGTCCAACTCTCTGGCCAGTGAAAATGCACTTCCCCAAAGATTTGCCTGCCAATTTTAGGTGGGTCAGAAAGGCCTAAACTCTGTCCCCTTTATTAGAAGGCCTCCAAGTCATGCAAGCAGAAAAATCCCCCCTTAATTCCCAACGTTAGAAAACAGAGGGTTCAAAATGCATTTGAAAGGGGGGTGAAAAGAATGCCAACTTATTAAGGAAATTGGATTTGGAATGTGTAACGAATAATTGCTTTAATGGCTGACATGTATAGCTAGGCTAGATTACACATGCACACATATTAGACACTGACCCAGATACTAGATTCGTTTTATACAGTAGGTTGTTTGTGTGTGTGATTGGATATATTCGAATGCTAGAATCACATATAACATGATAGCTACACGCTATAGAGAACATATAGAATATCTGGAGGCACAGCAACAGGGGAGCAGGACTGCACACCGCAGGCCTAAATTGGAGTGATTTCAGTGTGCAACACAAGGCTCCGCACAGAGCCTGATTTGAAAGTGTGAAATGCCTCAGATCACCGGTCACTTTTACAAACATCGGCTGATGTTTTTATGTGTGATGTATACATATGTACACACATTATGAGGTATGTGTAATTTGTGTGTGTGTTATACATAATGAGTATAGTGTGTATATTCAACATTTACATATATACACGCACACACACGCACACCATACATACGATATACAAACCTATATTATACATACATGAATAGTGGGTCTATATATAATACACACATGATATATAAACAGACCCATCTAGTATTATGTGTGTGTATGGCATGTATATATTTGCGATATACATACACAATATATATATATATATAAGTATAGACTGTGTACATGTGATATTATATACACACATTGTATATATCATATAAAATCTGTATATTGCATATGCATTATTATACGCAAATCCATATTATACAGTAGAACCTCAGAATTACGAAAACCTTGGGAATGGAGGGCATTTGTAACTCGGAAATGTTTGTATCTCTGAACAAAACGTTAGGGTCGTTCTTTCAAAACTTTACAACTGAACGTTGACTTAATACAGCTTTAAACTTTATTATGCAGAAGGAAAATGCTGCTTTTAACCATCTGAATTTAAATGAAACAAACACAGAAACAGTGTCCTCACCTTGTCAAATCTTTTTTATTTAAACTGTCCCCCTTTTTTTTTTTTAAAGTAGTTTACATTTAACACACCATATGTACTGTATTTGCTTTTTTTTTTTTTTTTTGTCTCCAAATGAGGTGTGTGGTTGACTGGTCAGTTCATAACTTTGGTGTTCATAATTCTGAGGTTCTACTGTATACGTGGTTAGGATGTATATGTGATTATACTATATAAACGCACCATACGTACTACATACAGGGCCACATATTATCTACAATGTGTACAGTGTACACACAAATATTTAATATATGATTCTATATAATACATATGTGTGCATGGATGTATACTGTATATACTTGTATATTACAGACACCTCATAT
Organism: Natator depressus; assembly: GCF_965152275.1. Classification (NCBI taxonomy): domain Eukaryota; kingdom Metazoa; phylum Chordata; order Testudines; family Cheloniidae; genus Natator; species Natator depressus. The sequence goes on from NC_134253.1 coordinate 24,198,020, forward strand.
AACATATACACACACTAACCACATACAAAAACAATATTGATTACACATTCCAAATCAAATTTAAGAAGTCTGTGTATATATGTAATATATATACACACGTACGTACGTGTGATATAGATATATAAAAAATGGATCTATAATACACGTGTGTGTGTGTGTTTGTCTATATAAAGTGCTTTGAGACCTACTGATGACAAGCCCTACATAAGAGTTAAATATTATTAATTATTATTATTATATAAAAACATGCATACCCACTTATATATACACACATACATTATATCAAACACACACAAGATTGCATATCAGCACATAAAGGCCAAAATGAAATACAAATAACCTGCCTGATTTAAGTCAGTTATCAGAATTGCAAATAGTCAAAAAAAAATAATAATTTTTGCAATGACTCGAAAGTCCCCACCAAAATAGCGTTGGCTTAAAAAACCAAAAACTCAAAGCCTTGGCTCTCTTTCTCGGTCTTCTCTCTATGTATTTCAAACATGCTCCTCCAACTCCTCCTAGCTAGCAGATGTGTATTTTATTTTATATTTGCAACGTCACGGGGATCGGGGGGATAAAATCTTTGAAAAAAATAAAACCCAGAGCTGATTGTTAGCAAAAAAAAGAAGAAGAAGAAGAATACGAACACTTAGGAGTGATGGAATTGGGCCAGGTGAACTGCAGAACTGTTAGTAAGCAGACGAGAGTTCTCCTTCATCCAACAATAAAATAAACACTTACAGAGCAGATGCCACTTAAAAAGCAAGTGGCACCAAAGACATGCGACATGGAAGGTAGTTTGATAATTTTTTCGCCTCCATCATGACAACCCTGCACCCCTCCTGAAAAGCTCTTCTGTGGATTCTGCCCCTCTTAAGTCTCTCCCACCAACCTCAGCCAGGCCAGAACTTCCCCACTTCTAGCACATTATTTCCAACTCGGGGTCCCAGACTGCTTCCATCGCAGGCAGAGGGAGGCCAAGCTTTTGGGACCAGATTCACCAATAGCATATGCTATTATCATGCAACAATTTACACCAACAGAGGATCAGGCCCTCTGTTGATCGGGACAGCAGGATCAGGCTTGCCAAGTGCTCAGATCGAGAAATCCAGTTCCAGGGGCCGATATGGGAGTGCCCAGGATCGGGCCCTACAACAATAACCTCGTTCAGAACTTCTCTTCAGCAAGGCCGCAGGTCCAGTCTTTGGGACTCTCTCTTAGGGAAGGGAGCGGGAGAGACCGCACTGGTTGAACTGGGACAGGGGGTGATTTTAGATCGCAAATAACAGGAAAGGGGGAAGGGGAAAAAAACCACTCTCCTCCAGGAACTGAAACCAGGGAAATCAGTTCAGAAGTGAGCCAGGCAGGGGCAGAAGGGCAATGGGGAATCTGCCAGGCTGGATTTAATTCACTGGGCACAAACAAGGGGTGACTCCGAAAAAGAAAGCTGGGTTTTCCCTCCCTGAGACAGAAACAAAACTGGTCGCTCCAGGCTGGCAGGGTCCCAAGGACGGGACGAACACAGAGGAACTAAAGAACAAACAGATGCAAGAAAATAACCCTCCAAAAATATTCCAAAACTTATCCCAGAAATGGCAGGCCTTGCTAGAAAAGTTTGTGAAAAATACAGACAGACCGACAGATAGTGTGGAGGGGATAGAGAGAGACAGAGATTCTCATGCTGTTTCTCTAGTTATTAAGATACTAGCCAAGTTTGTAATGCTACCTATGTAGAAAGACAGGACCTAATGCGAGGTAGATATATAGCCATTAAAAATGTAGGCTCGAATGCTAGACAATTATACAGAAATCTGGGCACATACACACGCACATATATGTAAATAAAATACAGTACCTAATGCTAAAAATATTATTTCCAAGCCTGTGACATTACAAAAAACGCAGGTTTTGGCCTGGAGGAGGGGGGGAGGAATTATGACGCAGCATTACAGCCTAACTCTCCCACCCTTCCCCAAAAAATGGATTCCTGCCCAACTAACGAAACATCGTGAAATTATAACGAAGTTGACTGTTGTCTCTTCACTTTTTCTTTTTTTTTTTAATTAAGTGACCCCACTTAGTTTGGCTTTGGTTTTTTAAAGCCTCTTTGGTTTGATCTTTTTTTTTTTTAGGGTTTTTTTTTAGGTTTGAATCCCTGGAATGATGTTGTAATTATTGTTTTATTGGTAACAACTGTCTTTTAATTGTTCGCATAGCACCCCAGAGCATCGTGGGGAGTGGTGGAGTGACAAGAGAGATGCCTTGATAAATAAAATCATCATGACCAACAACGCTCCTTGTGCAAAATACATTTCTCTGGACGCATACGAGTACTATAAGCTATCCGCTGTTAGTTACAGTGGGCAACGCAATATATCATTATGTTGCAAAAATATGCAGGCCTCCAACAGACATGTATGATATTTTATATATTGCAAGCGTTATACACAGAGGTGCACGATTCACCTACACACCAATTCATACGTATCACCTATATAGGACATGCACACACATTGGCTGGTATCACATAAATGACTGAGCATGTGTATACAATATACACACACAGGTATCTTAGGTGTGGTAGTTATATTTTATAGAAATTAAATACGAGGTATTTTAGGTATAGTGTGTGTGTATCTACAATTGATATCATACTATATAAACTCTTAAATACAAGTTATCTTGAGAACAGTATGTGTGTGTTCACACACATGGTATATTATATCATATAAATGTTAGATTCAGTGTCTGTGTACGTATTGGTATTACACACACACACACACACACACACATTATACCTAAGAAAAATATATTTATAGCTATAGCACACACTCGTAGGTACACGCTGACGTACATATGTGTGTATACATAATTATAGAGGTGTACATACTATGCCAGATACCTTATACTTATAGAGACGTTTTCATCCATAAACATTAGGCGCTAGTTGCTTATTTCCATACCTAAAACTGCCAGTCATTTGTTAGGTATTGATGGTAATTGCTACTGAAGTGTAAAGGACCTAATAGAGCCCATCAAGAGCCATCATCACCCCTTTTTACCAAAACAAAACAAAGATACTGGGACCACATTGTTCCGCCCGTAACTCTCCAGAGTAACTTGCACGAGTTAAAAAACACCCCCCAGAAAGGTTTTGCCCCTCTTTCAGAGTCAAATGCTCTTTCAGAATCAAATGCTCATTGTCATTGTAATAATTCTCCTGATCTCATGTCAAATCCAAAATTAAAGAAGGCAAAACTAAAGTGAATTCATGATATTCTTCCATAACCAATAATAATAATAGTCTGCTCCATTTATTACTTACTGTTGATTAAGGAAAGGAACACTTTCCCAGCCACTGAAAAAACTTGTATCGCCCCCCCCCCAAACCATCGTTCCCACCAAATGAGCAAACAGATATGCAAAGTTTCTTCACTGTGCTCTCCAAAAGTGCCCCAAACCACAGAAATTACAGCCAATTAGAAAGATCTATCCATGGCAAACCTCAAAAATGTGATTCACATTATTTGCAGCCAGCATGGCAAAAAGGAAAGGAAGAAAATAGAACAGAAAACAATGCCTTGCTAAGAAGCGAATCCCATTTCTGTGTATCCATGCTGCTCACAAGCCCATCTATGTCCTTGGCTTGCTGCTTAAGCAAAAGTCATTTAAAACAATAAAAGTGCAATGTCATTTTAGGGTTATTATTTAAAAAAAAAATAAAGCCCTGGTTTTCCTTACAGCTAAGTTGCTTTATGTAAAAAATAAAAATAAAAAATGCCAATGTGTAAGTGACAAGGACTTTAAAATATTTAAGGGCAATGAACTACACAAAAGGTCTTTAAAAAAATAATCAGATCTTGGAAAGGACATAAATTATACCCTTCTTACAAAAAAAATGAAAAATATTTCAACATAAGAGGATTTGTTAAAGAGCATCAAATAATGACAAAACATTCCTCCGAAGGAGGCATGAAGTTAGGGTCAGTTAGTGCAGAGTTTAAGGGGAGCTCGGCTTGCCTGCCCCACTCTTAAAAGCACAGACCTGCGAAAGGTCTGTCCAGGAGTCCCCCGCCCTGTCCTCCGCCGTGCCTAGGGATACCGGCCTCGGAGGGCTGTAGAGTAGCTGGGGGGCACCGTTCCCTTTCAGAAGATGAGCTGGGAGATGGAATTGGAGCCGTTACTTTCCCCCACCTGAGTCGGATCTAGAGTCCCTGGTAAAAGGCTTCACAGCTATGGGACAGGTTGGGGGAACTGGAAAGTTGAACAGACAAAAGCCAAAGTGTGTTCGCTTCACGAAACTTCCTTCTGGGGGCATTAAAAAACATACCGATGTCCAGCTTCCCCCTCCGTGGGTCCGAACCCCCCTCCAAAGAAGTTACATGATCGGCTCCAAAGACCTGTTTTAAGCCGGTTTCACCCCCTTTCCCAGCAGCAGCTGGATTTGTCCCTCACTCAATTGCAAAGTGTTGGTTGGTTTGTTTGTTCTTAATTATTTGAGTGGAAAAATAAAAAAGCTTTTGGGTGGTTACAAAATAATTTCTTAGCTGCATTTCAAGACAGTGTCCCGTCCCGTCCCGTCCCCCCCCCCCCCCGACTCAGAAATGTCACCATATTAAATTTGACAACTTCAGTTCATCCAGCAAAGCTAATTATACGAAATGCCTTTTCAGGGAACTCTGAGCTGAAGAGTTAAGATAATTCCCCCCCCCCCCGCGCGCGCCAAAAAAATCCACCGTTTTAATTAACAGCAAAATCCAACATTTCCTTGCTCCACAGATTGTATACCGGGGGGGGGGGATCAAATCTATCACCAGAAGACCATCAATTCCACACCTCCAAACCAGACAGCGATCTAATGCAAACTGTGCCGTCCTTTTTCTTTTCTGTTTTTGCACGGTTAGAAATATTGCATTGATTAACCCCCCCCGCCCCCCCAGGCTTGCAGCTTGTAAATTTCAACGCCTTTCCCCCGCTCAGCTCCAACAGCGCAGCGACCGTGTAAACAGCTCCCAACTCTCCGCTTTTTGCAAACTTCCTCTGCTCCAAACGCCCCCCTTCCCCGCCGCCCCGTTTTGCACCGTCCACAGGCTCGCTTCCCTTCTCCCTCGAGAAACTGCAGCCCCCCCCAACCCCCCGAGAAATAAAGCACCGGTTTGGGCTGCGGTGGAAGGAAAGTGCGGAACTTTCCCACCCAGAGAGAGAGAGAGAGAGAGAGAGAGAGAGAGACCCCCCCCCCGAGCCGAGCGGGGCAAACGCAACAGGCGAGGGAACCAGGCAGCCACCGGGAACCAGCCGGGGCCGATGCTTCCCCCGGCATTTCGGAGCTGCCTGGATTTAGCTCCCGCTCGGAATGGGGGGGGGGGGTAATTTACTTCAAAACAAAAAGACAAATTGGGCTGGGGGAGGGGGGGTTGCTTTGAGGGGTGTTTTTTTTTTAAAACAAACGAAGATCTCCGCTCCCAGCAGCCGCAAACCCAGGCTGGCAAAATCCCCGGCAAGTGCGAGCAACTCCTCGCATTAGCGACCGGCCTTCGCAGTAAACCCCGCGGCCCAGGGCATAACAGTGCAGATCCACATTAAAATCACATCGACACGGGTACACTTCCCTCCCCACGTCCCCCCCCCCCGCAAAAAAACAACCCAACAACCCAGCAGAGCGGCATGCATTAATCCGGCAACCCCCGCTGCCCTTCTCCCCCTCCCTCCCTCCCTCTCTCTCTCTGGTTTTTAATTCTTGAAATAAATTTGGGAGAAGCGCCATTTTCTGAGCTAAACCCATGTGCAGTGAATCTAACAAAGAGCTTGGAAACATGCCATCAAACCCTCTTTCTCTGCAGAAAGAGAGAGAGAGAGAGAGAGACAGGGGAAGAATTTTTGTTTCAAACAAAAACCCAGCACAGACAGACAGCAATAATCCTCCCCCCGGCGACCCCGCCGCCGCCCGGTGCCTGGCCCACACCGACATTAAACCAGGAGCAAACCCGACAGGAAACTTTCACACACACAAAATGCAATGAAAGAAACAAACAGAACTTGCTTTTCTCTCTCTCTCTCTCTCTCTCTCTTTGTTGTTGTTTTTTTTTGTTTGTTTGTTTGCTTGTTTGTTACCTGGGTCAGGCAGTATGGGGAATACATGGTTATTTTTGGAAAACAACTGTTGCAGAATTTTGTTTCATATGGAGAACAGCTGGCTAGCTGGCGGCATGTCTAAAGCGGCGGTAGCTCCCTCTCTAGTCCATGCTGCCGAGCGGTAACCCCGCCTTGGAGCTCTGAAAGTGAAAGTTTAGACACAGTTTGGAACCGAGAACACTTTTGCCTTGAGAAAGCTTTTAGCTCCCTCCCACTCTCCCCTCCCCTCCCTCTCTCCTTCCCCCCCCCCCCCGCCCCCAGCACATACACACTTTGTATTCGGAGCTCTTCCCTCCCCTTCGCACCGGAGCCCGTCGGGGGGAGCGAGTGACTCCCTCCGATTCGGTTCTGCGGGGTGTGTGCACGGCGTGGGCTGGGAGCTGCCTCGCAAGGGAGCTGGGTCATTGCAACAAGAATCAACTTTTGCAACCTTCTAAGGGTCTAGGCCCCCCCCGCCCCCCCGGGAGTTAGAGACGTGCTTTCACTGCAAACCCGCTGCTCTTCAGCCGAGCCCGGGCACTGGAAGGAAGCAAATCCGAATTGCTGGGCAACTCGCCTCATTTGCGACCAGTGAGACACAGCCTTTGATTTGGAGCCGGAGAGGAGCTAAAATCACTGGCCTGGCCTGCTCTGCCATCCTCTCACCCAGGCTCTGTGACTCCCCCCTTCGACCTGCTTTGGCCAGGCCCGTCACTTTCCCGCAGTACGGGGCTCCTGGCCAGGGTCTGAGTGGGGTGGGGGGTGGGGTTATGCCATTTGCAATGGGATAGGCGCCGGGCTGTACAGATCCTTGACCCCTAGCAAACCAGAGCTCGGCTGGAGCCCCGCCTGAGAACACAGAACTGGGGCGGGGGCAGCTCTTAGTCTGTCATGGGACACAAGGGAAACCGGGGCGGGGGGGTCTTTGGAGGAACTGACCCGGAGAAAATGTACACGCTGGCAAAGAGGGGGTTAAGGTTTTTCCCTTGGACTCAATCCTGTTCCGCATAAACTCGTTTTTTAAATGTCCTTGAGTTAATTTATTTTATTGCTAAAGAGGTTGGCTTTATTTTAACAATACACCCGAGTGTGGTGCAAAGGGGAAAGTGTGCTTTAGCATGTGATAGACGAGTGGGTCTGGAGATCAGATAGATACATAGATAGATGGGTGTGTATGGAGATTAGATAGATGGATATAGAGATAGATAGATGGGTGTGTATGGAGATTAGATAGATGGATATAGAGATAGATAGATGGGTGTGTATGAAGCCAGGTAGACTGACAGGTTGTTTAGATTAGATAGATAGATAGATAGATAGATAGATAGATAGATAGATAGATAGATAGATAGATAGATAGATGGGGTGTATGGGGATAGATGGGTATGGAGATGGATGGGTGTGTATGGAGATGGATGGATGGGTATGGAGACGGATGGGTGTGTATGGAGATGGATGGATGGGTATGGAGACAGATGGATGGGTATGGAGATGGGTATGGAGACAGATGGGTGTGTATGGAGATGGATGGATGGGTATGGAGATGGATGGTGTGTATGGAGATAGATGGATGGGTATGGAGATGGGTATGGAGATGGATGGATGGGTATAGAGACGGATGGGTGTGTATGGAGATAGATGGATGGATATGGAGATGGGTATGGAGACGGATGGATGGGTGTGTATGGAGATAGATGGGTATGGAGATGGATGGATGGTTATGGAGATGGGTATGGAGATGGAGATGGGTATGGAGATGGATGGATGGGTACGGAGACGGATGGGTGTGTATGGAGATAGATGGATGGGTATGGAGATGGATGGATGGATATGGATGGGTGTGTATGGAGATGGATGGATGGGTACGGAAATTAGATAGCTGGATAAGGGCTGGCAGGTGACAGGTACATAGCAGGCAGAGGGACAGTTTCCCACTCTAGCCCCCGGATCCCCAGTTGAGTCCCAGGGATTGCCAAGCCAGGTCCTGTCTTCCCTTCTGCTGGATTTCTCTATGATGTTGTTTTTCCAGCCGGGTGCGGGGGGTCTTTCCTGCCCTTCTGCACCTGCCACTGAGCAGCCCTTGCCCAGCCCCTGGTTGCATTGGGCGCCCCGCTGGTGAGCCCCATGGGAATCCAGCGCTGGAAGCCAGGAGACCCCGTTCCCCTCAGCCAGGGTGTGATGGGGCAGCCAGGGGGCAGCTTGGGCCCATGCACAGCAGAGAGCAGTCGGGGCAGGGCTGAAGGCAAGCTTGTTAATTTCACCCTGGGCTGAACCAGGTGTCTTCTGAAAGGGGCACCTGGCTGCTCTCAGGGCTTAGCCTGGAAGGCTGGCTTGGGGTTCAGGGGGGTCAGTGGACTTGTGAGGCATCAGCGCCCTTCATGCCCATCCCCTTCCAGAGTGGCATCTCCTGCAATCATGCCCTCTCTTTCCAACACTGCCCCACTGCTGAGACACTCACTAACCTCCCCGCCACACACACACACACACACCATTTGCTCCAGGAGACAACAGTGCGCTTGCAACTCGAAGCAGGGCGTTTAGAATTACCAGGAGGGAAGAGGGCTAAAGTTTCATCTTAATATCCCCAATTGAAAGCCCTGCTTTGTTTCTGAGTTGCTGGGGCAGAAACTGGGGAGGGGGGGCAGGTGGGGGAGCTCAGAGGTAGAGAGAGGGTTTCAAGCACGGATCCAAGAGCTGCCAAGGTGAGCAGGTGGGGGAGGGATAGGAAGGGAGAAAGGGGAAAAGGCTATCCCCACTCAACAGGCTGGGTGTGAGTGCCAGGGGGAGCGGACAGGTCCCTGTGCTGCCCGTTTATCCAGACTGGACATTTTAACTAAATCGGGGGGGGGGCTTGAGGGGGTGTATGTTTCCCTGTATGTAAAATCCTCACTGCAGTTTGTTTGACTTTACTCTCTTGAAAATGGATATACACACACAGGACAAACAGAGGGGATACACACACAGACAAGACACACACTAGCTATGCTGGCACACACAAGATACACACAAACACACACAGACACAGATCACACCACACACACAGAGTATACACCCAAAGGCAGGATACACACAAGATACACACAAACAAACACGCACAGGATACACACTAGATACACACCCACACAGCACATGCAGAGTACACCCAGAAGATACACCCACAATACACAACACACACATGCACAGGAGGTGTCCTAGAGACACACACAGGTGTAGAACAGGTTAGGAATTTTCCAATAAAATGATGTTTTGTTGGAAAAACGTTGATTTGTCAACAGCAAAACATTTCCCAGGAATAGGTTGCTCTGGACAAATCCCCCATTCTGTTTTTGGGGGGTTTTAAAGGCATGACATAGGCAAAATGCAACAGTCCATTTTTAAGTTCAAAACCACTTTTGCATTTTGAAATGGTAGTTAGTTCACAGTTCAAAAAATGTAAAGCTGGTTTTTGAAAAAGGCCGACGTGGGAAGGAAACGGTTTGAGCTTTTACCCAAAGATCTCCTTTCGCTTGGCCCAACCTCTGTGATTTTTTTCAGATTTTCGGTTCACGGAAATTTGCGATTTTGACTTTCCATGATGGGAACACCTCCCAAAATCTGGCGAATTCCTGCCTTATGGGTAAGCCCATCTCCCTCCCAGTCCCCCAGGGTGTGTCTGCACTGCAGCTGGGAGCAACCCTGGGGAGACAGATGCAAGCGAGCGAGGGACAAGCATTGTGTATGTCGCGGTTCAGGTGGCAGCTCGGGCCCACCTGACCTCCAGGCAGCTACCGTGAGTCTGGCTACCCTGGCTGGGGGGCTTGCTGCCAGCTTCAGTGTAGACACACCCAGAGAATCATAGAATCATAGAATATCAGGGTTGGAAGGGACCCCAGAAGGTCATCTAGTCCAACCCCCTGCTCGAAGCAGGACCAATTCCCAGTTAAATCATCCCAGCCAGGGCTTTGTCAAGCCTGACCTTAAAAACCTCTAAGGAAGGAGATTCTACCACCTCCCTAGGTAACGCATTCCAGTGTTTCACCACCCTCTTAGTGAAAAAGTTTTTCCTAATATCCAATCTAAACCTCCCCCATTGCAACTTGAGACCATTACTCCTCGTTCTGTCATCTGCTACCATTGAGAACAGTCTAGAGCCATCCTCTTTGGAACCCCCTTTCAGGTAGTTGAAAGCAGCTATCAAATCCCCCCTCATTCTTCTCTTCTGCAGACTAAACAATCCCAGCTCCCTCAGCCTCTCCTCATAAGTCATGTGCTCTAGACCCCTAATCAGAGGCCACATGAGGTGCCTTTCATCTGGCACAAGACCAAGGACCTGAGCACTGTTGCCTCCGTGCGTTGGGAAATGTCCACCCAGACCTGGCTTGGCCTTTTGGTCTTTCAGGCTGGGTTCTGTGCTGGGGCTGAAGGCACCAAGGTGCCTGGACCTGCTTGGAACCAGGTCCATCAGCCCCTCTCCCAACTCCCGGCCTAGGTCTCCGTTTCACATGGGAGGCAAGTGGCCTGTCAAAGTCCTGGGACTATGCACAGAGAAAAGGCAATCCAGATATAAGATGGGCAACCGCCCACCTCTGTCTGGCTCCTTATCTGCCCTGAGCACCTCAGCACCAACCCCCACACACACTCTCACAAAGTAGGGAAAAATCAGTCTCCTTTTACAGATAGAGAAACTGAGGCAAAGAGCGATGAAGGGATCACAGTGAGTTACAGGGCAGAGCTGGGAAGAGAACGAAAGAACCTTGACTCTCAGCCTCTCCCCTCCCCCAGCTCTACACCCACCCCCAGCCTCTACGCCCCCCAAGAGCTGGGGATAGAACCCAGGAGTCCTGACGCCCAGCCCCCTGTTCTTAGCTCCAGACCACCCCCCCTTCCTACTCTTTGCAACAGAACCCAGTTTCCTGCCTACCTGGGGTCAATGCCAGTTCTACTGGCCTGGGTCCTCCCCATCCGCCTCTTGGGTAGTGAGCTAAGGGGGGAGGGACACACGTTAGAGTGGAAGGTGCCAATCAGGCTGGAGTCTAGGGGAACAGGTTGGGAAGCGAGGAATGAGACATGGGGCCTTTCCCCTCTCGGGGACACTGGCTCCAATCCGGCCCCACAGCAGGGGGACTGGGTGGCTCAGGGAGATGGGAAATGGGGCATGGGTAGGGCTGCCACCTGTGAGATACAGAACCCCATTTCATCCAGGACAGCTACGTCCAAAAAGGGACAATCCTGGGAAAACCTGGACAGGAGGTCACCTAACACATGGGGCTTTTCCCCTCTAGGGGGTGCTGGCCCCAATCCCGATCTGGCCCCAGGGACTGGCAGGCTCAGGACGGGAGGAATGGGGGTTCTCCCCTCCAGATGGCACCAGCTCCAATCCAGCCTGGCCAGCCGTGACCCAGGCTCACCCCGACCCAACAGGCTGTCTGGTATCCCCCAGGAGAGGAATTTGCTGGCATCAGGCTGCCTCCATTGCCGGGCCCAGCTCCCCCAATGCCCACCAGCCACCCCCGCTGACATGGGGGGCTGAGGCGGGGGAGGTCTCAGATACAAGCCCCCATTGAGCTACCTCCTTTCCCTGGCACCCAGGCATCACCCTCTCCATTAACTCTACTGCAAGGCCTTGGCACAAAGACGGGCTGCCCCCACCTCCTGGCGGCCCCATTTTCCAACTGCGAGCCCAGCTGTTTGCCACAGCACCAGGCAGTGCCCGTGCCAAGCAATGCGCCCCCTCTGGGGAGGGGCTGGCACGCGGCTGTTTGCGCCTCCCTTGTTCTATTGAGCGCCTTGCCGCGGCACCAAGCCTGCCAGGGAGTGGGGCTCAGCTTTAATTCAGGCACCCGGCCCGGTGAGCCGGGGCAGAGTGGGGGGAGCTGCTTCCCCTGCCATCTGTCGCCACTTGGTGCCGAAGGAGATACGCCATAAAGGGGCTGGCGCACAAGGACAGCAATTGGAGGGAGCTGTCCTGGCTCAGCCCAGCCAACAGAAGCGGGTAAAGCTTTCCTTGCTGGTGCCCCAGTGCCCACGGTCTGTAGGACCAGGGTCGGGACATTCGGCAGTGCCACCCCAATGCTTGCACGAGACAGAGGGCTCTGTGCCACATGGCGGCAGTCAGGGCAGAGGGCTCCCAGGCAGCATTGCCCAGGGAATAGGAAACATGTACATCTCGAGGGGCGGGGGGGAAGGCCAATAAGGTGCACAGAAGGAGCCACGCAGCAAGGGGAGACAAACTAGGTGCCACGGAAGGACCCGCGCAGCAGGGGGAGATGAACGAGGTGCCACGGTAGGACCCGCACAGGAGGGGGAGATGAACGAGGTGCCACGGAAGGACCCGCACAGCAAGGGGAGATGAACGAGGTGCCATGGGAGGACCCGCGCAGGAGGGGGAGATGAACGAGGTGCCACGGAAGGACCCGCGCAGGAGGGGGAGATGAACGAGGTGCCATGGAAGGTCCCACACAGTGGGGGGATCGGGAATTTCCCCAATCTTGATACGATCCCAAGGCAGCCCCCTTCCCCAGGTGTCTGCGGGGACACTAATGGCTCTTGGATCAACTCAGTCGCAATTATCCAGCCGTTGCGAGGAACCTGTGATTACCGGCATGCCCCGGCGCGAGGGGGGCACTGTGCCAGGTACCTCCAGCGGAGTGAGCGATGGAAAGATCCCTGAGCCAGAGCCATCCCGGCATGCACACCCCCAGCCATCCCAATCCCACCCAGGGGGCTGCAGGGCTGCTCCCTACCCCCACCCCATGTGGATCTGAGCCTGCTGGGGGGAGGGGGCACCGATCTCAGGCTTAAGGCAAAGTGCCATGGAATGAGCCAACCACCCAGACCCCAAAATTTGGGGTAACTCCCCAGGCCCCTCCAAGCCACAAGGGAGCCCAACCAGTAGAACAAAGCAGGGTGCAGGGCCTATGAGAGCCCCTCTGGGGCAGGCTCCAGGGGGTGCACTTCCCCCACAATCCCCCTCATGCACCGCAGCCCCAACTCAGCCACCAACCCAGCTGCAGACCCCCAAGTGCCAGTGCTCTGAGTTCAAGGGGTCTCAGTCTTACCACTCAAAGGCTCCCCGCGCTTCCCCACTGGTGGAGAGGCCAAGGAAAGAACGAACCCTAGACAGTGACCCCTCCCGACCCCTTGGGAATGGCTGTGTGTGCCCCCCACCATGCCAAGCTGGTATCTCAGGTCTGCCGCTGCATTAACACTGGGCATAAATCAAACCCAAAGTGACAGTGGTTCCAGGCCGGGGCTCGGCCTCAAGTCAGGACTCCTGGCCCTGGAATGGGAGTGGGGCCCAGGGTTTAGAGGTTCTGGTCCCAGCTCTGGGAGGGGAGTGAGGTCTATGAAACACACCATCTCCTAGTCCAGCCCTTGCTACCATCTGTCTCCACCCACAACTGCCAACAAAGGGGCCAGGAACAACCCCTCCCTCCCCCACCCCCGAGGATAGAATGTGCTGGGGAGTAATCATCATCCCTCTGCACCAGTCGATCTCAAAGCACCTTACAAAGGAGGTTAGGAGCATAATCCCCATTGTACAGACAGGGAAACTGAGGCACAGAAAGGGGAAACGACTGGCCCAAGGTCACCCAGCAGCCCAATGGCAGAGCCAGGAAGAGAACCCAGGTGTCCTGAGTCCCAGTCCAGCGCTCTAGCACCCGGAGAAATGGGGAGCTCAGGGCTCGGATAGCAGTGGGGCTCTGGGTCAGGATTGAGGGGCACCGGCAGACCATTGTAAGAAGCTTTCCTGATGCCCGTCTACACTAGCCAAGCCTGTCTCTCCCCCCAGCTGAGTCTGGTTTCAGGGACCTCAACGACACCCCCCCCCCCACGCACTCAAAACGGCTTCAACTTTCCACAGGCTGCTCCCTCTGCTCCTCCTGTGTGCGGAGGGGGGGAGAAGGGGGGCATCCTCAGCTCTCACAGCTGTGCCCCTGCCCAGCTCCTCCTAACTGGGCTGATGCCCAAAGAATGCCCAGCCATGCCAGGAGCTGCCGCCGGCTGGGGGATGGGGGGCAGCTGGAGGCCCGGGAAGGGGCGGGTTTTACAACACGCCACGGAAGGAGCCAGGGTCTCTCCGGCCCATCCCTCCCACCCACCCTCAGTCCCCAAGTGGCATGGCTGCCAAAGGGGGAGGCCACTGGGTAACCCTCTCCCTTGCCTGACTTGTGTGAGCCAAGAGCACCCCCATTCCAGGCCTGCCCCGCCCACCTCCTCACCTTTGGGGGGGAAAGAGAGACCATCTGTGCCCCTCCCCCCCAATCCCTCTTCACTGCCAAACCTCTGATGCCAGTGTCTGTTTCATTGTGCCCAGACCTGCCAGCTCCGTGCCATGCTCCTGGCGCCTCCCCTCCCCGCCCCACCCCCCTCCCCCAGCACTTTGTGCAGTGGGGGAGGTGGCTCTTTATTTTAAAGCTCTTCATCTGGGGGGTGAATTGGAGAGTCCCAGTAAAGCAGCCATGGCAAAAGCCATGTGGATGCGGGATTCTGAGAAAGCAAATCACCCATGCAGAGCTCAGCCGGCACCCCTCAGTCCCGACCCGCAGCCCCCTGCTAGCCCAGCCCTGGGCACACACAGCTCTGCGGCGCCCCTCAACCCCGACTGGCAGCCCCCTGCTAGCTCAGCCCTGGGCACACACAGCTCTGTGGCGAACCCTCAATCCCGACCCGCAGCCCCCTGCTAGCCCAGCCCTGGACACACACAGCTCTGCGGCGCCCCTCAACCCCAACCAGCAGCCCCCTGCTAGCCCAGCCCTGGGCTCCCCCCATACACACAGCTCCGTAGTGCCCCTCAATCCCAACCCGCAGCCCCCTGCTAGCCCAGCCCTGGGCACACACAGCTCTGTGGCGCCCCTCAATCCCAACCCGCAGCCCCCTGCTAGCTGAGCCCTGGGCACACACAGCTCTGTGGCGCCCCTCAACCCCGACTGGCAGCCCCCGGCTAGCTCAGCCCTGGGCACACACAGCTCTGTGGCGCCCCTCAATCCCGACCCGCAGCCCCCTGCTAGCCCAGCCCTGGGCACACACAGCTCTGCGGTGCCCCTCAACCCCAACCAGCAGCCCCCTGCTAGCCCAGCTCTGGGCTCCCCCCATACACACAGCTCTGTGGTGCCCCTCAATCCCGACCCGCAGCCCCCTGCTAGCTCAGCCCTGGGCTCCCCCCATACACACAGCTCCGTGGTGCCCCTCAACCCCGACCCGCAGCCCCCTGCTAGCCCAGCCCTGGGCACACACAGCTCTGTGGTGCCCCTCAATCCCGACCCGCAGCCCCCTGCTAGCCCAGCCCTGAGCACACACAGCTCCGTGGTGCCCCTCAATCCTGACCCGCCGCCCCCTGCTAGCCCAGCCCTGGGCCTTTGCTGAACAGAAACTGTCACTACCCAGACAATGAAAACACCCAAGCTTTCCTCTCTGAAAGGAGCAGCAATTAACATTAGTCAGCACCCAGCATGGCCGGAGCAGGCCTGACTATCTCCGTATTAATTAATCACATGTATTACGGCAGGGTAGTCCCATGGTGGGGTTCCCTGGGATGGGGGGCAGGGCCCAGGATGTGGGGCGGGGTTCTCTCCTTACCCCAAAGCATCAGGGCTGGCCAGGGCTCTGAGGTGGCACCTGGCAGTCTCTCTCTCAGGTGCTGGCTGGCTGGTTCTTGCCCCCATGCTCAGGGTCTAACTGATCCCCCTATGCAGGGCAAGGGAGGAATTTCCCCCCCAGGTCAGATTGGCAGGGACCTGGGTGGGGGGGGTTAACCTCCCTCTGCAGTGTGGGGGGCAGGTCGCTTGCCAGGGTTAGCTGGGTATTTCCCCCTTCAACCCCTCGGCCCCTCCTGTCCTTTTCCTGGGGCTCTACACGCATAGGGGAGCCCTTGGACCCAGGCACCACACAGACCCCCTAGGGCTCCTTCCAGAGGCCTCAAGGTGCTTCACAAATGAAGGTGAGGAGCCTTGTCCATTATCCCCAGGTCATAGCTGGGAAACTGAGGCACAGAGCGGCACCGGGCCCTGCCCGAGGCCACTCGGCAGGTCAGTGGTGGAGCCGGGGTTCGAACTCGCGTCTCTCGCTTCCCCTTCCAGCGCCCCACCCGCTGGCGCGCTCTGCCGCTTGTCAGCACTCCCGCACGATGGTGCTTGGAGCGAGCGAAGCACGTGGACAGACAGACTGACGGACAGGTGGGCATGGGGTTAGACAGACAGCCGGACCGTCACCTTTGCGGAGTGATGTGCACATGGGAAACGCCGCCTAACTGGCGAAAAGCCTGTCAAGTTTTAAGAAGCCTGGGGGCTCCTGGCAGGTTGCGCCAAGGTACATCCTCACTCGCATTCAGATGAGAATTCATTTTGGTCCAATGTTAAATTCACGGGCAACCAATCGACCGATAAAGGAGCCAAAAGCCCTGCACCGTTCTCCCAGCTGCCCCTCGTTCACCCACGCACTCAGTGCTGCCCGCTCTCCGCCCTGATTTGTCTTAAAGCCCCAGCTCCGGGAGTCGTGAGATTACAGGCGTCAGTCGTTTTTCAAAGTCCGTTTCCAGCCCCTGGGGCTGCAAGGGAGCCCCCTTCCCACCCCCTCTGAATGGCGCCACACCCAAAAAGCCAAGCACTGATTGTTTTATAGCCGAGCTCGTGATCTTTAAGTTGGGTCTCGCGATTTCAGGGGTGGCATGATCAGGCACACTCGGGACCGGCCCCGCTGCCCCACTGTCACTTCCCTGCACGCTGGTTACACTCTATCGGGGGCATTTGTCTCAGTAACTTCAGGGACGCCCCGTGCCCTTCAGACTAGATGTTCATACAGCGCCGCGCCCAACAGGGTCCGGGTCCGTGGCCGGGGTTCCTCGCTGCGGCCATCCGGCGCCTAAGGAATAGATAATAAACCCAGCGGGGCAAATGGTGGGCTGTTTGCTTCGTTGCCAGTCCTGAACAATGAGGTTTTGAACATGGATTGGGGTCAAACCTGACACACCATTTCTCAGCATTTTCGGAGAATCCCAAAATTGAAAAAAAAAAATTTACATTTCAATTTTAACAGAGAAGAAGTTTTGGTTGCAAAATTTTGCCCAGCCCTGAACGGGCTCCGGTCTCCGCTGACCTCCGGATCAACGACCCGGCAAGTGAGACCAGCGTTCTGCTCCCTGTTCCGACGCAGACGGCTCGTGTGAGGTTGGGCCAGGCATTTACCCTCGGCGTGCCTCAGTTTCCCCACCCCTAAACCAGGTATCATAGCACTGCCATGCCTCATGGGGAGGGACGAGGGGGAGGGTAAATACGTCAAAGACCATGCAGTGCCTAGATGCCACAGGGATAGGGGCCCTATAAGTATCTGAGCAAGCCAGGTAAACGTGGGAGCGGTTCGCGGCACGGGCTGTCCCCCGGCTGCTCGGGTGAGGGCCTGATCTCTGAGCACTACCACAATCCCTGCACAATAATAACGGCGCCTTGAGATGGGATTTCTAAGAGTTTGGCATCTGTCTCTCCCGGGGCCTGCTCCTGCTCCCATTGAAGTAAACGGTAAAGCTCTCGCTTGTTTCTGTGGAACAGGATCAGCTCCCGCAAGGTAACTCCAGTGGGAACTACGCACCTCGACCCCTTGGAGGAGCTGGGCCGAAGCGACCGACTTGAGGTCGCCCAGCAGACCGGCGCCAGAGCTGGGAATAGGACCCAGGAGTCCGGGATCCCAGTGCTCTTATCCACCAAGCCGGACAGCCTGGGAGCTAAAGCTTCAGGGCTTGACCTGATCTCTTAGGAGAGACCAAGCTCATCTGCCCCCACGAAGCTCTTACGCCACATCTGCGAGTGCGGGGCTCTGAAATGGAGAATATTCTTTACTTGGACGGGACAACCGAGTGAATCCCCCCCCCCCCCGCCGTTACAAAGGAATATTGTTCGTTTCTCTCTCGCCAATATTTTGATCATGACGAGTCGTTAACGGAGCTGGCTGGACAATATTTCCACACGGTCCCTGATTGTTAAATTAGGGCACCCCCACTTCATGAAAAAATTCCACATTTTCCAGTGGGGGGAATCAAGCCTGTTGGGGGGGTTGGTTGTTGGGGGAGCAGAAGGGGGGGGGAATGGCTTTTTTTTTTTGGCCCCATTAAAACTTCAGAAACTGACCAGAATGAAGCTGTGGGCCGGGGTGGGTCCAAGACATCAGAGAGAGGAGGCGGGGGAGGCCCCAGCTTTGACGGGACCCTCTTCTGCGCCGGGGGGGGAGTGGGGAGAGGAGCTGCCGAGCGGCCCGGGGCTCCAGCGGCTCAGTGGCCAGCGCCAGGCGGTGTCTCGAAGGGGAAGGGCGTTTGGGGTGGAAAATGTCGCCGAGCGGCTCTCCTGAGACGGGCTCCCGGCAGCCGCTCTCCAGCCGGGACCAGGCCGGTCCGGGTCGGAAATCTACCAGCCCCGGCCGGCACCGGGGCCTTCCCGGCGAGCCCTTCCCGCTCCGGATTCCCGCCGCAGCGGGAAGGAAACGCTGCCGGGGTCTCCGCGCATGGGATTTGCTCCACAGACAGGAGGGACAGTCCCGGGCCGAGCCAGGTCACATATTCGAGCCAACCCTTCCTCCGACAATATAGCACTTGGCTCGGGCTCCTTATTGTTGTTGGGAGCGGGAAAATATTAAATCTGAAACCAGGCTCGTCCAACATATGGAACAGATTGAAGGCCCCTCCACTTTGTTCCTCCTCCCCCCCTTAATAAGAAAATATCTTTACTAGCAAGGGGGTGACGGGGGAGCCCCGGGGACTGGGGAGGGACATCGCTCGACTCGGAGCCGGCTCCGCTTTCGAACAGAGACTGTGCCGGGCTCATCTGAGTATGGGAATGTGGGGGGTGGCGGGGGGGGGGTCGAGTGATCGTGTGCAGCTGCAGCACTGAGCGGGGGGCGCAGAGAGGATGGGGGAGCAGAGGGGCTGTGAGGGTGCAGGGGGAGGAACTGCGGCGCAGAGAGGATGGGGGAGCAGAGGGGCTGTGAGGGTGCAGGGTGGGGGGGGGAACTGGGGCGCAGAGAGGATGGGGGAGCAGGGAGGGCTGTGAAGGTGCAGGGTGGGGGGGGGAACTGGGGCGCAGAGAGGATGGGGGAGCAGAGGGGCTGTGAGGGTGCAGGGTGGGGGGGGGAACTGGGGCGCAGAGAGGATGGGGGAGCAGAGGGGCTGTGAGGGTGCAGGGGGGGAACTGGGGCGCAGAGAGGATGGGGGAGCAGGGAGGGCTGTGAGGGTGCAGGGTAGGGGGGGAACTGGGGCGCAGAGAGGATGGGGGAGCAGGGAGGGCTGTGAGGGTGCAGGGTGGGAACTGGGGCGCAGAGAGGATGGGGGAGCAGAGGGGCTGTGAAGGTGCAGAGTGGGGGGGAACTGGGGCGCAGAGAGGATGGGGGAGCAGGGAGGGCTGTGAAGGTGCAGGGTGGGGGGGAACTGGGGCGCAGAGAGGATGGGGGAGCAGGGAGGGCTGTGAAGGTGCAGGGTGGGGGGGAACTGGGGCGCAGAGAGGATGGGGGAGCAGAGGGGCTGTGAGGGTGCAGGGTGGGGGGGAACTGGGGCGCAGAGAGGATGGGGGAGCAGAGGGGCTGTGAGGGTGCAGGGTGGGGGGGGAACTGGGGCGCAGAGAGGATGGGGGAGCAGAGGGGCTGTGAAGGTGCAGGGTGCAGGGTGGGAACTGGGGCGCAGAGAGGATGGGGGAGCAGAGGGGCTGTGAGGGTGCAGGGTGGGGGGGAACTGGGGCGCAGAGAGGATGGGGGAGCAGAGGGGCTGTGAGGGTGCAGGGTGGGGGGGAACTGGGGCGCAGAGAGGATGGGGGAGCAGAGGGGCTGTGAGGGTGCAGGGTGGGGGGGGAACTGGGGCGCAGAGAGGATGGGGGAGCAGGGAGGGCTGTGATGCGGCACAAACAGGGGACTGTGTATGGGAAAGCCAAAGCGATCCCCACAGATCAGACCCCCACCCAACAGCTTCCCCCCCCCGCACCAAAACTAACACCAGCTGCACCACTTTCACTAACCGCCGCCTTCACGCTGCAGTTCCTCATTCCGATCCAAGAGTGGGAACCCCTGGCCAGGCGACCAGGAACAAGCCCGTTCCGGGCCCCAATCCCGCCCAACGCCCTCGGGGCACGCCAGACTGGGAAGCAGGGGATCCCCATCAGGTGGCCGAGATGTGAAAACTGCAGAGGGTGGCGGGGCTGTTAATGGAGGGAGCAGACTCCGAACTGAGGGGAAAGGGGTATTTGTATTGAGCTGGCCGTTTCTACTCACACCGCAAAGGAGAGCCCCACACTGCGAACCCCTCTCTGCCAGAGGTAGCAGTAGATCCACCAGTCTGACCAGCAGCGAGCAATCGATGCCGGCCAGTTCCCCCTGTCCTGAGCCCAGGAACCGAAGCGCCACCCAGAAGGGCAGCAAGAGATGGAGAACCCACCCCTTTCCTGGGTAATTCCCCCAGTTTACAAGTGGGGAAACTGAGGCATTTGAACGCCGGTCTCGCGCCCACGGTGGCATCCTCACAGCTACACCATCTTTCCTCCCACGGGGAGATGGGCACAGCCCGTCCCCAACTAGCCAAAGCTGGAGATCAGTAACTCCTCGTTCGGTCCCGCCGAAACGCTGCGAGCCAAGCCCCGGTACCTGTAGTAACTGAGTCCCTCTGAGGCAACTTTCCCACCAGTCTCTGCCCAACCAGCCCTGCCCAGGCCTGAAATACAGGGGATAAATCTGTCAACCTGGTCTAATGAACACAATAAATCAAGGAGTCCGTCTGTCCCCGGGGGATCCCCTCTGCACAGAAGACAGCCAACCCTTCGCAGACACCCTCCCTCTGCCCGGCTCAAAAGCTCTTCCCTGGGTTTAATTAACCCCTCCACCACACCCCTCCTCGGCCATGCAGCGTCCTCGTCCTCTTTAGACATGGGGACGCTGAGGAAGGGGGAGCCGGCGGACCTGTCAGGCCCTCGGAGGTCACACAGCGCGGCAGCAAGGGGGCGGGAAGCAGACCCCAGGAGTCCTAGCCCCCTTGCACCCCCACTCTAACGCACGAGACCCCACTCCCCTCCAGATCTTACAGACTGGGCGTGGGATCAGGTGGAAAACCCACTGCCGGCCAGAGAGCCACCGACGTGTGCACTCGAAGCCTACGCCTGCCAATTAGCCCCTAGACCTGTCTTATGGCCCGGACTTGAAATTCCCAACAGAATAGCTCTGTCTTCATCATAAGTGACATCAAAGGCTCCCACTCAATCTGACGTCCTCACCGTGCTAATTCAGGGGCTGCTGCCGCGGGCTCTGAGGGCATGCACCCTGGGACAGATGCAAAATGTCTCTCTCCCCATGATTAAGCTCCTTGGGAAGCCCTTATTTCCCATGGGGATCCAGGCATTTAGCACAGCTCTAAACCCTACCTGCAGGTGGAGCTGGGTGACACAAGGGTTTCTTGGTTCACTCCCAGTTCTGAAAACGCGGAGGGAGGAATTCATTTGGGGCTGAACCGAAAATGACATTTGCCCCAAAAAATCTAAAAATCTAGGGAGGGATAAAAAACTCATTTTAGGTCCAACGAAATGGTTTGGTCAACTCGAAATTAAGCATTTAGCTTCAATTTTGAGCCTCTTTGAACTTTTTAAAAAATCAAACGAGGCCATTTTGAAACAAAAATTTGTTTTAAATCAAAAATCTGAAGCATTTAGGTGGGGGTGGGAATTTTTGTTTTAATTTTTTTCCCCAATGGAAATAGTGCCACAAAACCAACACAAATTAGCAAAATGTTGGAGGGTCGTCAAATCTGTATTTTTCACCCCCAAAAAGTTTAGATCCAATAATTTTGCCCAGCTTTTCACCTCCTAATACGCTCACCCAGCTTCTTCTTCTTATAGTAGGATCAGACCCTCAGCTGCAAAGACACTGAGTAAAAGACAGTCCCTACCCAGCTCACACTCAATGCCTGTGAGGGGAAACTGAGGCTCAAAGTGGTTTGCCCAAGGTTGCCCACAGAGGTGGGCACAGAATCCTGGTGTTCTGACACCCAGAGCAGGGCCCCATGCGTAAGGTCACACAATCTCTCTGGCTTGCTGCCTCTCCCCCATCTTATCAGTGACCCCGCCAGCCACTCCGTTTGTTCGTCATTCATAGGACCAGGCCTTGGTTGTAAACAAATGTAACAGTAAACTCCTCGGGGCAGGGACTGTCTCTCACTGTGTGTCTGTGCAGTGCTTGCCTGGCACAATGGAGGCCCTGATCTAATACTAACAATCATTTTTAAATGGGCACTGAGAAATTGCATAGGCCCCAAATGAAATTTAACTTTTAAAATTTAAATTAAAAAAATCACTAAGACTTTGTTTTTCTTAATCAAAACTGTTCTTTAGCCCCTTTGAACATATTGTAACATTCACTGGGGGTGAAATTCACCCATCTTAGGGTCCCAGTACTCCGTAAGCCCTCAAAACAGTTCTTTTATTGGGAGTTAGTTGGGGGACAGACCATAAGCTGGGGGTCAATTTTACTCTTTGGCATCAGAGAGGGAAAACAATTCAGAGACAGAAAGAGTGAAAATGACCAGACGCTGCCCCCTACAGAGAATAAACACCGCATAAATCTGGAGGCAGACCCTGCCCTAAAAACGGGGAGCTGGGCTTTAAAATCATGAAATGTTTTAAAGAAAATAACAATTTGCCTTTGGGGTCACGTTTTCAAGATTCTCTGCACAATCAATAGGGCTAGAAATGGGTATTTTTTCCCCTCTCATTTTATTTAAATTTCACTTTTGTAAACGAAAGCCAAGATTCCACCGAAATTCCAAGATGCCAGGAGATGGGGCTTCCAGCAAAGGATTTTAAGCGAGAGATTTTTTTTCCAACCAAAGCGCCAGAGTCGGCAATACTGGTAAATGGGGAAGAAGAATAAAATAACAACAATCCCTAGCTCTTCTATCGCAGTTTTCATTAGCAGATCTCACACTGCTGCACAAACAAGGGCAGCATCATTCTCCCCATTTTGCAGATGGGGAAACTGAGGCACCCAGCAGGCCAATGGCAGCGCCAGGAACAGAAGTCAGCTCTCTCAACTCCCATTATAACACCCATTGTATCACGCTGCTGCTTATAAAACACATACTACGATAATGAGAGCACGAAGAGCTGGACGGAGAGAAACGGAGTGAGAGGGATCGAATGAACCCAGCCCAGGTCTCCTGAGAGTGACTAAATTAGTTTTGTTTTGTTTTTTTTTAGTTCTGGTTTCAACCACTTGAAGAAATGTTACTTCGTAACATGGGAGAAAAAAGTTAAATATGAGTTTTCACTGGGGTAACATATTGTAGTTTTGTCTCCTAAAAAGTAGCTGCAAACACCCCCCCCCAAAAAAAAACCCCACCCCACCCACAAGCTCGGAGAAATGGTATCTAGTTCATGGATGTTTACAGCCAGAAGGGACAGGACTCTCTGCTCCTCTGTCCCCCGCACCCGCCTAGCGCGGGCCACAGGATCCCGCACACCAATTGCTGTAGCAAGGCCATAAATCCTGGCGTTATTAGAGCCTGCCCTTCAGGAAGCCGTCCCCTCCCGATTGAAAGCGATGGAGAATCCAGCGCGCAACTAGCCACTCGCTCCAACGGTTGATTCCTCTCCCTGTTAAGAATCCGCCCCCCAGTCCCGGTCTGAACGGGTCTCGGTTCAACTTCCAGCCGCTGCCTCTCGCTGAACCTTTGTCTGCAGGAGTGAAGAGCTTCGGAGGCGGTAGCTAGCTCGGGGGGGCCTCTGGACGCGCTGTGAGGAAGCCCCTCGTGGCTTTACATTTACACTGGAGCAGGGTGAATCACGGGGCTGCCGGTTCGTTGGCAACGTCGGGGTGGGGGGAAGAGTTTCGGGACAGACCGAAAATGAACATTTCCAAAAACGCCCAGCCAATCGAGAAGCGCAGGGGCAAAATACAAATCTAATTTCAGGTCAAACAAAGCATTTTGTGTCGCCACCATCAAGAGGGTTCATTTCCATTTCAGCCTCTTTGAAACAATTTCGACTTGTATTTTTTAATAAAATGCCAGACACTTTCGAAAGGAAACGCCCTTTCAAGATGAAAACATTGAAATGTTTTCATTTTTTCTGACCCCCCCCCATCAAACAATTCGGCAACAGCGCTGCAAATTAGACACATCTTCGACAACCACTGAAAGGCAGCCACCTCTGGGGAGAAACAAAAGCAGGTGTTCTGCACCATTTCCCGGGGCAACCCGAAATGTGGCTTCTCCAGAGGAAATCCTGGGGATACAGTATTATTAGAGGCTAAGTCCCCATCCCACCTTTTCCCTGGCAAGGGGCAGGACTGGATCGAGAAAACTTCAGACCAGCCAGAAAAGGGGAAATAACTTGGCAAATTGTGAATGAGGAGGGGGATGCCAGCCCCGATGTTGCACGGTGCCTTTGCTGTTCAAACGCTGGCCCGTACAAGTGACGGCGATGAGCCTGGTATAAAAACCAGACCAGACCAGAGGCTCATCAAAGGCCTAAGGTCGGGGGGCGCAGGAAGGCGACCGGGCTGGCTTTATGGGGAAGGAACGCTCGGGCTGTGTCGGAGCGGCGCGGACACACACAGGCCTGTGCCCCTGTCAGCGCCGAAAGCCACGAAGCAGCCATACGGACGCTTGGCCGTCGTTTTAAAACCTGAGACCGGGAGCCAAATAATTTCGCAACAGGCAGAAGGGAACGGGCCGCCGACGATCGCAGCCCGGCACTCACAATGGAAGCCTTCGCTGCCAGACGCTGAGATCCGAAATCCCAGCATTCTCCATCGACAGACAGATTCCCCCCCGCCACCCTGGCCTCGATTTTAAAATCCCCTTGGGCCCTGGCTGGGTGTGAAAGGTGGGCCAAAGCCAAAGCCACCTTCTGCAACCGGCTCCTGCCTTTCTAACGAGCGGAGCATGAGGCCCTATGTTGAACTGTCCCCGAATTTGGGGTGACAAATCTTCCCACCTGCGCTTAACAACTTGAGCCCCACCTCTGGAATGTTTGAGGCCAAAAAACATCCAAAGCAAGACAACCCAAACCCAGCTGCAGGCTGCAATCCCTTATTTGCCCTACAATAAGACCTAGAGAGACTTTTCCGCAGTAGATTTCACAATGCCTCACTCTCTTTACTGTATTTATCCTCCAGCCTCCTTGGAGGGCGGGGCAGGACTATTATCCCCATGTTACAGATGGGGGAGACTGAGGCACAACGCAGTTAAGCAACTCGCCAAGGTCACACAGGAAGCCGACAGCAGAGCAGGGATTTGAACCCGCATCTCGCAAGTCCTAAGCGAGAGCCCTAGCCCCAGACCACCTTCCTCTGCTTTCAGCCCCCTTGCACATGATTAGCCATTCAAGCCAATATTCTGCACCGGAGGGGCGCCCGCTTAAGTAAATGTACGTGCATGAGTAAGTATTTCCAGGCTCAAGACCCAAACTGGACCTGCTCCTCAGAAGGGTTGAGCACCCCCAAACCTCACAGAAATCTGTGGAACTGCTGAGCGTCCAGCTTCTTTGGGAAAGGGAAAAAATCAGACAGGTTTTGTTTCAGTCCTTAAATATGGATTTTAAGAATGTAAATGTGGTTCTCCTCAAGCTGAGATCTTTCAGCTTTGGTACAGGGGTGACCTCCTGGCCTGACCCGGCTTTCGTAATCGAACGAGCTGGGCTGTTTCACACAAATGTGCCTATTCCCCCCCTTAAAAAGGCATCTAATTTATTTTGCTAAAAAAAATACATAAAATCGCAAGGTATTTGGAATTTTACAACTCCCACATACCCACATTTCTAGGTGTTTTCAAGCTTTTTTTGGATTATATATATATAAAAATCGGTTTTTGCCAAATCTGTCGAAAATCCAGACACACACTCACACTCACACACACACACACACACACACACACCCCGCGCTCCAGTCGGGGCAACGCTGTTTTGCAACTGAGGCAGCCTCTTGAACTTTGCTCCACTCAGATTCACACTAGCACTTGCCAAGAGGGGAAAGGCGGGGGGGGGGAGGGGGGAAGTGTCACTTTTGTGTGTGTGTGTGTGTGAATCCAGGCAGCTCAGAGAAAGAGACTTCTGTCAAAATACACTGGGGTTGCATATGCTTTGAAGGTAGAGCCAGGCGAGAGTTCGGGAGGCAGCAAAAGTTACTTTGCAGGGAGCAAAATCTCAGCTCTGGTTAGATTCGGCTCCTTGGAATTGCTTCCACCCCCCCACCCCCCACCCCGCCAATTTCTAAGAAACCTCTCACTCCCTCCAGATCTGAACTGGATATTCCGCTTGTTTTTAACAGCACTGGTTGAATTCAGATGTTCCCGTTTTAAAATAAGAAATCTTGGCTTCCCAGCACCAAGCGGTGAGGCAGAGTTGCCTTTCCCCCCTACTCCTGGTGAAACCCACCCCAGCAAACAAGCCCTCCATCGCGTCCCTTCTGAGCCAAGGAGGGCGCGGGCCCTGGTTAATTTCACAGCTCACGAGCTCACTCCCTACAGCGGAGGCCCGGATCTGAACGCACAAGCGGCCTGAATGCGCGTTCAATTCCGGCCGCTCCTCCCACACCAGACTCCGCGCTACACCGAGTTTTGCCGCATCCGGCGCTGCCGTAAGCCAGTTCTGCCGAGCACTTGAGACAGGACACCGACAAGCACCAGGCTAGTTCCTGGGCCGAGATGCTTGAGGCAGGTATGCGGGCGGGAGCCTTGCCCAAGCAAGGACGGCAGGGTTAGCCCCATTCATTCATTCAGCTTGCAAATTTCACTCCCTTGAGCAACCTCAGCAAAGTGGACTCAGCAAAGGCTTTTACAGGAGTAACAGGTACAGCATCCGGCTGTTTAAGAAGGGTGTTTAATAGACCAACAAGCCATTGTTGGCTACTGCCTTAGTGAACCGCGCTGGGGTCACTGCTGTAAAATCAGTTTCTTTTCTAGCCGCCCACACCCAGATCCACCAAGGTATTTGGGCTCCTAAATTCTACTGGATTTCCTCTGATTGCTTTCAGCGGACATTAGGAGCCTCAATAACGTGTTGGATCTGGGCCCCAGTTTTTAGTTGTCTTCTGTCAGTTGACATGACCCTATGCCCTCATTTTTGCACCAATCTCCGCAGGAGGCTGGTGCAAAATTTAACACGCGGGCCGAGTGCACAATCACAGGATTAACCCAGACAAGATTCATCAGAACCGAGGGGACCTGCAACATGACACTCAACAGCAACCAGGACCTCGAGCCCCTGATCCACCTCTGGCTACAGCACACAGCGACCACGGCTGCATGTAGAGAGTCCACCACAAAGAAACAGCCAACAAACTTCTCCCAAAAAAACAAAGGCCAAAGCCCACCCTCTCAGGTTATCGACCAAGCCCCACTTGGTCACCCCACATGAAGTGAGAGGAGAATCTGACCCTGTGATTTCATCTAGGCCTCAAGCCTGCAGCACCGAGTCTCAGAGCCTGGGTCAATTGACTCGGGCTCAGGGGACTCGGGCTGCAAGGTTAAAAATGGCCATGTAGACGTTTGGGCTTGGTCTGGAGTCCTGGCTCTGAGACCCTCCCCACTTGCGGGGTCCCAGAGCCCAAACAACATCTCCATTGCGATTTTTATCCCCCCTGCAACACAAATCCCGCGAGCCTGAGTCACCGGACCAGGGCCAGCCATGGCCATGCTGCGGCTCTCTTCTTGCCGCAGAGATGTACTCTTGGATAACTTAAGAGCTTAGACCAATTGTCAAACGTGATTTAAGCTCTTAGACCCCTAAACGCTACTGGCTTCCAGCGGAACTTTTGTTGCGAAGGGCCATATTTCAAATGTATTTAGGCACCTCCCAATGCAGATAAAGCAACTAGCCCCAGATCCTCCCAAATACTGAGACTCCCACTGACTTCCAGCTTTTGTAGCTGCCCGTCTGTGTCTGTAAGCACCAGAATACCTTTGGAAATCTGGCCCTTAGTAGCCTAAATCTCACTGAAAGCCTATAGGATTTAGGCTCTTAAGTCATTCAGGCACTTTTGAAAATGTTCTTCTTGATGACTTTTCAGAAACTCTGTTACTGTGACCAACATCTCAGCTTCCTGACAATTAGCCAATGATCACTCTAGGCCAGATCTTCCCTCTAAGCAAAGATTTCCAAACAGCCAGTCCTATTCCACCGATGCAATCTGCAATGGGTTTATGAGAGCTCAGTGCATTTGTTCGTTAATATCAATGGCTTACGTTCAAATTAACACACCCCCTTCCCCGCACAATGTGCTGGGCTTTATTGCAAGATGGACCAAAAGGAAGATTGTTGGCAAAAGGAGAGGTATCTGAATGGATATGAATTATTTCACACACCTGCAGCTGTTTTCCTTCAGATGCATCAAGGCATTCCCCCAACCTCCGCCTCCATTCCCAATATGAGCTAAAATTCACGTAGCTACAAAATAAAGCAGCTTTGCAAAAACTCATCCATAGGTTTACCAAGATATAGGAACACAAGGTGCATCTGCTTCCTTTGTGTTTGCTTATTTTACATTTGTTCTCTATCTGCAATATGAAATGAAATTAATGTGCCAAAACGCAGTGTCTCAAACGAGGTAGCTTTTGTTTGCTTCATATATCTGTCTCTCTAGACTACAGGTTAAGGCACTGGGACACACAGGACCTTCGGGTTGAATCCACAGTCCCTGGGTGACCTTGAGCAAATCATTGAATGTCTCTGGGCCTCAGTTTCCCGTCTTCTCAACCAGGCTTTGTCTGTTTTGTTCATTAGGCCCTGCTCCTGTCCTACACAGGAGTGCATTAACTTCCTGCTCGGGACAATGCGTCGCATTAAGCACGTGCACACATCTTTACAGGAAGAAGGAATTTTCTCTTGTGAACTGACCCTGGCCATCTGCACAGCACCTCGCACTACAGGGGACCAACCTCAGATGGCACCTTTGGAGATCCAGCTACCATTATATATACGCTGCAGTAAAGGCTGCGTCCCTGGCCAAGCTGTACGGACAATATCTCTGCTCAATCTTCAGTTCAACCGGGAAGGAAGTTCACTATTTTAAACACAGCACAGCCAAGATTGAATTCAGCTGTCGGTATTTTCAAATCCCCATTTTTATTCTCCTCCACGAGACAGGCAGGAAAGCCACGATCCATTTCTCCCCCTCCTCGCTGCCTAGCAATCAGACAAGCACAACGGAGTTGCACCGAGGACGGGGAAGACGCAGATCAAAACGGCTGCAAGCCGATTTTTATTAAATCAAGTCCCGCGGCAGTACTCAGAGCAGGGCGAATTTTCCTGCTGCCGTCCCCAAGGCGGCCCGCAGTCGCTCACGAGGTATAACCTCTCTCCGAGCCCACGGCACCTGGGGCAAAAGGCTTTTTTTGCAATCCACAGTTCAGAAAAGGACCTGGCAACGTTGCAACGACCCTTTACAAATAATAAGTCCTGTCCCTGCCACTGCAATAACTAACTAACTAACTAACTAACTAACTAACTAACTAACGGCTTTGTTCCAGTTCTGGCTAAAAAATCCCCCCTGGCAACAGGACCTTAGATTCCTGGCCACTGCTTTGAAGGTGTGCGAGCCTGGTTTCTTCCTGAATTCACGTACCCGGGGGGATTTTCCTGCAGCAATCTGCTACTTTCCTTCATACACACACAGCCAGACCCTCTTCGCTGACAGCTGACATTCCACCAGCCCAAAATACGAATAAAACAAACCCAGGAAAGTAAATCATTTGCGGGTGGTTGCTTTTCTTTCCCTCTTTTTCTTTTTTGTCCTCCCTAAATTTCATTTGCTTTTTATCTCATTGGGGAGAAATAAAAAACAAATCCACACATTGGAATACAATTTGGCTTTATACCAAGTGCTCTGGACTTTATCTAACTCACCCCAGTATAAAAATATTGCTTAATTGTGTTCTCTTAGTTTATTTATTTTCGTAAGGGGGGGGGTGTGGGCTTAGCGAATACAAAAAAAGGGGAAATTTAATTTTTTGTTAACAGTGCTAAACCTGAAATTCAGACGGTTTCCCTGGAGCTGCAAATGCTGTTAAATTAGAGGTTTTCTCACTGGTAAGAGAGGTTTTCTCATTCAAAAAAAGGGGGACCTATTCCTTGATAATTCTTTAGTATGGGCTTTAAACACAACCTCTCTCTTATTTCAACTGGCCAGGCCACTCGATTTATCCCCCCAAAAGGGCTCCCACTTGCTGAGAAATCAGAGTCACGGCAGCACGATCCCTGCTGAAGAAAACACCCCCACACACACACACACACTCACCAGTGTCCTAGAAAATGAGCAGTACCCTATTGACTCCCAAGCCAGGACAGGGTAGGGTCAATTTAGTACAATTCTCTTTTCAGGCAATTCTCCTCTTCTCTGAGCAGCCTCTCCAAGCATCTGATCTCTTCACCCGACAGCTTTGTGGTTTGGGGGTGTCAAGCTGCCCTTTAGAAAGAGGCTTGGAAACATAGTAGCCCTTTTGTTTTTTTACAAAGCCCAAGCAATTGCCGAACCTCCCTGTGACACACACACACACACACACAACGTCCTGTCATCTCATATGTGATCTTTCCACACTCTCATTCGCCAGCCACACGGACTCATTCAAGACAAGTAAGACATTTACTGTTACAATATTACATTATTCTGTCTATGGAAACACCTACCCAGATTTGACCTGACCACTGGGGTTGGGGTTTTTTTAAGGGAAGGGGTGGGGGTTATTTTGATGTTGTTTCGGAAGAGTTCTTGTGTGGTGACATTTTTTTTAAAGCAAATTCATCTTAAGGGGCTAAGGGGACTAGACCGGTTCCATTTTTAAAGCCAGGAGCTACAAGCCCCCAAAGTTGCAAAGCAAAATCATTGAGAGTCGGTTGGTCATTTCTCTCTCCCTGGTTTCTCCTCCCAAACCCCTGCCCCTTTTGCTAGGATCTGGCTCTGCCCATCACCCCCTTCTCGATTTTGTAAATCACACTCACCGTCAAGCCACCATCTCTAAATCCTCCCCCCCCCTTCTCCCTTCCCTCCCTGGAGTTTGTAAAGTAAAAGCAGAAGCAAAATGCTCAAGCAGAGTTCGATGTGCAGAATACAAAGAGCTCTTGTTCGCTGCGTTGGAAGGGAAAGTATTAATAAGAGAGGAAATTATTGATTCTCATGGCACGTACCATTATGGTGCAGGGAAACTGGCCAAACATCAGAAACTCATTTTTCCCCCTCTCGCCTAAAAAAAAAAACAACAACCAAAAAAAAACAAAAAACAAAAACACACACACAGACAGGAAAAAACCTGCTCTCAAGTTTCCACAAAACCCTTCGACTTCTTACAGCGGAAGCAGGAGAAGGAAAAATACTGACGAGAGCGGCGAGCGAGCCTCGCGCAGTTCCCGATCGGCCCGGGAAGGAGGGAAGGAAAAACCGGGGGGGAGGGAAAAGGAGGAAAAACAAATGGGGGGGGGGTTCGCCTGACGTTGGGAAGAAAATCGCGATCGGCGCGTCTCAGGCTCTCGCTCCTTCCTCCTCGGCGGGACCCTTTTTTACTCTAACGCCTCGCTCGAGTTGGAAGGAGATTGGCCTGCAGAGCCTGGAGCCGTGCCACCTTCCGTGCGCCCGGGTTTGCAACCCTTCCAGCTCGCGCGGCGCACTGCCGGGGGGGGCAGAGCGGGGAAAGTCTCTGCACGTGAAGCCTGCAGTAAGTTTGCTGCCGAGCTGTGTGGCAAGCTGGCCGGGGGGGGCTTTGTTTAGGTCCCCCCCCCACGGGTTTGGGGCGCTTTATTCGGGTCCCTGGCGCGGCTGGGGGGAGAGGCCAGGCCAGGGCAGGGAGCGAGCCCAGCACTCTGCTTTGGGGGCGAGCAGCAGCCCGGGCGGCGGAGCTGTGGCCGTGAGTGAATTGCTAAGAGCCGGGCACTTGGGGGCTGGGAAAGCAGCAGCCCCGGGCGGGGAGTCAGGAGAGGAGAGAGAAGGAAAAGCGGCCGGGGGGAGCGGAGACAGAAGCGCAGAGCAGGGGAGGTCCGCACTGTGGCCCCCCTCCCCCCAGCCAGGGCCCGATCCTGCACTATTGCAATCAATGGAAGGGGAAAGGATCGGGCCCTGAGCCCGGGGGGGGTAATAAATAAAAATATTGTCTGTTTTTAATTAGAAAGCTGGGGGGGGTCATTTTATTTCCTGCTGGGGGGGGTCAGAGGAAAATCTTTACAACGTGTCCAGAGACACACACTCCGATTCAGTCCCGCTGGATGGGGTTCGGCTGATTTCTTACTACCCCCCCAGCCCCCAGCGCCGCTCCCCTGGAGGGGTACCCAGGTGTGACCCGCAGCCGGGCGCGCGCTTCTCCCTCCTCCGAGCCGAGCGGCGTGTTGAACACGGGTTCGCTCCCCGCCGCCAGCAGATCCGACGCTCGCGGGAGTCTTTCCCCGGCTTAAAACCGGGGCACCGGCAACCAGAGGCGCTAGATGGCCCGAGACACCCTGTGCAAAGAAGTGAAGTCTGGAGACCCCCCCCCCCAAGACTAATCCGGACCCCAAGTTTATTTCAGTGGCGGGGGGATAAAAGACCCCGTAGAGTTGCAACATTGCGGGGGGAGAAACCCCAGCCACCTGCTCGGAGCTAAAGCTCCCCCGCCGCCACAGAGCCATGCCTGGACACCCGCGGTCTGGCCTGACTCTTCGCAGCGATTCAGCGGCCAGGCTGGTTGGGGGTGGTGGTGGGGGGCTGGCCTGTTTATTTACTCGAACAGGTGGTGAGGAAAAGCCCCTTTACCTTCATCTAGCCCGGCTAATCACCGGCACATCCGCCCAGTGGCTGAGTGGTGTCATTCATTAGGTTAGTGGCTTATCAATTGAGTCACCAAGGGAGTGGATGGATGGGTGTGGAGCTGGCTTCTTTCTTGTGCAACAAGAGGGACAGGAGGCATTGGGTTATAAATTAAACAGCAGCTGAGTTTATTCCTTCTCTAAATACTTGTCAGGCTGTGTCTAACCTGTACGCTGCCTTCGGAAAACAGGCATGTATATACACAGTGCTGGCTTATCTGTAAAGGTTATCTCTGCCGGCTGAAGTGTATCTACCAAAGCTCTTCGGGGCGGGGGGAGGAAGCAGCCTGCTATAAAAAGTCCCCTCAGGATCCAGTATCGAACTTAGTCACCGAGCTACAAAATGGGATGCAAATAGAGGGGTTTGCATTACTTGTGCAAAATGGCAGACGAGACTGGTAGCTATTTGGGGAGGAGGTTGGGAAATTCGGTTCCACTCACCGCTGAGTTTTCAGTAAGAAAAAGCAAATATCTTGGCTGCATTTGGGTGGGGGGTTTGTCTGTGAAAAGACACCGCCCCCCCCCCGCAGCTAGAACCGAGACATGTTTTTGGGGCGCCGACGGTGCAAAGATTTGAAACAATTCACTTTGCAAGGAGCACTTTAAACAAACACACAAGGAAACAGTTCTGGGAAGCGGTGGGGTTTAAAGCAAAACAAAAAACCACTCGGGGGAGGTGTAATTTAACCTCTTGGTAAAACCCCTCCACTGTGAATTTGTCTCAAGATCCGAGGTGTCACCCACTTCGGGCTAACTGCCGAAGTGCCCTGGTCGCCCAAGGAGAGCGGATAATGCACCGAAACATGACGAGATCATGCAGATTTCACCTTCGTTTATTGCAACCTCAAACTGGGCTCTCTGGGCCAAGGCGATGTTGCAAATACCCAAGCAGGTCTTCACCCTGGACGGTGGCTGCAGCAGCCAGAGGGGAAGAATTGCTGCACGACATAATAACAGATTGAATCTGCTGGTTAGAGGCATTTTATTACATGTCACCCAGCGGGATAATAACCTTTATTTAAAACAAACCTTTCCCTTGTTCTGATACATCCTGTGTTTATCCTCAGACGCGGTTAACAAATGGCTGTTTGCATTTTCCCCAATTTGTTTGAGTTTCTAATTAAATTGCCATGAAGATCCTAATCCATCTTGACATTCTAACTTTCCCAAGTTAAGTAGGCAGCTTGGTAGTAGTTTGGTGTCAGCCTTAATAATACTAATTATTGCAAATAAGGCTCTGCTTTGCTGCTCCCAAAATATTTTTAAACAGCTCCCAGATAAAAGAAGCAGATTCCATTGTTGATAGGAAACAGTCTTGAGCTGAAATTTGCAAAGCAGGGCTGCATAGGCATCTAGGCAGGCGCTAATTCGCGTGGCACACAATCGCATGCAATGCGGGCTTGCCTCATGCAAGCGTGTGAATCTGTATGTTTCTTTGATCGGTTGCAAAAATACAGGGTGGTTATTTTTGTATCTTTTTCTGAAGAGAAAAACACTTGCAGCACTTTGCAATATACTGTTCACGTGTCCACTCCCTCCAAACTCCAACCCCCCACCCCCAAATTCGATGTTAATTCTTTTTGAGGGGGGTAAATGAATAGACATGGGTTTCCTTCCCCTCTTTCCGCAGTTTTGGGTCGCTGGCAAGTTTGAAGGGGCGCGAAAAGAAGAATTCAAAAACCCTGAAAACTGTCCCTCCAAACCCCGCACTCCTTTGGTCTGAAAATAGGTTTGCCTGTTTTTTTCTGAATAGGGCGCAAAGCTAAAGCGAGGGACTAGAAAGAGGCTACTCCTTGGAAGGGACAGAGCGAGCTATTTTGAAAGCTAGCGTCAGAGAAACACATTCCTAACTCGGGATCTCTGGGTCTGTCGCTTCCAAATCCTAAATCTTCCTACGGAATTCTGATTTTTAAAGATTAACCTGCTCGCAATCCATGTAGATCCCCGTCTGCCTGCAGTGACTAATGCGTGAATCTAAACGCTCTGGAGAGCCCCTGAGCATCGATGCTCGAGCTGTTCGAATTGCACCAAATTCACATGGAAGTTTCACTCCACTACAGCGAACAAGTGTGTCTGAACCGCACCATGCGGGTGTGGATAACTTCGAAAATTAACATCTGCGGAAGCACAGATCGCAAGTCCAGATCAAACCAGCATTTCAATCCGAGATCGCTGTGTTTTTAATTCGAGCTGGTATATAACTAAGAAGGGTTTGTTGTGGCTTTGCCATTAAACCCAATAAACAAATGTCAGCAGCAGAACAAAACCCCATGAGATGGGGAAAAGCTGCTCGTAGTCCTTGTATATGAATTTCTTCAGTGAAATCCGCACAAACCAATACACAATCAACTTCATTCCGCTGGATAGGCTTTCCTTGTTTTTCTAAAGATTACAAAATAAAAAGACCTGAAACTGGCGCGCGTTATGTACATGACGGATCTTCAGTCTCGCTGAAAATGCCTGAACAGAAAGAAATCAGTTTGGTTTAATAGATGGCAAACTATGAATCGATCCTCCTAACAAGTTTGAAACTGAGAAGCTAACGATTCTCAGCCATTCAAATGCAAGTAATTGCACTTGTTTTTCTGCCCAGGAAAGCTTTGGTAGATCTTTTCAAAGATCTATTTTTTCGCATTGCTAAAATCAACTTGTTTGTAAATAACAGGGAGAAAGAGAGATGACTTTTCCTCACTTGCTGATTCAGAGATTTCTCTGTGCATCTAGACAAAATTTCTTTCAACCCTAAAGAAGGGGCAAATGTTGCATGTTATTTCTGAAGGAGATTTATTGATAGGGCAGGTGTTATATTTCATTACCTGAATTAGATCCTGGCGTTTTGGCTTATTTTAGAAACGAAATTGCATTTCCCCCCTATACGGTGTGATTTTTTAAAAACAAATCTATAATCTAAAAAATAAACAAAAGGAGAGATTTGGATGGCAATCGTTTTATTTATTTGGAAACATTTCTGCATCAATCTACAAATTGGATTGGATTTTGAGCAGTGAATTTGGATAATATTTTGACAGACAATTTCTCAAAACAAAAATTGCAGTTTGCATCGTAAACATGTCAAAGAAAAAAGAGGAAAGGGGTGAAAATAGCTTTGATTTTTCTCTGTAATAGAACAATTGGATTTTAGACTGATCAAAGAGTGGTTTTCACTTACACTGCACCGCTTTAACCTATACGTTGCTGGTTAACATTATAGATATATTTTCTCTAAGTGGATCGAAGTGTTTACATTCTCCCCTCTGAGGAATTTCTGTTCCCAGCTTGCCAACATTTTTGTAGCATTTTATATTGAAAAAAAATCGAAATAAGAAACGGCAAATGAATCTGATTTATTAGACAATGAGGAGAAGCAATATACCAAATTATAGATTTAGAGGTAAGACAGAAGGGCATTTTGTGGGGTCTGGAAATGTAAAAACAAGCCAAAAACACATAAAACAGGGGAGACCTGTAAATAAGTGTTTTATAAACTCAAAGGGAAAGAATATGTTGATTTTTTGGAACAGATTAGAAGAAGTTACCTGAGAAATAGCCCTGTGTGTATATATAAATCTGCCTGCTAGTATGTATCAGGCAACGTTTCCTTTCTAGTTAATCAGTCACAAATCAATATATTCCTTCCCTCCTGAGTTTATAAAACGTTCTATTTCTAAACCATATCCATGCAGATGGAGATATTTGTGCATCTATCACTTAAGATCTCAAGAAGAGCTCTCTTGAGCTGGAAAGCTTGTCTTTCCCCAACAGAAGTTGGTGCAGTAAAAGGTTTCCCTCGCCCACCTGGTCTCTCTCAGATCCTAGGACCAACCTCTCTCTCCCAAGACCAATGTGCAGGCAGATTTCTGTAGTGTGTGTACGTACATTCTCACCCAGGACACTATGCCTCCCTCCAGGTATATGGTAGATGACAGCAATGGCTTGGTCACTATATTTCACTCTTGTCAGCATGGCAAGGTCAGAAATCACTCTGCAAAGGCGAGCACGTGTCACTCCCTCTCTTTCATCAGTGGGGAAACTGAGGCACCGAGGCATGAAAGAAGCTTGCCCAAGGTCGCCCAGGCCGTGGGGCAGGGGGTACAACCCAGGGTTCTGATGCCCAGCTCCCCCCACCCCTGCTCTAAGCACTAGACCCCACTAACCAGTACTAGAACCAGCAGTCCTGTCTCCCAGTATCCTGCTCTAACTACTAGTCCATGCTGCCTTCTCTTTCTGGCTGGTGCAGAGCTGACCGACTTAGGGCAGCAGCATGTTGAGTGAGCAGTGCCAAGAGCCACCTGCTGTCTCTCTCTCTCCCCGCTTCCTCTCTCCGGGCAGTGCAGAGACACCGGCCCCCCCACTGCCCCACTCAGCACCAGTGCCTGGCACATGTCTCTGGTCAGCAGATGCACAGCCTGCTCCCCTCCCCCTCTCTCTTAGATCCTTCCCCAGCCGAAGAACTTCCCTTGGCATCCCCACCCCCAGTGCAGTGTGGCGCACGCTTCCCAGCCATGGTAGTGGGATGAGGGCAGGAGATGGGGCTGCCCCATCCTCCAGACCTCACCAAAGGGTACTGCTATTCAACCCACCCTCCCTAGAGGGGCTGGAGGGATCCTGCCCCACCTGCCCGCCCAGGAAGGGTGGAGACCTGAGCTGGATACCAGGCGAGAGGAGCCCGGTGGATATAGTACACTGTCCCCTGGGGCTGTGGGTGGGGGCAATAGCATGTACTATTACACCCACCAGCGTGCCCCCCAGGGGGCACTGTGGGCAGTGTCATCCAGGCCCATGCCACAGCTTTAGGCATGATCCCCAGAGCCTCAATGTTCTGGGACCCAGAGCGTAGGTCTATGCAGAGATGAGAGTTACCGTGCTCAGGGAAGGAGAGCCAGGGAGCCTAGGTTCTATTCTGAGGCTCTGGGAGGGGAGCGGGGTCTAGCGGTTAGAGCAGGAGGGGCTGGGCGCCAGGACGCCTGGATTCTACCCCAGCTCGGGGAGGGGAGTGGGGTCTAGTGGTTAGAGTGAAGGGGGGCTGGGAGCCAGGACTCCTGGGTTCTATTCTGAGTTCTGGGAGGAGAGTGGGGGCTAGGGGTTCAGCGGAGACTGGTCAAGTGCCCTTGGTTCTGGGTGCCTGGGGCTTCCCCCTCCAGGGCTAGCAGTGAGATCCACATTTGGGCTCCCGCTCCCTGCGGTTGGCCCAGCCCCACTGCTTCACTCTCTGTGGTGGGTGATGGGTGTGCTCGGCCCGTGGCTCAGGCTGCCAGCACAGAGGGGTCAGGGCGTCCTTTAACCTTTGCCCTGCACAGTGCCTGGCTCCCTTACCAAAGGACCAGTCTTGGGGGCAGGGGAAATGTGTGGGCAGACAGCGCCTTCACCACAGGGCTGGGGACCAGGAACACTCGCTGCCTAGACAAGCTTCCGCGATTAGCTCAGAGCTGGGCAGGACTCCTGGGTCCTTCCCTGGGGATAGTCACTCCCCATCCGCCTTCAGCTCACCCCTGGGTAAATTGGAGACAAGGTACCGAGGGGAGCCATAGGACCAGACTGGTTAAGCTGCCTGGAAGGCAGGCAGGGGAAGATGAGGAGAATGGAGGAGTTACCACAGCCAGGGCAAACAGGCATTTGCTGGCGTCAGCCTCGAGGAAGGGTCCGTGGCACCAGAACCATCAGGTGACAGGGCCTTGTCTCACCGGAACTAGCACACCCACTCCCTGCTCTAACAGCTAGCCCCCAGACCCCTCCCAGAGCCAGGGACAGAACCCATTGTCAGCACAGAGTCTTGGGAACCTAGAAGATACACCAAGCCCTTCACGGCTGCGCTACGAGGAAACTGGGCCCCAATATGCAGTAAAAGAAACATAAAACGTGTCTTGAGGGCTGGCCAGCTCCGGGGCAGGGAATGGGAGACGGGGCCTTTCCCCTCTGCGGGCGCCAGCTCCAATCTGGCCTGCTCCAGTCAACATCTGGGCCCCCTAGTCATATGGTGCAGACCCCCAAACCCTGGTGCCCCCTCCCCCACCACCTACCTAATCCCTCAGCACCTGGAATCCTGGGCCAAGAACATTTCATTCCCTCTTCACTTCCTCTCT
This sequence comes from Natator depressus, assembly GCF_965152275.1. Lineage (NCBI taxonomy): Eukaryota > Metazoa > Chordata > Testudines > Cheloniidae > Natator > Natator depressus. The sequence goes on from NC_134253.1 coordinate 24,236,964, forward strand.
CGGGGCCTCTGGACTTGCAGACTCGGGGGAATGGGCGAAGGGGTCTGGGACGCTGTGTGATCTCCCCCCCCCTTTACCCACCATCCCCTGTATTTAGGGGGAACCCCACCATTTTTAATATTTCCCCTTTTCCCAGTGCCTTCCATTGTGTGGGATTGTTTTAGGTCTGACAGAACAGTTCAGTTAGTGTCTGTTCAGGCCGTAAGCTGGGTCAGCTTGGGGGTACCCCCACTACGCTCAGCAAGGCAGCACGTTCCACTTGCCTGACTTAGAGAGGGTGTCCACCTGTCCAGAAGGGACCGTTGTGACCCTCTAGTCTGACCTCCTGGCTAACACAGGCCAGAGAACGGCCCCAAAATAAGCCCTAAGAGCAGAGCTTTTAGAAACACGTCCAGTCTTGATTTAAAAATCACCAGTGGTGGAGAAACCACCACGACCCTCGGTAAATTGTTCCAGTGGTTAATTACTCAGTGTTAAAATTTACGCCTCATTTCCAAACTGAATTTGCCTAGCTTCAACTCCCAGCCGTTGGACCGTGTTCGATCTCTCTGCTAGACTGGAGAGCCCCTTATTAAATATTTGCTCCTCATGAAGGTACATATAGCCTGGGATCAAGTCACCCCTTAACTTTCTCTTTGTTACACTAAATAGATTGAGCTCCTTGAGTCTCTTGCTGTCCGGCATTTCTAATCTCTAATCATTCTTATGGCTCTTCTCTGCCCCCTCTCCAATTCAGCAACATCCTTCTTGAATTGTGGGTACCCGAACCGAACACAGAATCCCAGCAGCAGTCACACCAGTGCCACACACAGAGGTAAAATCACCTCTCTGCTCCTACTCCAGATTCCCCTGGTTAAGTATCCATGGTTTGCATCGGCCCTTTTGGCCCCAGCGTCGCATTGGGAGCTCGTGTTCAGCTGATTCTCCACCATGACCCCCAAATCATTTTCAGAGTCGCAGCTCCCCAAGACAGAGCCCCCAGCCTCTAAGTACAGCCTAGGATTTGTTCCTAGACAGATACACTTATACTTGGCCGTATTAAAAGGCATTGTTTGCTAGCAGACCACACTGCATCACTGATCTGTCCTCTTATTTATCACTCCCAGAACTGTGTGGATCAGCTGCGAACTTTCGCCATTAACGCTGGGGCCAGCTGGGATGCTCCAGCTCTCAGACAAGCAAAAGGCGGACCAATGGCAGCCTCAGTGGCTAGTCTCAAGCCCAGAGCTTGGTCCTCCCTCCCCCAAGTGCTAAAACTGGCTGCCTGAAACACCCTCTCAGCCCTGCAGTTGGCCCCTCTGTGCCTGGATGTTTGAACAGAGCTTACTAGGTCCCAGAGCAGCATGGTCTTGCGGGTAGACAACTGGCCTAGGAATAAGGACTCTTGGGTTCTGTTCCCAGCTCTGCCACTGAGCTGTTGTGTGACCTTAGGCATGCCCCATCCCTGCTCCATGCCTCAGTTTCCCCTCCCATCCTTTGTCTATTTAAACTGAGCACTGCCTCTCCGTGTCTGTTCAGCGCCTGGGGGCCACAACCTCCAGTGGGATGGCTAGATGTTAGAGTAAGACACCTCACAATAGCAACGAGCCTGGCGAGGGCAGACAGCAGAATCTCCACCATAGTCTAGTTGCAGCCTCTGAATGGGCAGCAGTCATAGAGCCCGAGCTTGGGAGAGGTGAGGGAGCATCAGAGCCATCAGTCAGGCTGGAGCAGCTCAGGTTACCAAACCTGGGTGTGCGTAGGAGTCCTGAGCCCCAGCCCTCCAGTGGTACTCCCCAGCTGGTGCCCCTCAGACCCGACCTGCAGCCCCCTGCTATCCCAGGCCTGGGCTCACAGCTCTGCTGGTGCCCACAGCCTTATCCTCGTTGTCCTGTTGGGCCCTGGAGCATGTGGACCACACCTGGCCTACAGCAGCCCCTTTGCTAGGTGTTATCACTGGGACAGGATGGAACAAGAAGGCTCTGGCGGGAGCAGCCTGGGCACCATTAATTATTTAGGCTTCGTTAGAAGACAAGTATTGGCTTCTCCATACCTGCCCCAGGCTGACTGCACCACCCACCTCTCCCCAGCCGACCCTGTGCCTAGGCTGCCTGCAGACATCCCGCTGGCCTGGGGGGCCAGCTAAGGAGAACCTCCCAGCTGCTGGAGCAGGTGCAGAGCTCCTGGGTTCTAGCCCCAGCTGCAGGAGGGGAGTGGGCTCTAAAGCAGAGTGGGCTGGGGGTCAGGACTCCTGGGTTCTAGTCCTGGCTCTGGGCAGGAAGTGAGGTCTAGTGGTTGGAGCAGCGCGGGAGGCACCTGGACTCCTGGGTTCTCTTGTCCTTCACTGGAGTGGCTGCTTAGAAGCTCAGGGTTTTCTCATTAATGTGTCCTTTCCAAAATAAATACAATTCAAGCTTCTCCCACTCACACAGAATGCCTCCCCCAGCCGCACCGTCCCCAGAGGGGAGACACCTGCCTGCCCGGAGGTTCTGTTCCCTGGAATGCACCCTCGGAGCGAGGTGCAGGGCACGGCCGGCTCCAGCTGGTGATGCACTCAGAGCGCCCAGCACAGTGACGCAGGTGGGTCCTGTGGGTTGGGCTGGGGACAGACCAAGGACCAGCAACTCGGTGTTCACTGACCTTCCACTCCTGTAAAAAGTGACAGGACGACAACAGCCCTGTCCCCTCGCCCTGCTCTGCCAGGGGCCCTCAATGCCAATCTGCAGCTCCCCTGCAAACCCAGCTCTGGCCTCCCCCCAGCTCTGTCACTCACAGCCTATGTGAGCCCTGGGCTGCCCTCCACAGCTTGGCTGATGCCCCTCAATTCAAGCCCCCAGCCCCTGCTAGCCCAGCCCTGGGCTCCCCCCTCAGCTCAGAAACCAGCCCTTTAAACAAAATCAGCTGGATCAATGTTGGTTTTAAGCCAATTTTAACCACAGCACACAGCCTCACCACCCAATTTCTCTGAGCCCTGCCCTGGGTGGGGAAGCAGGGGGTTAGATCTCCATGGTTCATTCAGCCATCAGCCTCCATGGGCCCTGGTTAGTGTCCACTAATCAGAGGGCATCTAGAGCTGTGGGCGGGACTAGGAGTCAGGACTTCTGGGTTCTATTTTGGGGTAACCACTGGGCTGAGACCCAGCAAACTTGTTTCATGCAAGGGACTCCCAGTTGTGAGGCAGGGACTGAGGCAGATCTGTTAGCAATGTCCTGCTCTCTCACCACTCCCCCCAGCGCCCTGACAAGCAGCTGGGTCAGTCGCTCACAGTTCCAAAGGGCACAGGCCCTGGCAGCCCCAGGAGATGCCCATCATGGCTGGGATCTCATGGCAGAGACTGCCTGGTTCCAGCTCCCCTCCAAAACTCCCCTTGCCCCACGATCAGCTGAAGGAGCCAAACCCAGTGACAATGAGTTAATAACGGAGGAGTCTTAGAGGGATCTAGTGGATAGAGCAGGGGGCTGGAAGCCAGCGCTCCTGGGTTCTGTTCCCAGCTCTTGGAGGGGAGTGGGCCTAGTGGTTAGAGCGGGGGGGAAGCTGGGAGCCAGGACTCCTAGGTTCCATTCCCAGCTCTGGGAGGGAGTAGGGTCTAGTTACTGTTTGCAAAGCATAGGGAAAGGGGTGTCAGACTGGATCCACCAGATACAGCCCCAGGGTCCCAACCTCCCCTCCAGCCCCCACTCTGTGCACACCCAAGGCCTCAAGCAGGGAGCCAGGGCATGGCCCTGAGCCTCCTGCTCTAACCACTAGACACCACTCCCTCACGCAGCCAGGGATAGCTACGTGCATGGGGGGGGAGCCGATGCTGGCAGAGTGGGGGGCGGGGGCAGAAGGTGACCAGTCACTGCCAGCCAAGCCCCCCATCCCAGCCCCTCTACCCAGATGTTTCCTGGCACCAACAGCTGGGAGGCCATTTGCTGCACAGAATGCTGGGTGGGTGGGATCATGAATGTTGCGGGGGGGGATGGGACTGTCTGGCACACGGGCCTGGGCAGCTGCACCATCCCTCCCACACCGACACACCCTTGCGGCATGGGACTCAGCTGTTGGCAGGATTGATCTGCACCCCAGGACAGACGGACAAGGACAGACGAAGCCTCATTTCGGGAGGGGGCTAGTGATCCCCCTTTGCCTGGCCGATCCACATCACGGTAAGGTCACTCCTTCCTGCCCTCGTTAATTACCACAATTAACCGCCTTGGCTGGAAAGGGCAGGCAGCACTAGTGGTTAGAGCAGGGGGGCTGGGAGCCAGGACTCCTGGGTTCTATCCCCAGCTCTGGAAAGGGAGAAGCAAAACATTTCAAAGGTCAAACCGCCCCACCCCCCGTTTCCTCAGGATCCTGTCCCCCAGCCCCACTCCTCCCCGCTCCTGCTACCAACCAGCCCAGGGATTGCTGAGATGCCAGCAGGGGGCAGAGGGTAGGGAGCGCAGTGGGAGGGGGAGGTCTGCCCAATTCCTGCATTCCCCACAGGGGTGGGGCAGGCAGCAGTGATGCCTGGCACAGCCCCCCCCCCCCCCGCCCAGGTTGCCCAGGGAGCAGACAAATAGGGGTGTTGGGCGGGGCACCTTCTGCCTCTTCTTCCACAGATGGGTGGAATGAGGGGAATCTAGGCCCCCCTCTGCCAGTCCCAGCATCCTGTGAATTCACAGCCCAGCCCCCACTCCCAGGGCCTGCTTAACTCTCCAGTGGAGCATATTTGCCGAGTCGCGCTATCCCCTGCACTTGTCCTCTCCCAGGGACACTTGCCCAATCAGTTTAGCAAGATCGGTGCCAGCTCAGGCTAACACCCCCGAGCTGGAGTAGCAGGGGGGGGGTTTCAGGTCAGGATTGAGGGGCACTGGCAGACTTGTGGCAGGTGGTGCCCAGCGCTGGGCTAGCAGGGGGGCTGCAGATAGAGACTGAGGGGCACCAACAGAGCTGGGGGTACGAGGAGGCCAATGCCCCTTCCCTGGCCTGAGTCCTGGCAGCAGCGTCTGGGGAGGCGCAAGACAATTGTTCCCCATTTGCAAGACGATTGTTCCCCATTTCTGCTGCTGGAGGCTATGGGGAGGTGGGGGGATGGGAATGGTTTATAACTCCCATGCAGAGAATGAAACTCAAAGCAGCCAGGTCCCTAGTAAGGACAAGGAAAGGGGAGATCTGGGGGGGACAGACCCCAGAGCAGCTAGAGATGGTACAGGAAGTGGGGCATCATGTGGGTACAGGGCAAGTTTGGATGGGCAAGGCTTGGAGGCCAGAGTGGGGGGAGTGGAGCAGTTGGGGGGCGGCTCAGCAGCGCTGTGTTGGGATGACTCACTCTCTGGTCGGGCCTTTGAAAAGGTCTAAAAATAAATCCCCGAAGGACCAAAATAGCTGAGTTTTCTCCCTGGCTTCCTGTCCCCAGGCGCAGAAGAAGGCTACACATGAGGAATGGTTTCAGCCACCACTCTCCCCGACAGGACTGCCTCTGGGGTGGGGCATGGCAGCTGTTTCTACAGGGATTCCTCACCTGGCCACAAGATGCAGCAGCCTCTGGGGTGGGGGACGGGGGTTATTTATACAAGGCTCTCAAGGGGGGGCACAATGGTTGGAATTTGGCTAGATTAATCCTCTCCTTATGGAAGGTGCCATGGAAGCTTTGATGGCCAGAATTTGTCAGTTTATGTCACTCTGGCACGTTGGGGTCAGCACTGACTGGGAGGGGAGAGTGCCCCCTACTGAGAGCCCCCCCACCCCCGGCTCTGGGAGGGGAGCAGGGTCTCATGGCTGGAAGGCTGGGAGCCAGGACTAGCGAGTTCAGGGCCTACACCTCCATAGTCAAGGGGCATTACCAGGAGCGGCAGGGGGAGTGAGAATCCAGTGGGGACCCATTCAAAGTGGAACAGCCCCCCCCAGCAAGGAGCTGGGGTGGCCAGGGATGGGGCGGCAGTGGGGCTGTGGGTCAGGCTAGATGGCATTATCTGAGCTGCGGGGTTGGGGACCTCAGGGGGTATATGCAGAGCTGCAGCCTTGTCCAGCCAGACACCCTGCAGCCCCTCTCCCTCTGCCCCAGAACGCTCAGCAGAGTCGAGGTGCGGCAGGGGCTGATGGCGGGGGAACAACGCAGCTTAGCTCAGGCGCGCCAGGGAGAGGCAGCCATGGCGCAGCCCAGAGCCTGGCAGAAGCTGGCAGCAGCCATGGGCCTCCCGCAGCAGATGGGATGGCTGGAGGACAAACAGCTACTTCGGGGGGACGGGGGCGGGGTGGTGGCGAAGGGCCCTCCCTGGTTCTGAATCTCCTGTGCCAGCCAGCTCCCCGCTCCTCCCCCCAGCTCATTTTGGAAAGGGGAGGGGGTCTGCTGGATTCCCCAGCCCCCGGAGTTAATCGCTTTGTAGCTGGGGGGGGGAAGCAGCCTCCTGATGTTCTGTTCCCCCTGTAGATAGGCAAAGAGTCAAGTGGAAGAGGGGGGCTGGCACAGGGGCACATGGGGGAGCTGCTGGCTGCTTGGCAATCCGTCAGCAACAGGATTTGCTGGCTACTGCCAGCTGCAGCCGTTTGCAGGGAGAGCCATGCGCCGTGGCAGCCTAGAGCCTTGCTGGGGTGGGCTGTGGCGAGCTCGTGCAGACATGGGGGGCACAGCACAGGCGGGCACAGCCATGCCCTCCAACCCTCCCTCAGAGGCTGGGCTTCCTGAAATCAGATGGAGCCTGGATGGCCAGCTGCTTAGGAGTTAGCCTGCCCGCCAAGCTGCCAGAGCTGGGGTGAGAACCCAGGAGTCCGGGTGCCTCCTCCGCCATTCCCTCCCTCCCTCTGATATTAGCTCTTTGAGTCCCAAATGCCATTGATTTTTCACAGCTTCCTAGACCCCAAAGCCAGAGAGGCCTGTTCTGGGTGGCTGGTCAGGCCCCCTGTACCTCCGCCTGGGGCCCATCACTGCTGGCAGAGCTAGACAGACGAGACACTCGTCCTTGTGTCCCTTATGCCACTGCCTCCGTGGCTAAGGCCCCTCCCTGTGTGAACCCTGCACCTTATTTCTGCTCTGAACTGGTCCATTTCACATACCCCTTGCTGTGGGACCTCACGCTGCCTTTGGCTGCTGGCCTGAGGAGCCCTTAACCCCGCTCCCTGTCACTGCTGCACCTTCTCCCACTGACCCAGGGCCCCCCACAGAAGCTGCATCAGTTTCCCTGAAGGGGTTTTGCCGGAGCCCGGCACCACTCCTGGAGCAGGACCCCACTGGGGCAGACCTCCCAGGTTTCGCAGGCTTGCCCCGCTTTGACCCCAAAATGCCTTGATCCGGCTGAAGGGCAGTTCACTGAAGGCCCCCAGACCCAGCAGGGGGTCACAATGCCAGTCCAATGTAGCCTGTCCGCCCCTCCATCTCCATCGGGGTGGATGGGTCAAGCCTGAGTGGCACCCGCTGTAACTACTCGAAGGGTTGGGAGGTCCGGTGCTGAGCAGACACACCCAAGGGATGGCGTCGCCCAAGAGCCTTCTGATCGGTGCCCGGGGCGGGGACAGGCAGACAGACACAGGGAAACCAGGAGCCAATTCTGAGCCCTGTCTGCCTGCCCAGGCCCACTTGTTTTGTGGGATCATGGAAGAGGAGAGCATGAGGAGGGATCCAGGGGGCAAGGAGACGGCTTTGCCAAGGGTCCGTGGGGCCAGGTGCTGCACAGACACAGGGAGGGACCGTCCCGAAGAGTTTCCAGTCAGAATTGATGGAGGGCAGGAGAGGAAACAGAGGCAAAGGGAAGGGACTTGTCCGTCACCCAGCAGGTCAGTGGTACAACTGGAAATAGAACCCACGAGTCCTGGCTCCCAGGTCCACCCCCCTGCTCTGACCACTAGACCCCACTCCCCGCCCAGAGCTGGAGAGAGAACCCAGGAGTCCTGGCTCCCTAGGGAGTGGCCTCGCCACTGGTTTGGTGCCACATTTTTGTACCAAATGAAATCTTAGTTTGACCAAAGGGCAGGAATATTCTCTGTATTCTGTTCTATCTGCACTGCACTTAACCCTGGAGAATCTAACAGCTCTCTACAAATGGGTATTAATCATACACCCCGTCCTCCACCTGCCCTGGGACTATTTTTCTCCCCCCACTTCAGAGATGAGGAAACTGAGGCACAAATCGGGGCAGCGATTTGTCTGCACAATGAGTCAGTGACAGAGCAAGGAGGGGAACCCAGGAGTCCTGACTCCTACTCCGCATTGCTCCCCCCCCCACCTCCTGCTTTTGGGGTCTTTCTCTCCTCCTTTTGCAGATCTGTCCTTCCCTCGCAGTCTGGTGGCAGGCTGGCCACCCTCCCCCACCTGCACCCCCACCGCCAGCAGCGGGTTGGGGGGGGCGCTGGCACCAAGGGGCTGGCAAAGCAGCCAAGCAAGGGCAGACTGGGTCTGAGCTGTTGGCATTCAGTCTCTCACAGCTCTGTGAGCTGCATTAAAGAGACGGAGGCAAGTGCCCCTCTGGACAATAAAATGCACCCCCTCCCCTCGTCCCAATCCATGCCCTCCCCCCCTCCCCCGCACCATCACTGCCACCCCCTCTAATCCGGTACCAGAGTTCCCATCGCTGGGAGAAAACAGATGCCACCTTCTATTCATGGAGCTGGTATACAGCACAACAATAAGCCGCCCCGGAGGCCGTGCCAACCGAGGGGGGCGCCCCATTGAGCACAGCTCTCCCGCCCAGCCCAGTCACTGCTTGGCAGCCGGAATCTGTGCCAGCCTGCGCCAACCCAGGGGAAGGGGGAGGAAGGGATGCTGCCCCTTTAAGGGGAGTGCCCTCCCTGGGGGGCAGACGGTTGCCCGCGTCGGCGGCTTGGATCTCCGCATGCCCCTCGGGCGTAACCATGGCACCTTCTTGGCACACGCTGCCCCTGCGAGACGGAGCCGGCGTTGCCATGGCGCTGGTAGCGCCTCCTCAATCGGGGCTTTGTTCAGAGGCTCTTACCCCTCGGAACCTCCCGCGAGGGGATGGCATCCGGGACACAAGGGACATCGGGGAGCAGACCCCCCACTCCTGCAGGAGGAGAACATCCCCCCTGGCCCCCAGAACAGATCAATCCCCGCGGCCGCTCCTTGGGGTGGCTCCCGTGCCCCTACAGCCCCCCCAGTTACCCCCTAGGAACAGATCACCCTCCACCACAATCCCCCCGAGCGGATCAGCCCACCTCCATGGGCTCTCCGCAATTCCCCACGTCCCGCCCTCAACTACCCTGAGAGCAGACTGAGCCCCCCCCCCCCAACTACCCCCAATGGAGCCGATCACTGCTTCACAGCCCCCCTCAGAAGCAAATCTCTGGGCCCAGCCCCCACAAAATACACCCCTCAGGAGCAGGCTGTTGCTTCCAGTCCCACCCATTACCCCACTGGGGAGCACCTCACTAGAACCAGCGCAGCCAGGGGAGAGCGCCCCCTGCTGACCCCCTGCCCCGCTCCCTGCAGCACAGTGCCCCCTAGTACCGCCCTGGGGCCAGCTCTACCTGCCAGGGGAGAGTGCCCCCTGCTGACCCCCTGCCCCGCTCCCTGCAGCACAGCGCCCCCTAGTACCGCCCTGGGGCCAGCTCTACCTGCCAGGGGAGAGCGCCCGCTGCTGAGCCCCCCTGCCCCGCTCCCTGCAGCACAGCGCCCCCTAGTACCGCCCTGGGGCCAGCTCTACCTGCCAGGGGAGAGCGCCCGCTGCTGAGCCCCCCCGCCCCGCTCCCTGCAGCACAGCGCCCCCTAGTACCGCCCTGGGGCCAGCTCTACCTGCCAGGGGAGAGCGCCCCCTGCTAAGCCCCCCCACCCCGCTCCCTGCAGCACAGCGCCCCCTAGCGCCGCCCTGGGGCCAGCACTGACTGCCAGGGGAGAGCGCCCCCTGCTGACCCCCTGCCCCGCTCCCTGCAGCACAGTGCCCCCTAGTACTGACCTGGGGCCAGCTCTACCTGCCAGGGGAGAGCGCCCCCTGCTAAGCCCCCCCACCCCGCTCCCTGCAGCACAGCACCCCCTAGCGCCGCCCTGGGGCCAGCACTGACTGCCAGGGGAGAGCGCCCGCTGGTGAGCTCCCCTGCCCCGCTCCCTGCAGCACAGCGCCCCCTAGTACCGCCCTGGGGCCAGCTCTACCTGCCAGGGGAGAGCGCCCATGCTAAGCCCCCCCTCCCAGGGCTCTGGCTTTTCGTTGCAAGTGTCCCACCCAAGGTCTGAGCAGTCCCAGCCCTGCTGAGCTGCTGATGCCACGGGCCTCGGGGCTGGCACTGCTGGGCAGGGAAGATCTCAAGCCTCGCTAGTTAGTCTGGAAGTGGAGAGCACCAACAGCTTCAGCTGGTGAGTCATCTGCTCGGCCTGTCGTACGCCCTGGCCCTAAGGGGCACCACATGCCCAGGCCAGACTGATCCAGCTGCTTCTGTGAGACCGGCCTCTTGCTTTTCCTCCTGGGACGGTCCTGGCTTCAGAGGGCCCTAAGCATTGGCCCTTCCTCGTGGGCCACAGGGCTGGTTTCTCTGCAGGTGCTGCTCCATCCTGCCTCCATGTGAAATGAAGTTCAGTCTCTCCTGCAGTGAGCTATTCTGGCCACCGAGACCTGCACCCCGCCCCCACGCCCCGGTGGGCTGGTCTTGGAAGTTTCTGCTGTCCCAAATGAGGTCTCAGCTGCAACCGTGCCCCCAGCTGGTCAAGAGAGCCACAAAAATGGCTCCCACTGTCACCAATAACTCCCGCTCCGCCACCTATCAAGGGAGACCCAGACAGGCCCTGCCATGACCCAGCAAGGTGCTGGGGGGGGGGGTGCAGCGCTGCAGGGAGAACTGACACAGTAGGGGGCGCTCCCCTCACAGTCAGTGCTGACCCCAATGCCCCAGCCGGATTGGGGGGGGCACTGAGCTGCAGGGAATGGTGCGGATGGCTCAATAAGGGGTACCGTCCCCTCTCAATCACTCACGACCCTCACACACTAACTCTTTCCCTTCCTGCACGTGCACTGCAAAGATGATACAATTTTTAAGTACACAAATACTTCGCCTCAAACCCCGCCGCGCAGCACCACACAATTCCGCCGACAACCTTTGAGGCACATGTTGAGTCTCGTAGTCTAGCAGGGTGGTTTTTTTAAAAACTGTTCGGCCAGCTTTTGTAGGCAAGAATGAAAGAAAGGACTGCAAGACGCTACACGTATGTACCCGAGACTGCGGAAAGAGATGGCCTGATACGGTCTTGCCGAATGTAATTAAAGACTGTATCAAAAGAATTCATAGGCCCAGAAGGGGCAGAGTTAAGGCTGTAACGTTTTCTTCACTACATTTTTTGATGGAATTTCCCAGGTTTTATTATGAGGGAAAAAATGGGGGTGGGGGTCAAGTTTCTTCTCCTACGATTTTCAAATTCTTCAGGCTTGCATAAAAACACCCTGATATTATGCAATGATATAATTTATATATTATCTACATATAGAACCTGTCTTATTATTTATTAGAAGTATTCCAATAGCACAGCGGTTCTCAAACTGTGGGTCATGACCGTCCCAGCCCCATTTTAATGGGATCCCCAGGGCTGGCGTTAGACTTGCGGGGGCCCAGGGCCAAAGCCTGAGCCCCACCACCCTGGGCAGCAGGGCTCAGGCTTCAGCTTCAGCCCTGGTGGTGGGGTTCAGGTTACAAGCCCCCTGCCCAAAGCTGAAGCCCTTAGGCTTCAGCTTTAGCCCCCCAACCCGGGGCAGCGGGGCTCAGGCTTCAGCTTTGGCCCCCCCGATGGGGAGCGATGGGGCTTGGGGGGCTCAGGCTTCAGTCCTCCTGTGGTGGTGTAGTAATTTTTGTTGTCAGAAGGGGGTCGCGGTGCAATGACATTTGAGAACCGCTGCAGTAGCACATAATACATTCCAGTGGCACCACAATCTTTATCAGTAGATCTCAGAGCATTATATGTGTCATTATCTCCACTGCAGATGGGGAAACTGAGGCACTTCACCTCTCTGTGCCTCAACCAAGATCACCCAGCAGCAGCACTAAGAACAAAATCCTGGTCTTCAGAGACCCAATCCAGTGCTCTGTCCATTAGACTCCCCTGCCTCCAGCCAAGATTAGGACCCCCTTTGTGCCAGGCATGGCACAGACACAGAGAGAGAGACAACCCCTGCCCTGCATGGCTTACAACCAAAATACAACAGCTGTGGGACGGGGCAGAGAACATACAGGCAGAGAGCGAGTGGAGCAACAGGTTGCAAACATCAGGCAAGGGGGTAGGGCAGAAGAGGCAGCAGAGGGAAGGCACCATGCCAAGGTATCAGATGTCTGGGTTTTGCAGATCATCTGCCCCTGAAGCAGGGCTCACTGGGGCGGAGTCTCTGGACTGTTTTATTGACACACACCAGTCCTGGAGCAGAGGTGCTCACAAACAGCATGCAGGCCATTTCTTCCCAGGGACCTCAGCCCAACACCAGTGCCTGGCCCCCACAAACCAATTCCACTCAGAGCCCAAGGCAGAGAGCAAACATTCCTGCTGCATCCTCTACCCATTCTAGGGCCGCCAGCTTGGCTGACAGCCTGGGGATTGAACCTGGAGCCTCGGAGCTAAAAGCAGGAGCTGCTACAGCTTGAGCTGAAGAGCCAGGCCCCCATGGCTGGGGCTGGACAGACTCATTGCTAACTCTGGGCAGGAAGTGGTGTTTCCATTTGGCAGGAAATGACATGGCTTTTTAAGTTTTTCCCATTCCAAAACAGAGCGGTCGTAGGGCAAGCTGCCTCCTGCACAACCCCTTGTGGCCTGAGGATGGCCCAGCAAGTAACCTTTGCCTCAGTTTCCCCCTCTTGGTTCTGCAAGAACTCACAAAAACCTCATGTCCAGTAACAATATACCTGCTTGGGGTATAAACTCACAAATAACACCTCTTCTGGCCCAGTCTCAGAGTGGGCCCAACTCCTCCCTGAGGTCTGTCTTTTCAGAGTTCCCTTCTTTCACCCTACTCCCAAGATGGGCACAGCCCCTTCTCCCTGAGGGTCTGAATTCCTGCTCTCTCAGCACTTCTTACCTAGAGTTACCACATCTCAGCTTTCTCTGCTGGCATCTACTGATGCCCAGCAACCGCCACATCCCACCTAGTCTCCACCCACTCTGCAGCTGCCTGCTGCTCTTTATAATGGAATCAGCTGACCCCCTGCTCAGCTGTGCCAACTAAGTAACTAGGGTTGGCCAGAGGCCTCTTGCCCTTAAACACTTTGGTTTTGGGGGGATTCCCCCAAAACAAATTTTCTTCACATTTGACACGTTTTTCTAAATGACTCAATTTTGACCAAAATTTGTTGTTGAAAAAACATTTTGATGAGAATTTTCCAAGCAGCTCTATGCATGGCCTCTGCAAATCTGGGCCCTTTAACCCACCCTGACCAGCAAGTCACACTTGCAAAACCTCAGGCTAACATTACCAAGCAGCAATTCTCCCAAGGCTAAAAATTTGCTCGCACACTGCCAAAAAAGACCACGCAACAGCCCCACCTGGTGGCGTTTGCCATCACAGCGGTGCGCTGGTGGGGAATTTTCCAAGTGCTTTGCTTTTGTATGCATGAGGCCATTCCAGTGTCAGGAGCTGCTGACCCCAGCCAGCACAAAAGTCATGCCAAGCCTAGGCTAAGGGACACGTATGATCTTTACACGTAAGATCTTTATTGCACCATTTGGGTTGTTTTTTTTAAATGGCCCTTATTTGGCCTGGCTGGCTCACAAAGCACAGTGTTACAGGAAGAGTGCTCGCTCTCGCTCGCTGTAATCAGAGAGGTAATTCTGTTTTTCCTGGCAGCAGCCAGGCCCCGAGACTGCTGTGCGCGATGTATGGAACAGATTCTTTATTCGGAGCCCTGCCAAAGTGACCATCTGCTTCAAGCTTCCCCACCCCCATTCCTACCCCCTCCCCTTCTCCCTCTGATCTGTGGCTGTTTGCTGAGCCGTCTCCCTCCATGTGTGTGTGTGTGTGCGCGCGCGCGCACGCACACGTGGGTAAGGCTGGCGTGCCTCCCACTCCATTCCCTCAGGTTGTCCATCAAGCCTGGTGGATCTTCAGCTGGAGGCCCAGGGCACAAAGGAGATACCTGACCTGTGCTGGCCAGCAGCAGCACAGAGAACTCCAAGTCTCTGGGTTGAGACGAGGAAGAATCTCTCTCTTTCTTCCTTTACAAACATACCCTAATCTCCTGCCTGCTACAGCCCCTTCTACAGGAGTGTCTCTCAAAACTTGGTCAACATCAAGCAGTATAGAACCCAGGAGTCCTGACCACGGCCTAACCACTAGCCACCACAGCCTGCCCGGAGCTGGGAGTCCAGACTACACTCTAACCATTAGACACCACAGCCTTACTGGAGCTGGGAATAGAACCCAGGAGTCCTGACTCCCAGCCCCCCTCTTGTACCCACTAGACCCCACTCTTCCACAGAGGTGGGAACAGAACCAAATGTGCCCCAGATCCCCTCCTCCAACGCAGTGGCAAACTTCCCCTCTTTGATGACTCCAGCACAGCCACAAGTTCTGATTGAAACGAAGGCCCAATCGTCTCCTTCAAACGAGAGCACGGAGACCTCCCTGTTTCCTGTTCATTTGGCCTACTGGGTCCTTTGCAGGGGAAATCCCTCATGGGAGAGCTGGCAGGGTGCCTCTACCTAGCCTAACAAGCAACCACCACGTGCTGGGAAACATGGAGAAACTGAGGCAGGAAACGCGGGTTTTTTCCCCTTCCTCCCCTGTCCTTCACTATAGCCTGGACGTACAATCCTTGGGTCCCTTGGATGCCACAGGAGTCCAGACTGTCTCTTGGCTCTGTGGTTGTACAATGCTCAGCACATTGGGGTCCTGGTCCATGGTTCGGGCTCCTGGGGGCTACCGTAATAAACCTAACAAATAATGTACAGCACCCAGCACAATAGGGTCCTGGCCCATTATTTGGGCTCCTGGGCATACCCATAATACACCTAATAAATAACACCACCTAGCTCTAATCTAGCACTTCTCATCTGTAGCTCTCAAAGGTGCTTTACAAAGCAGAGGGGCAGAATCATTCTCCCCATTACACAGATAGGGAAACTGAGGCACAGAACGGGGAAGTGACTCACCCAAGGCCATGCCTCTGGCCAGTGGCAGGAATACAACCCAGGTTCCAGTCTAGTGCTCTATCCACTGGGCCATGCTGTCTCTCCAAAGAGACGACTGCCTCCAGTGAAAGGTCCGTTATACTGAAGAGCAGCTGAAGCCATGCACTAAGAGCCATATGAGAAGGGAGAACCTGCCTCACTGTAATCCAGTGGTTCTCCACCCGTGGCCCAATCAGCACACAGCTGCGGCCCATGTGACATCCTCAGGGCCATACAGGTACATAGTGTGTGGATGTGACCCACATAACACACAGAGAGCTGCATGTGCGGCCCACAACGGTAACTAGGTTGAGAACCACTGCTCTATCCCTGCTAGCCACGACTCGTCCATCTGTGCTGAAATGCAGCCATTGCTGGGGCAAGCTGGCTAACAGCACGCAGCAACAGTGGGAAGGAGAGTCCTGTACCTGAAACAGCCTGCAGGCGGGGGGATGGGGAAGGCCTGTCATTACTGAGCTGGATAGTTGGCTGGAATGTCGGGATTCACACGTCTATTCTTGCTGTAAAGTGCCAGAGGGTTATTGCCAGACAGGGCCTGGGATTTCCATCTTGTCTGAGAGATGGCAAGTCCCGCAGTACAGGGCCCCCTAGTGCCACGGTGGGTCAGCACTGACTGCGAGGGGAGAGCGCCCCCTACGGAGTCACCCACCCTGCTTCCTTCAGCACAGCGCCCCCTAGTGCCATGCTGGGTCAGCACTGACTGCGAGGGGAGAGCGCCCCCTACTGAGCCACCCACCCCAGCGGTTTAATGCAGAAGCAGAACGAGATTGGTAATGAACACTGGCTACATTTTCAACCTACATGGAAATTTTAGCCTCCACTGAGCATTTGGGAGTTCAGTTTTTCCTGATGGTAAATGCTCTAGTAGACAGACAGACGGGGCGTATGCGGATAGCTAGATCGATCCATCCATCTCCAGTTTAGCTGCAAACACCACTCCAATTGGCCCATCAGACATTCCAAAGGGACTGAGCATCAGCGTGGGTCCCCTTCTGTTCACCAAGGATCATCAAGATACGCGGTCTGTTACGCCGAGCCAAGGCCTGCTGCTGGTCTGCGGGGGAGGGAAGGAAAGGCTGACGCTAAGAGTGGGGGAGAATGGTGGAAGCAACAGGAGGATGGGACATACAACACGCAGTCACTGTCCAATATCTAAAGGCAGGTCGGGGAGACCAGACCCAGCCTGGGGCAATGAGGTCTCCTGGGGCCTCCAGACTCCCGGGGGAGAGAGAGCATATCGAAAGCAACACAAACAATCTAAAGTGGGTCGGCCAACACTGATCCAGGGGCATTTGGGGCTGCCAAGGGGCTTGGGGGCTGGGGAGTGTAGTGCGTGTGTATATGTGTATGTGTGTGTATGCGGATGTGGCTGTTGTGTGTGTGGTGTATGCATGTGTGTGTAGGGGGTGTATACACACATGTGGATGTAGTGGATGTGTAGCTCTATATGTGTATATGTATGCAGCTGTAGTGCGTGTGTGACGTGTGTGTGTGTGGTGTGTATGTGTGTGCATGTGTTTGGTGTATGTACGTGCGTTTGTATACATGTATGCGTATGGTGTGTGCATCTGTGTATATGTATGTACATGTGTTTGTATATACGTATGCATATGGTGTGTGCATCTGTGTATAGGTATGCATGTGTGTATACACGGATGTATATTGCATGTGCATATCTGTACCTGTATGTGTGTGTGTTTGTATACATGCATGTGTATGGCGTGTGCATATGTGTATGCGGCTACAGCGTGGGGTGTATGGCTGGGGGGTGTATACACGTATGTGGCGGGTGTGTTCATGGCTGCAATGTGTATGTGGTGTATGTTTAGGTACGGGGTGTATGCATGTAGGTGGGTGTATATGTCTGTGTGTTTATGTATGCATCTACCGTGGGGGGGTGCATACATACATGTATGTGGTTATGGTGGGTGTTAACAGACCCGTGTGTAGTATAAGTGTGTAGAGGGCGGAGCGTGTGGGGTGTTTGTATGTACACGTATGCGTATGCAGATCTATATGCGTGCCTGAGGGGTGTTTATGCAAGGAGACCGTCAACCTGCTGAACGCATTCTGCTCAGTGGCAGCAGAGAACTGCCAGCGCGGGGAGCTAGTCTTAAGTAACGTCCATATGCCTCCAGTTATCCCAGAGATGGATCTGCTTTTTCTCCCCAGACCCAGCACACGAGAAGAGGAGGTAGGGGGAAAAAAAACCACAACAACCCAAACCCTCTCTCCAGATGGTCAGAGCCGGCTGTATTTGCACTACATCTCTCAGAGCCAACAGATGTGCCAGGACGCCATATTGTGAACACAGATGTAGGAGTCAAGTGCTGTGTGAAGATGCTACATCTTCTTTGGGAAATGAATTCAAAACCACACACACACGGCTACACAACCGGCCACGCTGGCCTCCGAGGGAAGCGAGCGGCAGCATTTGCATGGGGTGGGGGGGCTGAAAAGTTGTCTTTGTCACACCCCCACACAGCCACCTCTGCAGCTGACAGCCGTTTCAGGGCATTTTGGATGCCGTCCACTCAGGATCTGCAAAGGCAATTAGCCGTGTGAAGAGCAGCGGAGGGGTTTTTTTTGCACACAGCACCGATCTTCTCTCTTTCAAGCCTTCCCGTTCCCAAGCCCACTCAATGAAAGTGAAACACCAGAATGAGCCACGGGCGATCCATTTAATCTGTTCATCACGTTCAGTGTCGCTCTCATCATAGACTTTGGTTAGATCATAGGTTAACAGAGATCAAACACCAGGCTAGGAATCAGGACACTTGGGGTCTCTTCCCAGCTCTGCCACTGGCCTGCTGGGTGACCTTGAGCAAGTCACTTAACTGCTCTGTGCCTCAGTTTCCCCCCACCTCTCTTTGTCTGTCTTGCTTATTTTTATTATGAGCTCTTAGAGGCAGGGGCAGCACCCAACATGACCAGGTTCTGCTCTTTGATTGGAACTTCTACATACTACTGTAAAAAGTAATGAATAATAAAAATATTGTATATTTTATAGCATAAAATATACCTGAGTGGCTCCTACCTGAGGTCTCCAAGGAATCTTTCATCTTGAAGAATGGATCCAGCAGACAGCTAGATCACCGTTGCTTCACTCAGCTCCGAAATGCAGCCACCTCTGGGGTGGTGCACGACAGGCAGCATGGAGCAACACCAAGAAACAATTCAGGATGCGAGGGGAAGAAAGGGATGGCATGCACCTGAAACAGCACAGTTGGCGAAATCAGCTTATGTTCAAAACACTGGGGCTGACGCCAACGCCAGGTTCTGTAAGGCCCCCAAAGACTCATTTTATTTCTCATCAGAAAAGCAGTAACACCAGCAGCACAGCGCCCCCTAGCACTGCGCTTGGGTTCACACAGACACCAGGGGAGAGCATTTCCTACGTGGCTCCCCACCCCACGATCTGCAGCACACCGCCCCCTAGCGCTACAATGGGGCATTGGGACCAGCACTGACTGCAAGCGGGGAGAGCCCCTCCTATGGAGCCCCCCGCTCCATTCCCTCCACCCCTTTGTGACATTTTGGGGCACTGTGGTCAGTACTGACAGCAAGAGGAGAGCGCTCTGAGCCCTCCACCCCACTCCCTGAAGTACAGCACCTACTAGCTTGCATTGGGGCCAGCACTGACTGCAAGGGGAGAGTGCCCCCGACTGAGTCCCCCGCACCCCACTCACTGTGATGGGTGCTGCACAGACCCCAAACAACACTGAGGACCCCGTTATACCAGGTGCTGCCCAGACTCTGACCAAGACTGGGGCCCGCATTGTGCGAGGGGCTGCACAGACAGTTCCTGCCCCCCAATGGCTCACAGTCTAAACAGACAAAGGCTGGGAGGGGAAACCGAGGCACAAAGCAGTGCCGTGACTTGCCTAAAGTCACCCAGCAGGCCAGTGCAGAGTCAGGACTAGAAGCCAGGTTTTCCTGAGTGCTAGTCAATGGCCTAAATGACTAGGCCAGACAAATGGACCATTAGAACCACCATTCTTATCCTTCCCCTGAACCCACCTTGAATAGCCCCTTACTCAGAGAAGAACCCAACTGGGCCCGATTCACCAGGCTGTTCCACCCAGGCAAAATGGGGTTGACAGAGCAGACACTCAGGCCCATACATTTCAGACGGCTGGGATCTGGGCCTGGAGAATTATGGGACAAGAGCAAAAAGTACACAGGTAGGGACAAGGAAACCAACAGAGAGAAGACACAGGACACAGACAAAGAACAGACACAGGAGAGAAGAAAAGCTGTCACCTTTTCAAGTGAACAGGCCCAGATCCATAGGCAGGGTCCCAATGTCCCTAGGAAAGTTATGGTCCAGTTCTGAATCTTGGGGCTATCTACTAACTCTGTAGTGGACCCACACGAGAACGTGGGATTCAAAGCCTAGGGGAAGTTCTGACCCGATTGTGAAAGCTGGGGCCAGGCTCTTATTAGAACGGCCAAGTTGCATTCTATCTCTTTAAAAAACTTTTGAAGAAACTCTAAAACCCATCAAAGTTCCAGTCGAGACGTTAGCCAAGAAAAATGTTACATCTTAGCCATTCCCTCTGTTCCAATGTATATTATATAGAGGATATAAAATGAACCCTGAATCAAAAATAAACCCCAGCCCGGGGTGTGTTTTCTACAACTGCAGACTTTTGGAAGCAATTTGCAAAAATGTGCCTTTAAAAAAAAATTGGCAAAACTTAAGAACAAAGAGAGAGAAAGGTTGAGAGGGAAAAAATGGCAGCGGTGGGGGAAATACAGAGAGATCGGATTGTAAGGGGGGGCCATGACATGGGCTGAGATTTATGGAGTGTGATATGAGCTGGGAGAAGAGAAGGCTTTTGGAATGGCTGGGTTTGAATTTGGGAGCTGGGCTGGAAAGCCACAATTAGTTCCCTTCGATGCTTCGCCTCCATTAAAAGACACCGAGAGAGCTCGTAAATATCGCCTGAGGCAAGGCTGGGAGGAGGTCAAAGTTCAACTGATCTGAGCAGATTCACCCCGAAAATGACCCCCCAGGCGGGGAGACGACACGCAGCAAACGCTTTGTGGAGGAGGTTTGAGTTCAGGCAGGTTTTCGCAGCGGGAGCTGGCCTAGCTGAAGCTGCGGTGGGGTTTTTTTGGAAGGCGTCTTGGCTGACACGCAGCACCGGGGCCTGGGAGGGGGGAGAGAGAAGCTGGGAAGAAAAGTGTGTTTCCACTTTGGGGTCGGTTTAAGGCTTTCACTGCAGCGCAGGGCTGGGAGCGAGAGGTCGACAGGGGGCAGGAGCAGCTGCAGCCTATAGGATACCCACATTGGGGCAGGGGACAATTGCACTGGGGGATGCCCTGCCGCCGAGGGCCAAGCTCAGCTCCCACTGTCGTAGGGCAGCTGTGGAGACAGGCCCACCTGCATCATGCGGGCAGGCTCTGGGCTGCACAGCAGGTCTGGGGTCATGCACCTCCCACAGCAGCCTGAGGGTTTACTCTTCAGTCCCATTATACAGATGGGGAAACTGAGTGACGCGAGAGTCAAGAGGGATGAGGAGCCAATCAGAGTGCTCTGATTGCTAGGCTTCACCCCCTTGCAGAGCAAGAAATAGAACTCAGGAGTTCTGACCCCCAGCCCCCCTCCCCTTCACTCTAACCCCTCGACTCCACTCCCCACCCAGAGCTGGGGATAGAACCCAGGAGTCCTGGCTCCCAGCCCTATACCTTTAGACCAGGGGTGGGCAAACTACGGCCTGGGGGCCATATCCAGCCCTTCAGATGTTTTAATCTGGCCCTCGAGCTCCCGCTGGGGAGCAGGGTCCGGGTCTTGCCCCGCTCTGCACGTGCTGTGGCTCCACACGGCTCCCAGAAGCAGCGGCATGTCCCCTCTCTGGCTCCTATGTGTAGAGGCAGCCATGGGGCCCTATATGCTGCCCCGCCCCAAGCACCGGCTCTGCAGCTCTCATTGGCCAGGAACCGCAGCCAGTGGGAGCTGCAGAGATGGTTCCTGCGGAAGGGGCAGCGTTCAGAGCCGCCTGGCCGCACCTCCGCATAGGAGCCGGAGGGTGGACATGCTGCTGCTTCCCGGAGCTGCTTAAGGTAAGCGCCACCCAGAGCCTGCACCCCTGACCCCCTCCTGCACCCCAACCCCCTGCCCTAGCCCTGACCCCCTCCTGTCCTCTGATCCCCTTGGTCCCAGCCCAGAGCACCCTTCTGCACCCCAACCCCTCATCCCCAGTCCCACCCCAGAGCCCGCACCCCCAGCTGGAGCCCTCACCCCCCCTGCACCCCAACCCCCGCCCTAGTCCAGAGCCCACTCCCACACCCTGAACTCCTCATTTCTGGCCCCACCCCAGAGCTCTCACACTCAAACCCCCAATTTTGTCTGCATTCATGGCCCACCATACAATTTCCATACCCAGATGTGGCCCTCAGGCCAAAAAGTTTGCCCACCCCTGCTCTAGACCCCACCCTTCTTTAGCACTAACCTGTCACTTTAGGGAACTTCTCCCTTCCTATCAGTCATGCAGACAAAATGAAGACACAGAGCTCCATCCCCACTTACATTTAGGGCCCTTCAGGATGCGCTGACAGTGAAAACGGGGACAAAACAGGGGGAGGGCACCCTGAAAATACCTTCTGCATACAAGGGCATCCTGGCTGGAGTGTGAACCCTACATTATCTCTCTCCCAGTGTAAGCAGCGAGGCCAGACAGCCCTGCGCTGTGGCTGTTCTCTGCTCCCCAGGTGCTGTGGGAGTGGGCCAGGGTCTCAGCCAGACAGCCCTGAGCTCTGGCTGTTCTCTGCTCTCCAGGGGCCATGGGGGTGGCTCGGGGGCTTGGCCAGACAGCCCTGCGCTGTGGCTGTTCTCTGCTCCCCAGGGCCCGTGGGGGTGGGTCAGGGGCATGGATGGACAGACAGCCCTGAGCTCTGGCTATTCTCTGCTCCCCAGGGGCTGTGGGAAGCAGAGTCTTAGAACAAGCGGCCCTTGCGCCAATCTACCATCAGGCTGTAGATCCAGGGACTGTACTAACACAGGAAGGGCCGGAAGGAAGTGAATTGCATCAGGACCTTCTCATACCTCTGAAGAGTTTGAGCTCGGGTTCAATTCGAGAATGAAGGTTTGTGGGGAAAGGAGCAGGTTTCGGATAGGACCTTCCCTGGCCACCCCAAGTGGAGACACCCCAGAAAGCCACTGCATGAACTAGTGGTTAGAGCAAGGGGCTGTAAGTCAGGACCCCTGGGTTCTGTTGCCACTTCCACTGCTGACTCACTGCGTGAGCGGCTGTGCCTCTCCCTGCCTCGGTTTCCCCATCTGTAACACAGGGATGACAATGACAACGCCTCCCCTCCTCCCCTGATTGGAACGCTCTGATGTCCACCATGAGCAGCCCTTCGACACCTCAGAAATTGCTGATCCCAACTGTCCTGCAGGGTGGGCTCTGGGGACGGCACTAGGAAAGCAGGACCATTGAGCGTCCCTTGCAGTACTTCTAGGGGGTCGCCTCCCTCTGTAAAGGGCGAACCCCAGCATAGCAGGGTTTGTCTCATGTCTCCCTTGCAGTCAGCCCACAACCTCCTTCCGTGCCTCCTCTCTCGCTCCCCGCTCAATTCTTTCTTTAATTAAAACCGGGTTTTTCCCCTGGCCGGCCCAGGAGCGAGGCATGGAACCCATTACGCTGCCTCATTATTGTTCCAAACTTTCCCAAATGGCAGGTTATTAGGAGCAATAATCTTTACTCGGCGCAAAAGCGGGGAGGCAGGGGGATATTAACCCCCTGCCTGACCCAGAAGCATGCTCATTGCAAGTGTGTGTCTGGGGGTGCATGGTAGCCAGGTCATGTGACCAAGTCATGTGCTCTACCCTGGGTCACACGGGTGGGGGTTTACGGGTCACACCCCTATTGAAGTTTTGCTTTTCAAGCTCTTTATATGTATGGGAGACTGACCCACACCACAGTCAAAGAGGAAAGAAGATCCAATTGCAATGCTCTAACCACTAGACCCCACTCCCTTCCCAGAGTCAGGGATAGAACCCAGGTGTCCTGACTCTCAGCTCCTGCTCTAACCACCGGACCCCACTCCCCTCCCAGAGCTGGGGACAGAAGAACCTAGGAGTCTTGACTCCTAATCACCCTTGCTCTAACCACTGAACTCCACTCGCTTCCCAGTGCTGGACTAGAACCCAGGAGTTCTGCATGATTCCCATTTCCCACTGCTCTAATCACTAGACCCCACTTCCCCTGCATCGCCAGGTGACCCTAAAGAGCATGGTCCAGCAGCTGCAGCTGAGATTTTAGAAGGGTGGGATGGGCACAAGAAGCCCAAGTCCAATGAGGTTTCAGGTACCTAACCCCCTTAGTCTGCTTTGAACCTCCTGGGCAAGGAGCCCATCTGTTTCTCCTCATCTCCAAAGAAAGCAGAAACAGATCAGCCAAGCGGGGCCAGCGAAGGGTTAAACCACCCAAGTGAGACCTTGGCTCTAAGCCTCAGAGATTTGGCTGGGTTTGAAAAGCCGAGGGGCGGAGGGAGAGGGGGGCAAAAGCAGCTACTGTCCCAGCCAATGGGGATTTTTTATGCTCCAGCGGGTGAAGAAGTAAAAGGGGACAGAGCCTCCTCCAAGCCTCACTCACCCCCACCCCAAATGCAATATGGTAGGAATCCCCAATCATTAGTCTCTTTGGGAGAGACTGGCCTCTAGTGGATGGAACCCAAACTGCACATCTTTGTGTCCCAGACCCTGTACAGCTTATAGTGAGAGTCTCCTTTAGCTCGGGGGGCGGTTACACTGTACCTCAGAATAGCACCCTGGAACCCCCATATTCACCATGGTGACAGGCATATGACATGTTTTATACAATCCAGGCCTTGTGAGGTATCGTTTTAAAAGTCTTGATCTGGTGAAGCTGAGTACCCTGTTGGATTGGCTGTGCGATCGTTGTATGGGGAGTTACGACTTGTTGCTGTATGTGCTACTGAAATATGTTGTGAGGTTGGGAGACACCACAGCTGGCCTTTCAGTCGCAACAAAGGAGCAGCCATCGCTGGCCAGAAAGACGTCGATGGCCCATCAAGAAGAATCCCCTCTCCCAGAGGCTCCTTAGAGAGGGCCTGTAGGCAATGGGGACTGCCTGACCCATGGGGGCTGGCTGACCAATGGGGACTGCCTGACCCATGGGGACTGCCTGACCCCCACGTCAGGGCAAGGATCTTTCTAGCAGCTGGAAGAAAGTATAAAAGAGGGGCAGTCACATCATCACTTGGCCTCCTCCCTCCCTCCACCCATCTCAACAACTGGAAGATCATCTGGAAGAAAAAGACTTTGAACTAGGGAGATTGGTCCCAGGCTGGAAGGGAATCCAGCCTGTGTATGGAGAACTGTGAGCTGCCTGTAACGTCTGTTGGGGTGAGAGACTGCTTGATTCAAACCTTGCTTAGTCTGTTAAAGTTAGATTTAGACAGCGTTTCTATTTTTATTTCTTAGGTAAACAATTTTGATCTCTATGCCTGCTACTTATAATCACTTAAAATCTATCTTTCTCTAGTTAATAAATCTGTTTTATATCTTACCTACAACAGTGTGTTTTTGGTTGAAGTGCTAGGGGAATCTCAGCTCAGATTACAAAGGCTGGTGCATTTCCTCTTGCCTTTGAAGAAATGGCAAACTAACTAATGAGCTTGCACTGTCCAAGGGATTCTCAAGCAGTGTAAGATGGTATATTTCTGGGG
This sequence comes from Natator depressus, assembly GCF_965152275.1. Classification (NCBI taxonomy): domain Eukaryota; kingdom Metazoa; phylum Chordata; order Testudines; family Cheloniidae; genus Natator; species Natator depressus. Next base: position 24,261,709 of record NC_134253.1, read on the forward strand.
TGCAAGGCCAGGGCTGGGGTGACTGGCTGGTGCCTCTCTCGGTATGATTCATGAGTGGCTCAGGGAGCATTAATGCAATTTCACTGGGTGTGAGGCTCCACATACTGATGGCTGAGTGATCACAGTGCCTGGAGGGGTTTGCAGCTTGTCACTGGCATAGCATTGTGTGAGACAGCCCAGGCTGGAGAGTTAAGGGAGCACAGAGGTCCCACAGTTCCAGGTTGTGCCTGGGGATCCCATCACAGGGGGCCCGGGCTTTTGAACGGAAGGGGCCGGATTCTACTCTGACTGTTACTGTGAAATTCCCAGCTGGCCATGGGATTGCTACAGACTAATTAGTGCTATACTAGAGAGGGGGAAACTGAGGCATGGAGAAGGAAAGTGGCTTGAAGGTCAAGTAGCAGCAAAGCTGGGAGTAGACCCAAGAAGTCTTGGCTCCTAGTTTCACCACACACCCTGCTCTAAGCACTAGCCCCTCCCCCCTCCCAGAGCCGGGAATAGAACCCAGGAGTCCTGATTCCCAGCCCACCCTGCTCTAACTGCTTCTATGGGCCAAGCTCACTCCACAAGCCAGGGTTTCCTTGGATCCCTACACTGCCCCCACACATGAGCTCCCTGGTGCCACTCTCCTATCCCCCTCTATTTCAGGAACTCCCTGCAACCATCCCACCCCCTCCCTCACTCCAGGGGCTCTGTATCCCCTCATCTCCCCCCATGCCAATGATTCTGTGTGCCCCCATTCCCTACCCTCCACACCAGGCATTCCCATTCTCCCCCACCCTATGCCAGTGGCTGTGAGTGTGCCCCTACTTCTCCCCCTTTCTCCCCTCCCCCACTGTTCTTATTCTCCTTTTCCTTTCTTCTTCATTTTCTCTTTCACAGTACCAACATTTTAAACCCCACTGGGGCGAGGGGCAGAGCTAGCGTGTTAGGCTGCAAGGTGCTAACTTCTGCCATCAACCGGTCCTTTGACCTATAGAGGACTACGGAGGTGGCTGAAGCTGTGACTGTGCAAACCAGAGGCCAGGGGCTCCATGTGGCCATTTCCCCTGTCGTGGTTTTCCTGATTTCCCTCCCCCTCCAAATATCCATAGGGCTCTGCCCGTGGATGCCTGGAATATTCCCTGAGATTTTGGAAGTGATCGGATGCAATGTTCAAAAGTTATCGCATTACATCCAAGCAGAGAAATGCTACCCAGGTGCATGTCAGGGCCTCACAAGCTAGGCCAAATATTAATTTTATGACATAATATTCTCTACAATGTATAGTGTATTTTGTATGTCATGGTATAATGTTTTGACATGTTTAGTCTAGAGAAGAGAAGACTGGGGGGGGCGGGGACATGATCACAGTCTTCAAAAGGTTGTTCTAAACAGTGCTCAGCTGTTCTCCACTCCCACAGAGGGGAAGACGAGGAGTCAAGGAGTCAGCTCATGGAGATTTATGTTCAGTAATAGGAAAAAAAATCTCTCTCTCTCTCACGCTAGTTCAGCTCTGGAACAGGTGACCAAGGGAGGCCGTGGGATCCCCATCATTGGAAGTTTTTAAGAACAGGCTGGACACACACCTGTGAGGGCTGGCCTAAGTATATTTGGTCCTGCCTCAGTGCGGGGGGCTGGCCCAGATGACCTCTCGAGGTCCTGTCCAGCCCGACGTTTCGGTGATCGAAAGGAAACGTTTTTACCTTATCGAAACGAAACATTATCATTGCTCTGAATCAAACATTTCTGGAATGTTTGTTCCATGGGAAATTCCAGCTCCTCATCCTTTTTCAGAACAAATGTTGAAATGTGGGAATCCCCAGCAGATCAGAAATCCCGTTTTCTCTGCCACATCCCTGTGCCTCGTCTGCACATGCTAATTAACCTGCACTAAGGTAGGGAGGGAATTTAATGTGCATTACTTATTCCTGCTCAGCTCCAGGTAAGAGTGTATTTATTCTGCAGTCAGAGAACCTTACTCTGAATGTGCTTAATGCAAAAAGCTGGGAGCAGCTGAGTCCTGAGTCCGGCTACGAGGGCACAGCACCCCCATGCGTGACTGTGACAATGCCTCTGGCCCAACACCTGAAACCCCAAACCTTTCTTGAACAAACACAATCTGCAGGGTGAGGGGGAATCCGGGGGCTGGTGGCATCTGTGTGTCTAATTTGAAATGGACCCAGTTAATTTCCTTCTAACTGCAGAGAGATTCCCCTCTGCCCACAGCCTGGGCAGGAGAAATTTCAGGCCAAAAGGGAGCAGGATTGGGGTCTGGGGGAGCTGAGGAACTCGAAAGAGGATTGAAATAGACCAGAGCTCCTGCAGCATTAGCCCCAACCATCCCAGCATGGGCCATCTAGGCTGTGCAGGAGACCCAGCCACGGGCAGAGGGATTTCCCATGACCCCTATGGGCGACTGCCAGCTGGTTTCATCCCTCACCGTGGCATGGGGGCTCAGGGAACACAGGCAGGGGAAGCAACAGGAAGGATGAGCAGCACGTTGGGGGGGGGAGGGAAGGAAGCGTCTTCCGCTGCTCCCTGAGTGAGAGCCAAGGTAAAGCCACAGGTATGGGGTCAAGCTGAGCTGGGCGGGGCAATGAACTCCCCCCTCCACCGCCCTGGGCTGAGCCAGTCTCAGATCACCCCACACCAGGCTGAGTCCCCGGTCTCGTGTGTGTAGTGTCGTCCCCCCCCCACACACACAGAGCCAGTCTCTATGCCAAGGACAAAGGAGAGCCTGGTCTATGGGGGAGGCCCTTTACCTTAGCACACAGGGACATTTTCACTACAGTTTCTGACACACACACACCCAGCTACCTTCTCCCCAAAGCTTGCGGGAGCCCAGCCCCCTCCCGCTGCCCCACAGGCTCCTGTTCGGTTACCAGTGCTGGGCTGAGGTGGATACAGACTCACACTGGAGCTGCACACACCTCACCGGGCACTGATCTGCCCCGCCAAGAACAAGGTCCATCGCGAGCCAAGAGTCCTTATCCGCAAGGGGGCACCTTGTCTGTCCAGGCCTGGCATTGTGGGGATGGCTCCATACAGTGCTAGCAATGCCAGGGGCCTGGCAGTTTGCAGATCAGAGCAGGTGAAAGGATCAGGGCATGCCAGACAGGAGGGGTGTTTAATACCAGCACCCTGCCCACCCCAGCGAATGATTTCCATTGAATGAGCCCAGTGGGGCAACTGGATCAAGACAAATCGGATCAAACAAGGAACGTTCCGTTCCTGGTTAGCTCTGCCAAATAGCTGGCAAGGCCCATATCAGCGCAAAAACAGGAGATAAGGAGAGGTTTCCTTGCAGAGCTCTGCCAGTCCCCCACAACCCTAACCTGCAGCCCCCCGATATCCCAGCCCCGGGCTCTCGCCCCCCAGCTCTGCTGGTCCCTACAATCCCAATCCACACACCCCTGCTAGCCCAGCCCTGGGCTCCGGCTCCCCAGCTCTGCCAATGCCCTACAATCCTGACCCGCACCCCTCTGCTAGCCCAGCCCTGGGCTCCCGCTCCCCAGCTCTGCTGGTGCCCCTCAATCCCGACCCCCACCCCCCTGCAAGCCCAGCTCTGGGCTCCCTGACCCCCCAGCTCTGCCAATGCCCTACAATTCCAGCAGCCCCCTGCTATCCAAGCCTGGGCTCCCACCCCCCACCTCTGCTGCTGCCCCTCAATCCCAACCTGCAGCCCCCTGCTAGCCCAGCCCTGAGCTCCCTGACCCTCCCCCCCAGCCCTGTTGGTGCCCCTCAGTCCTGACCTGCAGCCCCCTGCTAGCCCAGCCCTGAGCTCCCTGACCCTCCAGCCCTGTTGGTCCCCCTCAATCCTGCCCCCTGAATGAGGGAGGGCTGGTCAGAGCTGAGCCGCACATTCTGCTATTGCAGGCAGGCTAGGGATGCTCCTTTACATGGCAGTTTTGCCTCCCTCTGGGGGAATCCCCCACCCTCCCCACTCCATGGGGCAGAGAGAAGCTGAAAGCAGGGTGCGAGCAGCTGGGAGCTTGCACCCCCTGCCCCCCAATCCTGCTGCAGGAAATGGCTGCTTCCCAGGGAAGGAGGCTGCCCAAACCCCGCTGTGCCAGCCACAAACTGCTGGGCAAGGGCGCCCCCTGGTGCTCAGCCTGAGCACACGTCTGGGAGCAGGGACCTGGCCTTGCCAGGACAAGCCATCGCTCCCAGCAGGTGTTCCCATGGGCTGGTGAGTGACTGGGGGAAGGAGCAACAGGCAGGGCACCGGTGCAGGACCCTCCAAGCAGCTCCAGCTGGGGGTGTCATGGGTAACAAGACTCCGGGGCCAAAGGGAGAAATGTGCCTGCCTGCCTGCCAATCTCTCTCAAACTATCTATCTACCAGCTCTACCTACCAACCGATGGACAATTACAGTGCCATGCAAGCTATAGCTGCAATGCTTTTCGTTCCCAGCATCTTGTCTCAGTGGTGGTGTTTGGCCCCATCCCTCCACCCTGTCCTCCCCAAACAGCGGCACAAATAAAATATGTTCTGGAATTGGACGTCCCATCGGGGCTCGGCCAGAAACCGGGTTTGCCTCGGCCAGTTGGTGAAGCTGGCAGCACGGCCTCCTGGCCAGGTTCAGAATCATCTGAGCACAAAGAGAAAAAAATCTGAACGACCCAGAAGTTTTCCCTCCAAGGGGGGAAATGCTCCTGATCCTTGTCGCTGTGTTCTGAGCAGGGACAGTGTGAGACTCTCAGGTGTGGAGCATCCTCCTCCAGGAGGGATGGGGTGGTGCTAAGCCTTGGGAAGGGACCAACACACCCATTAGGATGGGACATTATTTTCTCTTCTGACCCAAAGAGCCACACAGGTGGCAGACGTACTCTGCATGACACATACACGCCTGCTCTCTGCCACCAAATGGGGATCCACAGGTGTGAAGCCTGGACCCATACCAGCTTGTTGGCAAAAAAAGCCACCCACACAGGTCCCAGCGTGGTGTTGCTTCTACCGGGTCCCAGATCTCCACACTTCACATCTAGTATGCTCAGTGGATGGGCCTCTGACAAGGAATGAAATTTCAGTCCGCCCCTTTCCTCCCCATCCACCCCTGCTTAGTCAGGTGGAGCAGCGCAGGTGAAAGCGATCAGTCTTGGCCAGTCCAAATAGCGGCAGAGTGAGCCACCCGCACGCACCACCCCTGGACATGGGGCTTCTGTTCTTTCCTGAAGGGATCACACTAGGGAAGCTCAGCCCCCATAACTTGCCAGCTTCTGATTTAGGGGCATGGATAGAGCCTGAGCCACAACGGTCCATTGTTAATGTGAGCTGGATGGAGAGATTCCCTGGCAACAAATCCCCCTGACAGAGACAAACAGATCCTCCCTACAGAGACGTGGAGACCCCCGACACCAGACTCACACATCCGCCATTACCGAGCTGCAGATCTCCTGACAGGCGGATCACAACCACAACCTATCTGAACCCGAAACTTCCATAGCCCAGTGTAGCAGGGCGGTCACCCACTCCTGCCCTGTGGGGCTTAAGAGCCAGCCCTGGGAGAGAGCCAGGGCTGAGGGCAAGAGGAGCTGGGCTGATTGGGGAAATGGCCGCAGCTGGGCCGATAAAGGGGCTGCTAGGCTGAAGCTTAGCCAGTCTCTCTCTGTGTTCACAGAGGGAAGGGCCTGGCTGCAGGGACCTGAGGGAACACCTAGAGTGGAGCAGGGCTAAGGGGGAAAGGCCTTGGGAGCAGGGGAGCACCGGCCTGGAAACCCCCAGGCTGTGAGGCCTAGAGTAGGGCCTATTAGGTACTGGGGTTGCAAGGGGGCAGCCCACGGGTAGACAGAGGCAGGAGGTCCAAACCCCCTCGCCTGTGATGAGTGGCTGATAAACTGCAGTCTGCCCTGGGGAGCGGGGCTAAGCGATGACTGGCAGTAGCCAAGACTGAGGCAAGGTGGCGGTAGTGGGTGGGGGTTCCCCAGGGAAGGGAGACCCTCAGGGATTGTTTACTGCCAGGGGGCAGCACGCCAGTGGTAGGAGGCACCTGATCCTGGGAGGGACTGGGGCCGGCGGTAAGGCGGATCACCAGAGTGCGCTCCAGAGGCTGATGAGCTAATTCCCAAAGACAACCAGCAGGAGGTGCCGCCGGGTGAGTCCAGCTCTATTACACCCAGAAAGGGAGAGGGGACCGAGATGCTATGAACTATGCCAGGGTCAATGCTATTGCCAATCTACCGTGAGTGGAAGGCAGCTCAGCTGCTATGGTGACAGACATCAGTACAAATCCATCAGATAGCTAGACAGAGGGGGGATATGGAGATAGACAGACAGATAGATAGAAGGGGTGTATGGGGATAGATAGATCTCCTTTTAGTATGTACACAGCTATCCGCCCGCCATTCGATGCTGTGTTAGGACAGCCAGCCTGGCAGGCTACCCCGCAGACCCAGACAGAGGCACCGAGCAGGTTGATAGACATAAAAAATAAAGATCGGGTTCCAACGTCAGCTGGGGAGGGGGTAGCAGGAGCTGCTTCCAACTGCAGCGGCACGGCAGCCTGGCGCCTTCCACCGCCTCGCCCAGGTGCAGGGGCCTCTGCTCTAACACCTGCTGCCTTGTCCTCCGTCGTCCCTTCCCGCTCCCTCCATGTGCAGAAAACAACACCGGTGCGGGGGAATGGGGGGTGGGGGGACAACCAACCCCTCCCTCCAATGCACAAGAGAAAGGCCATCTGTGCTAGGCAGTGATGAGCAAAGCGCTCCTCCAAACCAATCTGGAGCGGGGGGGGGCCCAGGGCGGGGGTGGCGCGACGCACTGAAAGGGAGTGCAGACCCTTTGGCAGTCGTGAATCAGTGAATTATTAAGATCAAATTAGTTCCATTTATCAACTCGCCCAGCTGAGCTAGCGGCTCGCTTCTCCCCCAGCCGGGCATTTGCACTGCTGCGGCGGCTGGTTGCAGTTTAATACAGATGCCAAGCTCGTAATTCTAACGAAGGGTGACAGGGTCACCTTGACTCCCAGATGCTCACATTCTGACAGATGGCGCTGGCAAACCTGATTAACTGCCACCGTGCCAGCTCTGATGCCACCTGCATCCCTCCCCCCACCCCCCCGTGTCTCTCTCTCTCTCCCAAAGTAGTCATTACCGAGCCATTGCTCAGCTTCCAAGGTGGGCGCGGCGCAAAACAGGCGTGGGGAAGGCTCTGGAGCAGGAAGCCACAGGATCCGGGGGCTCAGTTGGGTCCTCATGTCAGTGATGCGAAAGGCAAAGGGACCCTCTGAACACAGGGGGTCTGAGAGCTCTTCTGAATTCCCCTCTGCTTGCACTGAGTCATTAGATAGATAGATAGATACACGTCAGACACCTTATTTGCCCTGCCTCAGTTTCCCCACCCTCTGTGAAATTAGGCTGACGCTGACCCTCTTCTCGGGGGGTGGGGGGTGGCGAGACTCAACGAAGGTTTGGAAGGTGCTTTGAGCTCTCGAGCAGGACAAATGGTTAACACAAGTAGCGCCCCCACTCATCACCCCCTTGAGGGATACGCTATCATTCCAAGAGCAAACCTCCGCCCACCCAGCACCTCCTGAGCAGCAAGACTGCCCTTGAGTTCCTCCTTCCGGTCCACATTCCAAACGGCAAGACCCTCAGCAGCGTCAGTGTGTTCTGCTTCCCCTGGGCGTCGGGAAATGGAGGCCCAGATCCGCACAGGCCGTGGGAGTTTGGCATCTAACTCCTCGGAGGAGCCGGGCCCAAGAGATTACAGGACTCGTCCACAGGAATTGACCACCCAGGCAAGCCCCCTAACCATTGCACTATCCTGCCTCACGAGCTTTCTCCCTTGGTAAAACTGCCCAGGAGGCAGCTCTTCCACTCAGTCACTGCCTTCACTAGAGTTCGTCCCCATTTACAAAACGGGGACCAGAATCAGGCCCTTTGATTTCAGCGGGAGCAGCATCAGGCCCAATGGTGTCACAAGAGCATCAGATAGACTGGCTCTCAGCCAACGCCCTACATACAGCAATATTGTGAGTGGAGAGCTGCGTGGGATTAATGGATCAATATGTCACATCAGCCACTGTCCCAAGAGGTTGGCACTAGGGACGCACGGTCAGGCATGTTTACAGAGCAGGGCTTAGGGCCTGTACTGAGCCACTCAGCCCCATGCCCAGCTTCAGAGTCAGACCCACACATCTGACCACTCGCAGAGAGTCCTCCCTATAGCTAAGCACTCAGCATGTTGCTACATGGGTTGGTTTGTGCAGTCTGTGTATGGAGTAACTGATTCAAAGTCCATTATACAGGGGTAATATTGGTTGTTACTTTGATATGTGTGTGTGGACAGATAGAAAGATAGATCAGACAGAAGTGTGGCGAGAGAGAGAGAGATGGGTGTAAATGGAGATAAATAGATGGGGGGGATAGATAGATAGATAGATAATGCAATGTTCACATTACTCAAGTAGCAAAGCGGCAAATGAAACAGTCAGTCCACTCCAAACCCATGTCAATGAACCCTTTGTCCCCTCCCATGAGGCAGTCGGTCCGCACCACTTGATATGCAAGAAAACTTCTTTTTAAACTGTTTTGGGACTTTCCTGACATATGCTCCAGGGACTATTTTTCATATCACTCCACTGGCAAAACCAACCAAGAGGTTTGGCTTAACCAGGGCCAGTGTTTTCCAAAAGCGATCGCTGAGCTTGGGCGCTTCTGTTTTGGGGGAATCGAGCTGAGACCACACACGCTCCCCTGCCAAGTTTTCAGAGCACCCACATCTCTGTTTGGAGCTGGAGGCCCCCCGCTGTCCCAGGATACACAGGTGGATTTCAGGGTGAAGACAGACATCGCCAAGCAGACATGATGGGACTAGAGGGAACTGGCTGCATCCGGTGACCCATGACCCCTAAAAGGAGATGGGGAGTGGGGCAAGAGACAACCAAGTGGCCTGAAGAAGACATGGAGACCATTACCATCAAGTTAGGGGAAGGTTTTGTTGACCTGTCTGGAAGCTGTTAGAAGCCCAGGAGCCAGGTCTCGTGAGCAAGTGGTTGTTGGCTGGTTATTGCCCGTCAGATGGCTTGGGATATTTAGACACCTGAGACTATTTCTGTCAGGAGGGGAGAGCTGAGAGAGAGAAAGACAGGCTACAACTTCACCAGATGGGCGCAAACAGATTGTCTGCGAATATGGAACAGTCCCTGGGCCAGCTCTGCGGAGATTCAGTGCGGCCGGCGCTGGCGGGAGAGGAGAAGCATTCTGAGAGGGACCTGCCTACATCCCAGAGTACTGACAGGAGCAGGCCTCAGGACGACTGGGTTCTGTTCCCACAGGGGCCTAGCGCTCAGAGCGCAGGATGGGGCATCAGGAATCAGGAGGTCTGTTGCTACTTCAGGAAGGGTGTGTGGTCCAGTGCTTAGAGCAGGAGGCTGGGAGTGTATTTCCAGCTATGGGAGGGGAGTGGGATCTAGTGGTTAGAGCAGGGTGCAGGCTGGGAGTCAGGACTCCTGGGTTCCTTTCCCAGCTCTGGCAGGGGAGTGGGGTCTAGCGGATTAGAGTCAATATTCCTGGGTTTTAGTCCTACCTCTGTTTGGCAGTGTGGCATTGGGCAAGCTACTGCCCCTCTCTGTGCCTCAGTTTCCCCATCTATAAAACAGCGACCATGTTATCCCATTTTCAAACTGCCCCTTATTGCTCCTCATGCAGCAATTTCATCCCTAGGCCCAAGGTTCATGCCCTGCCCTCCCAGAAAGATAGAAGTAGTGAGAGACTCCCAGATCTCAGGACTCCGATCCTCTCCTCCTCCCCCTATCCCCTTGCCAGCTCCAAAGTGACATCCAGTGGCCAGTTCCATTAATCACAGGGGTAGCTTACAGCCCCTGGAGGCGGTAGGGAGAAACCAGGCATCCTGCAGCACCAGGAGCCTGCTGCGATCTCCTTCGCTCTCGGTGGACAATCTGAGCCTGGGGTCATGTCCTGTGACATGGCCAGCTCTTGGAGAGGGGATATCTGGGAGCGGGAGGTGATTTCACAGGTTGAGGGGTCTGAACCCCGCTTTGTGGGGTGGGGCCCAAACACAGCAGAACCAAGTCAGATGGGGCGGGAGAGCACTTCCCCCACTACTGCTGTGTCTGGCGCTATATCAAAGCCTGCGGATGCAGGGATCGGGCTCTAAAATTCAGCAGATCGGGCCCATCTCTGGCTCACCCAATCAAAATAATGGCTGGGGGGTAAAAGAGCAGCTCGGAGAAGGTGCGCCAGTCCTCACACAGATGCATCCCCCACCCGGTACAGGAGCCCTCTAGACATGGATCCTTCAAGAGTGGCAGGCCAGGCCTGGAGTTACCCCTCTCCTGGTAGTGGGGGGCCGCCAGGCACCCATGGATGGGACCCCAGCAGCTTGGATGGCCTGCCCCTCTCCCCCCCAGCAGGAATGGAGTCCTGCTGCAGCCAGGCCTGGCTCGGAGAAGAATCCGCGGCAGGATGGAGGCGCCCAGGTGACAGAGTGCCAGCTAATGCCATCTGCCACCGTGCCAGCCACAGAGAGGATTCCACCCATCTGTTCACTCCCTTGGATAAGGAGAAGAAGGGCTCGGACTGGATTCCGAGGGGGGCCGTGCATGCGGTTCCTTCCGCCCGGGGGAGAAGTGGGACTGGGTCCAGTCCGCGCTGGAACGGGCTCAGCAGGGCAGTGCTTAGCACCGAGGAGGAGGATGAAGAGGAGCTGTGCAGAGGAGAGAGGGGGAGGAAAAGCCCAGACGTGACCATTGTGAGCTCCTGTCTGACCCGTCTAACACAAACCTTCCCTGGGCCCCGCTCCCTGCCTACAGGGTGAAGCTTAAGGAAACGATTGGGGTGGGGCTGGCCCCCCAACTCCCCTATCCCCGTGGGGCAGGCAGGCAGCCCCCACTCCGGAGCTGAGTGCCAGGAGCAGCATTAACCCAGGCCCACGCCCCAGCTCGCTGGGGCCTGGGAGTGAACAATGGGTGCTAGGAAAACTCCCCTCTCGGCAGTCAAGGCTGCAGCATCTGCTGCACTTCAGAGCCTGCGGCTGGTGCCTGCTGCGGTGACACCATGAATCTGCACATGCCCCGGCCATCCACTGGGCCCATCCTCCCAGCCCCCTTAAAAGCCTCTAAAAGCCTCCGTTCCCCGTGGCCTTTGCCACTGTTATTCCTGCCTTCTCCATTGCAGCTTCTCTGCCAGCAGCCCCCTGCTATCCTGGTTCCAACCTCTCCAGGGCTGGGATAGTGGGGGCTGCGGGTGGGGAGTGAGGGGCACCAGCAGAGCTGAGTGTGGGGCTCAGGGCTGGGATGGCAGGGGCTGCGGGTCGAGATTGAGGAGCACCGGCAGAGCGGTGTGTATGGAGGAGACCAGGGCTGGGATAGTGGGGGCTGCAGGTCGAGAGTGAGGGGCACTGGCAGAGCTGGGGGTGGGGCTCAGGGCTGGGATAGTGGGGGGTGGGGGTGGGCTGTGGGTCAGGATCACGATGCACTAGCAGGGCTGCACTGAGAAGCTCACTCTGCACTTTGGCTTCCTCGGCCTGACTCTGCCGCTCCCCATCACCCTGTGTCTCAGTATAAATGAATGTCCCAACCCGCACCCCCCCAGAGATCCCCCCAACGCCTCTGGGATACACAGCCCCTCACCGCATCCCCTGATCTAGCTTGTCATCCCAGCAGCACGACAACAAGCACTGGGGTTAGGACAGGCCCACGCAAACACATCTGCCAAGACAATGGGACCACTGCAATCTGGACAGGCCGCTTAAGGCCCGGATGCCCCCTCCCCCAGCCGGGCTTTTATTTGTGCGTGCAGGACTCAATGAACCATCCCCCTGCACACACCCTGTGATCCTGTTTGCTCCCCAATTCCCACGCACCGCCCGGCGCCCCCTTGTCCTGCAGCCATCTCTGTTTAGCGGCCTCTTGACACCTGCCTGGATGGCTTGGCAGCAAGGGGAGCTTACAGCCTGAGGGAGAGTAAACATGCTCAGCCACGGGCATGGAGCCATGGGCTTGGAGGCCACACCACTGGCGAGGGGGCCACACAGGATCTAGAAGGTTGACATCACTTCCAGCCGAGGAGTGATTTGTCACCGGGCTGCTCAGAACAAGGCCTGACCGAAGCACCGTGGGGAACATAATGTGTTTATGTGGGGGGAATGAAGGGGTTGTAATGACCTGGACATATCCAGTGGCCCTGGAGTCTATTCCTGGCTCTGCCACTGACTTGTTGGGTGGCCTTGGGCGAGTCACTGACCCACTCTGTGCCGCAGTTTCCCCTCCTGCACTTTGTCTTGTTCATTCACTTGATAAGCTCTTCCGGGCAAGGAGCGTGTCTCACTTGGTGGGTACGTCTACACGGGATCTGGATGATGGAATTTCCACTTCGAGAAGACATACCCACACTAGCTCTGACTGAGCAAACGTGCTAAAAACGGAAGTGTAGCCGCAGGGCGGGAGGCGCAGGAGGAGCTGGCCACCCAGAGCGCGATCCCTTCTGCAACCTTCGGGATGTACTTGGGCAGTTAGCTCTGTGCGCCACCACTTCTGCTTTCAGCCCCCTATCGAATCAGAGCTAGCGTTGGAAAGACCCATTCCAGCTCCAGCACGGCCCAGCCCTGAGCTCGGCCAGGGGCCTATGCAGCACCTGCCACAAAGGGGCCCTGCTCTCCTTTGGGGTCTGCCCCCCACCTGCCACAAAGGGGCCCTGATCTCCTTTGGGGTCTGCCCCCCACCTGCCACAAAGGGGCCCTGATCTCCTTTGGGGTCTGCGCCCCACCTGCCACAAAGGGGGCCTGATCTCCTTTGGGGGCTGCCCCCCACCTGCCACAAAGGGGGCCTGATCTCCTTTGGGATCTGCCCCCCACCTGCCACAAAGGGGGCCTGATCTCCTTTGGGGTCTGCGCCCCACCTGGCACAAGAGGGACCTGCTCTCAGCTAGGCTCTATGCAAATCCCAGCATAATGGGGGCCCTGATCTCAGTCAGGCCTTCTAAGCACTCCTGTAGTACAGCAGAGTTTAGTCAGATCAGGGCCTGGTGGGCTCACACAGCTGGATGCTTACACTGGTAAGGCTGAAGTGTGAGGGCCAGGGAGACGGACCAGCACACCCCCCTCGCCCCCCGACAGGGCGGATGCATTGTTGGGGGGAGGAGAAGCATGTCTTGCTGAGGGCACTACTAGCTCTGGCACGCCCCGAAGCTGCCACGCTCCCATCACGCAAAGGGAATGAGGAAATTCCAGCTCCTCTATGTCTCTCGCCCCACCCCCGCCTCGCCTTTGGCTGCACGCTCCCTGCAGACGGTAGCCCAGAGCACTGGAGCGCTGGCTTCCTGGGGAGCTGGGGTTTGGAGCATGGGCAGACTGGCTCACCAGGGAGCTCCACAGGAGGAGCTGGGATCCGGTCTCTCTTGGGGCACCAGAAGGCTGATCCTGGCTCCAAAGCCTGGGAGCTGCCGCCTGTTTGGCGGATGAAGGGGAAGGGGAGGGGGATGCAGAGTGCAGTCTGCAACGTTACCAAATGTCCTGGCTACCATGCCAGAGCCGACCATCTGCCTCCCCCGGCCTGCTCCCTGCCCAGTACTGTGGCTGCCTGCCATGTCCAATCCCCACGAAAGCTACTCGGGGCCCCCCGTTCCAGCACATCCAGGAACACAGCGGGGAGAAGACCCCCTTGCGGTACTGCCAGCCGGAAGCAGGGTCCCCGCTTTCCCAGCAGGGCTGCTGCTCATGGGCTAGGGAAGGAGCTTTTAATGCCAACACCCCCTGATTGCCAAGCAACCAGTTAGCTCATGCCCTGAGCCCCCAGGACTAGTAAAAATCCCCTGGCACTTTTGGCAAGACTCAGGGCTGTTGCCAAATTCAGTCCTGCCTCTCTACACGCCCCCTGCTCCATTTCAGCTGGATCCAGCTGTCTGCCTCGCTTCCTGCCTCTGGCATGGCTCACCCCAGAGGAGGCTGCATCCCAGCCGCTGGCAAAGGGAAGGGACTGCCAGGTGTGTCAGTCGGTAAATAAATTAAGAATGGCAGCACTTATTTCAATTCACACACCAGAGGGTTTTCACCCCCAAGCGGCGGGAAGGGTCATTACCCTCGTTTTATTGATGGGGAAACTGAGGCCCAGGAGAGAGGCCGTGATTTGCCCAAAGTCGCTTGGAGTCAGGAACAGAACTCAGGTGTCCTCGACGCCCAAGCTAGTGTTCTAACCACTGAACTCTGCTGCCTGTCACCGCAAGCACTTCCAAGAGATGGCACCTGAATCAGTAAGAATCAGAGAGGGGCCCCAGGAGCTCCTTGCGCCAATTCTCCGCTGCCTTACAATAACCAAGGAGCGCCAGAATTTACACTTCTACAACCTGTTCCTCTGCCCTCCCCCAGATCAGAGCCTGCCCCCCAGACCCCATAACCAGACAGACATCTTTTCCCATCATCTTCTGCTCCTTTTCTGCTGCCAACGTACAGCTGAGGCCTGTACGCTCTGCCATTCTGAGCGCACACACTGGGGATGGGAATTAACATCAAGCCAGTTTCACTGGAATCAGAGAAATAATTTACCCCAGTGCAAAGTGAAGTCGGATAATGGCGGGGCTCAGTCATCACGTGCCACCATCCGCGCCACCCTGATACACACACCTACCCCTCCCTGCTCCTCCTTGGGAGCCCGGGGGCAGGTCGAGCCACAGGAGCAATCCAGAAAAAGTCCGAAGGCTCAAGCTGAAGTCCACATTCCTTTCCCCAGGGTACGTTCAAAATCTAGGGCAGCCCTTCCCAGCTCGTACAAAGCACCCCCTTCCTGACCACAGCTCTCTCCAATAAACTAGCCTTATGAATGGCTCCCTGGAGGTCACACCTTGACCTTGGCCATGTGACAGCAGCTCCCCTTTATAAAGGGCCCCCAGAGCCCAGTCCCACCACTATTTCCGGTTCAACTGCATTTTCACGAGGAACCCCCATCCCTGGACATTTTCAAGATCAGGTTAGACAAAGATCTGTCCGGGATGGTCTAGAAATGCTTTGCTTCGTTCTGCTTCAGCCTAGGGAGGCCCCTGTAGTTCTGTAATTCAACGCGTGTGACCCCACAACCGAACTCAGGGTCATCTAGAGGATTTTCTGGTTGCAGGGAGACCTGGCATAGGGGACTCAGAACCCCCCCACACACACACACACACACACAAAACAAAAGCTAGAGTCTGACCCCAAGTGCCTGAAGTTAGGCAGACCCCCCACCCCACCCCCCAAAAATAGTCCCTGTTCTGGGAAACGCAGCCCACTCCCTAATTAGGGGGGAAAGGAGCCAGCCTCGCTACGTTCCCGTCGCCGTCATTGGGGGCTACTTGGCCGCGGATCAACCCGCATGCCTAGTAAATATTTCATCTCACGGGGCTGTGGCGCTGATGAAAGATTCAGAGAAAGGATCTGAGGTGAAGGCAGCAGGCAGGCAGGCTCAGGTACGAAGGACCAAAGCCCGTGCCAAGCTGGCCCTCCCTGCCCCAACCCGCGTGGCTTTTATCTGTCTCTCTTGGCCCTGCTGCTCCTCACTCGGGCCGAATGGAGGTGACGCAGGCCGAAGCACAGCCAGTAGAAAGGTCCACAGGGGAAGCCCGTCAAGTGCGGGAGATGGGGGAGCTGTCTGCGAAGAGTTGACGTGAGTTTTGTTATTTGTCTGCCAGTGCCAGAAGCCATTAAAATGTCGTCTTGTTTCAGAGAAGGGGGGGGTCTCTGAAGACAGGCACTGACAGGAAACAAATAGGCTTAAAGAGAGCAAGAGCGAGCAAAGGAGGGACGGGGGGGTGGGGGGGAGGGGAAGAAAGCCCCAGCCGGCCGCGCTCCTGCCACTGACAAATCCACTCATCTGAACCAAGGCGTTTAATTAGCTTGAAAAAAGGGACGCTGAGTTTCACTTATAGTGTTCTGGCTCGGCCCAGCTAGAGGGGGCCAGGGCAGGGGAAGCCAGAGAAAGCAGGGGAACCAGGGAGAAGTGAAGAAAGCAATTTGTCCTCCATTCTCTTCCACCACGTGCAATTCAGCAGGGAACATTATGTCATTAGTGTGGCTCTTAAGCTTCCCCGGCTCGCTCCCTCTCTGGGGAGAAAGGGGAAGGGGATGCCAGTGAAACAATTAACTAAAAGGCAGTTTAAAGTTGGCAAACGCTATTCGGGGAGCCGGTGCCGGATCACGGCTGGTGGGAAAGCTCTGCCAGAGGCTGACGGCTGAAGGGTATAAAGAGCAGGGGAAAGAGAAGCAAACAAAAGATAACGTGGCCTCGAAATGGCACCATTGGAAACTGCTCTGGTTGTGTCAGATTAGGGGCTGGAGGCTGAGCTGGATGAAGGGATAACAGTGTCAGATTTGCTTTTGTCCTCCCTGCTAGCTGTTGGGTAGGATGGTCCCGGGGTTAGGGCAGGGGCTCAGGACTTTGGCAAGCCAGGTTCAGTTCCCTGCTCTGTCACAGATCTCTTGGGCATGTCATGTGGCCTCTCCTCTGTTGCTCAGCTGTACAATGGGGATAATAATATTTCCCTACTTTATGGATGGGTTGTGAGGATAAATACTTTAAAGATTGTGAAGTGCTTTTGAGGTCTCCATTGCTGAAAAGTGCTATAGAAGAGCTATGAATTATTATTCATTTTCCAGTCACTAATAAGATCCCATATCTCTGCCACTAGGGGGCGACAGGGATAGTTCTCTGATCCTCTTGCCCTCTGTTGGATGGAATCAGGACTGTTCTGCCATGTGTCATATGCCCTGTACTGTTATGGCTAATGAAGTGACTTCTTTTGCTCAGGCTATTGGCGCTTTGGGAACAAGGAGGATCCACGCACTAGTGCATTGGAACAGCTTACCTAGGGTTGTGATGGATTCCTCACTGGCAATTTTTAAATCAAGATTGGATGTTTTTCTACCAGAGAGCCTCTAATTGAAAACAGGAATTAATTCAGGGAAGCTCTCTGGCCTGTGTTACGCTGGAGGTCAGACTAGATGATCATAATGGTCCCTTCTGGCCTTACAAGCTATGAATTCCTGATGGTATCCCAACGTGCCGCATAGCCACAACTCCAAAAGCCCCAGGAAACCACCAATTTTTGGCACAGTATCATTCGGAAGCATCTTTCACCTGAAGGTGCCAAGCTGCATATGCAGGGCTCATTCACTGGCTGCTGAAATGCAGCCACCTCTGGTGGGGACAGCACATAGCTTCACACGGCAACCCCGCAAAAAACATCTTCAGATAGCAATAACATTTGCAACTGAAACCACAGTGCGGAAAGTTAGGGAGGCAGAATTTAATTACCAAAGCTGGATACAGGCCAGGACACCAGGGTTAACACCTTGACTTTTAGGAAAAGTGCCTTGGGATATTTAACGACCACGGGTGCTCACCCTCCTCCCAACTAATTCCAGCACTTAAAACCAGTACAAGTAAACTGAGTGCGAGAAAATTCCTGACATGAGTTAACACTGATTTGGAGGGGGCTGTGTGGCAATCAGACCCCAATTATAGACCTGCGGGGGGGCGGGGGGGAATCTGAGTTTGGATCAGCTTAGCAAAGGGATCATTAGTATTACACTCCCATAGAAAGGCACCATTTTTCCAGCACAGCCATTCTGGTGTCTCATTAAAAGTCATCAGGCTCAAAGCAAACAAACCACTGCATGTCAGTTTGGGTTTTATGGGGAGAAATAATTGTTCCCACAGCCCAATGTGTGTATAAAACTCACCCATAAAACTCGACCTAGCTCTCCAGAGGCTGCTCAGAATAAGGTGTGGGGAGGAGGAGGGGAAAGCCATTGTTCCATTGTTAGTTTCATAACAGGGAGAAGGAAGAAAACCTTAAAGGAAGTGGAAAAGCGAAGAATGAAATATCTAGGAAGCGAAATCAACATACTAAGGGCTCATCTACCTGGGGAAATTTACCAGCATTTAAGTTTATAAGTACCTGCCTGGGGAACACAACTTTGATATTGGGCTCTTCAATCTAGCAGTCAAAGGTCTAGCAAAGGCTGGAAGTTGAAAAGCTAGACAAATTCAGACTGGAAATAAGATGCTAATTTTTAACAGTGAGGGTTATTAACCATTGGAACAATTTACCAAGGCTTGTGGTGGATTCTCCAAGGCTGTACATTTTTAAATCAAATTGGATGTTTTTCTAAAAGAGATGCTCTACATGAACAAGAAATTAATTCAGGGCAATTCTATGGCCTGGGTTATACAGGAGGTCAGACAAGATGATCATAGAGGTCCAATCTGTCTTTATAATCTATTAATTTATACTTATACTGCTATAGCTCTCCCCATATAACTCCCTGTTCAGGGACTGAGCTGTAGCTCACGAAAGCTTATGCTCAAATAAACTGGTTAGTCTCTAAGGTGCCACAAGTCCTCCTTTCCTTTTTGCGAATACAGACTAACACGGCTGTTACTCTGAAACCTGTTCAGGGACTCTTATTCCTAAGGAGGAGGGTATCTTTTTCCGGTTTAGCTATGTCGCTTTGGAAGCAGGAGTTATGTGGGTAGATCTATAACAGTATAATTATATCTGTATAGTTATGCCGGTAAATTTCCTACTGTAGATAACGCCCTGACAGTTCACACTGGATTTGCACTGCCACTGTGACATCACTTTCTCTTAGAACGGCGTTGGATGAAGCTCCAATGATGCTATACACAGGGTGCTAGAGTGGAGCTGATGACCCATTTGCAAAGGCCCAACTGTGTGTGTGTGTGGGTAGGTGTGGGTGTGTATGTGGGGGTGCGTGTGCATGTGCATCTCTCCTGTGTGTTACAGCAGAAGAAATGCAACACAAAACTTTTCTGGGGTTCCCTGAACAGGGGCCTTACCGGTAAACTTCCTGAGACAAGCTGGTACCAGCTGTGCTGAGCTTGGGAGTATCTTTCTTCCTGGCTGAGGTGGCAGGAGCTGCACCTAGGAGCTGCTCATGGCAGGAACTGCAATCCCAGGTCGGAATCAAGTGTATCCATCAGGTTACAAGATATGACATGGTGACATTTCGTGAAGTCATAAAGGTTAAAGTCCTTCACATTTCTCCTTGAGGCTGGAATACTCCAACACACTGGTATCTCAGACCCTGAGATGCTGGTTCTTGATGTGACATACTTTGGCACTACGCTGCCAGTTTGCATCACAGGGCATCAGCTGGGGGTCAGCATAACAACACAACATTGCAACGTGCCATTGTCACATCGTCTTGCGAGGCACGGTTTAGCGGCGCTGTGGGGCATCGACTATTCAACTAGACACTGGCGAGCTGGTATTTCATCTGGACACTGTGCATCGCAGCCAGGACGTGGCAGGAGGCCGTAATGGTGCATGGCTGTTTCATTTCAATGGCGTGCTGTTGCATGAGGCCCCCGTGTTGTGAGGTGCTCGGTTTCCCTCCGATGCTGTTTCTTGTGACACCATTGTGCCACGAGGTGATGGTGTTTCATCTTGGTGCCCCATTCAGACAGCAGCCCACGCCATCCCATTGCCTGGGTGCTCGCATGTCATGCCAAGGCCACTTTCTGACCCAGTGCCCCAGCCTGAGCTCATGCCGTGTTCTAATGTAAATGGAACCCTGCCTGGGGGGGAAGGGCGTGTTGCCACCTGTCCAGGTTCTCCCGGGGTCGTCCCTTCGTGGCGGGGGCTGGCCGGGGAGATCTGTGAGTCAGGGTGCAGAGCACACGCTGCCAGCTGGCCGGTTCTGGGGGCTCTGGCCCAGCCTGGCTGTCCCGGTGTTTTGCTGCTCGGAGGTGGCCGCCCTACGGGGGGGCGACCTGACGACACATCGCCTGGACGTGACACCGGCTCGGCGCCAAGTTTGACTCATGGCCTTCGTCTCAACTCAGCACCACGACGCCAGGCGACGGCGCCGCCTTGCTTCCAGGGCATGGGGAGGAGAGGCCTCAGTTTGGGGGTAAATTCCCCCACCCGATGCCCTGACTCCCTCAGCCTCACTTCCGGTCCCCACTGCCCCGAAAGGTCCCACTTCCGGTCCCCACTGCCCCGAAAGGCCACGCTTCCGGTCCCCATTGACCCCCAAATACCCCGCTTCCGGTCCCCATTGACCCCCAAATGCCCCGCTTCCGGCCTCCATCGCCCCACTTCCGGTCTTTCTGCGCCTTCCCGCAAACCAACTTCCGGCCTCCATCGCCCGACTTCCGGTCAGTGGAGGGCGGGGTGTCAGGCACGTCTCTGGGCAGCCCTCGCGACCGCTGGCAGGACCCGCCCCGTGAGGTCACGTGACCAGCCAAGATGGCGGCGCCCATGCGGCGGGCGTGGCTGGGGCTGCTCCGGGCCGCGCTCCCGGCCGCCCGCCCCTATCACGCCCCGCCCCCGCGGCGCAAGCCGGGCGGCGTGTACCGGCCGGACCCCGGCGATCCCCTCACGCCCCTGTGGCAGCTGCAGCCCGCCTACGAGGCCAAGCTGTACGGGCGCCACGGCTCGGCCTCCGGCGTGGACCCGGCCCGGCTCTGGCCCAGCCCCGAGAAGCTGCAGGAGCTGGAGGCCGAGGAGAGGGAGTGGTTCCCCGGGCTGAGGGAGATGGAGGCGGCGCTGGATGCGAAGGAGCAGCAGGAGGAGAGGCAGCGGGTAGAGAGGTGCGGAGGGGGCTTGACCTGGGGGCCGGAGGTCTGGGTCCTGACTGCCGTGGGAAGGGGCCCTGGAACTTGACTCATGCCTGGGGGAGGGGGAGGACCCTAGTCATGGAGGGGTCAGGGACCCCAAAACCTGACCCAGTTCCTGGGGAGGGAGGACCCTACTCCAGAGGTGGGAGAGATGCTGGAACCTAATCCTAGCCCTGGGGTGATGATCCCTATTTGGGGTGTGACACCATCCCCTCCCCCCCAATACATTGCTCTAGGAAATGCTCCCGCCCCACTCCTATGAGCAAGGTCTCCAGGCCCAAGACCTGCCCTCGGGGAAAGGGAATGGTGACCTCTGTCGCCCCCCCGCAAATTACAGTGTAAGGCTTGGGAGCAGCAGTGGCAGTAGAGATACAAAGAGTCCCCCCCCCCTGTGGTGGGTGTCTCACTGCTGGCTTGTTTGCCCTCCGCAGAGAGAAGCTGATTGCCGCCAACATGGCCAAGATGCCGCAGATGATCGAGGACTGGCGGCGGGAGAAGGCGGCACGCAAGGAGAAGGAGCGGGAGGACAAGGCCCGGCGGGAGCGGCTGCTGGCCGAGGCCCAGGAGCGTTTTGGCCACAAGGTGGACTACCGCAGTGCCAAATTCCAGGAGCTGGTGCAGGAGATGGAGAAGAAGCAGCGCAAGGAGCTCAAGCTGAAGAAGAAACAGCTCAAGGAGGAGGCAAAGAAGAAAACAGCTGCTGACCCAGAACCTGTTCCTGTCTCAGCTGGTGGGCCTGAACCAGCCTAGGGGGGCACATGATCTAGGAGCCTCAGATTGGGTCAGTGCTAGAGCCACAGTTGTCACTGAGCTAAATTCTGTTCCCAGCGCGTGCTAGAAGGGGGCTGAGCAGGGAGCTGGTGGCTCAGGTCTGGAACGCCAATCATGCTTCTTGGAGCAGCAAATCAACACCACCATTTACTCTAATTGGGGTGGGGTGCAGGGGGTGCAGCACTGGGTGAATGGGCACTGCACTGCACTGCAAGGTCAACCCCAGTGTAGGAGCTGCCCCCTGGAGTGTGACAGGGGGCGGGGGCAGCCTCCCTCCCTGCGTGTACAGCCAGCCAGCTCAGCCTGGGTTCTTCAGCCACCCCCAGCTGGACTCAGATCTGTGCACGGGCCACCTAATGGAGTTTGAGTAAGGTAGAGGGAGGTCATTAGAAGGTCCTGCACAAAAGCCCTAGGCTCCCCCCAACTTCAGATTGGGAATGATATGTTGTGGGGGAGCTGGCATTACCCTACAGAGTCCCGGGACTCCCGAATGAATGCTGCTATCGCAGAGAGGGTGATGACCACATGGTGACTGTGTTAGTAATGTAACCACTAGGCTCCTTTCTCAGCCAGTTCTGCCCCTACCAAGCCAGCAACCTGAGATCTCTGTACTTTGTATGTTGAAATAAAAGGCTCCGACCAGGACCTTGGCTGCCTGGGACTTTTCTTTATCAGCCAGTTCTGATCCCAGAAGGTTCTAATGTCTCTCCTGGCCACAAATGTGCCTTAGAGACCACTGGTGCTTCTGGTAAGAGATGAGTCTTGCTTCCCCCGCACCCACCTGTCCCCCCATGGGGTTAGTTCACTAGGATGCCCTTTTAACTTTCTGTCTTGAGCTGTCACATTCCAGCCCAGTGGTGGCTGCATTTCAGCAGTGGGCAAGTGACTCCTGTATATAATCGCTCTTAGCTAGGGCTTTTCATCAGTAGGTCTCAAATAGCTTTCCAAAGGAGGTCAGTATCATGACCTCTGTTTTACAGATGGGAAAACCAAGGCATTGGGAGGAGAAGGGACTTGCCCAAAGTCACACAGCAGATCAGGGATCCCAGGTCTCATGACACCCAGGCCTGTGCTCTATCCACTAGCCTCCTTTCCCTACCTCAAGGAGCAGCACGATTTTGTTAGGAAGGAGTGTGATTCATTGATCTTTCATAGGCAAAATACCCGTCCATGGCCAGTTCCCTGCACTCTCTGCACCTAGTTGCATTTTCTTCCAAATTTGGAGACTGACTCATACATGGCAAGGGTGTAACCAGACACTTTGTCCTTCCCTAGAGCGTCGTTACACTCTAGGGAAGGACAAAGAATGTACCACTGTACGCTCAAAGAATCCCTGAGCGTTTGGCTCCTTTCTCTGCTTCAGGGGAGGAAACGTGATCACAGAAGCGTAGAGCTGGATGGGACCTCCACAAATCATCTGGTCCAGCCCCCATGCTGAGGTAGGACCAAGTAAACTGAGACTGGCCCTGTCAAGTGTTGGGCCAATCCATTCATAAAAGCCCCCAAAGACAGGATTCCTCCCGTGGAAGCCTATTCCAGAGCGTAACTAACTCAGAGGCAGGACATTTTTCCTGGTATCTAACCTAACTTGCTGCAGATTAAGCCCGTTACTTCTTGTCCTACCCTCAGGGAACATGAACAACTGATCCCTGTCCCCTTTAGAACAGCTTTGAAGACTGTCATCAACTCCCCCTCAGTCTTCTCTCCTTGAGACTGAACCTGCACATTTTAGAAAAATCTTTCCTCATATTGTAAGAGTAGGGAAGACTGGGAGCCAGGACCCCTGGGTTCTACCTATATTAGGTACTTACAGGGCCCCATCCCTGAGGTATTTGAGCCCCTCACGATTCTTAATGTATTTATCCTGACACACACCCCTGTGAGGCAGGGCAGTGCTAGTATCCCTGTTTTAGGGATGGGGAAACTGAGGCACAGCATGGTTAAGTGAGTTGCCCCCAGGCAGTCTGATGCAGAGCAGGAAATTGAATGTGGGCCTCTCCTGTGCTGAGTTAGTGCCCTAGTCACCGAGCCATTTCTTACCTCCTGAGTCGCTGAACAGCCTTGGCGAGTCACTTCCCCTCTTGCTGCCTCAGGGGCATGGCTGGGAACTGAAATTTGTGACTATTTTGAAAGTGTTTCACAGCTTGGAGGACAGAGGTTTTCCTCCGCACTCTCTGAGCTGGTTTAGACACTTCACTCCCCCCTCTCCCATCCGTTTGGCATATTTCCTGAGCCGTTTCACACAGCTGGGACAGCTCTCCTGATCAAACAGCAAAACTGGTTTCCTCGCAACACTAGCAGCTGGGCTGTTGGCTTGGGAGACCCTTCTTTATGCAGAGCAGGTGTTCGCACGGTTGAAAAACAAAATCCTCCCTCACGGGTTACAGCTGGGAGAGCCAGGCCCAGCTGAACAGCATGGAATCAAGCTCTGAATGGCAGCTTTGCAGCCGGCAGGGGTGCACTTCCCACGGGGGCCGCTAGGAGGCAGCAGCTGCATTAGTGACTCAAAGCTGCTGACCTAGCCCAGTTACAACCTTATATCTGACCCCCCCCCACCCCCCTTAAGGGAGGTTTTGTTTGCTTATTGGGGATCATGTGTGGCAATCGCAGGCTGACTCATCCCAGAGTCAATGCTCAGGGCTTAGCCACGGTTGGGCTGGATGTTTACCAAGGCAGCAATTTCCCCAGACTACAAGTCGGGTGTCATTCCCTATGGGGTAAGGGGGGCAGTTGCCTGCCCCTCTCTGCCTTTTCATAGGTCCATGGGCTCCGCTTTTGATACTGCTTACAACATTCTCTGTTCTGCCATAACCTTGCTGCCCACCCGCCCAACGAGCGGCCACGTGGGAAACAATCCTGGAATAGTTATTACTTAAATCACCCTTGTACAGCAACCCTTTGCTAAGGGGCAAAAATTTTCCCTCTGTCTCACCAGAGCCCGCACCCGGAAGGAAGTTGAAGCTCGACACATTCAGGTGTGCAGTTTTAACAGGGAGGGTAATTAACTATTGGAACAAACTTGCCCCAGATTGCCGTGGATTCTCCAGCTGGGGTAAGCGTTAAATCGAGCTGGGATGTTTTCCTCAAAGAGCTGCTCTGGTTCGAACAGGAATTCATCCAGGGCTGGTGTAATACAGGAGGTCAGACGAGAAGAGCACAGCACACTCTGAATCCACAGCCCAGGTGCTCCCTGAAATCAGTGGAGTTGGGCCCCTAAGTACCCTTGAAGATCTCGGCCTGTGGAACGATTCTGGTAAGCTTCCACATGTAGCCAAGCCCTCGGAATTCCTAGTGAGAGGGACTTTGTAGTGCATTCAACTTCCCTCCCTCATAAGTTGTACCACTTTAAATACCCCACAACAGTTAAACTGGTACAACCCTCTGTAGCCCAGCTGCCGTTATATAAAGGTGTTTCTAGCAGCATCGCTATGCCCACATGGGAAGTAGAGTAAGCGTGTAATTGCAGCTCTGCTAGAGGTTGGAGCAATATTTGTTTAAATAAAAGGTGATACCAGGACAGAATCTGAGTGTAAAGGAGCACAGTCCCATTGGAAAACCTCTATGACTTGCCAAGTAAAAGTACTTTCGAAAGCCTGACCCAAAGGGGGCACAAAATAGTGAACAGGATAAAGGTGCCTGGCGTGTGTTGTTCCACCCTATCATGGTATGATCATCCCTAGCTCTTCATCAGTAGCTCTCAAAGCACTTTCCAAAGGAGGTCAGTAGCATTAGCCCTATTTTTCAGAATGGGGAAACTGAGGCACAGACCAGTGAAAGTGAGGCTAATGGCAGAGTTGAGGAATAGAACCCTGCTCTCTCAGGACCCAGTCCAGTGCTCTATCCACTAGGACATACTGCCTCCCAGCTCAACACATCTAAATCCCCCCCCGAAGGCAATACTTATTTGTACATAAGGTGCCTTTGACCTGCGGAACCCACCAACACATGATATTGGGCCCAAGATTTTATCAGGATGCAAAAAAGGCGATAATTATGCAGAGGATAAGAACAGCTGCAGTTACATTAGACCAGATAAAAACAAAAATTAGGGTTATAGATTCAAGGCATATGTTGACCCCCTTATTGGCTGGGGTTAGGGAGAAATTACCCCATGGGCTGGATATCCCATCATTGCCTACTGGGAGGTGTCTTGCAGGTGGTGTTGACCTGGCATTTCCTGTGGGCCTGAATTCAGCTGAATCAGTGGGATAAACAAATATACCACCCTAATATCAGGCCCCTGGGCAAAGCTGCATGCTAAATAAAACCAACAGGGGGCAGAGTTCAGTATATTCACAGGTGCCCCCCAAACATTTTTGCATCAGGAGAAAAAAATACCCAACACCCTGGAATACAAATTAAACATCTGTATTTTTTATTACATCATCTCCAGAATTAAAAGGTATTAAAACTCTTGATGGAGCCCAATTCGATTTTAAAATAAGATTCCTCCATACAGATCCCAAACATCCATAATTTAACCAATTGTTCATGTAAAGAAAGTCCCATCACCCCTTTAGCACAGCCACCTCGCGAGGGGTGTTTCTTCTCTCGCCAGCTCTGTGCTGGGGTTAGACATTCACACATGGAGCAGGGATCGAACCAGCTGTCTCTTGGTCATGGGGAAATCGTGCAATACGGGTGCTGGCCCCCTCAATAGCAGTTCTGTCCTCTAACAGGGCGTGTCTATTTGAAAGTGCACCTGTGTAACTAAATGGGTTTAAAAGCAACTGAGTCAATTAAATCAATGCAAGCCCATGTGGACACTTATTTTGGTTTAGCTTAAATCTGTTCCTAATGAACTCAGGCCCGATTACATACAAAGTTGCAGCCACTTCACTGAGGCTTTGGCTGCACTGAAAACTGCACTGGGATAACGCCGTGCGTTTCAGATCTGTCATGACAACAGGACAGACTCCTCCCCACTCGAGCGCATTCAACCTCACACCTGTGGGCCAGCGCCTTGCCCGCCCAGCAGAGGTCTCTTGGCAAACAGCCCAGTGCATCATGGGTATGCATCCCAGCATCCTCCAGCAGGCACGTGGCTTGTGGGGCAGCTGCTGTGCATTGTGGGATCCCCCACTAGTCCATCCCATAACCCAGCGCTCTCTTGTGTAATGTACAAGCGCAGGGAAACAGCCTTCTCCATTGTCCTGCTGCGTTTGCAAGGCCCCAGCACCTGGACTCAGCGTGGGATGGCTGGACTGCGAATGCGGCACTAACCCCGACCCCTAACCTTATCCCAGCCCCCAGCCCGGAGCGACATCACTTCTGCTTCGGTAGCTGGCAAGCGAGGACCCGGCCTGCAGCACACGCAGAGCAGGACCCAGGTTGCTGGCCTTGGCACGCTCCCAGCCATGAGGCGTGTGGCTGCCTGGGTTTGGCCCAGCCGCTCCTTCAGCATGACGGGGCCTTGGCCGGGCCGAATTTGAGTGAGTGGCCCCTGTTGAAAGGGGTCGGCCCGTGGCCCAGGTGGCCTCCAGCTCTGCAGCCTATGGGACTGACCAATATCAACCCAATTTCAACCCATGAGCATCTACGCACAAAGATGCACTGGTTGAACTAAACCAATGTCCGTTAAAGTTGCCCAACTTCTGTGTTTAGACAAGCCCCGCAACAAAACCCAAATAAACCCGGCTTAAACCGGAGTCTTTTGCGCTGATTTCGCTAGATCAGATTAAAGTGTAACCGGTGGGACTTTGAATATAGACAAGGCCAGAGTGGACTGAGGTAAATGGTGACAGATGATTTAGTACCTAAAAAGCACCTGGCCTCAAGAGATCTGCGGTCGATTCCCAGTTTCCCCATTTGGTGTCCTTGGTTCACAGTTGCAGGCCACGTTGCCTCAGTTTCCCCATTTGTCAAACGCGGAGGTTACACTCCTCCCTGCATGTACAGATGCGGGGGGGCATGGCTCAGAGGCTGCCCACCTCATTAAAAACACACTGTAAGAACCGGCCGTAGGATTCGGCCCTTTTCCCTGTGCCGAGGGCTTTCACGGGAGACCTGAATTTCCGGACCAAAAAAGAAGAGGCAGAAATAGAAAAACAAGGCCACGGCTGCATTTAAAAAAAAATCACCTGCCAGTGCAGGAGGCAGCGACAGCTCCTGGGTCCCCAGGATCGTCCCCAAACGAGATCTCCACGGCAAACCATAAGTCAACGCCCCACTGGCGATGACGGAAAGAAATACCCATCCAGCTCTTGGCAAGGCGCCGTGGCTCCCATTCCTACAGGATAATGGGAAATACGGATGCAGAAGGGCCCAGCCACAGGGGGGTGTGGAGCCAGCTGGTCCATGGCGGACCAGAACGGCGGTAGGAGGGGGGAACCCTGGAGGGCCAAGGGACCTGTGGATAGGGAGGTTGCAGCTGGACCAGGGAAACCAGCTAGGAAACACAGGGCACAGTGTTTACGGTGCCCCGTACAGCAGTTGGCACCTCCCCAAGTGACTAGTCCCAAATTAGTTTAATTAAAGTGTGCGTGCGGGGGGGCGAGGTTAGCCCTTATCCTAGGAAACTTGGACAGGGGTGGGCATCGCAGGGTGAACTGGCCCTTTAAGCGTATTTGGGTTCAGACTTAAAGGGCCGGCTCACCATGCGGCACCCTCCCGCAGGATCCAGCTCTGCCTCCCTGCCCCCTGTTTGTCACAGTGGTACCCCCTGGTGCTGTGGGCACACTCCCAAAGGTTTGAGCCTTGGCCTGCTAAATCCAGGGTTGTGAGTTCAATCCTTGAGGGGGCTATTTAGGGATCTGGGGAAAAAATTGGGGATTGGTCCTGCTTTGAGCAGGGGGTTGGACTAGATGACCTCCTGAGGTCCCTTCCAACTTTGATATTCTATGGTTCCTCTGAGACGCACCCCTTCCAGGCTCCGCCTTTGGAGACAAAGAAGTCGCTCTGGGGTGCGGAACGGCGCAGGAAGGGTTAAGTCAATTTGGCTTCATTGAAAGTGCAGGGTCCCTCCTTCGGTGGGGGCTGGGGGGGACGCCAGGTGATTCCATCCCCCAGAGTCCCGTGCCCCCCCGGCTCTTCTCGGCGGCGGGGCGCGGTTCCTTAGGAGGAGCTGGGTCCTTCCATGCCATTCTCCTCCTGATCCGCCTTGAGCCGGGACAGAACCGCGTGGATCCGGAAGAGCGTCCGGGACTCCATGGAATAGTTCTTGTAGTTGTTCCTAAATTGGGAGGGCGGGGGGGGGGTAATCACTGGCCACAAATACACCCTGCTCCCCACCCCCACCCCGCCGGGGCCAGAGTCTCTTCATCATACGCACCGGACTCCCCCCACCCCATTCCTGAGCTCCCGGTGCACTGGCCAGTCCTGGGACCAGCTGAACCAGAACCATCCAGCTGAGTGGGGGGGGGGTTCCTCAACTCCCTCCCCCCCAAGCCCTGTCCCCCCCTAAATCAGCCACACAGACAGTTCCAGCCCCTCTGGCCCCCCAGTGCATTCTGGGATACACCCGCTGGAGCTTCTGGGAAGCATCGTGGGACAGGGGAGCACAGGACAGGCTGACATTGTTGCAACACCCTCCTAGTGTAGACAGGCCCCACCTGGCTCGGCGCAGCAGCGGGATGGCCTCCTCGCTCCGGCCCTGGGCCAGGTGCAGGAGGCCGAGCTCCAGCAGTGTGTTGGGCACCAGGTAGTGATCGTAGCGGATCCGCTTCTCACTGCCAGCGGGAGGGACAGACAGACAGACGGTAATTCACCGGGGAGGGGCTTCCCAGACCAAGACCTGCCCCGGGCAGCACCCTGGGGGCAGGAGTTTGGGGGCAGCACCTGGCCAGGGGCCAGACAGACCCGCAAGAGCACGGCGTCCTCCAGACACCCCCAGGCCCCTAGGAGGGGAATGACACCCCCCCCCGCACAGACCCAGGACCCCCCTGATCCCTAGAGGGGGGAATGACCCTCCCACAGACCCAGGACCCCCCTGATCCCTAGGGGGGAGTGACCCCCACACACAGTCCCAGGACCACTCTGATCCCTAGGGGGGAGTGACCCCCAACACAGTCCCAGGACCCCCTTGATCCCTAGAGGGGGGAATGACCCCCCCACAGACCCAGGACCCCTCTGATCCCTAGGGGGGAGTGACCCCCCCATGGAGCATGGCACCACCTGTGACCCCCAGAACGCAGTTCCTTGCCCAGGCAGTGCCCATGTGCTGGGGGGGGGCATTATCCCATTGGGAAAGCCCATCGGTGGGGTAACCTCGAGAACAGCAAACCGGGGGGGGGGGGGAGAACCAGCAGGACCCTCCCTCTGTCACATCCGCAGGGGGTCAGGAGCCAGAGCCCGCCCAGGATGGGGACTCCCCCCGCCACAGATGCCCTGGGCGCCAGGAGCCAGGCGGAGTCTCCCAGCAGGGGGCGCTCACCTGCCCAGCACGGCGCTGAAGCAGGCCTCCGCCTCGGCCGGGCTCCGCCGGTGCCTCATGCAGAGCCCCTTCAGCAGCAGCAGGAGGCACCGGTCGTCCGTCTGGAACTCGCCGGCTGTGGGCAGAGTTGGGGCGTCAGGGGGGGGCCCCGGGGCCCAGCTCCTCTGGGCATCCCCGCGGGGGAGGGGGGTGGCAGGGAGAGCCCCCACCCCAGTGTGCCAGCCCCCCCACAGCCCCCAACCCCGTGTGCCCCCCCTCCACAGCTCCCCAGCTGTGTCTTCTACCCCCCCCCACTGGCTCTGGGCAGAGATGCGGGGGGCTCAGTCTCTCCACTGGGGCTGAGACCCAACAAACACGATGCAGCCACACACGTGTTCTTCATTCCCACCCTGGGGCCGGATGGGAGCTGGCGCCCCCCAGAGGGGAAAGGCCCCGTGTCCCTTCCCCGCCCCCCTTGAGCAAGCCAGTGCCCCACCCTGGGGCCGGATGGGAGCTGGCGCCCCCCCAGAGGGAAAAGGCCCTGTGTCCCTTCCCCCCCCTCGAGCCAGTCAGTGCCCCACCCTGGGGCCAGATGGGAGCTGGCGCCCCCCCAGAGGGAAAAGGCCCCGTGTCCCTTCCCCCCCGCCCCCCGAGCCAGCCAGTGCCCCACTCTGGGGCCAGATGGGAGCTGGCGCCCCCCAGAGGGGAAAGGCCCCGTGTCCCTTCCCCCCCACCCTTGAGCCAGCCAGTGCCCCACCCTGGGGCCAGATGGGAGCTGGCGCCCCCCAGAGGGGAAAGGCCCCGTGTCCCTTCCCCCCCGCCCCCCGAGCCAGCCAGTGCCCCACTCTGGGGCCAGATGGGAGCTGGCGCCCCCCAGAGGGGAAAGGCCCCGTGTCCCTTCCCCCCCGCCCCCCGAGCCAGCCAGTGCCCCACTCTGGGGCCAGATGGGAGCTGGCGCCCCCCAGAGGGGAAAGGCCCCGTGTCCCTTCCCCCCCCCTCGAGCCAGCCAGTGCCCCACTCTGGGGCCAGATGGGAGCTGGCGCCCCCCAGAGGGGAAAGGCCCCGTGTCCCTTCCCCCCCACCCTTGAGCCAGCCAGTGCCCCACCCTGGGGCCAGATGGGAGCTGGTGCCCCCCAGAGGGGAAAGGCCCCGTGTCCCTTCCCCCCCCCTCGAGCCAGCCAGTGCCCCACTCTGGGGCCAGATGGGAGCTGGCGCCCCCCAGAGGGGAAAGGCCTCACATCCTGTTACCTGGCGACTCCTGCAGCTTCTTCTCAGCCTGCGTCAGCGTCTCCAGCGTCCCCTCCAGCAGCTCCCGCTGCTTGCCCAGCACGGTGAAGCCATTCCACATGTACATCATCTCCTGGGGAGGGACGGGGGGGTGTCAGGGCAACAGCCCGGGCTGCTCACCCTGCAGAGGAGGATCTGGACCCCCAGGACAGCCCCCACATCCCGCTGGACAGTAACTAGCCTGTCCTAGGTTCCCTCCCAGTGCCCCCATCCCCCCCTCACGCTGAGCAGGTTATAGCCACTTGCACTCAGAGCCAATGGGAACTGGGGAAACTGAGGCACAGAGAGGGACACAGCCTGTCCAAGGTCATGTGACAAAGATGGGAAATGGGACCCAGCATTCCTGATTCCCAGCCCCTAGGTTCTAACCACCAGACCCCACTCCCCTCCCCAAGCCAGGGAGAGAACCCAGGAGTCCTGACTCCTAGCCCCTCCCATTCTCCAGCACGGCAGATCCTGGGTGATGGCACCAGTTGAGTCATGGCCTTTCCAAGCAGCATCCAGCACAACTTCCCCCCTCGAATCCTCTCCCCACACTCCCTTCCCCCTCACCAGGGCTGGCACCGGCACAGGGACCGGGCGGCTGCCCTTATAGCGCCGGGCTTTCCGGATGGCAAACTTCTCTGTGGGGGGAGACTTGCCCGCGATCTTCTGCTTAAAAGATGACACCTGCCTGGAGGGAAAGAGAGACAGCTGGGTTGCGATCTGTGGGAGGGGGGGCCGCACTGGGGGTCCCCTGGACCCAGAATTGGGTTCCAGAATCTGCACTGGCATTGAAAGCGAAGGTCCCGGTTGTAGCCGACCCGTTTGCCAAAAGGCAGCCCAGCAACATATGCCTGAGTCTGCAGGCAGCCTGAAACGATGGCTCAGAGAGTGCCTGGTTCAGCTCCCATCCTGTTAACTCTTGAACCTAATGGTTGCACACAGGCATCAGCAATACACATATGTGGCTGATTAAACTATGACGAGAGCAAAAACTGAGTCAAACTGGTACCGGGCGGATCCAGCCCTCAAGCTGTGAATGATCTAATTTAATTTAACACGGCCCATGGCATTTAGATCTGCCTGAAGCCGGCACCGTGTTTCCAGCTGAGACTGCAGCATTTAGCTCCATGGAACATGAACCCTCCCAGAGCTGGGCATAGAACCCAGGAGTCCTGGGTCCCAGCACCCCCCTGCTCTAACCAGTAGACCCCACTCCCCTCTCAGAGCCAGGGAGAGAACCCAGGAGTCCTATCTTATGCCCATGTCTGTCTTGTCTCTAGGTAGCCCCTGCCATTCCCCTACACACCCCAGCTTTGCAGCTGGGATAGGAGGGGAAAGGAAGTGGTAAGATTTGGGGGGCCCTGAGCCAGCCAATGCCCAGGGCTGGATGCAGGACGGAGCCAAGCAGGCAGGTAGGGAGGGAATTACCAGTGCCATACGTTAAGCTGAGGAGCAGAAAGGGGGGACGCAACTTCCCATCTGGGGGTCAGTGTTAGTGGGCAAGTGACAGGGGGTTGGGACACACACAGCCCTGCCAATGCCCCTCACTCCCGACCCACAACCCCTGCTCTCCCAGCCCTGGGCTCCCCACTCAGCTCTGCCAGTGCCCCTCACTCCCGACCCCCACCCCCCAAAAGAAGCTCATGTTCCTTGTGCTGCAAGGCCTGAACCCAGATCTCCCGGTGCCCCTCCTGCCCACCCCCATGTTTGGCACCAAACCCTCCTGCTCCCCCAGCACCAGCACCGCCCATGGCCCCTACCTGAACAGCTGCACCTCGCTCTCCCCAAAGGGCCGGGGCTCCTCGGGGGGCAGCATGCTGAGGAAGGCGGCTTTCATATACACATACATGGCCTGCAGAAAGACACCGGCCTGACCCGTCAGCCCCACGCGCACGGCCGGGGGGATGGCTCAGACCCCCAATGGGCCCGGGACGGGCCCAGAACTAGCAGCCACAGAGCAGACAGCCAGGCCATCCGGCCTGGTTAGGTCTCCAACTCTGGACACCTATGGGAGACCCTACAGAAAACCTCCGGCTGCTGCCGTGAGCGGGGCGGGGCGGGGACTCAGCAGGGGGCGCTCTCCCCCACAGTCAGTGCTGGCCCCAATGCCCCAGGGCGGCACTAGGGGGCGCCATGCTGCAGGGAGCAGGGGCTCAGCAGAGGGCGCTCTCCCCCACAGTCAGTGCTGGCCCCAATGCCCCAGCGCGGCACTAGGGGGCGCCATGCTGCAGGGAGCAGGGGCTCAGCAGGGGGCGCTCTCCCCCACAGTCAGTGCTGGCCCCAATGCCCCAGGGCGGCACTAGGGGGCGCCATGCTGCAGGGAGCAGGGGCTCAGCAGGGGGCGCTCTCCCCCACAGTCAGTGCTGGCCCCAATGCCCCAGGGCGGCACTAGGGGGCGCCATGCTGCAGGGAGCAGGGGCTCAGCAGGGGGCGCTCTCCCCTGCAGTCAGTGCTGGCCCCAATGCCCCAGGGCGGCACTAGGGGGCGCTGTGTGAAGCACTGACAGACCCTCCCCAATAAACCCTTTAGTCCCTGGAGAGGGCAGGGCCCCACCCATAACCCCTCACCTTGGACCAGCGGTTCTCCTTGCTCAGCAGGTCGGCGTAGAAATAGGCCATCTTCCACATGCCCTTGTAGGCGTAACACCACATCAGCTCCCAGTAGCACATGTGGTGGAACTGCTTCCAGGCCTGCTGGGCCGAGCAGCCCGCCTCGAACCTGCAGATGGCCTGTGCAGAGAGGTCGAGAGCCCCGTGAATGGGCACGGGGCCTTCCCCCTCTAGGGGGCGCCGGTTCTGATCCGGCCCCAGGGGAATGGGGGGACTGGCTGGCTCCAGGGGGGTGGGGAATGGGGCACGGGGCCTTCCCCCTCTAGGGGGCGCCGGTTCTGATCCGGCCCCAGGGGGATGGGGGGACTGGCTGGCTCCAGGGGGGTGGGGAATGGGGCACGGAGCCTTCCCCCTCTAGGGGGCGCTGGCTCCGATCTGGCCCCAGGGGGATAGGAGGACTGGCTGGCTCCAGGGGGGTGGGGAATGGGGCACAAGGCCTTCCCCCTCTAGGGGGCGCCGGTTCTGATCCGGCCCTGGAGGGATGGGGGTTCTGGCTGGCTCCAGGGGGGTGGGGAATGGGGCACGGGGCCTTCCCCCTCTAGGGGGACGCCGGCTCCGATCCGATCCCGGGCCAGGGGACTGGTTGGCTCAGGAGCACCCCCTGTCCCAGAGCCTGGCTCTGTGAGGGGGGTCCCCCAGGCGAGGGGTCTCTTACCTCGCTGATGTTCCCTTTGATCTCCTCTATCCTGCCAGCGAAGAAGAGGAAGATGGCGCTCTGCAGAGGGGAGAGAAGGGAGCCGATGGGTGGGGGGCAGTGTCCCTGAGGAAGGGCAAAGTGTGGGGGATGCTGGGATCACCCAGGAAGCAAGTTGGGGCAGGTCTCAGCCCAGTTCTTTCCACTCCCTAGTTTTAGCCGGGGCAGCAAAACCCGTCAGGAGGTCAGAGCATGGGGCAGCCCCAATTCTCCCCAGTGAGGACAGATCCCCCCCGGACCCTCCCACCCCGCAGGGGGAAGGGCCCCGCCGGCTGGTCCCGTACCTTGGGGTAGCGAATGAGGTAGGGTCTCAGCAGGCTCTCGGCTTCCGTGAAATCGTCCTCCCCGATCCCTGCAAGGGTGCAAGGAGGGGTCAGCCTGGGGCGAAGCCACCGCTCCCAGTTCTGAGAGAGATCGGGGACCCCCTGAATGGGAATGGGGGGGCCGGAACAGAGCTGGCACCCCCTGGGGGGAAAGGCCCCGTGTCCCGTCCCCTGCCCCCCTGAGGCAGCCCATCCCTGGCCTGGGGCTGGATCAGAGCTGGCAACCCCTGGGGGGGAAAGGACCCATCCCCTGCCCCCGTGAGCCAGCCCACCCCTGGCCTGGGGCCAGATCAGAGCTGGCACCCCCTGGGGGGAGGCCCCATCCCCTGCCCCCCTGAGCCAGCCAGCCCCTGGCCTAGGGTCAGATCAGAGTTTGCACCCCCTGGGGGGAGGCCCCATCCCCTGCCCCCCTGAGCCAGCCCACCCCTGGCCTGGGGCCGGATCAGAACTGGCACCCCCTGGGGGAGGCCCGGTGTCCCGTCCCCCGCCCCCCGCTGGCTGCGGTCCTACCCAGGATGAAGGTGAGGAAGGTGTAGTAGCAGAGGAGCAGCATGGTGCAGAGCAGGGCCCGCAGGTTCAGGGTGGTCGCGCCCTCGTGCAGCTGCTGCAGCCCGTACTCCTGCGCAGAGAGACACAGCAGAGTGGGGGGGCCATTGGGCGCTTTCACCCTTCCAGAGTCCCAACGCGCTGCCTGATGCGGCCACCTCTGGGGCAGCGCAGCCAGCCACTGCCACACACAACGGCAGGGTGAGGCGCCCTCTGGTGGCAGCTGCAGCCCACCAGGCCAGGAAGAGCTGGGGGGAGGGACAGATGTTCGCCTCCCCCAACCAGAGCCCCGAGAGCTGGGGGTGCGGGACTCAGCCCACAGCTCAATGACTCCCTCTGGCTGATGGAGCACTGGCTGCAATGGGGGTGGGAATGGAGGGAAGGCCCATACCCCAATTTCCCCCCCCGACACACCGCAGCTAGCCCCCCAGACCCTCTCCCCTTGCGGGAACCCCCACAAAACCCCCCTTCTCAGCAGTGACCCGGGGAACCCCCATCGCAGGGACCTGCAGACTGTGTGGGGGATGATGGGAGGCCCAGGCAGGGGGTTACCTTGTCCCCCGAAAACCCAGCAAATTCCAGCAACTTCAGGATCCGTGGAGGGAAGAGAGAGAGAGTCTAGGGAGAGAAGAGAGGAATGAAAGGCCCCGTGTCCCATTCCCGTCAGCCAGTCCCCTGCCCTGGGGCCGGGTCGGAGCCAGTGCCCCCTCAAGGGGAAAGGCCCCATGTCCCATTCCCCACCCCGCTTCCTAGTAATTTACCAGATTAAAGGCGCCGATGCCCAGTGCCACCCCTCCCTCCAAGTGTACGTGGGCAGGGCCTGCTGTACAGTGACTGGACTGGATGAAACTGCTCAGTTCCCTGGAAAAGAAACAGGAGAGTCACAGAGTGCTAACCACTAGCCCCCACGCCCCTCCCAGAGCCGGGGATAGAACCCAGGAGTCCTGGTGCCCAGCTCTAACCACTAGCCCCCACTCTCCTCCCAGAGCTGGGGATAGAACCCAGGAGTCCTGGCACCCAGCTCTAACCACTA
This sequence comes from Natator depressus, assembly GCF_965152275.1. Classification (NCBI taxonomy): domain Eukaryota; kingdom Metazoa; phylum Chordata; order Testudines; family Cheloniidae; genus Natator; species Natator depressus. The sequence continues at coordinate 24,297,861 of NC_134253.1, forward strand.
GCCCCCACTCTCCTCCCAGAGCCAGGGATAGAACCCAGGAGTCCTAGTGCCCAGCTTCCTGCTCACACCAGTACATCACATTGAGTGCCTCAGGAGAACCATCACATTTCCCACCTTCACAGTACAAGAGCCCTTCTGAGGCTGAGGGCCCCGTCTGGGACCCCTCCTCCCCCGCTGGCCCCAAGGCAGCAGCCTGAAGAGGGGCCCCCTCCCCCAGAACCATCGCTGTGACATCACTCACCTGTAGATCAGGTAGCTGCTCCGCACCTTGATCCCCCCCTTGATGAAATTTACCATGTTCTCATCCTGCAGGGAGAAGGGGGGAAATGAGCAAACCCTGAGGGAAGGGATCCCTCACCCGGTGCTGAGATGCAGCCACCTCTGGGGTGGGGAATGGAGGTTGTTTATAGAGGGACCCCTCACCCGGCACTGAGATGCAGCCACCTTTGCAGTGGGATGCGGGGGTTGTTTATCCAGGGACCCCTCACTCGGCGCTGAGATGCAGCCACCTCTGGGGTGGGGTGCCACACAGCAACGTTGTCTCACAATGAGACAGGAAACGAAGGCGAACCCTTGAAAGTGCCCTGGAGAGTGACCCACAGCACCCCCGAGTGGCCCATTGGGGTCAGCACTGACTGCGAGGGGAGAGTGTCCCCCACTGAGCCCCCACCCTGCTCCCTGCAGCACCGGGGATTTAGCTCAGAACCCAGGTGTCCTGGCCCCCTGGCGCTGTACCAGCCGCGTGGAGAGGGATCCGGTACCTGCAGGAAGGTCAGGGCCGCCCGCTGCAGTAGACACTCTGCGTAGCAGACCTCGGCGTGCAGCTCCACTGTGAGGGAGAGCGACAGGGACTGGGGGGGGGCATGCTCATCCCGAAGCCCCGACCCCGCCTCCAGCAACACCGCCACCGCAGCCTACCCACGGAGCTGGGGATAGAACCCAGGAGTCCTGGCTCCCAGCCCCCTGCTCTGACCACCAGACCCCACTCCCCTTCCCAGAGCCAGGGGTAGAACCCAGGAGTCCTGGCTCCCAGCCCCCTGCTCTGACCACCAGGCCCCACTCCCCTTCTCAGAGCCAGGGATAGAACCCAGGAGTCCTGGCTCCCAACCCCCTGCTCTGACCACCAGACCCCACTCCCCTTCCCAGAGCCAGGGATAGAACCCAGGAATCCTGGCTCCCAGCCCCCTGCTCTGACCCACCCTCCGACACCCTGCGGCCATGCCCTGCGTCTCTTACCCTCGGTGAATGAATCCGCCTTGCTGACCAGGCCGGTGAAGGAGCCGGTCACGCTGGATTTCCTCCGAAACCTGGGGGTGGGAGGAAGACGGCTGGGGTGGGGCAGCTACCTTGCCCCTCCCGCATCTCCCCCTACAGGCCTCCCCAGCCCCGCCCGACCCACAGGGTCAGTAACTGCCGAGGAGGGGGGGGATTTTCCCCAGCGAGGAGCCTGTAACTGGAAGGGTTCCCCCATCTTCGCCCCACAGCCTCCCAGGCCCCAGCTCCCCAGTGGGGTTAGGCTCTAACTCCCCCAAGCCCTGGGAAACTCCCCCTCTGCTGGGCAGCAGGTCTATGACACACGACAGGCAGGTCCGTTCCACCCGACAGTGGGACTGGTGCAGAATGACCCCCACACCCCCTGCCCCAGCCCAGAGACCTCCATGGGGCCCAGCCTGGGGGTCCCATTGCCAGGCCAGCCTCCTGCCCACGCCCTGTCACTCCCCATCCAACCGCCAGCCCCTGTGCACCCCATCTCCCCCCACAACACACACACACCCCATAACCCTCCCTGGGCCTTCCCCAGTCCCTGCTATGCCCCACCCTGATGCCGGAGTCCCATCCCCCATCACCCCTTCCCTGGATGCCCCATCCCTGGATGCCCCATCCCCACCTCCCATGTGCGCCCCACCCCCACCTCTGGCAAATCTCCTGTGCCTCCTTCATGGTCTGCCCGGCCTGCACGATGTCATCGTGCTCGAAGGTCATCATGGCCTGCATCTCCAGGATGGTGGCGTAGACCAGGGCGTGGTACATGCTCTCCTTGGTCCTGCCGGGAGCAGGGGGCAGGTGACAGGAGAGAGACTCCCCCAGCCCCCCAGCAACACTCGCCCCAGGGAGCCCCACCATGCCTTAGCTCATGCTCCATGGCCCAGGGTTGGGGGGGGCACGTTCTAGGGTGGCATGGCCCCTTGTGCCCATTGGGATGCAGCATTGGGGGTGGGGAGGATCGAAGGAACCCCGCAGGCCAGGGCGAGCTTCCCTGACGTGCACCCTGCAGATGCCGGGAGCCCTCGGTCCGGCGAGGAGGATCAGGGCCAGGGACCATGGGCAGCTCCTCCACCCACCTGGGCTGCAGCTTCTCCAGGCTCTTGCTGAACTGGTTGCAGAGGAAGGAGTTCATGGCCTCCATGCACTCGTCTAGGGCGGCCGCCAGGTCAGGCGGGGGCCTGTGGGCGGGGAGCAAAGAGGGGCTGCTTAGAGAGTTAGAGATTCCAAGCGAAGGGACCAGGGGGACCCCCTAGTCTAACCCCCAGAGACCTGCCCTGAGTTACTGCAGGCTGAAAATCGCACCGATCTAGGAAAACATCCCACCCCAGTGTGAAACTAGCCCGTGGTGGAGACTCCACCACAGCCCTGGGTCGGTGGCTCCAGGGGTTATTCACCCTCCTGGTTAAACTCTGTGCCTTCAGCCCTGTCCAGCTTCAGCTTCCATCTCATTTGCTCTGCTCTGCAAGACAGCTGAGCCTGCTGGCAAATGCTGGCTCCCCATGGCTGGGAGCAAGTTGCCCTTCGCCTTCCCTTTGGTACACGAACTAGATCGAGCTCCTGGAGTCTCTGGCAGGTTTTCCGACCCTTTAATCCTCCGCGCGGCTCCTCTCTGACCCCTCCCTGATTTACCAACGTCCTTCCTGAACTGTGCACACAAGTCCAGCAGTGGCCATAAGAACGGCCAGACGGGGTCAGACCGATGGTCCATCCAGGCCAGTGTCCTGTCTGCTGACAGTGGCTGGTGCCAGGCGCTTCAGGGGGAGTGAACAGAACAGGGCAATTATCAAATGATTCATCCCCTGTCGGTCAATCCCAGCTTCTGGCAAACAGAGGCTAAGGACACCATCCCTGCCCAGCCTGGCTAATAGCCATTGATGGACCTGTCCTCCAGGAACTTCTCTAGCTCTTTTTAAAACTCTGTTCTAGTCTTGGCCTTCACAACATCCTCTGGCAGTGAGTTCCACAGGTCGACTGCATTGTGAGAAGAAATACTTCCTTGTGTTTGTTTAAACCGGCTGCCTGTTAATTTCATTGGGTGACCCCTAGTTCTTTTGTTAGGAGGAGGAGTAAATAACCCGTCTTTATTCACTTTCTCCTCACCCGTCAAGATTTTGTAGACTTCTGTCAGATCCCCCCTTAGCCGTCTCTTTTCCAAGCTGAACGGTCCCCGTCTTATTCATCTCTCCTCATATGCCCCCCAAATCACTTTTGTTGCCCTTTTCTGAACCTTTTCCAATTCTAATACACCCCTTTTGTGATGCGGTGACCAGAACGGCAGGCAGTGTTCGAGGTATGGCCGTGCCATGGATTTATATCGTGGCACGGTGATTCCAGAGCCAGACACAGAGGTAAAATCACCTCTCTGCTCCTACTCCAGATTCCCCTGGTTAAGTATTCATGGTTTGCATCAGCCCTTTTGGCCCCAGCATCACACTGGGAGCTCGTGTTCAGCTGATTCTCCACCATGACCCCCAAATCTTTGTCAGAGACGCGGTTCCCCAGGGCAGAGCCCCCCAGCCTGTAAGTATGACCTATTCTTCATTCCCAGACGTTTACACCGGCCGAATTAAAATGCAGATTGTTTGCTTGCGCCCGGTTTGCCAAGCGATCCAGGTCGCTCCGTATCAGTGACCTGCCCTCGTCATGATTTATCACTCTCCCATTCTTTGTGTCGTCCGCAAACGCTGTCCATGGATGATTTGATGTTTTCTCCCAGGCCATTGATAAAATGTCAGATATCATAGGGCCAAGACCCGGTCCCTGCGGGACCCTGCTAGAAACACACCCGCCCAACGGTGATTCTCCATTTGCAGTTACATGTCGAGCCCTCTCAGTTAAACCAGTTTATAATCCACTTCACCTGGACCACACTGAACTGGGACCATTCTAGTTTTTGCAATCAGAACGTCGTGCGGTACCAAGTCACGGCAATCTGCTTGGATGATATCACCCTATCGCCTCTAACAACCAAATTTGTAATCTCATTCAAAAATATCACATCACTTTGACAGGAGCTATTTTCCATAAACCCCTATTGATCAGCATTTGTTACATTACTTGCCTTTAATCCTTTATTAATAGCCTCCCATCTCACCAGTATCTTGCCTGGGGCTGATGTCAGACTGACAGGACTGTAATAATGCAGGTCATCCTGTTTACCCTTTTTAAAGACTTAGAGACTAACCAATTTATTTGAGCATAAGCTTTCGTGAGCTACAGCTCACTTCATCGGATGCATACATCGGATCCACAGTATGCATCCGATGAAGTGAGCTGTAGCTCACGAAAGCTTATGCTCAAATAAATTGGTTAGTCTCTAAGGTGCCACAAGTACTCCTTTTCTTTTTGCGAATACAGACTAACACGGCTGTTACTCTGAAACCTTTTTAAAGACTGGCACACCATTAGCTTTCTTCCAGTCCTTGGGAATGTCCCCATAGTTACAAGGCTTAACTCCTTGGCCAACTCTTTTCAAACTCTAGGATGCAAATGACCTGCCCCAGTGACTGAAACTGTCTAACTTTCACAGCTATTGTTTAACATCTGGCTGTTATTTTTGGAATAGAAAATATTTCATCATCATCATCATATGAAAGGATGATGTGGTCTGGCTTTCCCCCCAAACACAGAACAGATGTTTATTTATTAGCAAGGGCTGCAGGGTCTGTTGCAGGAAGAGACTGTAGGTAGCATAGAAGCAGGTAAGGGGCTGGTGAGTTGCAAAGGTGGGAGAGCCCAGGGCTGGGCGAGCAGGGGTTGTGGGTCAGGATTGAGGGGCACCAGCGGAGCTGGGAGGGGGAGCCCAGGGCTGGGCCATCAGGGGCTGCAGGTCAGAAGTGAGGGGCAGCAGCAGAGCTGGGGGGGTGTTTACTCCGCACTTTTCTCTCCCTCTGGCCAGCACCGATCAACCCCCTGCCCCCCCAGCTATGAACATGGACTGACTCCCCCCTCCCCCAGCTGCCAGCCCCCCCACAGGCCGAGGGCAAGGCCGAGGGGCCCCGCTGCCCCCTCTCCCCATGGCCAGCCTCAGCGCTGTGTTTGCCAAAGGCCGCAGCCAGCGTCGCTCAGCTGAACCGGTGCCCGGGAGTGCTGAGCAAACACGGGCTTGGCAGGGCCCTGCCAGCGCATCCACCCCACCTTCACCAAACAGGGCTGGGCCCGGAGGCTGGGCTGGGCCCCCGCCCCCCCCCTCGGCTCCACGCAGGGCTGAGGAAGGGCTCTGGCCAGCGGGTGCCAGGCTGGGCTGGGCACTAGGCTCAGCTGGCTCATGGCCTCACGGGCAGGGCCCCCCCGCAGGGTCTGGGATCCCCCGCCATCTGGAGCACAGCCCTGCTCACCAGCTCCTGGCAAACACGGGGCTGTCGGGCTTTGCCCCCCTCGACCCTGCGTGCCTCGCCCCCTCTGGGCCCCCCAAAACACATGGCTGCAGCCCAGGAACCCTGGATATTCCCACAGTGCCCTGGGAGGGAGGCACCTGCGCCGGGGGCCCGATTGGACTCATCCTGAGTGAGGACTGACAGTCCAGGGGGGAGGGCCCCAGCTCCCATCTAAACCTTCCCCCCCAATGACCCCCACATCAGCCTGCTCCCCTCCCCCAACACCCCCCCACATCAGCCTGTTCCCCACCCCATCGCCCCCTGCCCCCCATCTTCTGTGCTCGCCCCCCAAGCCCAACCTCCCCTCCCGTAGCTCTGAATCCAGCTGTATATCCCGGCCCCGCCCCGGTCTCCTGGAGCCCCCCGCCCCAGCCTCCCGTCACCCAGCAGGGACCCCCCAGATCCTGGCTGGCCAGGGGGCAGGAGAGGATCCCCCCCAGGCTGACCCAGTGAGGGAAGGGGCTGGGTGCACCCATGTGCCCTGGACCCCCCCCAGGGAGCAGGCACGGGGGGGGGGTGACTCTGCATTGCAGGTGCGTTTCTCTGGGGGGGGCGGGGGGGAGCCCCCAGCAGAAAGACCCAGCGGGCCGGGGGGGGCGGAGCTTTGGGAGGCGGGGGGCTGCAGCGGGGGAGGGGCGCGGGGGGGGAGCAGCCCCGCGCAGAGGGTCCCGCCCCCCTCCAGTCCCGGCTCGGGGCTCCCCGCCGGGGTCTCTCACCTGCCCGCAGCGGCCGCCAGGGCCATGACGGTCCGGTCCGGTCCGGGAGCAGGAAGCGGCTCTGGAGGAATGTGCGGCCGGGACCCGGCGGGGGCGGGGAGGGAGGCGGCTCCGCCCTGCAGGTACCAGGACTCACCTGGCCGGGCCCCCCGGGCAGGGATCCGGCCCCCAGGCGCCGGGACTCACCTGGCCGGGCCCCCCGGGCAGGGATCCGGCCCCCAGGCTCCGGGACTCACCTGGCCGGGGCCCCCCGGGCAGGGATCCGGCCCCCAGGCGCCGGGACTCACCTGGCCAGGTGCCCACAGGCAGGAGTCCGGCCCCCGGGTGCCGGGACTCACCTGGCCGGGGCCCCACGGGCAGGGATCCGGCCCCCAGGTGCAGGGACTCACCTGGCCAGGTGCCAACAGACAGGAGTCTGGCCCCCGGGTGCCAGGGACTCACCTCTCATCTGCCAGCCTGAGTTCTGGGCGGGGGCAGAGCCTATCGGCCTTTACACCAATCTGCCCCTTGCTGGGATCACAGACGCTTCCAGCCTAGCGCTTTGTTTGTGTGAGCAGGGCCAGTTACATCAGGGGGCTGGGTCTGGGTCAGGGGGAGCCTTGCTGCTGGGGCCCTGGAGATCTCGCTTCAAGTCCCAACTCCTCCACAGACTCCCTGCATGACCCTGGGCCAGTCCCTCCCCAGCTCTGTGCCTCAGTTTCCCCTCCTCTCCTTTATCTATTGAGTCTGTGAGCTTTATGGGGCAGGGACAGTTCTCAATGCATCAGTGCAGCGCCCGGCCCAACCCCGGATCTGTTCAGGGCCCGGCCTATGGGGGCCCTGGTCCCGCTCAGGGTCTGTGCAGCACCTGGCACAATGGGGGGCCCCAATTTTTGCTGGGGCTCCTTGGTGCTACTGGGGTATAATTAATATATTGCAGATCTGCCCAAGAGCAGAAACTGCTGAAAAACTCTCCAGCCCCCCTGCACAGCAGCAGCCCCGGTCCTGGAGCCAATAGCAGCTCCGGCAGGCCGCAGAAGGACACAGCTGTCCTAGCGTGGCCTTGCATCGACCCTATCTGCTTTGCACAAATGTGGCCAAACCTGCTTTCTGGGCCTGCCCGGTAGCTGCAAACCTGGCCCTTGCTGGGCGGGGCCCCTCGGGTGGAGCCTGGTGGGTGGGGAACCACTTGGGCTTGGGCTAGTCCACTGTAGCTTAGCCAGGGCCCTCGGCTCACATCACCTGCCTCCAGGCTGCATGAAATGACTCAGCCCTGGAGAAACAGCCCCCAGGGACAACCCAGAGGTGGCTGCATTTCAGCACTGGGCAAGGGATCCCTGCATGAACAGCCCCCGCACCCCACCCAGAGCAGCTGCATTAGTAGCCAGTGGTGCGATCCAGCTATGCTGTTGTACGATGCTTTGAGGGGTGAACGATGCTAGAGAAAACCTGCAATTGGCCTGTCCCACAGCTCCAGACACAGTAGCCAAAGCCTTGTTCCCACGGGGTTTAGCCTCACGGTAACAGTCTCCAAGCTCCTCCCGCCCCTGCAGAGCGGAGCCCTGGCAACCACGAACACAGCCGGTGAGCCACGCTGCCAGCAGCTCCAACAAGGGCTGGGCCCAGCCAGACCCCTTGGCCATGGGGTTCCCAGCTGGCCAGCCGGGAAACGGCCCCTCACCTCGCATGGCTGCTGCCTGGAATCGCTCCAGCGTCCCTGGTGAGGACAGACCCCAGGGAGGGCTGGGGGGCCCGGACCTGGAGCAGCCTCAGGGACACGGGGCCCTGTGGCAGCTCCGAGAGGCTACTGGGAGATTGGCCCCATGTGGACCTTCACCCAGGAACACACACACAGGATGAGGCTGGGGGGGGGGGGTGTCTCAATCAGTGCCAGGTGCCCTGTTCCCACCCTCTGAGGGGGAGGGGCTGGTGGGAAGCAGGGTTCTTACCCCATTCATGGAAAAAGAAGGGCTGAGCCTTCCCTCGCTGACCCCAACCATGAGCTGGAGCCCGGATCTCAGCAGCTGGCCCTGGGGAGCAGCTCCATGCTCCTGTGTGGGAGCCCGGGCCAACCCCCGTCTCCTCCCGGCGCAGGCAAGTTTAATCATCCACACTCACTTATTCTGCGCCTTAAAATAGCTCTCCCCTCTACTCCCCTCAGCTGCTTGCAGCTCCCCCCAGGCATGGGTTGGAAAGAACACGCCGGAGACAGTGGCTTTTAGGAGGTTCTGACCCGCCCTCGTCAGTGAGTGGCGGGGGCAGCTCGTTTATTTCACATTCCATTCATAGCACCCCAAAACCAGTAGGTGTGAAACACTCAGCCTTGGACAGGGAGAGAGGCCGCCTGGGGGAACTGAAAGCTATGGGGGAAACCTGCACCCAGGGGCCAGGCCTGTTTCATTCCCCAGAGCCGGGGGGGGAGGGGGCACCCTGGCCTGGTGTTTCCATCACCCCACTCAGTTTGGGCTAGAGCAGAACAGCTCAAGATTGAAACAAATGAAGCCGGACCCCTGAGCTTGACCAGCCAGCCGAAGCACCTTCCCCTAAGGCTGCTGGGAAATTTAGCTCCCCCCCATTCTGTTAAATCAGCAGCACATGGGCTGCGAGGGCTGGTCTATGCTGAAAATTTACATGGACACATCGCATCTCGCAGGGGTGTGAAAACCCCCCGCCGCCAAGAGCCAACCCCACTAGACCCAGGGACGAATTCTGCCCCGGCCCAAGCTGCCGCTGCTCCAGGAGGTGGATTAACTCCCGGCGCTGGAGCGAGAGTCTATGCTGAAGAGCTCAAGCAGGGTTCTCAGCAGAGACGCAGCCCGAGACTCCCACACCGCCCCAGCATTCGAGGCCAGTCTCCCACGCTACCCCCGTGGCTCTAGAGAGAAACCAACAGGCGCCGGGGCCTCGAAAGCTGCTGCTAAATTAACAGGTGCAACAAAGCCACCGTGGGGCCGGTGCCAGGCAAGGGGGAGCAGGGCCACCCAGAACGGCAGGGTGCAGTCTGACTGACGAGGCTGGGGTGTGGAGGCCCAATTCTAGAACAACCTCCCCAGTTACACTTTCCCTGCCCCACAAGGTGGGTAAGTAAGAACCACCCTCTTTTGGTTTTAAATTTCCATGTAATCCTTCCACCCCAACCCCCACTCCTCCCCTTTTATGTACTTCACCAAATCTATCCCATCCGCCATCTTCACCCCAAGAGCTCGATTGGGCCCTTGGTTAGCAGGTACAGACCCCGCGGCCAGCTAGGAACATTTTAAGTACAACCACGAAAACAAATCAACCCCAAAACAAACTGCAAATGCTAGGACACTGCTCCTTTAAGATGGAACTGTGGCCAGGAGGCAAGGCCTGGATCTAACCAATGGACACTTTTCACTTGAGGCAAAGCTAAGAATGTGGGCCTAGCAAACTCTTGTCCCCACCCACTTTGGAACCCATGTTCCTGCCCCCTTAAAGTCACACGGGCTTAATTTAGCTGAGCCTCTTTCACAGCTACCCTGCAATATCATGGAGCTTAGGAGCTATTTATGGCTTCAGGATTTACTTTCAAGGCAAATACTCTGTTCTCTTTGCAACTGCACAGGCTGGGGAAAGCCAGCCCCAGGTGGGATTTGTATGCAACAGAATGGCCCACAAAAGTCAGGAATTACTTCAACGTGGGGTCAAGGTTTTGGGGGCATGAGACAGGGAGAGAAATAGGGACGCAGAGACGGGTGTGATGATCCAGAAAAAAACAGCCAAGTTGGCACTAAATTAGCAGGGACGAGGGTGGATTTTCATCTGATCTTCTCAGAAGTGGGTCAGAGCACAGCGGCTTCCTAAGGGGAGGAGAAGTGGATTTTTAAATTACCAGAGCGAAGAGGGTATTTTTTAATGTTGTTTTTAAAATAAGCCCATTGTCCTGGGGATAAAAGTTGCCCTGTTTCAAATAAATAGATTTTGATCTAATAAATCTGTGGTTTTTTAATCCCCCAATGAGGAGAAAAATCAAGGTTAAAAAGACATCCTTGTGTTTAGTTCCCTTAAAACTCCAGTAGAATTGGAAACAGGGCTTAAACTCAGCAGAGGAAGGGGCTGATTTGCAGCACTTTTCAAAGGGGTAATTTGAAAAAGATCCTTTTAGGGCAGGCAGGGGTTTAATGGCTTTCCATCTCCCTCGGCACAGCACAGGGACTGAGGTCTGAGGACTAAACACCGCACAAGCGACCCTGTTGAAGGACCTGGCTCCGAGAGTCAAACCCTGTCTTTTCACGGCAGCCCTGGCTCAGCACGGGATGTTCTAAGGCAGCACCCGCCCCTTGCCTTCCACAGCAGCGCAGCGGGGAGCTAGCTGAGTGTTTCGTTTCGATGCATGCCTTGCAGGGAGGGCGGGACAAGTGCCAGAACAGCTGGTTCTTAAACACAGATTGGGCTCACAGGAAGCCAGTTCTCAGCCCTCCCGGATCTGGAGCTAACTGCTAGCAGAGAGCGGCTAGTTTAAACACTGCCTCGTCTAGGAGCAGGGATCTGCGCTCTGCTCAGCACGGATCCAGACTGGCAACATGGTTTAGCCTCCTCTATGCAGGCAAAGCCAACCACTAACACACCAGACTGGGGAGTGGGGTGGGCCCACTGTGATCTGTGTGAGCCGTGCAGGTTCGAAGCGGGACAGATAGGGTCCCACACTGGCTGGTGGCTGGGTCGTGGCAGAAAGCGGGACTGGGGAAGGGAAATTAAAGGAGACCAACACACGGCTAGTGGGTGATGGATGGAAGCAGAGTAGCTCAGCCTTGCCCCAGGGGCTGGTCATCTCAACAGCAAAGCAACCTGCACACAAGTTCTGGGCTGGGCGAGGAGCCCACAGACCCCCTCGACCAGCCCCAAATCCCTTCTCCCCACCCCAGAGCAAGCCCCATGCAGGAGAGGGGTGCAACTGAATTCACCCACGGCCCAGGCGCCGGGGGAGGGGGGCTGGGACTAGGGGCTGGTTCTGTGACTCAGATCCCCAGCTGTCCAGTTCCACGGGGAGGGGGGAAAAAAGAGCATTTCCTCAAGCCAGAAGGCTGGGCTGGTCGAATCTGGATGTAAGTTTGTCTGATTGGGGGGGGAGGGGGGAATTGGGGTCTCTCCCATGTACCCCTTAAATAGACGGGAATAGATATAGAGAGAATTTTTTCATATATAAAATTTTTTTCTTCCTTTTTCCTTGCATCACTCGTCATCGAAGTTCTGACTCAGCAGGAAATTGGCAGCCAGGTTTTCATTCTTCTCACAAGCAAAGTACGCCTGGATGACCAGACTTTCCGGGAATCCTAAGGCCTTTAACTGAGGGGACACAAAGAGAGAAGAGTCAAAAGGATCCTGCCTGGGAACCCTACTCTTCTCTGCCACCCTGTATGTCCCAGCTGCCCTCTGGAAGCAAGCCGCTCCGGAGCAGAGCGCCTGAGCCCACTTGGGATGCTCGAATGCGGGGGTGAAAGAGGGGCTGTGAACCCCTCAGGTTCAGGAGGCCGGGGGAGAACCCCCCCCCGAGTACAGGCACTGCGGAGGACGGCCGTGCTGTCTTTGAGGACTCCCTTGTGCAGGGGCACAGCACTGCACCCCAGGAGACCTGTGACTTCGACAGGGCTGTTACCTTAAAACCAGCTCTCCCCCCCGTTCCCAGCCCCCGTGCTATCTCCTGGAGGCCTGACAACCTCACCCGCGGTCCCCGCACCGGGAGTTGTAACCCGCCACAGGGCGGGGGTGAGGTACCAGCTGGCAGAGCCGAGCCGAGGTTTGGAGATGCAGCTAGAAACCGCGGCTGAGTTGTTCTGAAGCACAGAAGAGCGTGCCGGCTGCAGGGAGCTAAGACGCAGAATGTGGACTTGAGCCTGAACCTACAGGAGGAGGAAAGAATCCACGGGAACAAATGGTACAGCTAGATTCTTGGTGGGATGCAGCCAGGGAGACCACGCCAGGCTGGGGAAGGCACTGAAAGAACTGGAGGCTCAAGTGATCTTCAGTGGGATTCTATCTGGCCCTAGAAGAGGGGAGCGAAGGCGAGAGAAGATGATGATCAACATCTGGCTCAGGCAGTGGTGCTGCCAGGAGGGCTTTGGGATGTTTGACCACTGGGAGGCAGTCACGGGCAGAGGACTGTTCTCCGGGGACAGACACCACCTGAGTGGGGAGGGCGACAGATGTCTGCGATGGAGGTTGGCACAACTGATTAGAAGAAGAGCTTTAAACTAGGGACTCAGGGCGGGCGTAATCTCCACACCTGACTAACAGTGAGCAGGAGGAAAGTCAAGTACAAGAGGATACGGCAAGGGAGAAAGGACCAACGGAGGGTAGGAGAATGGATGACAAGGTCCCAACGCCACTGACAGTAACGTTGGGAAGGGGATACTGCAGTAGAACGACTGTCCCTTATTGGGTGAGGAACGTGGGTGAAGCTGAGCAGATAACGAAGATGTCTGTCCAGCGACGCGAGGTGCTTGGGGAACAATGTGGAGGGACAGGAAGTGAAAGCCGAGACGATCGGGAGAAGAGAACTGGTGAGTGGAGCACAAGCACTGAAGGGAACGTGCCGTGCAGGGGACAGACGTAAAGGTAAAGCGGGGCGGTGCAGCACTGGACGTTAATGACGAGGAAGAGTAGAAAAAAATGAGAAGTGACGGAATGGATAAAATGGAACCTATCTGGGTCACAACCACTTTGGGGAAGAAAGCTCAGAGAGGCTCCGCTGGGATGGTGCTTGGGGTCTGCTATGGACCCTCAGGATCTGGAGAGAGACCTCTAATGAAATCAACATGACTGGGAATTGGGATTACAGGAGACTTTAATTTCCCAGACTAATTGGGGGACAAGCACTCCCAATAACGGTAGGGCCCAGCTGTTCCTTGATGGGACAGCTGACAGATTTCTTCACTGAACCATCAAGAGCTGATTTCGTTTTGGTGAGAAGTGAAGGCCTCATAGAAGAGCTGGTTGTAGAGGGACAACCTTGGTTCGAGTGCTCATGAGCTATTCACCGTAAATGGAAGGATAAACAAAGTAGGTCTGAATCTAGAGTCCTGGATTTCAAAAGGGCAACTTAAAAAAAGTGAAGGGAAGTAGTTTGGGAATCTGACTGGCCTGGAGAACTCAAGGATCTGAATGCGGAGGAGGCTTGGCATTATTTTAAGTCAAAGGTGCAGAAATGGTCTGAAGCCTGCATCCCAAGCATGGGGGGGAAAATCACAGGGAAGGGCTGCACATCAAGCATCTCAACCAGGAGATTGAGAGAGCAGAAAACCTACAAGGAACAGAAGGTGGGATGGATCAGCGAAGAACACTTTCTGACCTCCAAGAGGGAGTGTAGGGGAGAACTGCCAAAAGCCAGGCAGAGCTGGAGCTTGCCAAGGAAATTAAAACCACCAGGAAACGGTTCTTTAGCCATAGAAATAAAAAGAAAACAAGGAAAGAAGAAGTGGGACCGCTAAGCACTGCGGATGGGGAGGAGATTAAAGATAATCTAGGCCTGGCCCAACACCTAAACGAAGGCGGTGTCTCGGTTTTTCATAAGGGTGATGCATTTTGGGGGGGGGGGGGGGGGCAGTGGCAGGGCGGCTGAGGGCACGAGGATACGGAGGTAGAAATGACCATAGCCGAGGTGGAGGCCGAACTCAGTTTAACAGGAGCATGTCGGGGGGCCAGGATAATCTTCATCCAAGAATATTAAAGGAACTGGCATGTAAAATTGCGAGGCCTATAGCAAGGATTTGTAATGAACCTGTAAACTCGAGGGTCGTATCCTGTGACTGTGGAATTGCTAACACAGAACTTGTATTTAAGGGGGATGGGGGAATGACAAAGTGATCCAGGAAACTACAGGCCCTTTAGCGTGACCTCAATTGCCTGCAAAGTCTTATAACAAATTTTGAGAGGAATTAAAGGACAGAGGTAAATGATAATTGGGAATAAAGACAACATGGATTTACAAAAGGTAGATCTCGGACTTTGAGAAGAGCTCTGATTTGTTAGACAAAGGAAGTGCAGTAGATCTAGTCTAGCTGGATTTCAGTAAAGCATCTGGTACAGTTCCCACATGGGAAATTAGTTCTACTGGAGAAGATGGGGATCAAGCAAAAGGCGGGTAAGGAACTGATTAAAGGGAAGACTGATTAAAGGGAAGCTCCTCCCCCCCGGCTCCAACCACTAGACCCCAACTCCCAGCACAGAGCTGGGGATAGAACCCAGGAGTCCTGGCTCCCAACCTCGCCAGCGTCCCCCCGAGACCCCACTGCAGGTCAGGTTGGAGGGATGTTACTAGAGGAGCTGGTCATGGAGCGGTCTAGGGACTAATGTTACTGAACATTTTAAGGTGATGCAGCTGTGTCCTAGGATGCATCAGGCGAGGTATTCCCAGTAGAGACAGGGAATACTGGGTGCACTTCTGGGCTCCCACGTGTAAGAAAGATGAATCTGGATTAGAAATGGTGCAGAGAAGAGCGATCCGAGGAATGGAGAACCCACCTTATGAGAGGAGACTCAAAGAGCGTGGCTCGTTCAGCCTAACCACACGAAGGCTGAGGGGAGATCTGATTGCTCTCTATACATCAGAGGGAAAATATCAGGGAGGGAGAGGAGTTATTTAAGGGCCAATGTTGGCACAAGCACAAATGGCTAGAAACTAGCTATCAACAAGTTTAGGCTTGAAATTAGATGAAGGTTTCTAACCATCAGAGGGGGGGGAAGTTCTGAAGCAGCCTCCCAAGGGGAGCAGTGGGGGGCAAAAAACCCAACTGGCTTCAAGACGGAGCTGATCAGTTTCAGGGGGGATGGAATAGTGAGACTGCCTACAATGGCATGTGGCTGATCTGTGACTGCTAACAGCAAAGATCTCCATGGGCCAGTGATCAGACACTAGGTGGGGAGGGCTCTGAGTTACCACAGAGAATTCTTTCCAGGCGTCTGGCTGGTGGGCCTCACCCACATGCTCAGGTTCTAACCAATCACCAGGTTTGAGGTTGGGAAGGAATTTTTCCCCAGGTCAGACCGGGCAGAGACCCTGGATGTTTTTTCCCTCTGCAATGTGGGGCCTGGGTCACTTGCAGGTTTCAACTAGAGCAAATAGTGGATTCTCTGTAACTTGAAGTCTTTACGTCAAGATTTGAGGCCTTCAGTAACTCAGCCACCCTCTATGGGCCTGTTCCCGGAGGGGGAGGGGGAGGTTCTGTGGTCTGAGATGTGCAGGTCAGCCTAGGTGATCAGGACAGGCCCTTCTGGCCTTAAGGTCAATGAGTCTATGGAGGTCGCCATGAACCCAGCAACGACCCTTCCTGGATCTGACCAGGTGGGAAAGACTCTGAAGACTCCCATATTCACTCTGAAGACTAATGATGTCTTCATTATGTGTCCAGCTCCTCTGGGATGTTGTGGGCGGAGCTTGGCAGCACTGCCCATCAGGGAGGATCACATCCATTTTGGGGGGAGGACCAAATTAATTATGCTCCATTGCTTTGCAAAGTCAGAGATGTCTACTCCCCTCTCCCCACAATGCACCTCTGTCCCGTCTGAATCACCCCCCCCAATGTTATCAAGGCTACAACTTGGCCCTTATATTAATAACTAAACTTGGTTCTTATTCAACCCCCAGCTCCAGGTGCTCAGCATCAGACCAGATCAAGCTTTTGGAGCTGTCAGGGACAGACAGAAACAGACTCCAGGAGTCCTGACCTCCAGCTCCTCCCCCCCGGCTCCAACCACTAGACCCCAACTCCCAGCACAGAGCTGGGGATAGAACCCAGGAGTCCTGGCTCCCAACCTTGCCAGCGTCCCCCCGAGACCCCACTGCACCCTCGTTGGGGCTCTCCAGTGCAGGAATCCTGTGGCATGCCCAGCAGGAAGGATGGCTCCTGGCACAGCCAGCCCCCCTCTTACCCTTTCTATGGCTTCTTTTTCCTGAGGCGTGACCTGGATGTAGTTCATCTGGGGAGATTCCTCTCCGATGGCCCCGATCTCCCCCTCGATGTCAGAGATGTCGGCCATCTCGCCCAGCGGCTCGTTCAGCATCTGGATGAACTGCTCTTGGTGCTGGCTGATTTGCTGGGGAGGCAATGGGAAGGAGATCAGGGTTAGGGAGAGACGTGCCCCCCCCCCTCCCCAGAGCAGGACCTTTACAGTCCCTTTTCCCAGCGGGGAAACTGAGGCACAGAAAGGGGCAGGGACTTGTTCAAGGTCACAAAGTGACCCACTGGTAGAGCCAGGGTTAGAACCTAGGAGTCCTGGCTCCCCGCTCCACCCCCTGCTCTAACCCATCAGACCCCACTCCCCTCCCAGAGCCAGGCATAGAACCTGCCTCCCTCCACTCCAGACACACTCCCCTCCCAGCACTACTTCCCGGCTCCTCCTCCATGGCCTCTTTCAGCTCCTGTCCCCCTTTACCTGCAGTAGCTGGGGGTTCTCCTGGCCCAACTGCTGGAGCAGGGCCGGGAGCAGGGCTGGGTTCTGCTGGATCACCTGTCGCATGTTCTGGAACTGGGGCTGGTCTCTCAGGAACTCCAGCGGGTTCTCGCCTGTGGGGAAGGAGTGTGCGGGGTGAAGCCAGTCCATGCCTTGAAGGGGCAGGGCCCACCTGGGCTATGCTGCCACACAGGTGGGGCACCGGTGATCACAGGATATGGGAGTGTATCTAGCCAGCGGGAAGAGAGCCTGGAGCCACTCCCTCCTTCCTGAAGGACCAGTTTGGGTCACCACTGCCACCCCTGGATGCATGCTTTCAGTGGCCTTCCATAGCCCATGCTCCACAGGAGCAAGAGCCTTCTCCCACGCAGCTCCAGCCCCTGGCCTGGCTGCCCTGGGTCTCCCCCTCCCACCACGGTCCCTAAGTCTCGCATAGGTGTGGGAGGACCATGTCACTGACCTTCCGGTGCTGGCTGCTCTGTGGGTTGGCTCTCCTGGATCGGGGCTCTCTCCGGCTCGGAGGTGCCTGGGATGCCCTGTGAAGTCAAAGGGGCATCGTTAGTGCTGTCCAGTGCCCCTCCCCCCACAACAGCCCCTGCCCCACAGGGCTCACCCCGCAAGGGGCCAGAAAGGAACTCAGTCTCTGGGGTTTGCCTGGCGCCCCATGTCCGGCCAGTGAGGGAGCGAGCTGCCCTCAGGCAATGCAGGCACCCCTGCTCATTTCACACAGGGTCCCAGAGAGCTGGATCAGAACCGGTGACCTTACGGGGTCAGACTCCGTATCCCACTCCTGTAAGCCATCCAGATGTGGATGGAAAAAAAATCATTTGCCCAAAGTCACAGAGCAAGTCAATGGCAATGAAACCCAGGAGTCCTGGCTCCCACACACCGCTCTAACCACTAGACCTCATTCCTCTCAGAGCTGGGGGGATTCCTGGCTCCCAGCCCCCCCTGCTCTAACCCCCGACACCCCCTCCCCTCCCCGAGCTGGGGATAGAATCCAGGAGTCCTGCCCAAGCCCCGGCGCTCCCTTACCGTCAGCAGGTACTCCACGGCGCGGTGGGGATTGTTGTAGCTGGCCCGGAGCGCAGCCACCACCCGCTCCCGCTCATATCCCATGGACATGATCTCGGTCAGCATCGTCTCGTACTCCGAGCCGGTCACTGCAGGCGAAAGGGGACAACAGCCCGGGCTGAGGCAGAGCCAGCAGTCTTGGGGTGCCCAGCACACGCTCACCAAGGGAAAGGGGGGCAGGACTGGGTGCTGGCTACGAACACAGCCCTTCCCCCTCCACCAGCATCTCCCAGCAGAGGGGTTCACCCTCCCCTCCCCAGCGTGGGATCACCTCCCCCCTCCACCTCCAATCCCCACAGGGGAAGTGACTCTACCCTAAATCAGGGGCAGAGCTGGGACTAGAACCCAGGAGTCCTGGCTCCCTGCTCCACACCCCACCCTGTCCATGACTAGGGCTCCTGGGCGCTACCGTAATACAGCTAATTAACACCCACCCACCCCTCATGTCCACCTGAGCTGGAGAAGGAACCCAGCCCACACATGCTGGGAAAAAGCCCAGGAGTCCCGGCTCCCAGCCTTGTCCCCTAACCACTAGACCCCATTCCCCATGCAGAGCTGGGACGGGAACCCAGAAGTCCTGGCTACCAGCCCCCCACCCTTCTTTCCCTAACTCGGCCCCTCTGCTAACGAGTGACTGGAGACGGTCACCTTTTATCCTTGGAACAGACACAGCCCAGGCTGCCCCAGAGCAGCTGCCAGCAGAGACTCAACCAACTCATCAAACAGGGCACCGAACAACCCGGGGCTTGGAACCTGCCCTGCACTGAAACCTGAGATCGCCATGAAGGAGGTAGCTATGAAGGAGGTAGCTCCCAACACCCTGGTCGGGCCACCAGCCCACCCCCACACCCCCCAGACAGAGGGGCAACACTGCGAAGGGGGGTCCTGCTCCTGGCACCCGTACACCAGCATCGGGAAGAGGGGGTTGTTTTATCCAGCGACAGCCACCAGAGGGCGCCCCCACCCAATGAGCTCATGCTGCAGGAGCCAGCTGCAGCATCTGCCCCTTGGGAGCCACGGAGCAGCCAGCCCAGGGTGCTGGCAGGAGCTCTCTGCTGTCACCCAGGGACCCCGGCCGCCTGCCCCAGCCCTAGCGAGGGGATTTCACCTACCCAGGGTGGAAGCCGCGTCGTCTGGGCGCCCCACGCTACCTGAAGAGGGAACAGAGCTGCAAATTTAAAAGAGAGGAATAGTAGCTGGCTCCTTCCAAACAGCCGGGCAACAAGCAAACCACCAGGGGCCAACACTGCGCTGGGACAGCCAGGCCGGGCTCCCTGAGCCGGGAGGAACCACAGGGCGGGAGGCAGCGAAGGTCCCTTCTCCCTGTGATCTGACCCCCAGGCCCTGCCTGCGCTAGGAAAGCAGCGTGGTTCTGAATGTTACTGAGTGTGTTCGAAATCCCATGGACACAGTTTGGTGCCTCTGGAGTTTGCGAGTGGGTCCCCGCTCTGCCTTTCTTGGCTTGAGTGCACTCTGTGTTTGTGCAGCGCCTGGCACACGGGGTCTGGGCACATGGCCTGGGCGGGACCATAATACCACTAATAGCCGCTAGCCACTCTTAGGATCCCAGGTCTCAGATTGTGGCTATGGCAGAAAATTCCTCTGGTTTCAAGTTCAGCTGGATTTTTTGTTTTCAGACAGTGCACACCCCAGGGTGGAGGCCTTTATGCCCTGCTGGGTGACCACGGGCAAGTCACGCCTCCTGCCTCAGTTTCCCCATCTGTAAAATGGGATAATGTTCCTGACCAAGTGCTTTGACGTCTACTGAGGAATTATTATTGTTTCAGCTCGGGTGACACTGTTCCCAGCGGGTTGAAGCTAATCCACCAGACCCAGCTCTGACAGCGGAATCAGGGTCCATCCTGGGGTAACAATGTCCGAATACTGGTGACCTCACAGCTGAATTTTTGGAAGCCTGCCTGATCCTGCTTGGAGCGCTCAGCAGCTGACCCCCCAGCGAGCTGCCACATGCTGGCTCTCCCTCTCCTTGCTGCCGACCCCCTTGCAAGGATGCACCCGAGGGGCGGGATAGCTCAGTGGTTTGAGCATTGGCCTGCTAAACCCAGGGTTGTGAGTTCAATCCTTGAGGGGGCCGTTTAGGAATCTGGGGCAAAAATTGGGCATTGGCCCTGCTTTGAGCAGGGGGTTGGACTAGATGACCTCCTCAGGTCCATTCCAACCCTGATATTCTATGATTCTATCACCATCCGCTGCCACGTTAACCTTCTTGGGGCTAGGCCTGGCAGGACCCAAGCCCACAAGTTTGTGCCGGCTGCTCTCTGACAACAGGGGCATCTTCTCGCCAACACTATTTCGAACAAAGGCTCGTCTTTTCTGCCCAGGAGACAAGCAGGGTCTTCGCCACATCTCAAAGGGCGCCAGGTCACTAACTGAAACTAAACAGATTTTCAATCCACCCTGAAATCAAACCAGTCCCGCTGCTCATGGGGATGGGCTTATTCTGTGCGTCACAGGCAAGCTCGGTGCACCCCCCAACCTCTTTCTGTCCCCACAGCCCAGGGGATGCAATGTGCGTACAGAGACGGCCATTCACCGGCAAGGATCCTGAAGCATGCTGCAGTCTGTGTATGTGGGATCACTGCAGTGTAGCCACCTCTGGGGTGAAAGGTGGCAGCTGCTTAACAGCCACATGGCAACATTACGCTTAACCCCCCCCCCCCCCCAAACACAGGGAGGTAGGTATCACTGCACGGATGGGGAAACTGAGGCACAGAGATGCAAAGTGACTTAGCCAGTCATACAGTGAATCTGTGGAAGGGCTGGGAATAGGACCCAGGAGTCCTGACTCCCAGCCCCTTTGCTCTAACCACTAGACCCCACTCCTCCAAGTTAAAGATGTTCCAGGTTCCCACAAAGGAAGATCAAGCCCGCACCCCGAAGTGGAAGGCATCCCCCTGCCCCGGGGCATGACATTGGGGTACCCGGCATGACTGAGCTATGGGACACAAACAGGCAGGCGCGGGGAGGGGGCACGTGCTCTCAGGGCTTACCCGGCAGTAGATTCGGGCAGCGTGACAACAGCTGGCTCCTCGGGCGGCTTCTCCTCGCTCGGCGCTGCAGGCGCTGGGGGCAGGACAGCGTCGGCACCGGCCGCAGGCGCCAGTGTCTGCCCCACCGACGGGGCTGGCTCCGGGGCACTGGCCGGCCCAGCGTCGCCAGGGGAGGGGGCTGGGACGCCTGAGTTGGATTTGGTCTGAGGAAACAAGCAGCGTTGAAGGGTGCGCCTGGGGTCTCTGTCCCCTGCTCCCCAGCCACACGCGAGGCGCTCAGCTCCCAACCCCCGGGCAGGGAAGCAGCTGCAGCGAAGGGGGGCAGGAAGGAACTTCCCTTCGGCACTGGCTGACTGCGTGTGTTATACAATCAGCACTAACTGTGAGAGGAGAGCGCCCCCTAGCAAGCCCCCCTTCCCTGCTCCCCGCAGCACAGCACCCCCTAGTGCCACTCTGGGGTCAGCGTCAACGGCGAGGGGAGAGCGCCCCCTACTGAGTGGGTGTGAAAAGCAAGCCCATCTTGATGCTGCCTTCCTTCCGCAGCATCCCAGCCAGGGGCAGCTCCTACCTCTGGCCCGGCAGCCCAGCCGCAAGTGGGAGCAGGGCCCGGCCGTACCTTGGTCACCATGACCACCACGAAGTTCTTCTCATCGATCTTGTACTCCTTGATGGCGACATCGTCGCTCAGGATCTTGCCAGCGTAGATGAGCTTCTGGCCTGACACGGGGAAAGCCTCCTTGCCTTTCTCGGCCTCAATCTTCTCCTTGAGGACCCGCACCTGCCAGGCGGGACGAGACGGCCCCGTCAGTTGGGTATGCAGACCCCTGCGTGGCCGGTAGGGGGACAACTCTCCTTCCCCACCCTGCTCCCGGCCCCAGCAGCAATATTAGGTGGGAGGATTAAGGAGGTGACAGGTCAGTTTGGTTTGTTCCCGCCCTGGTTCTCTACATCCTAGTCTGGTCCTGCAGGAAAGGCCCTGACCTGGGACTCAGGAAATCTGGATCTGCCACCAACTTCCTGGGTGTCCCGGGGCAACTCTCTGGCTCTGAGCTGCCAACCTGTTGCCCAGATGCTGCACCCGAGTCCCACCCTGCGTTTACCCTCGTTGTGATGGTGACAGCCTCTCATTGTGTGTGGGCAGTGCCCGGCCCGATGGGACTTGATCTTGGCTGAAGCCTCTAGATAACCCCTAGGTAACCTCATAGCTGCTTAGACTGGAAGCTCTCTGGGGCAGGGACCATCTCTGTTGTGTGTTTGTACAGCGCCCAGAGCAGCGGGGTCCTGGCCATCACCGTAATACAATTAAGTAATACATGAAAGACACCAGATGCGCTCTCTGGGGCAGGTCACTGGATGTCTTGGGCTCACATCTGCCCATTGCCGAGCAGCATCTCCGACTCTCCCCCGGCTGCCAGGATTGCCCAGAGCTCCAGTCATAGCTGAATGGTGCCAACCAAGCCAGGGAGGTGCATGCGCAGACTCGGGACCCCCCCAGCACCCCTCTGCCCGACTCAGGGTGCTTCAAGGGGACATGCTTTGCTTGTGATGGAAGCAGCTTCCCCGCAGGGGCAGGGCCAGGGCCAGGCCGGATTACAGAACCCAGCAGTAGCTCTCGGAACGGGAGGCCGAGGCACTGGGGAACTGGGACAGCTGCTGCTGCAGCTAATGCAAGCCGGAGGCTCCTTCTTGGGGGCACCTAAGGGCTCAGGGGGATCCACGCTGGACACTCGGGGGCCAAGGACGACTCATCACTAGGAACCAAGCTGTATTTCTACACATTTTAACTAGCGTTCGCCCTGGCCAGCCAACACCACACTGTGGCCAGCCCTGACCGTGAGGGGAGAGTGGGCCCTGCTGCACCCCCAGAGCTACTCCCTGCAGCACAGTGCCCCCTACTGCTGCACCAGGGCAGCACTGACTGTGAAGTGCCCCCTGCTGAGCCCCTCCCCCTTGCTCACTGCAGCACAGCGCCCCCTAGTGCCACAATGGGGTCAGCACTGACACACAGGGCAGAATAGCTTCATCTACACCAAGATTTTCACACATGTTGAACACACCCATTTCCCTGAGCGTGAACAGAGCCTGACTGTCCCCTGGGAATCACAGTCAGCCACTGGGAAAGTCTCACTGGTCCTGGAAGCATCTGCATTGGTCTCTGGGTGACTGCAAACCACTCATGCCTTCTCCGCCTCCGTTTCTCCATTGGAGAGACAGAGACATATCTCCTGGTCCTTGAAGGCAAGGGGCAGAGTCATGAGGCTCAACCCTTTCGGGTTTGCAAGGCCCTCTGGAAGGATAACTGAGCAACTGCTTCTGCAAGCATGTATCCCATTCCCCCAGCCCCACACAGCCAAGAAATGGAGCTTTCGCACCAGACGGTCCCCTGCATCCCGGAGGACAATGGTGTCCCAGAGGGGACCCGTCAGAACAGCTGCAGAGCCCTGTGAGACAAGCGAGTAGGAGCCAAGTGATATTTTTGGCTCCTGGGTTGAGCCAAAACGAAGCCTGACGCTCTGTGAAAAGCATGTGGGACTCCAGCTATTTAAAAAAGGAAGCCACTGCCTCACCCCTCTCCTCCCATGGGCAACGACTGTCTGGCTCAGCATGGCGGCAAAACCGTATCACCCACTACTCAAGTGTGGCTGCCTCAGCGGTGGAGCGCAGCAGCTGTTTATACCGAGGTCCCTCGCCTTGCGGGGAGATGCAACCACCTCTGGGGTGGGCTGTTTATACAGACATGGAACAGTGTAGGGCAGGAACTAAACGCTGCTGAATCCAGTGTCCCAATACTGCGGGAGAGGGGAGTGCGCAGAGCAGGAGTTACCACTTACAAAGCCAGCTAGGGAACTGTAGCGGCCAAGCACAGACCCGGGAAATTCAAGGGTGCAGCCGCCAGAGCCGTGCCAACACAAGCCCTGGCACAGACACAGCCATCAGTGGAGCTAACTCGTTGGGGAGGCAGCAGATAAGGTCTGCGCTGCATCTACAAGGGGCTCAGGGGCGCAGACACAGCCCTAGCTGGGAAGGGATCGGGAGTTACAATCAGACAGGGAGCATTCAAGTCAGTTAAAAACCCAGTCTCTGACCGTCGCCTCCTAAGAGCATTAAAGCCGGCCTCGTGCACGTCACCCAATCCCCTTATGCCTCTCGGCTCGCCCCATGAGGACAGGCACAGCAGTTTCACTTTGGTTTTTTAATCAGTTTCACTCAGCTTCATGGGCCCTGCTCCTCAGCCAGCGCTTTCCTTGTTGGCGGCTTGGGCCTGCTTATTGCCAGGGGCTAGTTTGCGTTAAAAGACACCAACAATCCTTCTAAGCACGTTATTCATAATCTGGGGAAGGGCCTGCAAGCTCCAGCATAGACTGGGGCTGCACAGTGCCAGGTGCTGCACAGACATGGAGTGAGAGCTCCCGCCCAAAAGAGCTCACAGGCTGAACAGACAAGACATGGGAGGCCCCTCCCATGACACAGGTGAGGAAACTGAGGCCCGGAACAATGAAGGGATGTGCTCAAGGTCAGACCAGCAGTCTGTGGCAGAGTTGGGAACTAACCCCAGATCTTCAGTCCCACCACAGGGGCTTTACTGGCTATAAACGGGAGGGGAGCTGTCCAGCAAACAGTTTCTGTCTTAAAATGTGATCCATGCTGTGAAAAACATTTGAAACCCCTTTGCCCTCATGAGAAGCTGCTCAGCTGCAAAAGTGACAAGGAATATTTCAAATGGTATTAAAAAAAGATTGATGGTAAGATTTGGATTGCTAGGGTTTATTTTTATATGCATCATACACACAACCTAAATTCTGGACCCCCCACCTCCCCATAAAGGGCCCCTAAAAATCAGCTCTGCCTAAAGCACAAAGCAAAACAGGAGTGCAGGACTCCGCTCCCTGCTAAAACCGAGTCTTGTTCTCAGTCTCAGCTCAGTGTTTAAAAACAGTGGTACGTTTGGAGGGAGAAGAATCCGATTGACAGCGCACTCTACCCACTAGATTGCACTCTTGTCCTACAGCTTGGAACGGGACCCAGGAGTCCTGTCTCCCAGCCACCATCCTCCAACCCACTAAGCTCCACTCCCCTCCCAGAACTGGGAACAGAACCCAGCCTCCCTGCTCTAACTACTAGACCCCACACTTTGCTAGAGCTGGGAACAGATGAGAGGAGTCCTGCCTCCCAGCCCACTGCTCCACCCATTCGTCCTTCCCAAGTCATTCAAATCGACCTCACAAAGTGCCTCCCGCATCCAAACACTAGCAGGGAGATTTTCCATCTTCCCCACACCGGGACCACATGTCACAACAGAAAAAAACAGGGATTGCCCATAAAACTAAAGAAAGGGAGGTGGAGTCACCGCCCCCGAGGGCCTGTTCAGAACCCACAGGCTGAAACCCCAGCCACACGGGACAGCCTCCCCCTCAAGCAAAGCTCCCTTGAAAGCCAAACGACAGCTCCAGGGCAGAGACAAGAACATTCTGGAGATCTGAGACGCCAGTACTGGTGCTACCTGTTTAGCTCTGTGCCCCCGCCGCCTCGGAGCGGGATGCTGAGCAGGGTATATTAATAATCCCTAGCTCTCATAAGGTGCTTTTCATCTATCAGTCGCCAAAGGCTTTACAAAGGAGGTCAGTATGATTCTCCCCATGTTACAGATGGGGAAACTGAGGCTCAAGAGGAGAAATTACTTGTGCCAGGTCACCCTCTGAACCGTGGCAGAGCTGGGAACTGAACCCAGGTCTCTGGAGTCCCAGTCCAATGCTCTAACCACTAGACTGTATGAGCCCGACAAGATAGGGGGTTTAGTTCCTTCAGGGGATGCCAGTCAGCTTTGACACGAGTCACATGAACACGGATCACGAAGGCGTTAAGGTCTCACCTCTAACACCTCAAGGGCGTCTGGTTTCAGAGTAGCAACCGTGTTAGTCTGTATTCGCAAAAAGAAAAGGAGTACTTGTGGCACCTTAGAGACTAACCAATTTATCTGAGCATAAGCTTTCGTGAGCTACAGCTCACTTCATCAGATGCAACATCGATGAAGCGAGCTGTAGCTCACGAAAGCTTATGCTCAAATAAATTGGTTAGTCTCCAAGGTGCCACAAGTCCTCCTTTTCTTTTCAACAGTGTCTGTGACCCAGAGGAGGCCTCTTACGGGGCAGGGAAAGAGAGAGACGCAGGGTGTTTGCACCCCGGTGGAAGCAGGAGGAGATGCTGATGGCAACAGGAGCAGTAGCATCACAGACCCCACTGTGAAACCCCCCCCATCGGAACCGGGAGGTGGAGGGAGCCGCACACCAGCTGGGATCAGCTTGTCTTCCTGCTCCCTGCCTCCCCCAGTCACTCTGGGCCAAGCAGGCGATGCCCAGCAGTGACCACCCAGGCCCCAGGGACACGCACCAGGTCCAGCTTTGCCTGCGGCAGGGCTGCCCTGGTACATTTCTCAACGGGATCTAATAGGGACTTGCTGAAAGGGTCCCAGATGTACCACCTGCTACTGCCCCAGTACGGGGGCACGCAGGCAGCTCGGCTCCCTTACCTCTCTCCTTTCTGAGGCTCCTACCTCCACCCACATGAAGCCATTCACCCCTCCTCCCATGCCTCATACCCTGCTCTTCTGGCGCACCCACCCCATACTTCACTCCCCACACGCCCCCTGAGCCACCCTACCCATACCCCTCAAAGCTGGTATTCTCTCTTACTCTGTGCATCACATTCCCAGGTAGGAAAAAAGGGGATGGGGGAGAGGGAAAAGTGCCCCACGCAGCCTAGGGCCCATCCCATGGGGGTGTTACACCTTTGGGGGGGAAGGTAGGGAGACTGCCCCACATGGCAGGGAGAAATTGGGACCATTCCACATGGGGCTTCTGGGGCAACGGCCCAGGACCGTGTGTGTGTGTGTGGGGGGGGGGCGGGGTGCTGGCTCCACCTGTGGGGAGAATTGGGCCAGGACCATGTGGTGGTGGGGGTCGTCTGACTCCATGCAGGAAGAGGGGGCTGAGATTGTACTGGGGGAGGGGGGCTGCCCCACATGTGGGGGAATTAGGGCAGGACCACGTGGAAGGGGGGCGGGGGGTGTGTGGCCCCACACGGGAAGGGGGAGCTGGGATCGTGCCGGGGGGGGGGGCTGCCCTACCTGCGGGGGAGGGGCGGGGCGGGGCCGGGCTGCGCGGGGGGGGGCTGCCCCCCACGTGGGGGCTGAGCTGGGGCCGCGCCCCCCTCACCGTCTCCTCGGGCTCCATGCGGATCTTGAAGGTTTGCTGCTGCAGCGTCTTGAGGGTGACGGTCACCGCCATGGCGGGCGGGCGGGACGCGCCGGGCGGACGCTTCTTCCCAACGGACTCGGCAGCCCCGCAACATGCAACTCACGCCGCCGCCATCTTAGCGCCCCGCCGCTTCCGGCCCCGGCCAGGGCGCGGGCCCGGCACGTGACAGGGGCGAGGCCGCCTCGATCACGTGACGGGTGGGGGCGAGAAGCTGCGACGCCGAGCGCGCCCCGCGAGGGGAACGCCGCTGGGGCGGGCCGATCACGTGACAACAGACGGCCAGCCGCGGCGATCACATGACGGGGGGGACACAAAATGGCCGCCCCGCTGGGCTAACATGGCTGAGCGCTTGGCCCGGGAGCCCCGTGACTCCCACGCGTGGCCCTGGCGGCGAGGGCAGGCAGTCCCCGCCCAGCGCGGAGGCTGTGTCAGACCCACACAGGCCGGGGGGGGGGGGGGCGGCGGCGGCCCAGTGCAGGGAAGGGTTCATGGGGCACTAGCCCGCCCTGTAGGGGGCATCACCATCCAGTCTTTGAAGCTTATCATAAAGTTTCTCAGGAGACCGGTGGCCCCATGCAGCGACCGTGGCCACCCTTGAGAAGCAGCGAGCCAGGCCGTACTGATCCTACAAACAACGTAGCAGGAGTGAGGCTGGGCCTGGCTCCTTCCTTACACAGCAGCAGGCTCAGTCGCAGCCCACAGCACATCTCCCACCCCATGCACAGGCCCCATGACACCACCCCTCCCTTAAGTCCTTCCAGCCCCTCTTCTCCTGCTTGACATGTGGGTGGTGTATTTCTGTGGGGGCCTGCACTTAAGCCCATTGCTCTCTTTTTACAAAGGGGGCAGCTATGGTTATACCTCTGCTAGGCAGCTAAAAATCCTTGCTGGGATATTACCTTATTGGTTTAGCTACTATGGTTCCCCCCCACGTGAAGTGACTGCAGACCACTCACATCCCAGGAAGAGACCCATAGAAACCAGGCCACAGGCTAGACATGAAATTTAATTTAATAGAAATATTCTTCAATCATTCATACATTCAAGTGTGAACATGAGAAGTCTCCACACCCCTACCTCTGCATTTCACTCCTCCCCCACAATACATTTCAGAGAGTAGGTAGAAGCTTGGACTCAGTATTCCGCTCCCTTACCATCTACCAACCCCCATTCTCTCCTGCCGCCCACCCCCACCCCAGCATTCTGTGACCTCCCTCACCAAGACACCACTCTCTTCATTCTAGCCCATGCCCCATTTCCCCTCCACCCATGCTACAAGACAATAGCTCTATGCAATTTCCAGGGGGGATTCCTGAGAGGTGTCAGGCATGTTACAGAAAATCAAGGAACTACAGATGTTTGCTTTACAGTCCAAAGAAAAGGGAGGAAGTTACTTAGAGTTACCCATCCCACTTAGTCTGAGCTGTTGAAAGCATGTTCTGTTCAACAGTGGATCTAGTTTGGACTGGCCTCCGCACCAGCTGTCAGTGAACCGGAGGCCAAGACAGCTGCTTCAGTTGTAAAAAACAATGCAGCAGCTGCAGCAACATAGTGGGAAATGGATCAATCCACTCATTTTAAGCTGGAGCTCTCCCCACAGCTGTACAGTTCCTGTGAGAACAGACTGCTGAAAATGAGGCCTAATACTGCAGTCTAGTAGATTTCAACCCCTTGGTTCACCAAAGCAGTGCTAGGATGGAGGAAAAGCCAACCCTACCATCCCTGCCCACTCAGGTCACTGACATGGGAGCAGGGGTTGGAATCTGCTTCCATCTGTGAGGAGGGATGGAGCAGGGCGGGTGACTGGGAAGGAGGGCAAGGAGAGGTAGCGGTACACTGCTTCCTATCTATCCCTTTGCAGAGCACCTGGAGGACAGGAGCCGGTAGAGACACCAGCCACCATTAACAAAGTGGTTGATGCTGCTGTTCCTGCCTGAACCAAGGGTTGTGTTTCTACAGTTAACCTTAGCATACATTCATACACTGCAGGGCCGAGACCTGAACTCACATGAATGGATCATTGGGGGCATGTGAAATAAAAAAAACCACAAACAAAACACCAATAAAAAAAGTTCAAGTCTCATAGAGACATTACTGTATCCCCTCCCCCTCTCCTTATTTGGGTTTAACCAAGCGAGCCACATGGTGGGGGCCAAAGGCAAGGCTCAGCGGAGGAGCAGTGCTGTGGGAACGGCCTTTTACAGCTCGTCCTTCAGCGGTGCCTCCGTTTCCTCCTCTTCCTCCTTCTCTGGCTCATCGTCGTCATCCTCCTCCTCTTCCTCATTATCGTCCCCTTCGGGCTCATCGTCCCCTTCCTCCTCTTTCCGCTTCTTGTCCTCCTCCTCTTGTTTCTTCCTCTGCTCCTCGTCCTGCTGCTCCTTCATTTTCTTCTCAGCATCCTGGGAGAGATTGACGGCAAGACGAGTTATCCAAAAGGGAGAGGGAAGATGGTGCAAGTGGTTTGGGTGCTAGCCTGGGCCCCAGATTCTAATTCCCTGCTCTACCAGGCTGCCTTTAGCAAGCCCATGCCTCAGTTTCCCCATCTGCACGAGGAGAAAGACACTGCCATTGGGCTGGGCCAGTCAAGGGGGCCGGTGAGTACCTGAAGGAAGGAGAGATGCAAGGAACCGAGCAGGCTAGACTCTACCCAACCCTCAGAACAGTTTCAGACCACCTTAAACCTTCATGCCTTGGCAAGAACATTTGCCTCACTTCTGATAGGGAAACCCAGGCCAAGAGCAGGTGGGATGTGCCCAGGAGTCCTGCTTCAGCCATAGGCCCATCCTGATAGCCCCCTGATAGCTCCACTCGGAGAGGATGGATTACATTAGAGGGTTTATGTTTCAGAACATTTACTGAACTGTCTGGCCTTCTCCCCCATGCCCAATATCAGATTGTTTCAAAGGTGTTTCTATGCCCTGTTACAGCTGAACAGCCCCATCACCCTCCTAGCACAAGAAATGCAACAGTAAACCCCCTGGATTCAGCCTGCCTTTCCCTGCACTATGATTCCCTGTGGAGCCCCTCGAACAGCTGCAGGTCCTTCCTCTGACCTCAGGGGGTGACTCGGTCACTGCACTGCCTGCCAGCACATGGGCTCTCCCCTTATGTCGACCCAAAGGGAGGAGGACTTTTACTAGCAGGGGAAATCTCTTCTGGGGGAGCAGGAGCACTCCCCAGGGACAGTCATTACCTTAGTGGCCCCCCAGGTCTCATTGCCTGACTCCTCTGCGAACTTCTCATCATCCGTGATCAGGAAGTTGTCGAAGATGGTGCCGGATTTCACCTGAAAGGATAGCAAGCCAGTGACCACGCAGCGGGGAGCAGCCAGACACCCCCATGGTGACTTTGCCCATCTTGCCCCAAGTAAAGGTGGACGGTCAACCAGCAAGACAAGGGTTAAGAGTCAAGTCCTGCCCAGAAGAAAACTTAATGCTGCTCAGCCAGGGCCGAGGCTGAATCTCAAGGATTGGGCAAGAGACAAGCATCTGTTTTGGCTTGGGAAGCGTTCAGACATAAGGGAGCCAGGAGTCCCTGAGGGCGAGTTAAGGTATCTGCCAACAGGGGACAGCGATGCCAGCAGCACAGCCGGGCACAAGGCCCGTGTTCCATTAGACTGGATGCCCCAGCGCTTTAGTGCAGCTGAGGCCCCAGGGGCTCAGCCTGAAGCAGAGCCCATTAAAGGCAAGTTCCCACCCCAGCGCAAGGTGGCATGATCTAGGCTACTGTTCGAGAGCTAGACAAGTCCTGCTCCCAGCCAACCCCCTTGGGAGGAGCGCACCTGCCACAGGTCCAAGCCGATGACGCCGAAGCTGTTGTAGGAGTACAGGCTGGGATCAGGGGTGTAGTCTGGGTTGTCGATCTCAGGGTGCACCCACTTCCCCTTGTAGTCAGGGTTGTCTATCTGGCGGGGTTTCCACTCCCCCTAGGGAGCAGGAGAACAGCATGTGAGAAACCAGCGAGTGGGGAGAGGGATTACACCTGGTCTCCAACAGGCGAGCGCAGCTGGTCTTACAGGGGGAGAAAGATCAAGGAATGGGCCTGGCGTGGGGATGCCAGCTCTGCCAGAAGCTACTGCAGTGTAGGAGTGGGACAGGCTGCCTCCCTCGGTGCACGTGCCACCCTGAGGATCACAGGCCCAGAGTTTATTAAGGGGAGTTGGAACACAAGAGCTCCACCTACAGCTGCTTTCAGAGACATCTGGACTGAGCTGAGGCTGCCATAGAGGAAGCCCAGTGCTAGCACGCTATGGATTCTTCCCTTCTCCCCATGCTGTGCTGGAACCCTGAACCAAGGGCCGTGGTGGATTTGCCATCACTGGCAGTTTTTAAATCAAGACTGGGAGGTTTCCCAGAAGCTCTGATCTAGGAATTATTTCAGACCAGTTTTCTGGCCTGCATTAGGCAGGAGGTCAGACATGACTAGAGGATCACAAAGATTCCAAGGCCAGAGGGGATCAATGACTGAGTAGCCACGTGCCAACTTGAGAACGAGGGAACGTTCCTGCTCAATCTCTGCTCCCCTGCCTGCCCTCGGAAGGTCCCCAAGTCCCTCCTTACCCATGACGAGCTCAGCATGAAGACGATTAGACTGGGGCAGCGTTGCCACAATAGTTTGGAGTTACAAGGGTCTTGATCTCCTCCCTCCAGGGCACAAACCAATGCCCTTGCAGAAGGCTGGAGGTGGCACCAAGAAGGGAATGCTCACTGGCACTGCACAGAGGTGTTATGGGGGTTCATGCCTTTCTCTAGGGCAGGAGACCTTAATGGGGTGCATTTGTCACTGGCAAGTGTCAGGCCTCAGGTCTCATCCCCTGGGTACACAGATACTCAGCACCGACTGCATCGGGGCTGTGGCTCCTCAACTGACAGAAGGCCACGACATTCATGAAAGTTTACAATCAGACACACTAGACCCCCTCCAAACCTCTCCAGACCCAGCCTGTGGGCCAGCCTTACCTTGTACTCTGGGTTCTGGATCACTGGAGGCTCCCACTCCCCGTCCATCTCCTCATCCCAGTCCTCCGGCTTCTTGGCATCGGGGTCAGGAATGTGCTCCGGCTTATCCCAATCCTGAGGGGCAGAGGAAGAGAACCAGGCAGATGTCAGGAAGAGATTCGCCACCAACTCCTCACTCTGATGGATATCCTGCCCCCCATTACCCCATCCAGCCCCACACACAGCAAGAGCTACAGCCGCTATCCCCCACCACCTGGCCACATGGGCAGGGGAAATGTAGCATTACGGTACCAGTCTCTGACCAGCCCCATACGCTGCCCCTGCCCAAGATCTGCAGCCCCTAACCCACCTCTGGCTTAGTGTCCTCGGGGTCGTCTATCTTGGCCCTATCGTCCCAGTCCTCTGGTTTCTTGGCCTCAGGGTCCTTGATCTTCTTGGGAGGCAAGAAGTCCCAGTCTTCCTCCAGGCTGCCTGACTCCACCTTGTTGTTGTCAATCTTCACCTCGTAGGTGTTGTCAGGCCGCACAATGAGGGTGTAGAGGTGGGTGAACTCGTCGTCCTGGGCAAGGGAAGGAGCCAGGGATTAGATGAAGTCTCAGCTTAGAGCCAAGGAGATTCCACTCCAGGCCCATGTCGCAGGGGCAGGAGCCCCTAGCCAGGAGACTCACCTTGCAACGGATGTCTTTGTTGATCAGGACGTTCTTCCCTTTGTAGCTGAAGATCACGTGCACTTTTTTGGTGCCTGGGCCACAGATGTCAGGGCCTGGATTGGAAACAAGCCACAGTTCAGAGGAGCAAACCCAGCCTGCATCAGAAGGGGCTGAAAGTCACCTTGTTCCAGCATGGAGAGCTGGCAAATTCAGCCCCCAGCAGGACCAGCTACTACCTCAGCACCCGTACATCCCCACACTGGCCTTGTTGGCAAGCTCAGTAGAGAGAACATGGGCTGAATGGGGCTCAGACTGGACTCTCCCCCCTGCTGGGAACCCACCAGAAATGACAGGGGGGCAGTGCTGGGGGAACACAGAGGTTGCCCATCTGTTGCTCATGATGGGCCCTAGGGCAGGCTGCTCTCCAGGGCTGTCAGGACACTAGATCCCAGGGAATCTGGGGACAGAATCTGAATTTCAGGTGCAAGCCCCAAGTCCCTTCATCCACCCCAGAGGTGGAGCACAGCAACAGCACATGACCGCTTAGGCCGGGAAGCAAAACCCCGTCAGCAGCTGAAGCTGTGGGTGTATCTGGGGAGATCAGAACAGTATGAGCCACCAAGCTCCCCAGCAGCCCCTAGTGCCATGCTGGGCCAATGAGCACCCCCTACTAAGTGACCCACCCATTCCTAGGGGTTTGGAGAGCTCCCCTCCAGACACTGTGCAAGCCCCACCCTGCTTCACATGAGACCCTACCACAGTCTGGGTCCATGCAGCTAGTCCGTGGCCTGCAGAGGCCACGCAGAGCCCACCCCACAGGCACTCACCAAACATGATGTTGTACTCCGAGTCCCCATGCATGTCCTCCTGGCTCAGGCTCGAGGGGAAGAGCTTGACATAACCACCACCACAGTCAATATTCTGCTCGTGTTTCACCGTGAACTGCACCACCAAGGTCTTGTCCTTGTTGCTGAAGGGGTCAAAGCGGGCAGACAGGGCATAGAAACGGGCGTCCTGGCTTGTCTGGAGGCCTGACAAGGGACAGGGAAAACATACAGTCAAGACCCAGCAGGGAGCGGGAGCGTGATCCCTCCGTAGCTGGCCTCAGAGCTCAGCACATCTGGGCAACAGGCCTGTTCGCGCTCAGCTCCGCTCTGCGGCAGATTGTATGCAGGCACCACGCCGAGCCCCTGTGCTTGTTATCTTACAGCTAAAGCTTCAGGGCACGAGGTGGCAACCAGCAAGGGATTACCCCCCAGCCATGTTCACAGGTGCATTATGGGGGTTTTGTCAGCTTCCCAAGGGGTCAGGTATTGGTGGCTGACAGATGCTGTGTGCTGTTATCTGGACTGTGGTAGTGGCAAGGGCCTGTGCAGACAGCTAAGAGGCAGCCCTGTCCCAGAGAGCACACAATCCAGGTGACACCCAGCGGGTTAACCCATTACAGCCAGAATGGGATGGGAAGGATCTACTGGGCTGATCTGATACGGATTTATAGAAGTGCTGGATGATTTATAGTAACCCTGCCAGGGGAGCCAATGGGTAAGATGGTTAAGAAAAAAAGCCCCAATCTCCCTAGTGCATCCTGGGCGGGTGGGGAGGGACACAGAGCAGAATGCAGCAGGGACACACAATTTCCCACCTTTATCCTTCTCGGCGTCCCCATAGAACTTGCCCGCCGTGAGTTTGAACTTCCCATAGTCCGACTTGTGCTTCGACTCCACCCAGCGGCTCGTCCAGGCATCTGTGGGGAAGAGAGACAGGCATGAAATTTTAACAGCCCCCCGCTATCACCACACGCATTCAAGACAGGGAATATACAGTCCCAGCCCACCCTTGGTCATTATGTGAGGAAGGCCCCACCTCACTAGGACCTCACAGGCCAGAGAAGAGCTCTTGAAGCCAATCACTGGCTGGTGTTCCAGTCACCCATGGAGCCAGGGGCAAGAGCCTCATTTTCACCAGGCAGGGAACTGAGGCAGAAAGGAAGTGGCTTGCCCAAGGTCATATTGAGCCCCCGCAGAGTTCTGACTCCCAGTGCCTGTTCCAGCCACTAGACCATGCCCCCTCCCCATGTGCAATTATGGGCCTGCTTCATCCAGCAGGCAGAGTGAAAGCTGACCATGCAAATGTGTGGCAGAGTATTAAGTGTGGAACAGGATTTTGCATTTCTCCTCTCCCATGAGCCTCAGCACTTCATGAAGAGAAGGACAGGCAACACATAAGGACTGAGTCACCTGCTGCTGAAATGCAGCCTCCACTGGGGTGGAATATGGTAGCTGTTTAACAGTCAATCCTGCATTGGCAGCTTATATTGCTTGTTAGTGCCCTGATCAGCATCCCCCAGGGCATGCTTGTACGCTCAACATCAGTCTAGAATGGCTGGGCCAGCCACCTCTCATCCCTTAGTACTGCAAGCTGCATCATGGACCAGAAGCAAAGGGCTTGTCTGAAGGGCCCCAGCCACAGCCTTTAGAGCCATAAGCCCTTCAGGCAGGAGTCACCAGCTTTCCAGACAAGTTACAACACCTGCTTCTGAACTCATTGATGCGGTCACAGCTGCACAGGAGAAACACACCATGCCATGAGCCGCCTCACCAGTCTCCAGGCCTTGCACGCCCACAGATGCACACTGTATCTATACCAGTTTCCATTTAGCCACCCACATGGGCACAGTGGGACTGAGCTGAGGACTGTAAGCTCTCTGCTTTGAGATCGATGGAGCAGAATTATAAGCCATTTGCTTACATCCTTAACTTGGCACCCATCCATCATCAACTAGGGCAGATTTTTGCTTTTAAACTTGCACATGGTGCACAGCCCCTCATAGGGCTGCACAGTCTGCATGTGCTTAGACACACCCCAAAATGTTTGACCTAGTCCTTACAGAACAGACCATCCCCACAGGGCCCAATAATTAATTATCGATTCCCCACTGCCTGTTCAGTCTAGACTGCACAGGGAGGCGATTATGAAACCGAAGAGGCCTCCAGCCACCCCCCTCCCCTCCCGCCTCCTCTCTATAAGCCCTTAAACACAGAAGACAGGCTGCTGCCTATAGGCAGCAAACATGCCCTCTCCAGATTGAGTTTACCCAAGAAGCATGGTAAGACACCAGGCCTCTGGTTTCAGGCGGTGTTCACACTGTATATTCAGAGGCTCTTACAGTTTCAGCTATGGAACTGCTAGCAAGTGAGTTTTTAATCTGAACTGCTATGTATGATTTTTTTTTGGGGGGGGGGGGGGGAGAGGCAGATTTCCCCCACCCCCCCAAATATTTTCAAAGCCTCTTTTGAAAGGGCTTTAAACTGACATCCTAATGCTATCTAGAGCCCAGGGCAAATGAAATTAATAAGAGACAGACACAGGTTAGCTCACTACTCCCAACCCACAATCCCAAATCCTGCTGAGTCCTGACCAGCCAAAGCAGGATTTTAGGGGGTATTTTTGTGGGTGAAATAGAATTCCTGCCTCCCAACAAGGTTCTCTGCCCCACTGTGTGTGGCCTGCCTCCTCACAGAGAGATCTAGGCTCATTCCATTGCTCTATATGGCCTCGATCCTATTACAACTGTCCCCCTCCCCACACAGAGTTCCCTTTGGTTCTGCAGGGACCATTTATGACATTAGACCTTTAATCATCCCTACAGATACCACCCTATGTTCACAAAACCAGGACGCCCCAACTCTAACCCCATAGATCTGTACCCTATTTAATCCTCCCTACCAACCCCCAGCCCCACCCATGAGCCTGACAGCACAGTGAGTGCTACAGAAAAGCCTTATGTCCTTCACTCCAATGCACGCCCCCCCAGAAGATCTACGCTGATCCCTCCTCCCACAGAGCCCCACACCCTAAGGAGCCCCCCCATCACAGCTGCCCTTCACAGCCTCCCCTTTACTGCACCCCACCCAGGCCAGAGACTAGTAAACCCCGACTAACCCTTCCACCTGCATAGCTAGCCTGACCCCATAGAGACCCCCCCACCCCCATGGGACCCCCATCACCTCCCCCTTCACTCCCACCCCCCGCCCATCTCCTGCATGGCTGGCCTGACCCCATAGAGACCCCCCCTCACCTCCCCCTTCATTCCCACCCCCCCATCTCCTGCAGGGCTGGCCTGACCCCATGGGGACCCCCCCCAGGACCCCCATCACCTCCCCCTTCACTCCCACCCCCCCCATCTTCTGCAGGGCTGGCCTGACCCCATGGGGACCCCCCCCAGGACCCCCATCACCTCCCCCTTCACTCCCACCCCCCCCCATCTTCTGCAGGGCTGGCCTGACCCCATGGGGAGCCCCCCATCACCTCCCCCTTCACTCCCACCCCCCCATCTCCTGCAGGGCTGGCCTGACCCCATGGGGACCCCGCCCCCCCTCACCTCCGTCCCCGAACTCCTCCCGGAAGTACTGGGCGGGCCCCGCCGCCACCAGGCCCAGCAGGCCGCACAGCGCCAGGAGCGGGCTCATCGCGGTGGGTCTCGCGCTAGTCCCCGGGAGGTGCCGGCCTGGCCCGTCACGAGACGCCGACAACCCAGCGGGGCACCAGACACTGACTGCGGGCGCGGAGCCCGAGGCAGCCGCACTTATAGCCGGCCCGGCCGGCCGCCCGGCCCCCGCCGCCGCCCCATTGGCCCGAGCCCGAGCGACGCGCGCTCCCATTGGCCGGCAGCCTGCCCGACGAGT
Source organism: Natator depressus (assembly GCF_965152275.1). NCBI lineage: Eukaryota > Metazoa > Chordata > Testudines > Cheloniidae > Natator > Natator depressus. Next base: position 24,335,240 of record NC_134253.1, read on the forward strand.
GAGGCTGCGCCCCCGAACGCTGGCGTCCCAGATGGCCGCTTCCCATTGGTTGCCGAGCTCGGCCAATCAGGAGCGACCACGCGTTCCGGGGGAGACGCCCCCTCCCCTCGCTGGCTCTGTCACCGCCGCCTGTCAGGTCACGTGAGCTTTCGGCCTCTCTTAAAGGGGCCAGCTCATGGTGGTTGTGCTAGGTTTCCTCTCCTCTCCACCCCCCTGGGTCACTGCAGGGGGCAACCCACCCCACCCCCTAATAACCACCAGTGGGGGAGGTGATAAAATAACCCAACCTGGGGGAGGAGGAGGAGGAAGAGAGCTGGCGATGCCAGGCGCCGTGGTGTAATGTTGCGCGAGGATGCAAGCAGGTGCTAGGCGTAGCAGGATGGGGCCACAGGCTGGGATCCCGGCTCTGTGCCTCTCTTTGGGAGGGGCAGGGGGTCCAGTGGTCAGCACAGGGGGCTGGGAGCCAGGGCTCCTGGGGTCTTTACTCAGCTCTGCCACTGACTTTTCCTGGGGCTTTGGTCAACTCACTTAGGCACCACTTCCCCCTCTGTGAAGATACCAGCCTACCATTATCGAACGCTCCGCGTCCTCAGCTGAAAGGCAGAGATTTGTGAGGATTATTCTTTATCCTCTGCAAATTGGAACCCGCTGTTGTTCCTTTGGTGTTGAGCGGCTGCCTCCCAGAACTAACAATAAAACAATCGTTAAAGCATAATGTGCTCACCCAGGGACTAGGCAGGGAGCCATGGAAACACCAGTCATTGCGATTGCTACGCCGGTACCAACTCAGAAATCAGGGTTCTAATTCTTTGCTCATCAAGGGTTAGAGAAGTTAATCTTGGTGTCCTGTGCAAACTGCATCTCTGATCTTTTAATTCTGACTCCCTAAGCTCATCCAGTAGTTTCATTTAGTGTTAAGGTTTTTTCTTCGCCTCCAAGTACTGTGCGCTATGAGCTGTCATGCTCTACTCCAGCAGTGGCTGCATTGCAGTGGAGGGTGGCTCACTGGATAGCTGTACCTCTCACTTAATTCACTGATGTTTGTAAAGTGCTTATAGATCATCAGAAGGGGCAAAGGTCTTTTCTGGAGGTCTCTCACTGTCAGTACAAAAACATCCTTGGAATTTCTAAATATTATAGATGGCAATTTCCCAACTTAGAAAGTGATCCAACCAACACAGGGGAATTCTATATTAGACCTAATCCTGACAGATAAAGAGAAATTGATCAGAGAACTAAAAATTAATAGCAGCTTAGGTATAAGTCATCATAGCTTGATCACATTTATAATGTGCAAGCAGAATAAAGTCCAAACCAGTTTACTTACACACACACACAAAGCGCGTGCAAGAGCGCTTTAAAAGGGCCAGTTTCACAAAGCTGAAAAATCATGAGCCAAATCAGCTAGGAAAAAAATTTTCTGATTCAATTCTGAGTGATACTTGGAGATTTGTTAAATGTTCTTAAACAGATGCCCAAAAATTGAGGAAGAAGGCTGTATCAGTTAAAAAAAAAACTGAACTAGGTTAGAGGGGAAATTAAGGCAGCTTTCAGGGTTCCCTCCCCACTCTGAACTCTAGGGTACAGATGTGGGGACCCTCATGAAAGACCCCCCCAAGCTTATCTCTACCAGCTTAGGTTAAAAACTTCCCCAAGGCACAAATTTCTTCCTTGTCCTTGGTATCACTGCCACCACCAAGTGATTTAAACAAACATTCAGGGAAGGCCACTTGGAGCCCTATCTCCGCCAAAATATCCCTCCAAACCCTTACATCCCCTTTCCTGGGGAGGCTTGAGAATAAAATCCTAACCAATTCGTTACAAAAAGTGAGCACAGACCCAAACCCCTGGGTCTTTAGGACACTGAAAATCAATCAGGTTCTTAAAAGAAGAATTTTATTTAAAAAAAAAGTAAAAGAATCACCTCTGTAAAATCAGGATGGAAGGTAACTTTACAGGGTAACAAAAGATTTAAAACACAGAAGAGTTCCCCTCTAGGTTTAACTTCAAAGTTACAAAAAACAGGAATACACCTCCCTCTAGCAAAGGGAAAATTCACAAGCTAAAACAAAAGATAACCTAACACACCTTGCCTTGTTTATTTACACTTTTTGTAATATCAGAGACTCGTTTCAGGACTGTTTGGAGGAGATGGATTATTTCCCTGACATGGTGCCTCTCTGCCTCCCCAGAGAACACAAAAAAAAAAAACAAACCCAACAACAAACAACAAAAACCACAAAAACAAAAACCTTCTCCCACAGATTTGAAAGTATCTTCTCCCCTTATTGGTCCTTTTGGTCAGGTGCCAACCAGGTTATCTGAGCTTCTTAACCCTTTACAGCTAAAGGAGGGATTTTATGATACCCTTAGCTGTATGTTTATGACGCGGACCCCAAATCATAGACAGTGCTGGACAGCCTGCTCCACATTGGCTGTGATTTCTTCCTGGAGCTCTAGGAGAAAACAGAATTAATAAGACACATGCACCTCTAGATATACTACTGATTATATACAAACTAACAATATTTTCCACATTTCAGGGACGATTTTAACCAGTTGTTTCTGGGAAACTTTCACAGGAGACGGCGTCAGCCACTTCGTTAGAAGCTCCTGAGATGTGCTGTATTTCAAAATAACCGAAGAAGTTTTTTGTTATTGTCCTTGATGGTAGGAAGCCACTTCAGCACAGCATGGTCGGTTTGTAGGTGGAAACGCCGTCCCCAAATGTATGGGCGTAGCTTTTCTGGAGCGTAGACAATGGCGTAACATTGCTTTTCGCTGATTGACCAGGGGCTTTCCCTCTCAGACAGCTTCTTGCTGAGAAACACGACAGGATGGAATTCTTGATCCAGTCCTTCCTGCATTAAAACTGCCATGTAAAGGTTTGGACTCACCCCTGCGGCACCTCCTGCTGGTAGTCGTCAGGAATTAGCTCATCCAGCCCCCGGAGCACCCTCTGCAGACCGGTGATCTGCCTTACCGCCGGCCCCCACGTCCCTCCCAGGACCTGGTGACCCTTTCTTTGGGGTGCTGCCCCCCTGGCAGTACCCCCACACTCTCAGGTTCTGGGTCTCCCCACCCAGGGGGACCCCCACCCTCTAACCCCTCCCACCTCACCTCAGTCTGGGCTACTGCCAGTCCCCACTTAGCCCCTTGTATTGGGGGCAGACTGCAGTGTATACACCACTCATCACAGGCAAGGGGGTTTTGGACCTGCTGCCTCCGCCTACCCGTGGGCTGCTCCTCTGCAACCCTGCGCCTATTCGGCCTGTAGTCAGGCCTGCAGCCTGAGGCTTTCCAGGCCAGAGCTCCCAGCTCCTCTGGCTCTTCCCCAGCCCTTGTCCAATCTAGGTGTCCTGCTCGGCACCTTGCAGCCAGGCCTTTCTCCCTCTTCAGGCAGAGGGAAACTGACTGGGCTCCTGCCTCACAGCCTCTTATAGGGGCCAGCTGGGCCTGATGGAGCTGGCCACAGCTGCGGCTGTTCCCTTAATCCGGCTGGGCTTTGCCCCACAGCCCCAGCCCTCTCCCTGGGCTGGCATCAGCCCTGTCAGGGCCGGAGCAGGTAATCACCCCGCTACATGTCCCCACACCACGCTCGGACACATCTGTGGTTACTAGGAATGGTTTGTTAAAGTCTGGGGCCCTTAGCACTGGGTCAGACATGAGTGTCGCTTTAAGCTGGTTAAAGGCCTTCTGATGCTCTTCAGCCCACTGCACTGCATTTGGCTGTTTCTTTTTGGTTAGGTCTGTCAGTGGGGCGGCGATTTGGCTGTAGTGTGGTACAAATCGCCTGTAATACCCAGCCAAGCCTAAGAAGGATAGGACCTGTTTCTTTGACTTTGGGACAGGCCACTTTTGGATAGCATCCACTTTGGCCTGTAGGGGGCTGATAGTTCCTTGACCCACCTGGTGTCCAAGGTAAGTCACTCTGTTTAGGCCTATTTGACGCTTTTTAGCCTTAACAGTTAGCCCCGCCTCCCTAATGTGCTCGAAGACTTTTTTCAGATGCTCCAGGTGTTCTTCCCATGAATCAGAAAAGATGGCCACATCATCAATGTAGGCGACTGCAGATTCTCGCAATCCCACTAGGAGACTATCTAACAGTTTTTGGAAAATGGCGGGTGCATTTCATAACCCGAAAGGGAGCTCATTAAATTCATACAGCCCAACATAGGTGATGAAGGCTGACCTTTCCTTGGCGGATTCATCCAGCGGTACCTGCCAGTACCCCTTGGTTAAATCCAAGGTAGAGATGAACTAGGCATGTCCCAGTTTCTTCAATAGCTCATCTGTGCGTGGCATTGGATAGTTGTCTGGGTGAGTTACAGCATTTAACTTACGGTAGTCCATGCAAAAGAGTATCTCCCCATCTGGTTTGGGAACTAGATCCACTGGAGATGCCCATGCATTGTTAGAGGGGCGGATTACACCCATCTGTAGCATGTCCCGGATCTCTTGTTCTATAGTAGTTTTGGCTTGAGGAGACACCCGGTAAGGTTGGGCTCTAATTGGGCGAGCATTACCTGTATCAATGGAGTGGTATGCCCATTTGGTCCGTCCTGGGGTGGCTGAGAACATCGGCGCAAAGCTAGCGCACAGCTCCTTGATCTGCTGTCACTGCATACGTCCAAGAGTCATGGAGAGGTTCACCTCTTCCACACCACCGTCACTTTTTCCTTTGTAGTAGACACCTTCAGGCCACTCAGGGTCATCTCCTCCCTGGGCTGTAAACTGACAAACCTTTAATTCTCTGGAATAAAAGGGCTTTAGAGAATTAACATGGTACACTTTAGGCTTTAGGTTTGAAGTGGGGGATGCTATGAGACAGTTAACAGCTCCCAGGTGCTCTTGGACTGTGAATGGCCCTTCCCACGACACTTCCATCTTCTGGGCCTGGAGCGCCTTCAAGACCATGACCTGGTCCCCTACTTTGAAGGAACACTCTCTGGCATGTTTATCATACCAGGCTTTTTGCTCTTCCTGAGCATCTTTTAGGTTTTCTCTAGCAAGAGCTAAAGAGGTTCAGAGGGTGTTTTGTAGGTTGTTTACAAAGTCCAGAATGTTAGTTCCTGGAGAAGGCGTAAACCCCTCCCATTGCTGTTTCACCAACTGTAATGGCCCCTTAACCTCGCAGACATACACAAGTTCAAATGGTGAAAACCCTAAACTGGGATGTGGTACAGCTCTGTAGGGAAAGAGCAACTGCTGCAAAACTAGGTCCCAATCACTGGAGTGCTCATTTACGAATTTACACATCATGGCCCCCAAAGTTCCACTAAACTTCTCCACCAGGCCATTTGTTTGATGGTGGTAAGGGGTGGCAACCAAGTGGTTCACCCCATGAGCTTCCCACAGGCTTTTTATGGTCCCTGCCAGGAAATTAGTTCCCGGATCTGTAAGGATGTTGGAGGACCAACCTACCCTGGCAAAAATATCTGTTAGTGGCTGGCACACACTTTTAGCTCTGGTGTTGCTTAGAGCTACTGCTTCCGGCCCTCGGGTGGCAAAATCCATGAAAGTCAGTATGTACTGCTTTCCTCTGGGTGTCTTTTTCGGAAAAGGACCCAGAATATCCACAACTATTCGCTGAAATGGGACCTCAATGATGGGGAGTGGCTGGAGAGGGGCTTTGACCTGGTCTTGGGGTTTTCCCACTCTTTGGCACACCTCACAAGCAGAAACATCCTTGCCCATTCCCTCCCAGTGGAATAACCTCCCCAAATGGTCTTTGGTCCTGTTCACCCCAGCATGGCCATTAGGGTGATCGTGGGCTAAGCTCAAGAGCTTTTCCTGGTACTCAGTTGGAACTACCAACTGTCTCTGTGATGCCAGTTCTCCTGGTGCCTCCCAGAAAGAGTTTCCTTGTATAAAAGTCCTCTGTCTACCACAAACCGGGATTGGTTAGAAGAGTTGAGAGGGGGTGGGTTGATCCATGCCGCCATCCAAGCTCCCTGGAAGCTTTTATCTGCTTCCTGCTTGGCCTGGAACTGTTCCCTTGATGCTGGGGACATCAGTTCCTCACTGGATGGTGGACCTGGGCTTGGTCCCTTGGGAAGCAATGTGGGGGATGGGGCTGGTTCCAGGGACGGTGACCCGCTCTCCGCGGGTGCGCTAGGTTGCGGTTCAGGCTCCAGCTGACCCTCTCGTGCAGGTTTAGCTGCTGCTGTCAGGGCAGGTTCGGTGGTGCCCTCTGGCGTTGGAGCTGCAGACGGGGTTGCAAGTGCTGGACTCAGGGCTGGCAACGGTTCTGGTGCTGGTTGCTCTGCCAGTTCCGGTTCTGGGACTGGCTCTGGCTGGATCTCTGTGACTGGATCCATGACTGCTGTCGCAGACGTTGGCCTGGGGTCCGATTCCACCACCTCAGTCTGGGTCTCTGGTAACACAGACAGGGCCCTGGTAGAAGTTTCCGGAACAGAGCTAGGTGTGACAGCTTGCTTAGCCTGGCTGCAGGTGACCATTCTCACCCTCTTGGCTAGCTTTACATGGTTGGCCAAGTCTTCCTCCAGCAGCATGGGAATGGGATAATCATCATAGACCGCAAAAGTCCACATTCCTGACCAGCCCTTGTACTGGACAGGCAACTTGGCTGTAGGCAAGTCAAAAGAGTTTGACTTGAAGGGTTGAATCATCACTTGTGCTTCTGGGTTGATGAATTTGGGGTCCACTAAGGAGTGGTGGATAGCTGACACCTGTGCTCCAGTGTCCCTCCACGCGATAACCTTCTTCCCGCCCATACCCTCAGAGCGAAGGGACACTGTGAGTATCTGGGAGGCATCTGGGCCTGAGGACCTTTGGTGGGACCCCGGTGCAATGAACTATAATCTTTTGGGGTTCTTGGGGCAGCGAGGTGGGTTGCTGGAGAATGGTGTGGTGGGAGGATAAGGTGTTGGGGGTTTTCCTTGGGGTGTAGTTGGGGCTTTGGGCTGCCCCCAGTGGTATGGTGTGGTCTCAGGGTGTCCCTTCTGGTATCCGCCCAAACCGCGACCAGGGTTTTTCCTCTCTGCTACCTCTACCCGTTTGGTTCCAATTTGCCCCGCCTCCCTAACGGTCTGGGACTGCTCGTAATGATCAGCATAAGAAGCAAGACTTTCTGCTGAGTCCATTTTCTGATCCCATTAACACTGTTTTATATCATCATTGGTCAAAATCAGGAACTGCTCTTGTATAACCAAATCACACATCCCTTCAAAGCTAGTTACACCCCTTCCTTTGACCCATTTATCTAACAGATGCTTCATCTGGTTTACATAAGCTGCATTACTTAGTCCAGGCCCTCTCTTAAGGGCTCTAAATTTTACTCTGTATGTTTCACGTGTAATTTGAAATTGTTTCAAAACCAAATCCTTAAATTTACCATAGTCAGAAGCATCCTCAATAGGCATCTTGCTGAATATGCCCAGAGCTCTGCCAGTCAATTTTGCTACCAATGTGGTCATCTTGTGATTGTCAGGAATTGCATGGAGTGTGCACAGTCTCTCAAAGGTGATGAAATATTCAACAATATCACTGGATTCATCATACTGTGGACATAGTCGCTCCCATTTGTGGATTTTTCGGGAAGGATTGTTAGGGTTATCCGGTAGACCCATCTTAGCCCTTTCCAGGTCTAAGCGCTTCAGCGCTAACACTGCCTCCAAGCGTTTTGCTTCCATTTCCGTCTCCAAGCATTTTGCCTCTGCCTCTGCTTCCAAGCGCTTTAAGGCCATCTGCCTTTCATGTTCTTTCTGTCTCTCTTCAGCTTCAAATCTGGCTAATTCTAGTTTTCTCTGGACATCACTTTCTGTCATCCTAGCCTTCCTGCGCTTAGCCTAGCCTAAACCGAGAGCTAAAAAGAAAAAAAACAGCTTGTGAATTCCATTGCTGTAACTCAACTCCTCTGCCTTCAGGCAAAATAAAAAAAACTCCAGTTGCTCTCAGCTTTTAAAAAAAAAAAGAAAAAAGAATCACCTCTGTAAAGTCAGAATGGAAGGTAACTTTACAGGGTAACAAAAGATTTAAAACAGAGGAATTCCCCTCTAGGTTTAACTTCAAAAGTTACAAAAAACAGGAATACATCTCCCTCTAGCAAAAGGAAAATTCACAAACTAAAACAAAAGATAACCTAACGCGCTTTGCCTTGTTTTCTTACACTTTTTGTAATATCAGAGACTCGTTTCAGGATTGTTTGGAGAAAATGGGTTTCCCTGACCTGGTGCCTCTCTGCCTCCCCAGAGAACACAAAGAAACACAAAAACAAAAACCTTCTCCCACAGATTTGAAAGTATCTTCTCCCCTTATTGGTCCTTTTGGTCAGGTGCCAACCAGGTTATCTGAGCTTCTTAACCCTTTACAAGTAAAGGAGGGATTTTATGATACCCTTAGCTGTATGTTTATGACAGCAGCTAAAACAATTATATAACAAATAGAAGAAAGGGAAGTTGATAGTAATGTAAATCAGAAGCTAGGGATTGTAGAAAACGGATAAGGAAAGTCAAGGGGCACAAGGAGAAATCTATGGCTAGCAGAATTAAGAACAATAAGAAGGAGTTTTATTAAGTATGTTAGGAACAAAAATAATTCTATCAACAGTAATGGTCCACTACTAGATGGAAATGGTAGACGTGTCAATAATAATTAAGAAAAGGCAGAAGTGTTCAATAAATATTTCTGTTCCCTAATAGGGGAAAAACCAGATGATGTATTCATCATATGATGATGATAACACTCTAACATCCTCAAGAGATACTAGTGGAATGGAAAAACAGCAGCTACTAACGTCAGACATTTTTAAATCAGCAGGTCCAGACAACTTGCATCCAAGAGTTTTAAAAGAGCTGGCTGAAGAGCTCACGGGACCATTGATATTGATTTTCATTTAGTCTTGGAACACTGGGGAAGTTCCAGAAGACTGGGGGAAAAAAGCTAATGTTGTGCCCACATTTTAAAAGGGCCAGCGGGATGACCTGGGTAATTATATTCCTGTCAGTCTGACATTAATCCCAGGCAAGATAATGGAGTGGCTGATATGGGACTTGATTAGTAAAGAATTAAAGGAGGGTAATACACTTAATGCCAATCAACATGAGTTAATGGAAAATAGACCCTGTCAAACTAAATGATTCTTTTTTATTCTATTACAAGTTTGGTTGATAAAGGTAATAATGTTGATGTAATATACTAGGGTTCTGTAAGGCACTGGACTTGGTATTGCACAACATTGTGATTAAAACCTAAGAATGATACAAAATTAACATGACACATTAAATAGATAAAAAGCTGGCTCAAAACTTAATTGTAAATGGAGAAGCATCGAGTAGGTATGTTTATAGTGGAGTCCCACACAGATCTGTTCTTGGTCCTACGCCATTAAACATTTCATCAATGACCTTGAAGAAAACAAAAACATAAAATCACGTTTGCAGATGACACAAAAAGAGTGAGCAGTAAATAATGAAGAGGACAGGTCAGTAATACAGAGCCATCTCAATCGGTTGGTAAACTAGCACGTCTCTACTCAAGTAGCAATAGAGAGGTTCGTTTATCTCTGTATTTGGCACAGGTGCAACCGCTGCTAGACTCCAATGTCCAGTTCTGGTGTCCCCTATTCAAGAAGGATGTTGATAAATTGGAGAGGGATCAGAAAAGAGCCACAAGAATGATGGAAGGATTAGAAAACCTGCCTTACAGTGAGAGACTCACGGAGCTCAATCTATTTAGCCTAACACAGAGGTTAAGAGGGGACTTGATCACAGTCTATCAGTACCTACATGGGAAACAAATATTTAATAATGGGCTCTTCAGTCTAGCAGAGAAAGGTCTAACACAATCCAATGGCTGGGAGTTGAAGTTAGACAAATTTGGATTAGACATGAGGCATACATTTTTAACATTGAGGGTAATTAACCATTGGAACCACCAAGGTTGTGGTGGATTCTCCATCACTGGCCATTTTAAAATCCAGATTGGATCTTTTTTCTAAAAGATCTGCCCTAGGTATTATTTAGGGGAAGATCTCTGGCCTGTGTTATACAGAAGGTCAGTCAAGGAGATCACAGCAGTCCCGTCTGGCCTTGGAATCTATGAAAAGTGTTATCTTCATTGCCGGTCAGGGATCTAGGTTCCCTGACTGTCTCTTTGCCTTTTGAACAGCCTGGCAAAGAACCCTAAACAAGAGAAATATCCAGCACCTGTGCTCTGTGCTGGGTCATTGAGCTAAAAATACTAACATGGAGCTAGTAGTTCTAATAACAGGGCCTCCCCATTTCTACAGTCTCTTTCATCCTACAGAATCACAAAGGCTTTGCAAGCTGTGTGGACAGAGATCACTGAAATGCAGCCACCCTGGCAGTGGGTAACTGTTTATCCCGGGTTCCCGCAACCACCACTAATATGCAGCACCTTCTGGGGTAGGGCACAGCAACTGTTTATACAGGGATCCTTCACCCAATGCTGAGATGTAGCTGTCTCTGGACTGGGGGAGGGGGCGCACGCAGGGGCTGTTTATACAGGGATCCCTCGGCCAGCGCAAAGATGCAGGCACCTTGTGGGTGGGGCTGGCTATCTGTTTAACAGCTCAGAACAACACTGTTCAAAATGTCTGATAAAAAAACCAACCCAAACAGAAACAGTTCTGGGATGTTATCCATACCCAGCAAATACTGAGGCATCTGGCTGGCCAACCTGTGCCCAGGCTACCAGTGAGGAGGGGGCCTGTGCCCCAGGCCAGTTCAGGACCCCACAATTAGGTAATTCTGAGGTAGTTACTCTATTAAAACCTTCTCTCTCCCCAAATACATGCTCTATCCATCCATCCCTTCACACACCCACTACCCATCCATCCCCATATACACCCTCCCATCCTCACACACCCCTCTATCCCCCTACACACCCCACTATCCAGCCATGCATTTATCCCATACACCCCCCTCCATCCAAACGCATACACACCCCACTATTTATCCATCCATCCCTCCATCAATCCCCATATGCACCCCTCTCTCCTTCCACCTATCTCCATACACATCTTCCAGCCCCATACTCACCCGCCCATCCACCCAAACCCATACACACATCCCACTAGTCATCCCTCCATTCCCATATGCACCCCTCCCCGATACTCATCGCTCCATCCACCCATCCTATACACATGCATCCCTCCATCCATCCCCATACGTACCCCTCCATGCACCCCCCATACACACTCATCTATCTGTGGATTTTTGCTAGTGCCTATCACCTTGGGCACCTATGAACACAGATGTCCTTGCTCTCTTACCACCCTGTGGCTGGCATCATTTACAAAACAGACAGGCTATCCGACCTCACCCACCCTTGGAGTCTGTTGTGCCATAAGATGTCAATTACACAAGCTCCTGGGCCCACGAGGCGAGGTTGCCACACAAACGGATTTTATTTTGCAATCCAAACGGCTTCGCTGGCAACCAGGCCAGAGAAAGATGGCAGAGGGAAGAGGCAAGGCATCCCAGAGAGATAAGAAAGGGAGGAAAAGAAAGAGGGAAGTAGCTGGCGTATCTGGAAGGCTGGGCCAGCCAGGTGGTTGGACTCATTGAGTTTCTCATTATTACAAATCCCAAGCGCCTGGTCTCTCCCCTTACCCAGAGCGCCTCGCAGGAGAGAATTCGAGATAAGCAGCAGCTGTTGTGTTCTGAGCTGGTGGGACCTTCACTTCCCCACGGGACTGCCCATGCCGACGCCGTGCCGCTGGTCTCAGTTCAGAGGCCGGGAGCTAGGCTGGGTGGGCGATCACTGAGCCAAATCCTAGGTCGCTTCTGCAAGGGGCTTTTGGCAGCTCAGCAGTGTGTGTCTCTCGAGTCAGGGCCGAGCCCCCGGCTCCATCAGATGCCGCATTACAGGAGGGGTCTTAGGTCTTGCCAGGTTGTGGCCATTAAAGACCCCCCAGCCCTTTTCACAGGAGTGGAGGTGGCAATGCCAGAGTCCTGCCCGGGGCAGAGCCAGGCTTTGCACCAGGCATGGCGATGGGTCATTGGCAGGAAAGCAAGTCCACCCAGCACCCACCTAGCAGCGGCGGCTTCTGTCCTGTGGGGCTGGGCCCGGTTCCCCATTCCGGGTGTTGAGACCTGGCATTCTTCCTTTTGTCAATCAGATAATATGTTTGAAAAGGTGCCACACGTACACCAAAATGCTGCCGGGGGGTAGGGGTAGGGGAGGGGTTGTGACCCCTTGGTACAGCTGGCAGAGGGCACAGGCATGCATAGGATTACAGGGATCCCGTGGGTCTGATATCTACATTATAGCGCGCCAGAGGGTGGCATGTGAGGTCTCTACCCACAGCCAGCAATGAATGGGGACGGCATGACGAAGGCAAAACGTACATACAGATGATATTTAAGGAGCTATGTCTCTATACTGAACATTATGGTCTTAGCCCTGGTCTACACTAGGACTTTAGGTCGAATTTAGCAGCGTTAAATCGATGTAAACCTGCACCCGTCCACACGATGAAGCCCTTTATTTCGACTTAAAGGGCTCTTAAAAATCGATTTCCTTACTCCGCCCCTGACAAGTGGATTAGCGCTTAAATCGGCCTTGCCGGGTCGAATTTGGGGTACTGTGGACACAATTCGACGGTATTGGCCTCCGGGAGCTATCCCAGAGTGCTCCATTGTGACCGCTCTGGACAGCACTCTCAACTCAGATGCACTGGCCAGGTAGACAGGAAAAGAACCGCAAACTTTTGAATCTCATTTCTTGTTTGGCAAGCTGCAGGTGACCATGCAGAGCTCATCAGCAGAGGTGACCATGATGGAATCCCAGAATCACAAAAGAGCTCCAGCGTGGACTGAACGGGAGGTACGGGATCTGATCGCTGTATGGGGAGAGGAATCCGTGCTATCAGAACTCCGTTGCAGTTTTCGAAATGCCAAAACCTTTGTCAAAATCTCCCAGGGCATGAAGGACAAAGGCCATAACAGGGACCCGAAGCAGTGCCGCGTGAAACTTAAGGAGCTGAGGCAAGCCTACCAGAAAACCAGAGAGGCGAACGGCCGCTTCGGGTCAGAGCCCCAAACATGCCGCTTCTATGATGAGCTGCATGCCATTTTAGGGGGTTCAGCCACCACTACCCGAGCCGTGTTGTTTCACTCCTTCAATGGAGATGGAGGCAACACGGAAGCAGGTTTTGGGGACGAAGAAGATGATGATGATGATGATGAGGTTGTAGATAGCTCACAGCAAGCAAGCGGAGAAACCGGTTTTCCGGACAGCCAGGAACTGTTTCTCACCCTGGACCTGGAGCCAGTACGCCCCGAACCCACCCAAGGCTACCTCCTGGACCCGGCAGGCAGAGAAGGGACCTCCAGTGAGTGTACCTTTTAAAATACTATACATGGTTTAAAAGCAAGCATGTGAAAGGATTAATTTGCCCTGGCATTCGCGGCTCTCCTGGATGTACTCCCAAAGCCTTTGCAAAAGTTTCTGGGGAGGGCAGCCTTATTGCGTCCTCCATGGTAGGACACTTTACCACTCCAGGCCAGTAACACGTACTCGGGAATCATTGTACAACAAAGCATTGCCGTGTATGTTTGCTGGCGTTCAAACAACATCCGTTCTTTATCTCTCTGTGTTATCCTCAGGAGAGTGAGATATCATTCATGGTCACCTGATTGAAATAGGGTGCTTTTCTTCAGGGGACACTCAGAGGTGCCCGTTCCTGCTGGGCTGTTTGCCTGTGTCTGAACAGAAATGTTCCCCGCTGTTAGCCACGGGGAGGGGGGAGGGTTGAGGGGGTAGCCACGCGGTGGGGGGCGGCAAAATGCGACCTTGTAACGAAAGCACATGTGCTATGTATGTAATGTTAACAGCAAGGTTTACCCTGAAAGAGTGTAGCCACTGTTTTATAAAATGTGTCTTTTTAAATACCACTGTCCCTTTTTTTTTCCTCCACCAGCTGCATGTGTTTCAATGATCACAGGATCTTCTCCTTCCCAGAGGCTAGTGAAGATTAGAAAGAAAAAAAAAACGCACTCGTGATGAAATGTTCTCTGAGCTCATGCTGTCCTCCCACTCTGACAGAGCACAGACCAATGTGTGGAGGCAAATAATGTCAGAGTGCAGGAAATCACAAAATGACCGGGAGGAGAGGTGGCGGGCTGAAGAGAGTAAGTGGCGGGCTGAAGACAGGGCTGAAGCTCAAATGTGGCGGCAGCGTGATGAGAGGAGGCAGGATTCAATGCTGAGGCTGCTGGAGGGTCAAACCAGTATGCTCCAGTGTATGGTTGAGCTGCAGGAAAGGCAGCTGGAGCACAGACCGCCACTACAGCCCCTGTGTAACCAACCGCCCTCCTCCCCAAGTTCCATAGCCTCCACACCCAGACGCCCAAGAACGGGGTGGGGGGGCTCCGGCCAACCAGCCACTCCACCACAGAGGATTGCCCAAAAACCAGAAGGCTGGCATTCAATAAATTTTAAAGTTGTAAACTTTTAAAGTGCTGTGTGGCATTTTCCTTCCCTCCTCCACCACCCCTCCTGGGCTACCTTGGTAGTCATCCCCCTATTTGTGTGATGAATGAATAAAGAATGCATGAATGTGAAGCAACAATGACTTTATTGCCTCTGCAAGCGGTGATTGAAGGGAGGAGGGGAGGGTGGTTGGCTTACAGGGAAGTAGAGTGAACCAAGGGGCGGGGGTTTCATCAAGGAGAAACAAACAGAACTTTTATACCGTAGCCTGGCCAGTCATGAAACTGGTTTTCAAAGCTTCTCTGATGCGCACCGAGCCCTCCTGTGCTCTTCTAACTGCCCTGGTGTCTGGCTGCACATAACCAGCAGCCAGGTGATTTGCCTCAACCTCCCACCCCGCCATAAACGTCTCCCCCTTACTCTCACAGATATTGTGGAGCACACAGCAAGCAGTAATAACAATGGGAATATTGGTTTCGCTGAGGTCTAAGCAAGTCAGTAAACTGCGCCAGCGCGCCTTTAAACATCCAAATGCACATTCTACCACCATTCTGCACTTGCTCAGCCTGTAGTTGAACAGCTCCTGACTACTGTCCAGGCTGCCTGTGTACGGCTTCATGAGCCATGGCATTAAGGGGTAGGCTGGGTCCCCAAGGATAACTATAGGCATTTCAACATCCCCAACAGTTATTTTCTGGTCTGGGAATAAAGTCCCTTCCTGCAGCTTTTGAAACAGACCAGAGTTCCTGAAGATGCGAGCGTCACGTACCTTTCCCGGACATCCCACGTTGATGTTGGTGAAATGTCCCTTGTGATCCACCAGAGCTTGCAGCACTATTGAAAAGTACCCCTTGCGGTTTATGTACTCGCCGGCTTGGTGCTCCGGTGCCAAGATAGGGATATGGGTTCCGTCTATGGCCCCACCACAGTTAGGGAATCCCATTGCAGCAAAGCCATCCACTATGACCTGCACATTTCCCAGGGTCACTACCCTTGATATCAGCAGATCTTTGATTGCGTGGGCTACTTGCATCACAGCAGTCCCCACAGTAGATTTGCCCACTCCAAATTGATTCCCAACTGACCGGTAGCTGTCTGGCGTTGCAAGCTTCCACAGGGCTATCGTCACCCGCTTCTCAACTGTGAGGACTGCTCTCATCTTAGTATTCATGCACTTCAGGGCAGGGGAAAGCAAGTCACAAAGTTCCATGAAAGTGCCCTTACGCATGCGAAAGTTTCGCAGCCACTGGGAATCATCCCAGGCCTGCAACACTATGCGGACCCACCAGTCTGTGCTTGTTTCCCGAGCCCAGAATCGGTATTCCACAGCATGAACCAGCCCTATTAGCACCATGATGCATGCATTGGCAGGGTCCATGCTTTCAGAGAAATCTGTGTCCATGCCCTGATCACTCACGTGACCGCGCTGACGTCGCCTCCTCACCCGGTATCGCTCTGCCAGGTTCGGGTGCTACATATACTGCTGGATAATGCGTGTGGTGTTTAATGTGCTCCTAATTGCCAAAGTGAGCTGAGCGGCCTCCATGCTTGCCTTGGTATGGCGTCCGCACAGAAAAAAGGGGTGGAACGATTGTCTGCCGTTGCTCTGATGGAGGGAGGGGTGACTGACGACATGGCTTACAGGGTTGGCTTACAGGGAATTAAAATCAACAAAGGGGGTGGCTTTACATCAATGAGTATTTCAGGCAGGACTTCACGGAGGGTTCCAATAAGAAATGGTGCACCTAAGTAATTCTTCTTATTGGAACAAGCAGGTTGGTCTGGCCTCTGATTGATACATGGCTAGATTTACCTCGCTGCACCTTCTCTGTGAGTGACTGCAGTGTGACCTAGAGGAATGAGTCCCCTAGACGGGGGAGAGGGGGAAACAAATGAGTACAAAACAAATCTGGTCTATTTCTTGTTTTGATCCACTCCATCTATCTTCTACATCTTTGGCTGGCAGCAGACGGTGCAGAAGGACTGCAAGCCATCCACATCTCATGGCTGCTCGGCAGAAGACGGTGCAGTAGGACTGCTAGCCATCCTCATCTCTTGCCTGCCTGGCAGAAGATGGTACAGTAGGACTGCTAGCAATCCGTATCGCCTGCCTGCTCACCATAAGATGGTTTAATAGGACTGACTGCAGGACTAAAGAGAATGACCTGGTCAAGTCACTCCAAATTTAGTCCCTGCACCCATGTCTGCCCCGGCACTCCTGGCCTGACGATGACGGCTACCAGTCGTACTGTACCGTCTGCTGCCACAAGGCAATGGGTTGCTGCTGCTGTGTAGCAATGCCGTACCACGTCTGCCAGCACCCAGGAGATATACGGTGACAGTTACCTGAGCGGGCTCCATGCTTGCCGTGGTATGGTGTCTGCACAGGTAACTCAGGAAAAAAGGCGCGAAACGATTGTCTGCCCTTGCTTTCACGGAGGGAGGGAGGGAACGGGGGCCTGACGATATGTACCCAGAACCACCCGCGACAATGTTTTAGCCCCATCAGGCATTGGGATCTCAACCCAGAATTCCAATGGGCAGCGGAGACTGCGGGATAGCTACCCACAGTGCAACACTCTGGAAGTCGACGCTTGCCTCGGTACTGTGGAAGCACTCCGCCGAGTTAATGCACTTAATGCACTTAGAGCATTTTCTGTGGGGACACACACACTTGAATATATAAAACCGATTTCTAAAAAACTGACTTCTATAAATTCGACCTAATTTCGTAGTGTAGACATACCCTTAAGGTCTGTGAGGTAAAGCAGGTCCCCATGCAGGAGGGAACAGACACTTATCCCTTTCTGTCTGGGCTGGGCACATGTATATTGCATGCCCAGGGCTAACTCAGTCAGCATATAAAACAACGGACACCAACAAGACAAGCTACCTTTGCTGTCCGGGCCAGGGGCAGGCCGGAGGATTTGCAAAGACAGAAGACCCCACGATGAGTCTCTGAAGGGGGGGCCTCTTGGGGGAAGGGATCTTATTCCATAGCTACATAACAGAAGAGGAGAGGGGATGAGGTTTGATCTTTCATTTAGGAACTAGGCTGCCAGCTCAGGGGTGCCTATCGCTAACCTGTGGAGGGACAGTGGTTGAGAGGGGCTCTCAGCCCCACCTATAGCTAGTGGAGTCGGGGAGCCAAGCCCTGGCAGGCACAGACCCAGGCTTCCTCAAGCTAAGGGCAGGTGGTAGCGAGGGGCCTTGCAACCCTGGGTACCCCCGGGAGGTTGACCCCCATGCTTCCCTATCAGCTCTGCCACTGGTCCCCACCAAATCCCAGTGGCCGTGATCTCCTTTTCACCCACTCGGTTTTTATACCGTTCCCATCACTCTGGTACCAGAGTGCTTGGGGGATTCTTCGGACGAGGACTGTTGCGGGACACTGACCAGCTGAGGTGTTCCACTCCAGAGGGGGCTTTGGCGTGTGACATGGTCCCTATATACGTGTACCAAGGCAAAGAAACCTAAATTAAGATGCAATTAAGATGGAGAGTCCAGATCAGTAACCAAAGGGTAAAAACAGGACAGGGATATTGTACACCAGGACTTTCATAGTGAAAGTGACACTTAAAAGACATCCAATCATGTTAAGGCTGGAAACCAACAGTTAAGGCACCCAAACAACCTTAACTCTGCCCATGCAATGACCAAAACTTTATCCATAGAGATTAAGGACAGAAGGGACCACTATGAGCCTGACCCAATTGCGCAGGCCATTACGCTTCACCCAGTTACCCTGCGCTGAGCCCAGTGACTCGTGTTTGCCTAAAGCCGCTTCCAGAACAGGCCTCATGTGTGGACGGGACGCCATCAAGTTCTGCGGATTCCATCCCTGCCCCTGGCCGTTTGTCCCATGGGCAAGCAGCCTGATTTAAACATTGGTGCCTCATTTCTCATTTGGGTTCAGCTTCCAGCCATTGTTGTTTGTTCTGCCTGTCTCTGCTAGAATGAAGAGCCAGGATTTTCTCCCTGAGACGCTGCTGAAACAGCCACCTCATCACCTCGCTAGCTTTTGGCTAAGCTCAACAGCTCCAGCTCTTTCAGCCCCACAGTCAGGCGTTTCCTCCAGCCTGGGGGTCCTTTTTGAGGCTCTCTAGGTGGGCTCTGGTCCCGGCCCCAGACTTCCAGCCACGGTCTCCCCAGTTGTGACTTAACAATTCTGGCCAAGGCACCTCAGGCTGTGCTCTGTGCAGAGTTTCCGTGCAGTATAATTATTGCTAGACCTGTGACTTTGTACAGAGACAGTTCTACCTGTACAACGCCGGGTGTGAATGCACTTATATCAGCATACAGGTGCCTTACGGGACACCTCTCCCCTCCCAGAGCTGAGACTAGAACCCAGGAATCCTGCTCCCAGTCCCCTCTAAACCTGCTCTAACTACTGGACCCCGCTACCAGTAGCCAGACGGGCCAGTTTTACCTCCTGGGACGGCAGTTGCAGGGGCTGGATTTTAAAGACGGTGTGCCTTTTGTTTGTCGCTTTTACGGTGCAAGAGAGTTATAACCCGTGCCCTGAACATCCTGTTCTACAGGCAGAGTAAGGTGTTTCTGTTGAGACTCCAACTCAGCCCATACTTGGTTTGGGCTCAGGACAGGAATGATGGTGGAGGGGAGGGGGACAGTATCCAGGGAGAGGAGTGGCTAGTGGTCTGAGAAGACGCTCATGCGATGAACTCCGGGTCTCTCGTCCTTGGGAAGGAGTGGGGGCTAGCAGTCAGAGCAGGGGAAGGGAAATGGGAGTCAGGATACGGTTTTATTCCCAGTTGTGGTGGTGAGAGTGGAGGGGCAAAGCTAGGAATCAGGACTCCTGGGTTCAATTCCCAGCTCTAGGAGGGGACTAGGAGTCAGGTTCTACTCCCAGCTCTGAAAGGAGCCTGGGGGATAAGCAGGAATGGAGGACTCCTGGCTCTAGTCCCAGCCCTCGGAGAGGTCTACCTGTTCTGCCACTGACCTGTAGATTGTATGTAGCTCCAGGAGAACAGAACATCCTCTATCGGCTGGTCCTGCTCTGCCGCCTAAAGCTCAAAGCCTCTTTCCGGGCAGCCAGCAAGTGTTACTGTCCATCCCTCTCGCTGGGGTTGCACTAAGGAAGTTACAGTGAATCCAGACCACCTGCCCCAGCTCCACACCCTGGTAGCAACCCAAACGCAAGCACCTCCCAGCCTGTAATTAGTCCATTATCCCGCTTTAACAGACAGGAACCTGAAGCCCAGATCCTCAAAGGCATTTAGGCTCCTAATTTCCATTGAAATCAATGGAATGAGGGGAAGGGAAGTGAATCAAGAGAATGATTTCAGTGAGTCCTGACACCCTGTTCCTATCACTAGACCCCACTCCCCTCTCAAAACCTGGAAATAGAACCCAGGAGTCCTGGATCCCAGTACCCCTGCTCTAACCCTCTATACACGATTCCCTTCCCAGAGCCGTGGATTGAACCCAGGAGTGCTGGCTCCCTGCTCCACCCTTCTCTAATCCATTAGGCTCCTCTCTCCCCACAGTGCTGGGCATAGAACCCAGGAGTCCGGATTCCCAGCCCCCTGCTCTAATCTGTAGCCTCCCCTCCCAGAAAAGAGCTTGCATGCCCCTGTTTTAAATCTAGTTACCAGAGAATCTGGAAATACAGGAGGGCAACTCCTAGAGCCAAATGAAACTGCAAGTGTGTAGGATGGGGACTCCTTGGCAGGTGGGACCTAATTACCAGGGTGCCAATTAATGCCCTGACTTTTAGGACAATACCGCAGCATCCGTGCTGACCACCAGGAGGCAGGGCCTCACTTCTAAAATACTGTATACCTTTTGCCGTTTACAGTCTCTTCCATTCATTCAGAGCTTCAGGGGGCTGCTCTTGAGATTCTCCTTGAAACCTTTTATCAGCTGGAAGGTGCCCAGCTGAGCCAGGGGAACTTCCCACTCGCTCCTCCACAGCCACCCCTCTCCTGCCCCCAGGATCCTGGAGAACAAAACATCACAGACCAACTGTCAATCGCAGTTGACTTCCCAGGCCCACCTGGGGGCTGATGGCTGTGTCTCCGCTGAGTGATTAGGGATCAAGCAAGGGGAGCCCTAAGCATCTTGCACCCAACTCACAAATCCAGGGAGGAGGCAAAATAAGCAGCTGGCATCTCAAATGAGTTTGGATGCCGTGCAGATGAGCTCTTGAGATCCAGAGTCCTCTGCTGGGGTCAGCTGCTCCACTAACGAGGAACGGAAAGGCTCATTAGATCCTGCACCCAGATTCCTGTCCCCTTGCAGTCTGTTCTTGCCTGTTCCTAGCTTTAAGTGTCCTCTGAGTGATGGGGCTCCTACCTTTCTTTGGGGAGACTCCCCCCACACCCATCACTGCAGGGTTTAGGGGCAGTCTCCACAGTCAGCCACTGTCAGCCCCCACAGGATCCCGCAGAGGACACACTGTTTGGGTTCATCTCTGGCAGTGCTGTAGATATGTCTTCATTGAGATATCAAGTGCTCTGTGACATGACTGGAGGGTTTTTTTAGGGTCTGTAAGGTTTAGGGCAGGTATTCCCAACCTTTCTGGGACCATTCCCACACACCCCTCCTGCTCAATATGGGAAGGGCAAGGTGGTCACAGCATCTCCACAGCCCCTGTCATGACCCCCAGCTGGAGAACCCCAGACTTAGGGGAAAGGCATTCAGAGCCTTTCATGTCTACGCTGCCACTTCAGATCCAGCCCAGTAGCGATCAGAACCCATTCCCATCTGATGCCCCCACCATGTGATACGAGTTTGCTGGGGCTCAGCCAAATTGCTAGTGGGACAGGTGCCCACAACACCCAAAAAGGCAGTCTATTTAGCACAAACCTGCTCCCAGTTTGGCAGTGTTGGCAGAGGGCATGGCGACCAAGTGAGCTCTCTTCCCTCTGAGATAGGGCAGCGGCACCTTGGTAGGGGGCACTGAATCGTGCCCTGCCAATGGCTGGGCTGCACCTGGTTTGTGGCTAAAGGATTCTTATTCACTTTCTATTGCTGGAACTCATTAGCTAGCTTTGCCCATAAGCAAACAAGCTGTGTTTAGCCAGCAGGAGGAAGTTGTAATTACAACTACCAGGAGGCCCCAGGTGGATTAAAGGTCCATGGAGCCTACTTTGCATTGCTGCATGCTGCCCAGCTGTGGTTTCCATCTGTCACGGTGTGTGTGGGGGTGTCTGGCACACCCCCTGCCTGGTATTTAACAAACAGATTTTCTTTCCATGATGATCCAACACCCATCATTGTCCTGACAATTTCTAGGGCTACCCATAGAGAGGAACTGCTGTTCATCTTTGTGTCTGGGTTGCCGTTTTAGGTGATTTTATCACAAGTCTCATGACCTTTGGGGTTTGTCTTAAAGCACCAGCTCCCAGAGTCGTGGGTTTACAGGAGAACTGCAGCTTTCGTTGAAAGAGAGTTTCTTGACCTTGTAGTTGTGGAGAAAAGCTTGAAAATGTGACCTGCGTGCGGCCGAAAGGCTCAGACATGAGAAGGCAAAGGAAAAGAACCCAAAATGTATTATTTTAAAAAAAATAAATTATTTTTAAGCCAATCTCATGATTTTCGAGGCCTGACTCGTGATTTTTGGATGCTTGGAGTTGACAACGCTGTGTTCCCCCTGCTGACACACGTGAATAAGTAGCCCTCTGGTTTCAGGAGCACCTGATGTTTCGCACGCTTGGTGCACACACAGGGCCGCTGGAATGCAGCCACCTCTGGGCTGGAGAGCACCAGGCCGAGTTGCACAGCAGAAAGGGGAGGAGTCTCAGTCCAGATACATGGTCACATCCACCCATGGCAGCTGTGCTGTAATATCCTGAGGCAACAACCAGGGCGAATAGCCTGTGCCCATCGCCATGGTAACCAGGTGCCTTGGCATGGAACTTGGGCCCATCGCCATGGCAATAGAGGGCGGCCTCACAGCATGGCCTCGTGGCGCCTCAGAAGGTGCGATACACATGTTGTCATGGTAACCAAGCGCCTCATGCCATCCTCACAGCCTGTCACGGCTGCCCAGGTGGGTGGGATGGGCCCATCGCCACGGTAACCAAATGCCGCCCCATGCCCCCACCTGATGTCACAGCCACCCAGGTGGGTGGGATGCGCCTGTTGCTGTGGTAACCAAGCCCCTCATGACATCATCCTCAGGCCCTGTCATGTCTGTGGAGGCCCCAGTGGCCCCGTGAATGCAGCCACCTGCACAAGGCTGCCCTGTCTTCCCCCTCCAGGCCCCACACCCACCCCACAGCTGGGGATGAGGCCGCATGGGAGAGGTGCTGCCACACTCAAGATGGCACCTCCTCCCACGTTCAGGGGTGGCGGCCGCGGGGCTTTAGCAGTCTCCCTTGTATGCCACACTCAAGATGGCAGACACTAGGCGGCCCTCCCGATGTTGCCCTTATTGCCACACTCAACATGGCGTCCGCCCGCTCGTCGATCGATTCGTGCCACGCCCAAGATGGCAACCGCGTTGGGCCGCCCCTCGTGTGCCACACGAAAAATGGCGGCCACCGGGCGGTAATGAGAGAAATTCCATATCCCCCGGAAGTGGGGGAGGTTTTCGAGACCACTTCCGGGTCGAGAGGTCACCCGGTTTTTTGCCCGCCCCGCCCCCTCCGGCAGGCATGTCCCCCGCCATGGCGACGGACGGGCCCGCGCTGGCCGAGCTGCTGCTGCAGCGGCTGGAGCGGGCGGGGGGTGGCGGCCTGGGCAGCCTGGAGGCGGCCGCGGCGCTGGGCCTGGAGCACCAGCAGCTGGTGGGGGCCGTGAAGAGCCTGCAGGCGCTGGGGGAGGTAGGTCCGGGGGGGAGGGGCAATGGGCGTGGGGAGGTGGGGGATCCCGGGGGAGGGGCAGTGGGGCGTGAGGGCCAGCAGGGGGAGGGGCAGTGGGAGGTGGGGGTTCCTGGGGGAGGGGCAGTGGGGTGTGGGGGCCAGCAGGGGGAGGGGCATGGGGGATGGGTATGGGGCAGTGGGAGCTGGGGGTTCCTGGGGGAGGGGCAGTGGGAGCTGGGGGTTCCCGGGGGAGGGGGCCTGCGGGGGTGGGACGGGACTGTTGAGCCTGAGGAGAGGTGAACAGATGGGCTGGGGGGAGGCTCCTAGGGAAAAGGGAGTGGGGGTGTTGAGGGCCATGTTGAGGTGTCCTTCAGGACAGCAGCTTCTCTCCCCCCCCCTCCCCCTTACAAAAGGTCCCCTTCTGTATCTTTCTTTACCCCGATACCCCTCCACGCACCCACTGCCTCTGAAATCACTCCTTGATCCTGTTCCCCCAAACCATTCCCCTTGTTCCCTGTCCCACCCCTTTGTGCCCTCAGTCATTCCCAGTATCTCTTTGATCCTTGCAGGAGCTCCCTGCGCTTCTCACCCTGCCCTTCTGGAGCAGCCATGGAATTGTGCCAGTCCCGGCCGGACTGGAGTAGGCTGAGCTGTGGCAGTTGAAGTATCCATGGTATCCCTATAATCACTCACTGTCTTTTTAATCTTGCTCTGTTGGTCTCAACGATGTCCGGTGGCAGCAAGTCCCACAGACTTTTCACTTGGTACATACATACATACATAACCTGTGGAACTCCCTGCTACAGGATGTTGCTGTGTTCAAGAGCTCATCAAGATTCAAAGCGGAATAGCAGAAATATCCTGAAGGGCGATTGCTGATGCTAAAATAAGAGTCCCAGAAGGGATAAAAACACTTCATGCTGCCCAATCAATCTATGAGGGAATAGGAGGAGATCTTCATGGGGGAAAATTATTCCTCCCTGACTGCGGTGTGGCTTTCATGCCTTCCTCTGAAGCACTTGGTACTGATCACTGTCAGAGACAGGATACTGCACTTAAATGGGCCTTGGGTCTGATCCAGTGTGACGGTCCCTATATTTCACAGCCCCCCTGTGTGTTCCCCTCAGGTCATCGAGGCTGAGCAGCAATCCTCTAAACGCTGGGAGCTGACACCCGAGGGGAAGGAGATCATCCAGGAGGGAAGCCATGAGGCGCGTGTCTTTGACAGCATCCCTGCTGAAGGGCTGCCCCAGAGCGAGCTGATGGTGAGGCTGGCTTCCCATCCCTCACGTCTTCAGTGTCTCATCTCCTGCCAGAACTTCGCTGTTCTTCTACATTCTGCAGCCTGGGAGTCAGGACTCCTGGGTTCACTTCCTGACTCTGGGAGGGGAGTGGGGCTGGGAGTCAGGAAGCCAGGGTCCCGTTGTAAAATTGGGATAACTCTGGCCTTCCCCATGAGGGTGGTTGTGATGCTTGACCAAGTGCCTGTAAACATTTCTGAGCCCTGGGAGGGAGGGCAGAATATCCTGCTTGTCCCCCCTTCCCCTGGGGGTGTTTCTTTTCTGCTCCGCCTGGATCTGAAATCTCCCTTGTCTCTCGTTGCAGAATCTGCCGAGTGGGAAAGTGGGGTTCAGCAAGGCCATGTCCAACAAGTGGGTGCGGCTGGACAAGAACGCGGACGGGGGTCCGCGCATCTTCCGGGCTGTGAGTGTTTTGTGGCGGGGCTTTCGTCAGAAGGGAGATTTCCAAGCTGGGCCCTCCTGGCCCCCAAATCCCCCTTTGAATCTCCCTGGGCCGAGCAGAGACCCTTTAGCTCTCGCAGGTCAGTCGGTGAGCACCGGGCGGGTGGTTGGACCCCTGAGGTGAAAGGCACTACGGAAATGAACAAGCTTATACCACCCTCCACCATTAGGAATGGCACAGTGCTGTCACAGCTCGAGCTTACTGAGTCCCTGGCTTACGCTGGGCCAAGCTGCCTGGGGCACCTCAGGGATGGGGGAATGCTCCCACACCCAGGGGGGTGCTCACTGCTGCTCTCCTGTCCCCCAGGTGGAGAGCGTGCAGGACTCCGTGCGGGAGAAGCTGCAGCTGGTGCAGCAGGGAGAGGCTGAGAGCCTGGAGGAAAAAGACAGGAACGAACTGAAGAAACGGAAACTCCTGATGGAAGTGTGAGTTGGTGCCCCCCTTCCCCTCCACCGGCTTGAATCCCTCTGCTGCTGCAGCACGGTCAGGAGTTAGGGATTCTCCCCAGCAGTAATGTGGGGTGCTGGGGCTCCACTGTGCTCAGGAAGCAGGCATGGGTCTGATTGTACCTTTGGGGTGCACATTTTCCTCTCCCCACTAGAGGGCAGCAGCTGGTGGGTCCGTTTCCCCGCTGCATCTGTGCAGTGTCCCCTGCTTCTGGTCTCTCCTTTGGTGGTGGGGAAGCTCCCATGTCTGACAGCCTGCGCGTGCGCGCACACCCACACCCCTACCTCCCCGCCCCTCCAGGCTGTACTGCTTAGCCCAGGGACGTCCAGTCCTGCTGAGGGTCGTCGGTGTCCTGGCTCGTGGACTGGTGCAGCCGGCTCAGACTACAGCTCCCAGCATGCATGGCTTGGGTGGAGACAGACTGGGCCATGCTGGGATTTGTTGTCTAGATGAGCTGCGCCGCCACTGTAAAGGACAGTAGAAGTCCCAAGGGCCCGATGTGGCTCGTTAGGCAAATGGGCTGCCTGCTTCTGCTGTGCCCTTCTCCCAGTCCCAAGCCATGATCTTCGGCACTAGGCTTCCCACTGGGGTCACCTCTCCGCCTCCCTTCTTGTGTACAGGGTCATCAAGACCTACTGGATCCGGAAGGGCAGTGCCTTCAGCACCACGGTCACCAAGCAGGAGACGGACCTCACGCCAGAGATGATCGCCAGGTGAGGCGCATGCTGCCTCCGGCAGAGTCTGCATCTTTGCTCTCCGCCCTGCGCCAGGACCGTGGGGGAGCCGCAGCCGCACACATGTAAATGTGGCTCTTCGGAATCCCTCTGCAAACGGCCAAGGCCTGCCTGCCTGTGGACGCCCCTGCCCCCTGTCAGGGCTCTGCGGTTTCTGCAATGGCAGACGGGCAACCCCCAGCGTGCGCGTATGCTATTTAAAAGGCCACGAACGAGGCTGTAAGAACATTGTGAGCTGTGATTTTTGTTGCAGAAACTGGGGGGGGTGGGTTATGGCTTTCGCACATATGAGTGGTGTGGCCCTGCGTGCCAGGTCGCAACTCCGCTTACCCAGGTTTGGCCCAGCCTCCCCTTCAGGCCAGATTTGAGTGGCGTTTTGTCCTGGCATGTGGGGTCACTACGCCACTCAAAAAAATGCTTTTCTATGGTTTTGGGTGGGGGGGGTTAAACGTGGGGTTTTATGGTGCTGGAACCGACCTCACCAAAACTGCAACGTTAACAACCATGACCACAACTTTTGAACTAAAACCTCTGGGCTTCCTTACAGCCTTCGCTCTTACCCAATGTCTAGACCCTAGAGTCGCTCCTGGGTGGACAGGGGGCTGGAGGTGAGGGGATACTAGTGTCCTCTGAGCAGCTTGGAGTGCCGGTACTGTAGGGCCCATGGGGCGGGTATCCCGATGAATAGGCAGCCATGGGGCAGCTGAGCAGGTGGGTGTGGGGGGTACAGAATGTGTGAGCATCTTCCCCAGTGCCTCAGGCAGAGCTTGTTTCCCCACTTGACGAGGTGGGTGGGGCTGGGGGCTGTTGGCTCAGGAAGCAGCTGGAGTTGCTCTGTGCTTGCTGACTGGTCATGACGGGGGTGGGAGTGTGAAACGGATGACACCCGATTCTCCAGGCGTCAGCTGGGACGGTTGGCCTCCTTCCTGCCTCGGCAGCTCCCACTTTACCTGCTTCCAGCTATGGCTGAAATGTCGACCCAGCCCCGTTCTCTGGGCTCCAAGTGCCAGGTTTTCCTCCACGTTCACTGTGGGTTCATATCCCCCCTGGGGTCCCCTCCCCGCACCTGTAGATGTGCAAACCCCCTGTGGCTCAGCCTCGTGGGTCTTTCAGACGAGCCCTGCCCACTCTGCATGGACAGTGACAGGCTTGTGGCCTGGGTCCTCTTGTCCCCACCGTTACGTGCTGGCTGGCAGTTGCCCTCCACCTCAGAGGTGGCTGCATCTCAGTGGCACCATGGACTATAGGTGGGTGGAAGGTGCTGTACAAAGCCTGTTACTCGCTCAGTCAGTTCCCCAGGGCTCGCCCCGTGACCTTTCCCCATCCTTCGTCCACAGTGGCTCGTGGCGTGACCTGAAGTTCAAGGCGTACAACTTCGAGGCGCTGGGGATCATGCCCGAGAGCGGGCACCTCCACCCGCTGCTCAAGGTCCGCACCCAGTTCAGACAGATCTTCCTTGAGATGGGGTGAGTAGCCACATGTGCCCCTGCAGTCCCTACCCTGGCGGTTGGTGGGGGCATCTGCCTGGGGGGCTGCGGTGCAGAATGCAGACCATGTCCTGCAGTGGCGGGTACCGGCTGGGGTCTGCACAGCTGCTGCCAGCCCTCTTGTTTGGGAGGGGCAGGGAGACAGAGAGCACCCACTAGGTTCCAGCCAGCCCGGCCCAAGGTTCTCGGATGGGACTGTTCCCTTCAGCATGATCTCCAGTGTTGGGAGCCAGGACTCCTGGGTTCTCTCCATGGTTCAGGGAGGGGAGGAGGTGTAGGGGTTAGAGTGGGGGAGTTGGGAGTCCTGGCTCAGCTGTTCCTTTGCTGTGTAGCTTTGGGCAAGTCACTCCCCTCTCTGTGCCCAGTGGGGCTACCCGGTGCCGTCCCCCAGGGGGATGGGTGTGTGTGGAAACTGCTCTGGGCTCCTCTTGTGACCTCTCCTCTCACCATCCAGAGGCCTTGTGCCCCTGCCCATGTGGATGGCGGTGCCCGCACAGTGCCAGGATTGCCCTGCGCTCTCTGGAACGGGGGTGCTCACTGGTCCCGTGTCTCGCTCAGTTTCACAGAAATGCCCACCAATAACTTCATCGAGAGCTCCTTCTGGAACTTCGACGCCCTCTTCCAGCCACAGCAGCACCCGGCCCGCGATCAGCACGACACCTTCTTCCTGCAGGGTCAGTCATCCGCCAGCCCCTGCTGCCAGCAGGCCTATCTGCTGCTGTGGGGAGCACAGCAAGGAGTGGGCCTTTCCCCTCTAGGGGGCGCCGCCTGCACCCCAGGGCTGGCTCAGGGTGCGGGAATGGCTTCTGTGCGAGCTTGCAGGGTGTCCACCAGTCCCTACCTGGCCAGGTCTCCTTATCTCAGTGGTGCTGGCAGAGGCGCTGTGGGGAGTGACCAGAGTCCCAACCCCCCGCTGGGCTGGGGTGCAGTGAGGGGTGGGTTGCTCACCCAGGCCTGTGGCTAAATGGGGGGCATCAGGCTGGGGGGGGTGCAGCATCTTCCATGCACATTAGCCCCACTTGCCACCCCTGCTGCCCCTCTGGCTCCCCGCTGCCCCCTTGGGCCCCCTCCCAGACCATTTAGCATCCCCGGGTCCCTGGTGGGTCAGGGGGAGTCACTCCAGCCCCCTTTGCACCCCCTGGATTCCCCCAGATCCTGCCGAAGCCACGGATTTCCCCATGGACTATCTGAAGAGAGTGAAGAAGATCCACTCGCAAGGAGGCTACGGTTCCCAGGGGTGAGTGTCCCCAGCTGTCGAGCTGGGCTTGGAGCCCAGAGGAACAGGCTGATCTCGGGGTGGGGGTGGGAAATGGGACATGGGGCCTTTCCCCACTTGGGGGCGCTAGCTCTGATCTGGACCGGGGGCTGGCTGGCTCAGGGTGGTGGGGAATGGGGACACGGGGCCTTTCCCCTGTAGAGGGCACTGGCTCCAAACCGGCCCCAGGGGTGGGGGGGACTGGCTGGCTCAGAGTGGCGGGGAAGGGGACATGAGGCCTTTCTTCCCTAGGGGACGCTGGCTCTGATCCAGCCCAGGCTGGGAGGGCTGCCTGGCTTGGGGGGGGCGGGGAATGGGATTTGGGGCCTCTCCACTCTAGGCTGCTCCTTTGGTCTGGGGCAGCTCCCCTCCCCCGTTGCTGCTTGGGGAACCTCCCTGTTCCGGGGGCACCACTTAACCCTTTGGCGCCTGGATTGGGGGGGACTTGGGGGGGGGGGGGATGTTCCGCCCTCCCCTTCCCCCAGCGATTTGCCCGCAGCAGCCTGGTGCCATGGGGAGCTCTCCCCGCCCATCCGGGGATTGCTCTGCTGCGCTCCTGCCCCACCCCCATGCCCAGCGTGTGTCGGATCTCACGCCTCCGTACCCCCCCGCCCCCCCAGGTACAAATATGACTGGACGCTGGAGGAGGCGCGGAAGAACATCCTGCGGACGCACACCACGGCTGTCAGCGCCCGCATGCTCTACCGGCTGGCCCAGCAGGTGGGAGGTGCCATGACTCCCCCCCCCCAACTCGTGCCCCCCCCCCAACTCCCTGAGCCCTGGCTGCAGCTGCCCCTCAGCCAGACCCAGGGCCCCACCCTGACTGTGTGTGTGTGGGGAAGGGGAATGGGAGATGCCGGGGCGCAGGAGGAGCTGGGGGGCAGGGCTCTGCTGCCCCCAGTGGCTGGGGCTCAAGGGGCCGGGGGTGAATCTGGCCTGGGGCTGGGATCCCATGCTGCAGTGGCCTGGTGGGTGGAGTCCAGGGGATGGGCTGGGGCTATGATTGACACCTCTCTTCCCTGCCCCCCCCCCCCCCCCCCAGGAGAAGTTCACCCCAGCCAAGTATTTCTCCATTGACCGGGTCTTCCGGAACGAGACGCTGGACGCCACCCACCTGGCCGAGTTCCACCAGATCGAGGGGGTGGTGGCCGACTACGGCCTGACGCTGGGGGACCTCATGGGCACCCTCAGGGAGTTCTTCACCAAGCTGGGTACGTGCCAGCTGCCCGCCGATGGGGGGACAGACAGCGCCGTGTGCGGAAGGGCGGGAAAGCCGACCTCTGCGAGGAGCTGGCAGGATGGGGGACCCCCATCCCGGCTTCCCTGATAGGGGAGGTTTGGGGGCACTCAGCGGTATCTGCTGCCAGCGAACACCCTGGACAAAGCCCAATCCAGGGCTGAGCTTCTGCCACCATCAGGCTCCAGAGGAGGGTCCTAGCAGGAAGGGGCGGGGGCCAGGCAGGGTGGGGGTGTAGGAGAGGACACAGGGTCTGGCAGGCTGTGGGGTGGGTTCAGGATGGAGGGCCAGGCAGGGTGTGGGGTGCAGGAGGGGACATGAGTCTGGTAGGATGTGCAGGGAGGAGGGGGCCTGGCGGTCCGTGGGGTGGCTGCAGGGGGCCCAGAAGGGCCGCACGCTCTCACTGGCCCGTCTCTTGGCAGGGATCAGCCAGCTGCGTTTCAAGCCGGCCTACAACCCCTACACGGAGCCCAGCATGGAGGTGTTCAGCTACCACCAAGGTGAGGTGGCGCCAGCCCCTCGCAGCCAGATCAGCCCCTTCTCCCCTGAGCAGCACATGCTGGGCCTGCCGGCTGCGGGGGGCAGGGCAGCTTCAGGGTCTCGGATGAGGGAGTTGCAGGTTGGGGTGGCATGTGCCCCCTAGCCAGGATGAGCTGTGGTGCCCGCTGCAGCGTCTCCCAGCCCCCCGGGAATCAAGGTGTTCCCTGATCCTGAGCCGCACAAACCAGCACTGGGCGGCGAAAGACCCGAAGTCAGGCCCTGGGGTCAGCAGAGGGGGTCCCCTTCCCCCTGGCAGGCTGGCACTGTGGGGCTCCTGCTCTCCACAGTCATGCCCTGCACATCCATGCCTGGCCCAGCAGCAGCCAGGCCAGGGACCTGCTGGGTCCAGCCCAGGGATCCCCAAGCTCACAACGCCCCCATCCAATCCCACAGGGACAAAGGGGTCAGGGTTTGGGGTGGGGGCTGGCCTGGCAGTCCTGGCCCCATGGCAGGGCCTTGGATCCCACTCAGAACAGAACCGTCTGCTCCAGTCGCTTCTCTAGATGCCCGGGAGTCTCTCTCCCCCGGCTCCCTAGCCCTGCTTAGGGGGCCCCGACCGACACTAACCGAGCTGTCGGGGAGCATCTCTCCCCCGGCTCCATCACCCTGCTTAGGGGGGCCCGACCGAGACTAACCGAGCTGCCATCTCCCTTCCCGTTGCAGGGCTCCAGAAGTGGGTGGAGGTGGGTAATTCGGGGATCTTCCGCCCAGAGATGCTGCTGCCGATGGGCCTGCCGGAGGGCGTGTCGGTCATCGCCTGGGGCCTCTCTCTGGAGCGGTGAGGAGGACGCTGTGGGAGGGGGTGGGCACAAAGGCTCACAGGGGGTGGGCTCACAGGGGGCTTTGAGGGTGCCAGTGGAGGCAGTCAGGGCCCCTTACAGCTCCTGCTAATGTGGGGGGCCATAGGGCTGGCCATGCTGGGAAGGGGATGGAGACACCCAGCGTGTGCCATGGCTGCAGGGCAGCTCCCAACTCTTCTTCCTGTGCCTGCCTGACACCCGGCACTGCCCGTAGATGGTAATGACTTGTGCTAATCCCCATGTAATTCTGCGCCTGTGGGAGGGGGTGTCTGCACAGCCCGGGCGGAGCTCTGGGGACCAGCACCCCTCTCAGCCGGGGTGACTCAGAGCCAGGGGGTTTCCAGCCAGCAACAGCCATGCTCTCTGGATCTGGATTGAGGGGCACTGGCAGAGCTATGGGGCGGGAGCCCAGGGCTGAGCTAGCAGGGGGCTGTGGGTCAGGATTGAAGGGCACTAGCAGAGCTGTGGGACGGGAGCCCAGGGCTGGGCTAGCAGGGGGCTGCGGGTCAGGACTGAGGGGCACCGGCAGAGTTTGGGCAAGGGAACCCTCCTCTCCTGGGGTTGGGGACGTGCTCGCCCTGTGCCCTCGGTTGCCCAGTGGAGGGTCCGTTATGGGTGGGTCAGCAGCAGGGCCGCACTCCCCTAACACCCGCCTTCTCCTCCAGCCCCACCATGATCAAATACGGCATCAACAACATCCGGGAGCTGGTTGGGCACAAGGTGAACCTGCAGATGGTGTACGACGGCCCGCTCTGCCGCCTCGACGCGTAGGGTTCTGCCGCTGGGCCAGCCCCGTATTTATTAGTGTCCTCTCCGGGGGCTCCCCTCCCCCTCTGCAGCTGGGCCGGGGCTGCCCCCCTTCCTGGGCAGAGGGCTGGCAGGGCGCCCTCGGCCCCCTTCCGTCCAGCCCCCTGCTCTGCCCTCCCCGCTGGGGGACACAGCAGAGCTGCCCGGGCCAGTGCCGGCATCTGCAGCCTGTTGCGCCCCAATAAAGGGCTAGTGTCTGGGTTGGTGACTCTGCTCTGTTTGGAATGGGGAGAGGGTGGGGCCACCTCCCCATGGAGTGCACTCCTGATGGGCTGTGGGCTTTGGGGTGGGGTGGGGTGGGGGGAGAGAAGGACTCCTGGGTCCTGTTCCAGGCTCGGGGGCATGGTGGGGGTGAGAGTCATGACTACAGGTTCTTCCCCCAGCTGTGGGCAGGCAGTGGGGTGTAAAGGCTAGTGCAGGGACCTGGGCTCTCTCCCTCCCAGCCCTGTTTGTACGTGGGGTGACTGCACCCCATATGATGGGGGTGGGGCCCGCACCACAGCTGCGAAGGCCGGGGCAGCATGTTGGGGGGTGATTTCCTGACCCCCACCATCTGCTCGGGGTGTGTGCTGGGGGCTTTGTTCAAAGGAGGGTGGGGGCAGCACTGAGCCTGTGGCCCCAGGGCACAGAGCTGGGGGGAGCCTCATGGCCCCTTCCTCTGCAGGGCTGGACGGGGGGGAATGGGAGTGAAATCTCCACCTCAGCCCTGGGGCTGGGAGTGAGAAGGGCTGACCTCGGGGCTCTTTCAAGAGCCCCCTCTGGCACGTGGGGCTCGGGGCTCTGTGAACCAACGACCGGAGCCAGGGGAATTTTCTGAGTCCATATTTTATTTAACAAACCGATCCCAGTCCCTTG
Organism: Natator depressus; assembly: GCF_965152275.1. Taxonomy (NCBI): domain Eukaryota; kingdom Metazoa; phylum Chordata; order Testudines; family Cheloniidae; genus Natator; species Natator depressus. The sequence goes on from NC_134253.1 coordinate 24,368,334, forward strand.
TGCTGCCAGAGCCCGGGGGGGCCCTTCCTCCACAGGCACCTCGGGGCAGGGGCCATGTCCAGAGCGAAGTGTCCCCTGTCCCTGTGGTGCAGCGGGGCTTCTGGCTGGGGCGGAGCACCCCTTCCGGCTGGGGGAAATGGCCCCCACTGTGACCCCCAGTCAGAGCGGCCCGAAGGCAGCACCTGCCCTTCCCTTCTCCAGGCCTCGGCTCGCTCAGCCCTCCAGCACAGACCCGCCCTCCTTGGTCCAGGCACCGTCGGCGCAGCCACCCTCCTGGGGGGTTACAGCTGCAGGGCCAGGAGGAATCTCTGCTGGTGCGGGGGCTCACTAGCCACTGGAGCTCCCCCCGTCACAGGGACCCCAGCCGGGTTGCTGGCGTCGGGTGAAGGACGCGAAGCGACAGGGACGGAGCTGGGAGTGAACGGCAGTCCCCCCGATGTCTGCGGTGGGGGTCTTGCCTGCCCTTGGGCACCGTCCGTCCCGGCTGGGGCTCTGGGCTGTGCGGTGTGTTGGGCTGGTGGCTGGCACAGCGGGCTGGTGGTCTCTGGGTGCACCCGCCGGCTCAACCCCTCCTGTCCATGGCTGGGCGGGGCCTGCCCTACGTGGGCTGGGCCGCCCCCTGTAGCATGATGTGCACCTCGCCGGGGCTGTGGGGCTCAGCCATGGGGGGCTGCGCACGGTAGAACCCTGAGGGGGGTGCGGGCGCGGCGTCCGAGTCGTTCTCCTTGTCGGGTGCGTCAGGCTGTGGCCCCAGCAGCCAATCTGGGGGGAGATGGGACAGCAGTGAGCGGGGGGACGTCGCCCTGACCCCCAGCTGCACCCCGTGTCATGACCCTCAGCCATGCACTCTGAGCCTCTCAGGCGCTCTTGGTCTACATCTCTGTGGGGAAACTGAGGCACAGAAGAGACTGACCTGAGGTCACTCAAAGCTGGGAATAGAGGAGAGGAATTCTGACCCCGCCCTGCTCCTATTTAGGACTCTTGGGTTCTAGCCTGGCTCTGGGAGGGGAGTGGGGTCTAGTGGTTAGAGCAGGGGCCTAGGTGCCCAGTTCTCCAAGTGTCTTCTTCTTCCCCTCTCTGGGGGCAGCTTGGATGGTTCTGAGCCTGTTGGGGGTTCCCCTGGGTCACAGCCAGGCAGGGTCCCCATCCCAGGGAGAAAGACTCTTCTCTCCCCAAGTGGGGGTAGAAATGGGGGGCTCCTAGCAGGAGGAGCGGGGGCTCATTCTCCATGGCCCAGTCATCCGCTGGCTTCGAGCTGCTGGCAATCAGCCCGCCTGGCCGCAGAAGGCTTTTTTTGGGGGGGTGGGGGGCACTGGAAACCTAAAAGCCTTCAACCTTCCCCCCCCCTTTTTTTTTCAAGTTTCTAAAAACTCTGAGTTTTAACGGCAGCTTTTGGAAACTCAGCTGCTGGTTTTTCCAGGTGTGAATAACGCCCCGCCCTGAGTGACGTCCGTGCTGTTGCCAGCGCTGTCCATACCAGCACTTCTGTCCGTGCGAGAGCTCCAGTCGCTTGCGGCAGTGGGTTTATTAAGCCGATGGGAGAACTCTCTCCCATCGGCCAGCCTGCAGTGTGACCTTGGACAGGTCGCTGCCCTGTTCTGTGCCTCGGTTTGCCCTTCTGTGAAATGGGGCTAATGCTGCTGCTCTTGTAGTGCTTAGGGGCTGCCTGAGGAAAGGCACTGGATAAGAGCGGTTATGACCTACAGGAATCACCCTGCTGCCGCGCAGCCACCTCTGGGGTGGAACGTGGCTGCTGTTTAACACCCCACAGCACCAGCATCGCAGGGAAGTCGAGGCTGCCCTAGTGCTCCAACCTGGCAGCAAGAGATGATGATTTACCGCTCGTGCCCCTCCGTCCGTCTCTCACGCCCCGACTCACCTATGAGGTCATGGGCCAGGTCCTTGATGAGGTGCCCCACAATGGCGTAGGCCACGCCCACCACCACGAGGGCGGCCATGAGGAGGTAGAGCACGGCCTTGGGCAGGGGGATGAGGTCGCGGACGGGCGGCTTGTACTCGCTGTACAGGGGCTGCTCGTTGGCGGACGAGTGCTGGGACAGGAGCCCCACTGCTTCGGTGCGATTGAGGCTGGTCAAGTTCATGAGCTGCAGGGCGGACACGGCTTCCATGCCCTGGGGCGGGGGGCGGGGAGGCGCCCGGACGCCTGGGGCGGGAGCTTCAGGGTGGGTGGAGATGGCCTGCAGCATGGGGACAAAGGTCTCATCCCTGTTATGGATGGGGAAACTGAGGCAAGGGGTGGGGCTAGGCTCATGTGGTGAGTCAGTGATGGCTGGGAATTGAACCCTGGCATCCTGGCTCCTACCTCCTCCTTTTATCTGCTTCATTGCAAAACTTCCTGCTTCAGGGAGAAAAATCCAGTCTCTGCCCCACTTCTAACCACTAGACCACACTCCCTTCAAGGAGTTGGGATGGGAACCCAGGAGTCCTGGCTCCCAGCCCTCCCCTGCCACTCTAACCCACTAGCTCCCACTCCTCTCCCAGAGCTGGGGATGGAACCCAGGAGTCCTGGCTTCCTGTCCTCTGCTCTAACCACCTGACCCTACTCCCCTCCCCAAGCTGGCAACAGACCCAGGAGTCATGACTCACCTTCCCTCTAACTGCTTCATTCTACAACTTCCAGGCTAAGAACCCAGGAGTCCTGATGCTCCATGTCTAACCGCTAGACAACACTCCCTTCCCAGAGGTGGGGTAAGAACCTGACCCCCAGTCCATTTCCTGACCCCCAGTCCATTTCCCCCCTGCCCTGCTGGAGCTGGGTATAGGACCCAGGAGTCCTGGCTCCTACTCCCCTGCTCTGACAAGGTGGTCGAACCCATGTATCCCGATTCCATAGGCCTTGCTGTAACCAGGGGGCCTGCTCCCCTCATCCGGCTTGGGGGCAGGCAGGTGGAGGGAGGGGGTCTGGAGCTTCGGCCCTCTGGGCTCTGGTGTGGAGCAGGCGGAGTTTAAGCCTGCACTTGCTGGTCTGGGCCCTTTGTCATTTTCCTTGTGCTCTGGATCTTAGTCTCACTAGCAGGCGGAGCTGGAAAATCACTCCTGGTTCCTGAGCCCTCCGCCCTGGCAGGACTGTTCCCCACGGCACTCCCTGTGCCTCCTGCAGGCTTCCCTGCTGCACCCTGCGGTGTGCCGGCCAGGTGTGCTCGGGTCCGGGCTCAGCAGCTGGGCTCAGGCCTGACCTGTCACCCCTTTGGCTGATTCCCCACTAGCTGCTGGTTAGCCACAGAGCGATGTGGGGCAGGGGCTGGGAGCTCCGGAGGGCGGGCATGGCTCAGAGGGGAAGCTCACACTCCCGCAGTGTGGCGGGGTTTGCCCATTGGGAGCTGAAGAGGCTAATTTGGAGCAATACATATTTTGCGTTCTAGTCATGACTGGAGTCCTCAGCCAAGGTCAGACCCTGTTGTGCCAGGGGCTGCACAGACCTGATCCCAAAATTGGGGTCCCCATGATGCTGGGGGCCAGACAGACCCCTGAGATCTGGGCCCCCACTGGGGGCCACAGAGACCCCCCCCCAAGATTGAGGACCCCATTAGGCCAGGGGCTGCCCACATGCAGAGCGAGAGCTTATGAGCTAATTGGCCAAGGCAGAACCGTTATCCTCACTTTACTGACGGGGGAAACTGAGGCCCAGATTGACCAAGTGGCTTGCCTGAGGTCAGCCAGGCTGCTTGTGGGACTTTCCTCCCTGAGGGCAGCACAATCCAGTCAGCAGGGCAGAGCTGGGTTCTGCTGTCAGCTCTGCCCCCGGGGCCAAACCCTTCCCCCCCATCCCCTCGGCTGCGGGTTCCCCTCCCAGTGTCCCTGGAGACAGCGAGCTCTGGGGCAGGGGCTGGCTCTCTGTTGGTTAGAACAGAGGACAGGGAGCCAGAGCAAACAGGGCCCCTGATCGATCTGTGCCTCCAGCGTTTCTGGAACACAAGCAGCCCTAACTCAAACCAGTTGTGCCCTGGGGGGAGGGTGCCTGCTGGGGGGGGCCTGGCCCAGGCCCGCTTTCTAGGAAAGTCCAGTGACGTCAAAGCAGCTAAACCCTCACTCAGGCAATTGATCACGCTGCTCTGCTGGGGTCAGCCCCCCCCCATCTCCCCCCTCCCCAGGAGTGTTACTGGGATCTCAGGGCTTGCGCGGGGCCCTGGCCCTGTCCTGCTGGAAGAACCCAGCAGCTTTGTCCCTGGCACTAGGGTAATTTCACTTTTATTCCCTTTTGCTGCTCCAGGTCTCCCCTGGCTTCGGGGGGAGCCCCCACCCCAGTGGGTGGCCGCCTGGGTCCCAGAACACCCCTCCCCTGTACGTTTCTCCAGGCGATGCTTCTGCTGAAAGCAGCAGAACTGCCACCCCTCACTAGCCATCCTGGGGGAACCAAGGGTTCAGCTCGGCCCCCTAGTGAGAGACCAGCCCTGCCCCTCAAAATCCTCCTTTACCAAATGTGGCTCCGATCCTGGCAGGACCCCTCCCCCATGAAGTGCACCCATCTGGCTCTGCCAGCCTCTGCCCTCTCTTGGGCTGTCTCAGGAGGGGTTCGCCTGCAGGTGCCAACCCCCAGGCTCAAAAATCATGAGCCCCCCAAATCTCGAGCCTGGGTCGCAAACCCTGAGCTCAACCAGCCCCCACTGTGGGGTAGTCGGCTATCTGCCTCCGGCATTTCGGGGTTGCAGTGCCCAGCTTGTCTCCACAGCAGAGAGTTCACAGCTCCCTCTTTGTGCAGCACTACTTGCCCTACGGCAAATAGCCCAACCCGAACTCCAGCTATTGCCAGCGTTATCACCCTGACAATGGTGGGCACCCACCCAGGGCTGACATGGGGCTGTAGGACCTCCCGCACCCAGAGCTGTGTTAAGTCTCTGGGGGGAGCTCAGGTCTCGGCCCACGTAGTCAGTAGCAGGAGCGGGCCCTGCATGGTTCAGTTCAGGGGTGGGCCTGGCTGCCATCACCCTCCTGCTCCAAGGGGTTTCATCGGGGTTCAGAACTGAGCCCTACATTTGCACACGCCCTGCAGGCGAGGCAGCCCCTGATCTCTGTGCTTCTGCAAAGCAGGGAGAACAGGCCCAGCTTCCTTTGGCCCAGCTGGCTTCAGGACTGTCTCTCACCACATAGAATCATAGACTAGAATCATAGAATATCAGGGTTGGAAGGGACCTTAGGAGGTCATCTAGTCCAACCCCCTGCTCAAAGCAGGACCAATCCCCCATTTTTGCCCCCGATCCCTAAATGGCCCCCTCAAGGATTGAACTCACAACCCTGGCTTTAGCAGGCCAATGCTCAAACCACTGAGCTATCCCTCCCCTGCAGCACCTGGCACCATGGGCATCCCCTGACCTCAGCCAGGGGTCTGTGCAGCCCCTGGCATCATGGGGGGCCCTGATCTCAGCCGGGGGATCCATGCAGCCCCTGGTACCATGAGGGTCCTCCCCACCCCCAGGATTTCAGCTGGGGTCATGTTGTGCTGCCATAATACAAATAATAGAAGTGTCCTTACTCTGACTTTTTTGGTCAACTCCAGGGTCTTTCCCTTCTGCCTCTTGGCTGGGGCGAGCAAGCCCTAAGCCCAGAAAACAAGCCATGGGTGTTCGAGCAGGTCTGGGCTATAAAGGCCGGATGGGAGCACTGTGCCCTCTAGCCTGTCCTGCTCAGCCCAGCCCAGGGCTCCCTCCCAGCCAGTCCTGCATCCAGGCCAGTAACTTCCCAGCTAGAAAGTCGCCGAGGCTCGATTTGGTGACTCCCCAGTGCCACAGACCCCACCCTGGAGAGTCAGTTCAAGGGTCAATTCCCTGCCCTGTTAATGGGCTCCTTCCTAGGAGGGGCCCCCAGAAGAGCCAGAGGCGTGGGGATTCCCCACTGGGCAGCAGGCTAATTCCCTTTGCGCAACAGTCTGGGCTGGGAGCCAAGGGCTTTGCCGAATGCTGAGACTGGGCCCAAGCTTTCCAAGGAGTCACAGATTTATGAGGCTTAAAATAACTCCCCCATCGCACAGGGCATGGAGCTAACACCAGGGGCAGCAGAGGGGAAGGGGCGACACAGCTGCCGGGCGAGGATGTCTGGAGAGCTCTCGATTCAACTGTTAACTGTCCATCTGCTGCGACCCCGCCTCCAGGAACAGCATGTAGGAGTCCTGACTCCCAGTCTCCCTTGAGTCCCTTGCAGCTCTGAACCCACTCCTGGGACCAGAGAGAGAACCCAGGAATCCTGGCTCCCAGTGCTCTAACCACTAGACCCAGCTCCCCTCCCAGAGCCACGGTTAGAACCCAGGAGTCCTGGCTCCCAGTGCTCTAACCACTAGACCCCACTCCCCTCCCAGAGCCAGGGATAGAACCCAGGAGTCCTGGCTCCCAGTGCTCTAACCACTCGACCCAGCTCCCCTTTCTCACCTGGGCTGCGTGGATTCTGTCTGCTCTGTTGCTTGATGGTGCATCTGTTCCCACTTGGTGGCTTCACCCAGGCGGTGAATGGGACAGGCCCAGCCAGGAGCGCTGTCCGGGAGGTGGGGAGCTGGGCGTCCCTGGAGCGATGAGCCACAGTCGGACCCTCTGGAACGATCAGAGCAGACAGCTGGAGGTGAGCATTAAGGGAGAGGCTCCACCCACACAGTTATGTCATTACCAGGGCTGTGGGTGATTGGCTGCCTGGGACTGTTCAATAGGGGGCATTGCAAAGGGGAGACCTAGGCTGTGGGGTTTGTTGTGTGAAATTATGCTCTGGACACCTGGGTTCTATTTCCAGCTCTGGGAGGGGAGCGGAGACTAGTGGTTAAAGCAGGAGGGCTGGGAGTCAAGACTCCTGGGTTGTATTCTGGGCCTGGGGAGGGGAGCGAGGACTAGTGGTTAGAGTAGGAGGGGGGAGGAAGGCTGTGGGTCAGGACTCCTGGGTTCTATCACCAGTTCATACAAGGTCCTGAGCTGGCAGTTCTTAACCAGGACAGAGCACAGACAGACTCCAGTCTGGGAAATCGTTAAATCTTGCTTTCCTAAAGGCCCTTGGCAGCTTCTGTTTCATACCGCGTTCTTCCTCGCGTCCAGTTCCAAACTGCAGGTCAGCTGCGATCACCTTCCACCCAAGGCACAGCTGTGTTAGATGAAGTGATGAAAATGAGGAGGGATCCCCCCCAAGGTGTGATGTAACTATAAGGTAAAATACATTACAGTGAAATGGGATCCGTCCCTCAGGCCAAAGGATATCAGCATGCTTTGTGCTCTGAAACTGCTGTTCAAACGCTAACAAGTGCAGGGATTATTTGCCCACCAGTGAAATGGAGCCACCTCTGGGGTGGACCGTGGCAGCTATTTATACGGGGGATCACTCACACAGCACTGAAATGCAGCCACTTCTGAGGTGTAGTGTGGCAGTTGTTTAACAGCACAGCAAGGCTGCAAAGCAGTTCAGGACAGGAGAATCTAGCTAGCTAGTGGTTTCTGGCTGTCTAGCCGCCATTCAAGGAAGCTAGCCATGGGAGTCGTGGTCTGGGAGTTTTCTTTGCAACCCTAAGACCCTTCGTTATTTATTTTAATGAAAGCCTGACATCTGCAAAGCCTGCTACCGCAGCTCTTGTGTTGCTCGTTGGGTGCAGCCCCGCACCCCCATTCCAGTGAAGGGGACAGGGGATAAGTAGGTCTAGAAAGAGGTAGCCTGGTTTATTGGCTAGGGCACTGCACAAGGACTCAGGACTCCTGGGTTCTATTTCCCATCCTGCTGTCTGACCTTGAGCAAATCCGTTCCTCAGTTTCCCCTCCCATTCGGTGTCTACTGAGACGGTGTGCACCCAGCACCCTGCGACCCTGGACTCGGAGTGGGGCCTGAGGCACTACAGGAATACACATACGATATGACTACAGGTGCGTGGGGTAATTTTCAGACTTGTCTTCCTATGATGAGCTGAATCTGGGAGTTGCTGCATAGGCAGAACACAGTGTGGGCAGGTTTCTATCTCCCAGCCCTTCCCCAAAAGGGGTGAAGCCAGGATCACTAGCTCCAGAGCACAATTTCCAGCTGGGAGCAGTAAGGAGCCTCTGTCCTCTGCCCTGGGGACACAGACTGCGAAGGCAAGGATGGCAATCTCCCAGGGCAATCTGTGAGGCCAGGGCAATTGTGGGCACAGGATGGGCCCCGCTGTTCCTCCTCACTTCACCATTCCTCCTGCTTCCCCCCTCCGGCTGCTCAGGAAGATGACGAGCTGGGAGTGCGAAGAGCAGAGGGGTGTTAACGAGATAGTGTCAGTGCCGGGTGGAGTGCTGGTGTGAAGTACTGAGTGCAGTGTGTCGGGCCTCTCTCTGCAGGCCTGGCGGCATGGAGCTCTCCTGGCAGGAGATGTGGGAGCTGACGTGATCCAGCACAGAATGAAGCAGGGGCCTGATCCTGGAGCTCTAGCCGATGTAGGGATTCGACAGGGCAGGGCCCAGTGGGCTGTGGGAGGGTGTTCGCTGCTGATTCACTCGGGTGCATTCCAGCTACCAAGGTTCAGAAAATTCCACCCAACAGCGATTCCCACGGTGTCTAACTGTCCTGAGGAAAGTGGGAGGGAAGGAAACAGGGAAACCACAGGAGGTCTGATGAAATGGAGGAGAAAGAGAGCCTGAGGGAACCACCGGGTTGGCTCTGTCCAGCAGCCTCTTTGAAGTGTAGATCAAGCTTTTGCCACCAGGGTGGAAGAATTCCCTGCAGATAAAGGAGTGGGGCATATGAGAGAGAGAGAGCAATCTCGGGTCGACCAGAAGGCAATGGACTAGCTGATCAGATGGATCTGATCTGATTGGAGTCCAGCAGCCTGAACCGACCCTCTTGTCAATGTGACCTGGTTCTGCAATGCTGAGGGCGACCTGCTGCTAATGGTATTTAGGTGACAAGGTGAGAAGCTGAGACATCAGATGTTGGCACCTCCACTGCTATAAATATCACCCTGCTGCTCCCTGCACAGATGCCAGGCTCAGAAGAGAAGCTTCCGATCTGGGTCCCCACACGTGGGGCTTTAGCCCTGGTACACTTGACATGTGGGAAATAAACACCTGCTGAACTTGACAAGTTCAAGAAAGGAGCTGGTGGGAGGTGCCTCTAAACTTGAATCTTTCTCCTTCAGATTTGGGCCAAGAGCCTGTTGAGTGCCTGGGCAAGCAAGGGGGTTGAGGTGCCGGAGAGCAGAGGGGGCAGAGAGAGCAAGACAGATCTTGATGTGTATATGGTCGTCCAGATGCAGAAGTGATGTGTAAAGTGGTGTGAGCCCCCCTTTCACTCAGACTCTAGCCATGTGTGAAAGGGTCTAATGCTGCCTGCAATATACACACCTCGGGGCTGGAAGAAAGTTTACATTAAACAAGGCCCTTTCCTACCTCAACTTACACCCTAGTGTTGGGCAGGACGGGGGCAGGAGAATTCCATGCAGAGCCAACGGCTCAAGAGGAGCTGATTACAACATATCCCCTTCAATGCTGTAGGAAGTGACTAAGGCAGGTGCGAGGATGGGAATTGGCAGCAAGTTACTTCCCCATCCAGTCCTGCTGAGCAAGCCGATTGCATGGCCCTGTGAGACAAAGCAGGGCCTCAGTCTGGTCAGTCACTCATCACTCCTGCCTTGGTCGCTAAACCCATTTGCATGGAGCCCAGTTAGCCACAGCAGCATTGCTGTCAACTTTGAAATGGCATGCCTAAGAGAGAGGCTGATCCAAACACCCCCACATCGTACACCGCGAAGCTCATCTCTGAACATGACTCTGCTCTCTGCTAACACTTGGCTCAGATGCCCTGGCCTCCATCTCCAAGATTACCATGCTGCAATCCCACCCAGGTCTTTGTTGGGCCGTTTGCTGCATTTCTCATGCTCTGCTCCTCCAGGGTCAGTTTCAGCATATTCTTTCTGGCCCACGCATGCAGGTGGTGTGGATTTTTCATTCTTGAGTGGCACAGTTTCCAGATCTTAAATTCTCTCTGGGAAGGGGGAAAAAGCAACCAACCACCAAACCCTGTTTCATGAGGTGGAAGGTGCTGCTATTCCAGGCACCAATGGATTACAAGTGTAAAAATAACACAAGCTGGAAGAACTAGCCTGTGATGTCACCCAAATCCCAGATGGGAACCATTCACAAGTTCTTACAGAGCAGGGATCACACTGAACTTCTCAGTCCCAAACCTGTGAAATTTGATATTTGCCACAAAACGTTTGTTTACAAAATGTGCCTTTCTTGTCCAACGATCCCTGGAGTGAGATGAGCTGTCAGATAAGGTCGGGGGAAGTGTCTATTTTATGATCAGAAAGACAGTAAACGTTATTAGTCCTCTTGCTGCCATAGTTTCTTGTTGAGTCCCTAGAACTGTTAAAGCTGCCAGAATACCTGCTTCCTGTAAAACATCTGGACTTTTGTGGAGATTTTCGGAGGCTATTGACTACACTACAAGCACTACCGTGGCACTGGGATTTTTTTCTCATCAAAGTAATTGGCTCACTGTTCTGAGAGATAGTAGCGAGATCAAGGGTGGTACATTGTGTCTACCCTGGAGGTTAGGTTGACCTAACTATGGCACCTTTGGGCGCAATTTTTTTCACGGCCCTGAGCGACGTAACTAGGTCAATCTAATTTTTTTGTGTAGACCAGGCCTGAGTTGCCTTATTGGAAGAAGGCACTAGTCTCCTACTGAATTTCAGTGGGGTATAAACACCTATTTGGAAATCCCAGCCTTCTTCAATGGACTGTTTTTTAAATGATTCTTATTAGAAGTGAAGTCATCAGGTAAACAGAATGAAGGCAATGACACATACATGTGAGGTATCCCCTGTTCTTAAATACTGGATCTTTGATCAATCTGAAATGGTTATTCCTGGACAGGGACTTCCTGTGTGGAACTGAGGATGGACTACCCTTAACAAGAGAGGAGCCAGGAAGTGACACAAGCCTTTTGTTCAGATGTCCATTTGTGTGTAGATAGCATGACGCCCGCGTGGCCATTCAATGGGGTCGATTCGCTGTCACACTGATAATGGTAGCATAAAGGAGGCTCAAGGTGGGTCGAAATGGTTCCAGAATACAGGCCCATCGGGGGCCACTGGCAGCAGACCATAAACTAGAGCAACCTCAAAGACACTGTAATTTACGGGGACCTGCACAGCCTCAGAATATGGAAAAAGAAAAGGAGTACTTGTGGCACCTTAGAGACTAACAAATTTATTTGAGCTTAAGCTTTCGTGAGCTGTAGTCTCTAAGGTGCCACAAGTACTCCTTTTCTTTTTGCAAATACAGACGAACACGGCTGCTACTCTGAAACCAGAACCTCACTGAGATTCTAGCCCGGGACTTCCCCCCCACGGCTCCTCAATCCCCACCTGCAACAGGAGTGTAAACAATGCTTTCTGGGTGGGGGGGCTAGCTTCTGTTCCAGACTCAGTGTTTCCTTTATTAATGCAATCTCTAGATTTGGGGGGATGAAAATCCCCCCAACACTGCAGTGGTCTACACCCAGGCCCCCTGCTAGTCCAGCTGTCTTTTGAGCAACTAATTCTGCCAAACTGTGCTGTGGTTGGATGTGCCCCCCCCACCCCGCAGCCTGGACCCCCCACCCTAGACCCCAGCTCAGCCCCCCTCCCCTCCCCCAGCCTGGTCCCCCCAGCTCAGCTCCCCTCCCCCAACCTGGACCCCTCAACCCTGCCCCCTTCTCCCAGCCTGGACCCCACCACCTCTGCCTTCCCCAGCCTGGACTCCCCCGGAGGCCAGCCCCCTCACTCCCCGCCTTCATGCCCTCTCGACCTCTCATTGGAGGAGCTGAGGGCGGGGAGGGCGCTGATTGGCCAGCAGGGCTGGCATTCTCCGGCCCAGGCCCGGCCCACCCGTCTTCTCAGCGGGGCCGTTAAGGGGCAGGGAAGTGGCGGGAAAAGCTGCGGTGAGGGGGGAGGGGCGCTGGGAGCCCCGATTCAGCCCAATCTCTGGGATGAGCCCCCCCGCGGCCCCACCGAGAGGCTTGAAATAATAGAGTGGCCACATCTATATGGGAGCCTAATACAGGCCTCCCCAGTTCTATATGGGCCCCCCTGGGAGCCCCAATACAGCCCACCCGGTTCTATATGGGCCCCCCTGGGAGCCCCAATACAGCCCCCCCAGTTCTATATGGGCCCCCCTGGTGAGCCCTGATATCGGGTCCTCATCCATCTACAGGCTGCTCACCCCCCTATGGGGTCTCCCGCACTGTGAGCCTCGGTACAGCTGTCCCATGTGGGGGTCCTCTCCCCTAGGGGCTCGTCACACCGGCCCATTGGGGATCCCCCCAGCCTTGCTATAGGGCACCACATGCTCCTATGGGGTCGGTATAGGAGCCCCTTCACCCTTAGGAGGGAACAAAACAAGAACCCCACCCTACAGAATTAAATCAAATTAGAGGGGTTTATTTTTATATATATATACACACACACACACACACCGGTGGGATTCACCGATCTATTTATCTAGCTGGCTATACACACACCCATCTAGCTATCCATCTCCTCTAATTTGATTGAATTGACTAATTTCAATGTATTTAACACTTACCATCGGTATTCAGACGCAGTGGGAATTCTTTTAGGCCCTTTTTGAGCATGAGAAAATCTTTGATCAATTGATTTTTTTTAAAGCAGATATTAAGAGTCACAATACTGCCAACCCAAAAAAATCCAACCCCAAATTCTAAAAAAATCATGGCTTAAAAATAATCAATAGACAAATAAATTTGGGTTGACAGATTACAATGACAGATTATTTGCTGTCTTTAGCGGGTCATGATTTCAAGCATTTATTCTCATCCACAAGACCTAGGAATGACTTCTTTCATTTTTTGTTTTTAATGAAAACTGAGATGCTCACATGATTCCAGGAGCTGGGGCTTTAAGAAAAACAGCTAATGTCCCAGAGGTGGGAATCCTGAAGTCAGATTTTTCCCAGTAAAATTTATCTAGTTATATAAAAGAGAGAGGGTGTGGAATTGTAGTGATTGGTCAACAGCTAGCTTCCTGCAACATTTCAGTTTAGTAAATGATGTGAATTTAACAATCATTGTATGTACTTATCTCTCCTTTTCAAAATTAAATTCCTATAGAGTTTTGAAGATCTTGGTTGAGGTCAGACAAGGTTACACTTTCAAATCCAGGTAACCAGTGTAGGTTCTAGGTGTTTTATTATTAATTATTATTATTATTTCTATTTTAGTAATTGCTAGAACCTCTTGACTGGGGATAGAAAAGGAGTACTTGTGGCACCTTAGAGACTAACCAATTTATTTGAGCATAAGCTTTTGTGAGCTACAGCTCACTTCATCGAATGCGTACTGTGGAAAATATAGAAGATGTTTTTATACACACAAACCATGAAAAAATGGGTGTTTATCACTACAAAAGGTTTTCTCTCCCCCCACCCCACTCTCCTGCTGGTAATAGCTTATCTAAAGCAATCACTCTCCTTACAATGTGTATGATAATCAAGGTGGGCCATTTCCAGCACAAATCCAGTGGGGATAGTGTTAGATGTGGTACATACAACAATAACAAAAAGACAGTCCTTATCTCACAGAATTTACAATCTAGGTAAATACAATTGACTTATACAGCTAGAAAGCTAAAAATGTTTCTAGATCTATGTAATTTTGTAGTCCTCTAACAGAGGTTAGAGTTGCAGTGTCTTTATATTTATATATATGTCCTCAGTGTTTTAATAGTTTTTCTTAGCAAATTTTGTTCTATAATACATCTAATAAAATACAGACTATTTCAAACTCTCCAAGCAAAATCAAGTCAGAGATAAAAATAGTATATTTTGTCCAGCTCTCTAGGTAAATTGGGAGTAACTCCAGTGAAGTTATATCAGTGTAAAACTAGTGTAGAAGAGAAGCAGACTCAATATTAGAGCTGGTCAGGAAATGGATTTTCCATTCTATGACAAATTTTGAGAGTTTGACTTTTTTCCTGGTTCCAAATAGGGACGAAGAGCCAAAGTCTCAAAATTTTTCATAAACTGAAACACTGAAAAAAATGATTTGGGGTAAATTGAAATATTTCCTTTCCATTAATTCAATATGTCGTGTTTCAGTTTTGACCTTTTTTATTTTAAAAACATTTTAAAATATAAAATAACATAGATTTTTAAACTAAAAGTAGTTTTGAACTGAAAATTCCAAATGTTTAATTATGAAAATGTCAAAACTGGCTGTTTTGATATTTTTCAAAAAATTCTTTTTCAAAACAAAAAAATAATTGAAACTGACATGGTCCCATGGGAAGATTCAGTTAGGAGGAATCAGCATTTTCCAATCCCCCATAAATGTCATCAAAAGTTCCTATCAAGCTCTACTGGATATGAGTTTAAAACTCTCAGTTTGATTTAGTAGCTCATGTAGGTCAGTGATTATTCTGTTATTCTTATTAATTATATGTGTTACTATAGAGACTAGAGGCTGCAACAAGACCAGGGCCCCATTTTGCTAAGAGTTGTACAAATACTTTGTAAGAGACAGTCCCTGCCCTGAAGAGCTTCAACTCTAAATAGACAAGGTAGAAGGGAAGTGACTTGCTCAGGTCACACAGCAAATTAGTGGCAGAGCCAAGGGCTAGAATGAGTCCCAGTGCAGTGCCTGATCCATGCAGCCTCCTGAAAAATCTCTCTAATTTTTAAAGGTTACGATGTCTAATCAGGAATGTGAAAGTCCAGAGCCAGAAGAGGAGCAGGCTAAACCGGACAGCCCGTTCTTTGATGATATAGAAAGACGTGAATTACATAGTGAGATCCTGTCCAGGTGAGGTGTTTTGCAGAATTCTGTCTAATATTTGCTGAGAGCCAGAGAAAGGGGAGAAAATGCTTTGCCTTGTGCCAGGAATATGTCAACAGAAACTTCCCAAAGGAGAAATGTGTTTTTAATAAATATATAGTTGGGAATGCCCTGGTTGTTCATGTTAATTGTAGTAATTTCCCAGCCTGTATTCAGATTAGGTTTTCTAATTAATATAATTGGGTATGGACAATGTTTCTAATTGCATTCTTAAGTTAAAAAGTTAGTTTGGAGGCAGAATTTCCCAATGGATAGAGCACTGGAATGGCACTCAGGAGACCTAGGTTCAATTCCTGGCTCTGCCACTAGTTTGCTGGGTGACTTTGGGCAAGTAATGGCCCTTGCCTCAGTTTCCCCAGCTGTAAAATGAGGGTAATGATGCTGACCTCTTTTGTAAAGTGCTTTGAGATCTCCTGATGCAAAGTGCTGTCTAATTAATGATTCACACATTCTCTTGTGTTGAGCACAGGCAGAATTACTCATTTTAAGTCCTATAAAGTGGTTCCCAGAACATCTACTGCTTTTAAAGAGGTGGTGACAGTCAGTGCATTTACGCCTACTCTCAACATAGGCTTTGGACCAATGTAATTATTTCAGTTGGGGTATGATTAGATATTAGTTTAGTATAGTTACATTGGGATACCCCTAGTGTGTGAATGCAATGACATATGCTACACTGAAAAAAAAAGACACTGTCTGACGAGACTAAGAGTTATAACCATATTGGTTTCATTTTCCCGAGACAAGACCTACATGTAGCTAACAGTACCCACACTAGAGGGTTGTACTGCTTTATACTGGTTCATAGGTGCTGGAACTAGGGGTGATGCCGCACCCACTGGCTTGAAGTGGATTCCACTATATACAGGGTTTACAGTTTGGTTCATAAGCTTTCGTGAGCTATAGCTCACTTCATCGGATGCAAATGCATCCGATGAAGTGAGCTGCAGCTCACGAAAGCTTATGCTCAAATAAATTGGTTAGTCTCTAAGGTGCCACAAGTACTCCTTTTCTTTTTGCGAATACAGACTAACACGGCTGTTACTCTGAAACCAGTTTGGTTCAATGACTCTCAGCACTTCCACTATACAAATTGTTCCAACACCCCTGTACTGGTTTGAAACTGATACAAAAGCTGTGTGTAGACAACCCCTTGGATGGGAGCAGTTATGCTAGGCAGTTTGTCTTTCAACTCCTCTCTATGGGACTTAAATGGCCCCCCAGCACCTGACACTTTTAGTGTATTTATTTAGAACCCAGATCTCCTGCCTCCCAGGGCAGTGCCCAATCCAGTGGGCCACACTGCCTCTCTTGTAGTAGCTGTGTACATACAGCGCACTGAGTGTATACAAAGCCACCTGGCATGGAGGTTGTTTACTTGTACTTCTGTACAAGAGGACAGAGCTAATCAACAGCAGGTGTCTCTGGCTTTTAATTCCATCACTGAGCTGTTTCACCTTGGCAGATGGCTTGGTTTATTTAGACCCATTTCCTCCACGCCTCCTCAGGACCAAATGCCAACATAAGGCAACATAAGGCAAGGTTAAGAAACATTGATGTAGGCATGCCGGCCAATAGCATCAGGAGTTGAGCGGGAATCCTGATCAGTACAGTGTATAATGTGCTAATACAATAATGTACCCAGAAGGCTGATCCTAAGCACACTGCCTTCCATAGGCAAGGGTACTGATTTAGAACCTGAGGCTGCTCATCATGTGTGTCATTCCCCCCCCCCACCCCCATCAAATGGAATTAGATGTCAATTTTGCTAGCATTGCAGAAATAGTTTCACAAACAAGTCCGCCAACAGGGACTCTGTATTTCCTTTATAAAATAGAATTAGCTAACACAGGAGCTGTCAAGTTTGTGATGAATGGATTCTGGTTAATAAGCTGCTTTAATTATTGGATACACAAATGTAAAGGACTAAAATTCCCACAAGAGAGAAATTAACAAAATAGCTGGGAACAGTTTTCTTTGGCATCTGATTTTGCTCGATAACTTTGGCTCTAGTCTTTGTAATTTTTCTTCATGTATTGAATTGTGATGGTAGTTTTGTATAGCTGCAGCCTTCTTACATGCATACAGGCACCAGTGAACAGGGGAGGATCTGACCTTCTGTGTTTGGTTTTAAAATGCTCCCTTTCTTTAGGAGTGACAGCAAGGGAAAGGATGGGAAGTTTACCTTTTCCATAGAGCAGGTAAACTTCCCCCCTTGCTTCAGATATGTCAGTTACTGTTATCTGGAAACAAAGTGAATGCTTTCACAATGAGTCCTCAAACTTACCTGAGTTTTGGCCTTTGAGTGTAAGTTGGGGTACAGGTGAATACAACACACGTTCATTTATTTCAATTTAAATGCAGGAAGGAATCGCCCAGCACAGCTCTGCTCTGCCCCACTGCAGATGTGCCTGTAGCAGCATTGGATGGCAAGTCATCCAATTATTTCGCAGCCCTGGATTCAAACATTGAAAATCTGCAGAAAAGAACGCAGCAGCTGATTGAGAAGATCAACGAGAACCGGAAGAAAGACCACACTGTCATGAGCAATTTCAGGGAGAGCCTCCTGCTGAAGGTGAAGTGGATAGTGAGATGGCTATATACAAGGGCTCAAGGGTGGAAGCCAAAGGAAGGAAGAGAAGTTAGCTAGCTTGGTGAAAAAGGAGGGGCTTTAATGCTGAGCAAAGGAAAATGTGTGTGTGGGGGAAGTGCTGTATCGGGGGGCGGATTGCCCCCTTCCATGGTATAAACCCCATGTCATTCCAGCACGGAGGCAGGGTTTGCCCCAGGCTGGAACAGGCAGCAGGACCCACCATATATCCCAGGGGATTGGCCTGAGGCCAGAGACATCTGCACGAAAGCCCTTTGCTTCTGATGCATCCCCCCCCCACACACACCCTGGAGTCTCCCTAGAAGGCCCTCCCAAGCAGGAGCTGCACTAGGGCCCCTCCTCAGAGGGATATGTCACACAGCACGGTGGTGATAGCGCGGTGGGAAAGGTAATACAGCCCAGAACTGTGTTCTCTTTTCCTTTTTAACTTCACTGGGTGCAGCGTTCTCGAACCCACACGCCTCCTCCAACAGTCATGCTCCTATGCTCTTCCCCCCCCCCCCCCCCCAACAGATCCCAAGACAACTGGGCCGAGGGGAGGGATGGCTGAGCCCTCCATTTTCATGGGAGTGGGAAAAGCCGTGTGAGGAAGGTCTTCTTCCCAGGGACCCATACTGGGTTATGGAATCATCTCCCCAAGGAAAGTCGGGGGAGTTTCACTGTATAGAGCATTTAAAAGTAGATCAGACAGAACAAAAGAGGGGAGCAGCAGCTAGACTCTACTTGAAAGGTGGACTAGAGGGGCCCTGTCGGTCTCCATGTTCTCCAATTCTTTGCTACGTTGCAGCGAATCAGTACAGAGCTTGTTTTTAATGTAAAACCACTTTACCTGCCAACATCAGTGAAATCCCAACGTCACGCCTCACACACTAACTTGAATCCCTGTGACATGCAGCAACCCCCATTGCCTCGCTAATCTCCTCTCCACTCTGACTGCACACACATTAAAGATTGTGCGCTCACAGAATGTTTATTTAAATGTATTTTAATCATGTTAATCAGTCACAGATCACCCACCTGAATGTCCTCCTTGCCTCCAAGGCATTAAATCAGATGCTTTAGAGCATACTTTTACATACATGTAAAGAAAAATAATGTAACAGTGGGGCGCTTTCCATTATAAAATCAGCTACAGACTCTAACGTGTAATATATAGAACGCCTGGCTCTTATCTAGCGCTTTTCATTCATAGATCTCAAAGCACCTTACAAAAAGTCAGAATTGTTGTAAAATGGGGAAACCGAGGCACAGCAGGTCAATATGACTTGTCCAAGCTCACCCAGCAGGCCCGTGGAAGAACTGGGAATAGAACCCAGGCCTCCCAAGTGCTATACGAGAGTGAGATATTTATTATTATTATTAAGAGAGGCAGTGTGGCTTATAGGATACAGTACTGGACTAGGACCCAGGAGACCAAGGTTCTATTCTTGGCTCTGCAACTGGCCTGCTGGGTGACCTTGGACAAATCACTTCACCTCTTTGTGCCTCAATTTCCCCAGGGTGATAATGGTACTGACCTCCTTTGTGAAGTACTTTGAGATCTACTGATAAAAACTAGGGATTATTATGCAAATGGAATAACAAACCAAAGCTTCATTTTATGCCAGTGACTTCAAAGCATGGAGCTAAGTTAAGAGGAAAGTCATTCGAATTCTTTACCACCTTCTGATCGCTGTGGTCTAATGCACTCCAACTTGCCATAAGGCTTCCACTTCCATCTCCAACAGATGCAGAAACCAACACATCTCCCATTTCACACTGGCACTCGCAAAACCTTCATCATGGTCTCTACTAGGAGCAGCTCAGCACATCTCCTGTCACACATTCCATGCACGTGGGAAGTTATTTCCGCCTTACCATTGCTGAGGCGGTCATTAAAGTTTTGGGCCAGATTTTCAAAAGTATTTAGGAGCCCTAAAAATGCAGCTTGGGGCTTTTGAAAATCACGCTAGCCACCTAACTCCTGGGAGAGCTGGAAATAGAACCCAGGTGACCTGAATTGCAGTCCAGGGCCCTGATCTCTGGGGCACATGGCCTCTAGTAGGCTAGAATCCTCTTGTGTGCCATATTGCTGTTTCCCATGAAGATCCCACTCCTGCATTCAGATCCATGCAGGCAGATCCTCATGGAGTTGCACTGAAGTGCTGCATGGACCAGTTGCAGGGCTGGGGTCTGCATAGGAATAAGGAATTGCCAGCCTGGCCCAGGCTAGCAGTCCCTGGAGTCAGTATCCTGGCTCCCACATGGGCAGCCGCAGATGCTTTCAGAAGATGGTGTAAGAAGCCTGCAGTAAGCATTTACATTTATGCACAAATCAGTTTTGGTCTACTCTGTCTAAAACTCATGAAAAAAAGTCACACTTAGGGCAAGACTCAGCCCCATCCCAACATGGCAGAGCACCCATTGAAATCAACGATAGTTGCATCCTGTTACTCTGGGAGTGGGGGGACAATGCAACCCTTAATATTCAAGCCATCAGCCTCTGATCCATTTTAATTCCTAAGGCCTGTCTTTCCTCGCACTGCAAAAGGTTTCAAGTTTGGCAGAGAAGCTGGAGGAAATGATGTTTCTCGTTTACGATCGCCATAACAAGCAAATGCAGGATAAGCTCCAAGAGCTCTCGGAGATAATGGAGAGGATCAGCCAGATCCAAACGGAGCTCAGACAAGTCTGCCACACTGTGGAGGCAGCTTATAAAGACTTCTGTGTGCAGCCGGAGGTGTGAGAACACTGGGAAGAAGGGCCAGCTGGAATCAAAAGCCCAAAGGAACCACTCAAACCATCGTGTAGCTACTATTCTGATGCAAAAGGAAAAATAAGACTACAGGTCAGATAAGGGCCCCTTTTTCTATTCCTGTTGCAGTTTGTTTAATTGTTAAAGTTGTTTTAAAAACTCCTAAACTTTCAAGCTCTGATAGTGTCCTAAAGGGCATGAAGCCAGACAGGTTAAAAACCACGGCTGGCAAGTGTCAGTCTTCATAAAAGTGGGAATAAGTCTTACCTACGTGGGAGGGAATGTTGAGATGTCATTAAAGCCCACTGAAGATACGAAAGGATCATGCAATGGCCAGTGGCTGTTGTCAAACTTCTGCACCCTGCTGCCTTTGAAATGTCTTTCTTCCAGTGTGGCAGGGGGAGATTGTTGTCGCTAACTCTCTCCTAGCGCTGTTTATTGTAAAAGGCATTTTATAAAGATCATATGAATGTTACATTCCACTTTATTGGTTTATCAATAGCTGTAAACATGTCTCCTTCAGTGACTTGCCTGTTCGTTGTTTCCAACCGCTGTCTGTGCTGATATGAAAAACACAATGGGATTTAAAGCAAAAACATAAGATTCTGTCGCTCAGTTTCTTTACAGGAGAACAGAGTTTAAGCTGCTGTTCCTGATAAGCCCTTATTATTCTCAAACGCAGAGAACAAAAAGACCACTTACACATGCAGGGGCTGAAAACAGAACCTGTTCTGCTGCCCATCAGACCTACAGCAAAGGAACAAAATGTCCTAGCCAAGCGGGGGTGTGTGGGGAAAAGGGCAGGGAGCACTGCACTTTCTGTCCTAAGAAGCCACTTCCACCCATCAGTCACAGCCAGCAGATCAGAAAACCGGCAAGTTATTTTTATATACTGTTCCCGTTGCCCAATGCTGGACACGGCTATTTTATAATTCCTGGGGCAGCCCCAATTGTCTTAGCACATGTAGGTGGGCTGGGACTTTTTGCCACAGTCATGGGACCTGAAGCGGTGTGGAGGAGAAGGGTCATTTCAGGTGGATCAATCCAGAGAAACCACCCTGGTTGTTAAAGAGTTTTCTAGCAAGGATGGCTCAGCTGTCTAATCCCCTTGATAAGGACACATCTCCGACTCTTGGTCTAATGTCCATTTCACATAACGAACAGTACAGACCAGATTGTCAAAGTTGGGTGTTGAGCACTTTGAAAAAAATCTGGAGCTACATGTAGTCATACTGGTTCTTGTGCAAAGATGGACTGTGCACTGAAAACTCAACCGCCAGCACATCACTAGAGCTAGGGCAGCTATTCTGCGTAGGTTCTTATACCACCCCATCACTGTCATATCTGAGTGCTTGAGCCAAACACCTTGGAAAAAAAGGCAGGCCTGAGGGCCAGAAGTTTCAAGAGAATTCAGCATCCACCATCGGACCTAGATCAAGGAAAGAGCTCAGGGCATCAGGCGTTGATATCTCTCGCAAATCTGGCTTCAATTGTGGGGGCCAAGCACTTGAAAAATCTGGCCCTGGTTTCTTTGGAAAACTTTTCCCTGAAGGAGGTCAAGTTGTGCACCCAGAGCTCCCGTGACTGCATCTCACATACACAACCCGAGGGACACATTTCCAATCCTTCTGCCCTGATGATTGTGGGAGCATTACAGTGAGTTACTGAACATCTTGATCTGTGCTCAGCCACTCTGCAACTGCTCAGACTTCACCACTCACCTCCACGCCCTACAATCCGAGAGGTCTCAACAACCTTCCCAAGTCAAGAAAGTTACCTTTGAGTGAAGGGATGTGAAATTTGAACACAGCCTATTGCTGGTCATTTTCTTCTGTTTTGCAATGGCCAGGGCAACCAGCCACCAAATGTTAACAGTTTACACAGTTCAGCGGCTCTGATTCTATCCAGCAGCGGGCTGCAGGGTACACAAACAACTAACCACCGCAAACCGAAAAACCAAGATACATGAATAAATTTTAAAATATATGGTAAGTAACAGAAGGGATATGAGATCAGCTGGGTTCAACTGTGGGCTACTGTGAAAGAGAAATTTGGTAACAGGAATGCTAAATGGTCTTCTGTGATTCTTACAGCTGGGGAAACTGAGGCATAGAGTTGCCTGCAGTGGGTCCGTGGCAGAACCAGGAATTTAACCCCATTCTGACCCCCAGCCCTGTACAGCATTGCTTCACCTCGGTAACAACGTTTAGCTCAGTAGCTACATTGTGCAGATACCTGTTTGACATGTCCCATGACCTGGCTGTGCATGAAGATTCAGGTTTTAAGGCTTCAACACAGCTTTGTAAAGAGCAGAGAGTTCTCCCAGCATGCAATAGTGCCTCCATTCAGATAATTCTGAGAAGCAAGTTAGCTGAACTTGGACATCCAGTGGAAGGAGAGGTGAACCACTGATGATTGAGACTGCATTCCCACCCTGTTGAAACAGACAGCCTTTCCCACACAGCTCCTGAATTTACAATCAAGGAGAAAGCAAGCAAGCCAGCTCCATGCATCAAGCAGCCAATCCAGCATCACAAATCCACTGACTTTTGTTACATGACAATCCACTTCACAGAAGTTTCGCTAATTTCACCCTCTCCCATACCCCCAAAATACAAATGCAATGCTGGCAAAGACGGTCCGTTACTGAGCCTCTCTCCTTGATCCTTTACTGCAAACAGAGCGGAAGAAGACCTCCCAGATCCTTGAGCTTGAAAACCAACTAGCTGATTTGGGAGGGAATTGTATTGCAAAGTAAGAGAGAATCCAGGAGTCAGCCCAAAGAGCTACATTCAGATTCTGTATCACAGCAGCAGCCTCTGGCTTGTGACTTATTATCTTGAGAAAGAAAAATCAAAAATCTTTGTATACAAAACAATCATTCTTCTGATGTAGTGAATTTAAGGCAAAGGTGATATAGGCCTCCTCCATATTGGATTTATTTGCCGACGGTGAAGGATTGAAGTCCGGTGATTGCTCTGCCAAGGATGAGAGCATGGATATCATGCGTGCCTGTGGAGTGAAGAGAAACGGGAACAAAGATCTCACTGGGTGATGTTTAGGATAACCGGAAGTCACCAATATACGTGCGGTATGTCTCAGTTCCATGGAACTGCCTCTCCGGAGCTAGCAAGGACAGATTTTGGCTGCTTTGTTGCAGAGAGGATGGTTTGCATCATAACCATGAGAGAATATGGATCCCTTTGTAAGGAAACAAACCCCAAACCTTTCCCCCCAGCAGCATGGCTTTTGTAGCACGAAACCCAGGAGACTAGAAAAGGTAAAACTGAAATCCAGTGAAAGAGGAACTAATACAAGGTCTTGGCTACATACAGAAGTTTAACTATACTGGCATGGCTAAAATGGTTCCAGTGGTACAACCACTACCTGTGTGGACACAGTTTTACTGGTGCTACATACCAGTGAAGTTCCTGACCTATGGGAAGGGGAATATGCCATATCAGTATAAGGCACCTTTATTCCCCTTCTATCATGTCCACACTAGTGGTTGTACTCGTGTAACTATATTGGTAAATGAAAGTCACCCTCTGCCCCCCCGACAAACACCATTATCGGGGTAAAACCTATGTATAGACCAGGCGTAAATCATCAGATGCTACAGGGATGAGCATGTTCCAAGATTATCCATCAAACAGTGGCAGGGGTTGCTTCCCCCGGAAGGTGAAAAAAGACTATATTAGCGACGAGCGAAGCAAATCACTAACATGCACCCACCTCTGGGGTGGAACATGGCAGCTGTTTCAGCAGCATACAGCAATGGCGAACAAGAAAGGGGGCAGGAAGTGAAGAACATCATATTCAGTTGGAGCTGTAAGCCCCAACGTGACACAGGGAGATTAGATTGGAGGGGAGAATGCCTCCTACTGAGGCCCACCCTGCTCCCTGAAGCACAGCACCCCCGAGCATCCTGCTTTCTATCCCTTACCTCCACGGTCCCAAAGGAGCTGGAAAATCCTAGGAACCTTCATGACATTTGATACAGAGGTGTATGGGGGGGGGAGGCGGAGATTTACCTTCGTAGGTGTTCACAGCCTCCAGGTTCATGACGTGCCGGATGACATGGTATTCGTCAGCGATGCCGTTGCCCCCCAGCATGTCCCTGGCCTGGCGGGCAATATCCAGGGCTTTGCCGCAGGAGTTCCGCTTCAGCATGGAGATCATCTCGGGGGCAGCCCTGCAGCAACAGCAGCAATCAAGGGGACTAGGGTGGAAGGACGAGCTCCCCGGTGGAGCCAGGGTTTGTGCCATGTTGGCACCAGGCTTAGACCCAGCAGCCTCGTTTCACACTGGGGAGACCTAGCAGCTTGGTCAAAGGGGAACAGCCTGTTTTTCTCTAATCACGTGGTCTGGATCAGAACCAACACTCCTAGAGGGGAATAGGACCCCCTTCCCCACCTGCATGAGCCAGGCAGTCCCCGAATTTGGGGCTGGATTGGAGCCATTGCCCCTTAGAAGGAAAAGGCCCTGTATGTCACACATACAAATTGGGAAATGACTGCCTAGGAAAGAGTACTGCTGAAAGGGATCTGGGGGTCACAGTGGATCATAAGCTAAATATGAGTCAACAGTGTAACGCTGTTGCAAAAAAAGCAAACAATTCTGGGCTGTATTAGCAGGAGTGTTGTAAGCAAGACAACAAGAAGTAATTCTTCCACTCTACTCCGCATTGATTAGGCCTCAACTGGAGTATTGTGTCCAGTTCTGGGCGCCACATGTCAGGAAAGATGTGGACAAATTGGAGAGAGTCCAGAGAACAGCAACAAAAAATGATTAAAGGTCTAGAAAACATGACCTATGAGGGAAGATTGAAAAAAAAAAATTGGGTTTGTTTAGTCTGGAGAAGAGAAGACTGAGAGGGGACATAAGAACAGTTTTCAAGTACATAAAAGGTTGTTACAAGGAGGCGGGAGAAGAATTGTTCTTCTTAACCTCTGTGGATGGGACAAGAAGCAACGGCCTTAAATTGCAGCAAGGGCGGTTTAGGTTGGACATTAGGAAAAACTTCCTAACTGTCAGGGCAGTTAAGCACTGGAATAAATTGCCTCGGGAAGTTGTGGAATCTCCATCATTGGGGATTTTTAAGAGCAGTTGGACAAACACCTGTCAGGGACGGTCTAGATCAGGGACAACCAACCCGCGCCTGAGAAGGAGCCAGAATTGACCTATGTACGTTGCTGAAGAGCCACAGTAATACGTCAGCAGTCCGCCCGCCTGCCAGCAGCCCTGCTGATCAGTGCCTCCCCCTCCTTCCCCATGCCTCCTGCAGCATGCAGGAGGCTCTGGGAGGAGCGGGAGGAGTGAGGGCATGGCAGGCTCAGGGAAGGAGGCAGGAAGGAGAGGGGCCTTGGGTGAAGTAGGGGCAGGGCCTGTGGCAGAGTCAGGGGTTGAGCAGTGAGCACCCTCCCTCCCGGCACATTGGAAAGTCGGTGCCTGTAGCTCCAGCCCCGGAGTTGGTGCCTATGCAAGGAGCCACATATTAACTTCTGAAGAGCCGCATGAGGCTCCGGAGCCACAGGTTGGCCACCCCTGGTCTAGAGAATACTGAGTCCTGCCTTGAGTGCAGGGGACTTCCAATGTTATGATTCTATCTCATTCCACAATGCCTTACGCCACCAGTCCCACCCCCCAGCCTGGGGCTGGATCAAAGCTGGTGTTCCCTGGAAGGATAAGACCCGGGATCCCATTCCCCACCCCTGAGCCAGCCAAACCCCTTCTAGCTTTGCAGTCTAACCCACAGAATAACTTTTTTTAGTTAAGAAAGGCAGGTACATACTTGTCTTCATCCTTTAGCCTCCCCAGCTGCAGGCAAGCCTGTAAGCCAATGGTGATCTCAGTGAGCATATCAGCCAGCTTCTTCTGGACCAGCTGGTTCCTAGCCAGCGGCACCCCAAACTGGATCCTAGGGGCGGACAACTTAGTTAGGAGGCTGAGGAGCAAAAGTCACTTAAAACTGCTCGGGCAGATCCGCCTCTGGTGACTGACTTTAACTGGGATGGAGCATTATACTAGGTGTATTAGGTAGTGCCTAAAGGCCCCATCCAAAATCCACATTGTGCTGGGTGCTCTCCTGATAAGCTCACACGGTGGAAGGGGAAACCAAGGCCCAGAGATAGGAAGGGACGGCAGAATCAGGGACAGAACCTAGGTGTCTAAGTCACAGTTCAGTGCCTTATGCACTACACCGTCCTTGCTTCTCATTTGACCTGATCTCTGCCCAGCGACAAAGAGTTCCATCGGACGCTCTACAACGGACAGTTCTTCTGAGAGCTAGAACGCTTCATATATACTGCATGTAATCGGCTGGCAGCATAACTGGACTGGAAAGAGCTAGTGAGCCCCATGAAAGCCCTTCACTGCTGGACTCCACCGTGTTCTCCCACAGCTAACTGCTGGCAGTCACCCTGGTGGGTTAGGGAAGGGGGCTGGGAGTCAGGACTCTCAGGTCCCATTCCCAGCTCTGCTACTGATCCACTGTGCGACCTTGGTCAAGTCCCTTCACCTCTCTCCCTCAGTTTCCCCTCCTGTCAAGGACTCTCCCATGAGGTCTGAATTAATAAGTGCCTTTAAAAAGAGGCAGGCAGGGATCCCCCAAACCTACGTGGGGCTTCCACCCACCCCAGGCACAAAGAGTTCTTCCCCCCCACCCCACATGCAGTCATTACCTGTCCAAGGCATACTGCCTAGCTGTCTCCAAGCAGAATTCAGCAGCGCCGAGCGCTCCCCAGGCAATGCCATACCTAGCGTTGTTTAGACAGCCAAACGGACCCTGGCAGGACACGAGACAGAGCCTTGATCATTAACCTCCAGGCAACGTTGCCAAGGAAGAGCACATGACCTCTGCTCCCGCCAGCCCCCTGCATTAACAGGGCAAC
The DNA here is from genome assembly GCF_965152275.1 of Natator depressus. NCBI lineage: Eukaryota > Metazoa > Chordata > Testudines > Cheloniidae > Natator > Natator depressus. The sequence continues at coordinate 24,395,350 of NC_134253.1, forward strand.
AGGATCCTGGCTTCGTGCCATTGTCTCTCTCTGCCCAGAAGGATTTGGGGACCACATTTCTAAGTTCATTGGCATCCATCAAAACTGACCTGTTAAAGCCACAGGAACGGCTCATCTCTCCAACGGAACGCCCCTGTACAGTGGGAGCTGTTTTACACAGCGATCACTCACCCCCTGAGGAAATGCAGTTGTCTCTGGAGTGGAGAACAGCAGCTACTTATCCAGGGATCAATTGGCCCTGTGCTGAAATGTAGCTGCTGCTGGGGTTGGGGCGGGGCACAGCAGCTGTTTTCATCAACCACACAGCAACCATACCCAAGACAGGATCCAACAAAGAAGAATCCAGCAGTCGATTGCTTCCTGTGGTTTGGGAAGCTGAAGGCAATTGCCAAGGTGAGGCTCAGGCCAGGACACCTGGATTAACATCCCTTGGTTTAAAGGCCATTCCCTGCAGCACAGTGCCCCCTAGCACCGCACTGGTGCTCTATGGGGAAACCATCCGCTGCTGGCCCCCCTCCCCACAGCAGCTGGAGTCTCTCCTCCTAGCAGCGTCCCCAGCCAACAACCCTGCTTAGGCTGCGAGATCATGGGGAACCGAAGAATCGGCTGGTGGGGAGGAGAGGCTGGACTTACCGCGAGCCCGGAGACATGCGGCAGCAGGTTCTCCTCCGGCACCTCCACATCCTCCATCAGGATCATGCCGGTGGTGGAGGCCCGCAGGGAGAACTTGCCCTCGATCCTGGGTGTCGACAGGCCCTTCATCCCCCTCTCCAGAAGGAAGCCCCGGATCCTCCCGTCCTCACACACGGCCCACACCACGCAGAGATCCGCCAGTGGGGAGTTGGTGATCCTGGGAGGAGGAGATGTGAGACCCAGCTCATCTCGGAGCCTCCCAGAGCTCCCTCCTCAAAGGAGGCAGGATGGTACCATCCAAACAGGGAAAATGAGCTAGAGGGGAGATGTGAAACGCCCCAGCAACTCAGTAACGGAGCCGGGGATAGAACCCAGGAGGCCTGGCTCCCTGCTCTAACCACTGGACCCCACTCCCACCCTAGAGCTGGGGACAGAACCCAGGAGTCCTGGAGAGGCCCAGGATTGGCTGAGCCATGGGGAGCAACAAGGCAGGGCCAAGGTTATCGGGGTACAGCAGTTGTCTGGGAAGAGGGGGCTTGCCCAGCTCTGGGGCCCCAGAGGATCTGGTCTCAGGACAGGGTGGCAGTGAGACCAAGGGCCTGGAGTGTGGGTGGCTGCTGAGAGCCGAGGGCAGGGCTAGCGGCCGGGCTGCCGGGGCCTGGCTCTGTCTCACCAGGTCTTGGAGCCGTTGAGCGTGTAGGTCTTGCTGGCCGGGTGGTAGCGAGCCCTGGTCTCCATGCCCCCAGGGTCGCTGCCGTGGTTGGGCTCAGTCAGCCCAAAGCAGCCCAGCAGCTCCCCTGTGGCTGAGGACAGGAAGCCAGTGGGCTTGGGCTGGAGCCGCTGCCCCAACCCTCCCCCCAGGTCCTGCACCCTCCCCCACCTCCCATCCCCGAGACACCCTCCCCCACGGCCCAGGTCCTGCACCGACCCCTCCCTCCACCAATTCCCACCTCTCTTGCGACCCTCCCACCAGGTTCCTGCACTGCCTCTCCCCCATCAATTCCCACCCCCCATCTCATCCCTGCCCCAGCTCCTGCACTGCCCCTCAACCACCAGGCAGTGCCCGTCCCCCCGCCCATTTGCTGCCCCCAACCACTTTTCTCCTAGGTTCCCCCCAGCTCCCAAGCCCCTACTCATCCCAATGCCCTCCCCCTGTCCACCCCACTAAAGGCCCCTCTCCCTCCCCCAATTCTGCCCCCAACACCCTCCCCATGGGTCCTGCCCCTCCAACCTAGTTCCCACCCTCCAGACGATACCCAATCCCACAGTTGCCACCCCTCCCCCCATGGCTCTCACGTCACCCAGGCCCAATACCTGCCCTGCCCCCCGACTTCTGCATCCTCCCTCCCCCGACATTCTCCTCATGGCTCCTTCGCCACCAGTGGCCACCCCCCACTCCCTGTATGCCTGCCCCCACAGACCTTCCCCACCCTGTGCTCCCTCCCAGCAGCCCGCCTCAGGGGGGCAGGGGGCAGTTCCTTCCCCCTCCTGCCAACCCCACTCCTTCCAGGTTATCCCAGCAGAGAGCATTGTGGGAAAGAACCATCCCAACATCCTCCCTGCTCTGCCAGCTGGCTGGACAGCCGGGGCCCAGCTACAGGGGATGTCTACCAGCTCCGGAGCCAGCAGCCTCCCGGGTGGATCCACGCTCCCCGCTCCTAGCCAGGGAGAGCCCCCACCCGCACCTCTCGCTCACCCAGACGGGGCAGGTATTTCTGCTTCTGCTGCTCCGTGCCGTAGGCGTTGATGGGGTGCATCACCAGGGACGACTGGACGCTCAGGACTGAACGGTAGCTGCTGTCCACTCGCTCGATCTCCCGAGCCAGCAGCCCGTAGGCCACGTACGTGGTTCCGGCACAGCCATAACCTGAGACGGGCACAGAACGTGGACAGGACACACATCAGCAGCAGCTCGGGTCCGAACCCCGCCCTGGGTCAGTCAAGACAAGAACCCCCTCCCCGCCTGAGGACAGCTGGGGAACGGCTCCCCTCAGCACCTGCTACCCTGTGTGCCAAGGACTGACGGGGGCCATGCGGGCAGAGTGGATGGAGGAGCTCAGAAGGGCTGAGACATGCCAGTAGGGGGCATCGTGTGCACTGGGAATAGTCCATGGGCACCTGCCGCCTTCCCAAACGGAGCCACAGGGCCTGCATCGCCCGGGCACAAAGCCATAGGGTTTGAGATGCCACAGCAGCCACTGGAAAATTGGTCCCTAGATACTGGGGGGCCCAATTCAGCACAGCCGTGTGACCCCTTTCTGCCACCCAGGCTGGTGTAAAAGGGCCTTGGGACTGGTGCAACCCCACCCCCTCACAGGCAGGAGGTGTTGTACCCCCCTCAGCCACAGGGGGCATCCCAGGTGGGGCAGAGGTGGGCGTGGCCAAGGCAGGAGGAGGCATGACTGGGGCGAATGTGAAGGCAAGGAGGGGCATGTCAAAGGGGGGCTGTGGCCATTACACGGTCCCAGGTGAGCACAGGTCAGATCAGCTCTCGGGACTGTCCATAGGGGTATCCAGCAGAGCTCTCAGGGGCTTCCCCACCCATGGTGCCCATCCGTCGGCTGCTGCTGCTCTCGCCCACCATCCCTCTGCCCCGTGTCAGCTGGTGAGATCCCTCCCCGTGGCGTGCCAGCCCCTCCCTCCATGGGATGCACTGTCCTCGAACTGAGATCCACTCCACGTTCCGGCCAGTGACCCTCCCAGCCATGGCCAGAGGGGAATCCCTCCTGGGTCCAGCTCACCTTTGATGGTGGAGCCCAGGATTCCCAGCTCCCCCAGCTCCGACACGATGTCCCGGTGAAAGACTGGAAAGAGGAGACACCAAAGTGTGTCTGTGAGTGCAAAAGGCAGAGTCACTGCCCTCTGCCTCCTCCCCCCACCGGACACAGGGATCCCCAAACCAGCTCAGGACTGGAACTCCAGTCATGCAGCCCACCTGGCTCTCCCCGACAGCAACGCACAATCCCTGCAGCCCCACCAGCGGGTTTAATCTGCAGTTCCCTCCCCCAAATGCATTTAATTCAGGCATCCACCAGGCCCTGAAGGAGGCTACAGACATACAGGCACGTTCCGATCTCAGTGAGCCCTGGGTAAATCTGGAGTCACTCCCTGACTACAATGGGGTCAGGGCCGGATTCTGATCTCGGAGCCCCTGGGGTCAATCCAGAGTCACCCACTGAATTTAAAAGAGGAAGCTGGAAGAACAGAGGGCGGCATCTGGGTCTGTAAATTACCCCCAAGCACCTCTGGTTTGCATGCAGCCATGGCACGTGGATCTCTGGGACGGGCGGGTCTGGGCAACGCTGCCACAGACTGGACGCAATCGGACAGCTCCCGGTGCTAGCGGCTGCAGTCAGCATCTAAATCCAAAAGAGCTACTGGGGGCTCCGGGGACAGAGACATGGGTTTTTGGAACAGTCACGGGTTCTATCCCTGGTGCTGGCTTCAGGCACCTTCATTCCGGTTGGCCATGACAATTCGTGGCATCAACTTCTCCTGGCAGTAGGTGCGGAAGGAATCCCGGATCATGAGCTCCTCCTGGGTTAGCTGCCTCTCCAGCTGCAGGGGATCTTGCCAGTCAAACTGGGCTCCCGGGGCTGGAGGAAGACAGTCAGAGCTAGATGCACACCTAACAGCTTCAGCGCCAACCCCTACCCCTACCCATGCAGGGAGAGGGGAAATGACAAGCCAGGTATCTCATCTTCTCAACCCAACCTCCCTCGGGCTGGAGGCAGATCACAAACGGGAACTTTAATCCCAAAAGTAAAGCGTGAGGGTATTGGCTGCGGGGTGGGGGGCCCAAGGCTGGAATAGCAGGGGCGGTGGGTCAGAATTGAGGGGCATGGGATGGAAGCCATTCATTAAAGCCGATTCCTGCTCAGCCTTTACTGGAATCAAATTAGTAATTAATAATAGACCTAGTTCAAGCCAATGCTTTAAACCCCTGATTTACAGACACTGGGAACCCCTTGTTGTAAAAAACCCCAAGCGCTGCCTTCTGGCTGTTTCACTTTCTGCTACTGATGGATTCGTAGAGGCACTCTGACCCTGTTCTCTTCAGTTTCTCCAGCTGTCCAAGGGTCAAAAAGTCGTTTCCAATGGGAGCTGGAGGGTGGGCAGTTACCTTTCAGGGGCTTCTCTTGGGCCTTCGTTTCTTTTTCTGGAAAAGCAGAGAAGAAGCCGGGCAGGTGAGTTATTTTATCCCTGCTCTGCTGAGGACGCAAAGCGGGAATCACTGGATCAGATCTCTACCCTGTGCCAGGCTGAAGGGACGCCTTCTGGGCATCCCATTACCCGTGCCAGCTTCTTAGCCCTGCAGAGCTAAAAAGCCAGGAATACGGAGGTGGGGCTGTGACAGACTCAGACCCTCCGTGGTTGGGGGACTTGTGACACCAGTGGGTCCACGGTGATGGGGGCCTGTACTTCCCCCATAGCTCCAGCCCTCCACCCCCACCCCCCCCCTTTAAAAAAACCCCCAACATTTAGGGGGTCTGGCTTGGGGGGTGTTGGGAGGGGCCGCACCTGCTCCTACTCACCCTTCTGTGCCGCTATGGTGCCCTGGAGCCGGCTGGCGCCTATCCCCGCCACGCAGCAGTGGCTGCTTCTTAGCAGCCTGGTCGTGGCGAGTCTCAGAGCCATCTGGGGTTGCTGCTCGTCGGGAAGGGAGATGAGAGAGGCTGCTTGGGGGCGACCGCCAGACTCACTGATAAATCACTCTCACGATGCGGGGCGTAGACAGGCCCCGCTGATCTTGTAAGCCTGTTTCCCCGATGTTTTTCCTGGATGTCGTTCTGTCTACACGACAAGGCAGGGCGGCGTTTTAATGACACTAGGGCAGCTGTGTTGCAGCCGGGGCCCTCCCACGGGTTCTGCTGTGTAGACAAGACCCACAGCACCCCTTGTTGCTTTGCGAAGGGGCAGGAATTGCCCAGACACACAGTCCACACTGGATCTCTGAGCCAAGCCCCACCTCTGGGTGGGGAGTGGGGTCTAATAGTTAGAGCAGGGGGCTGGGAGCCAGGATTCCTGGGTTCTCTCCCTAGCTCTGGGTGGGGGGAGCAGGGGAGGAAGGCAAGCGCAGCTGGGAGCCAGGACTCCTGGGTTCTATTCTTGGCTCTGAGTCTCCTCCCAGTGCAGCTCCCCACGGATTCGGGAGGGCTCTGCTAATGGACCCAACTCCAGGATCGGGGCCTTCGTTAGGTTACAAGCCCCGGTGGGTCAAAACCTTTATAAACCCGCCTTCCCGCGGCGGCACAAACGCCTGTGCATTAACCCCCTGGCTGCCAGCCCCCAGCCCCTTTGCTTTAGCTGCCGGGGGAGGGGAGAGGGCCAGGCATCGCCCAGCTGCGGGAGCCCGACCGAGCCCAAGGCACCACGGGGGCCTCAGCAACTGGGCCCCGGGAGCTGAGCTAAGCAAACCCCCCCCATGGAGAGCCCCCCCCCCAGGCTTGCTGCTCCCCCAAGCTGCCCCGAGCAAAGACACCGACCCCCACCCCCAGCACAGAGCGACTCACCTGGGGGAGGTTCTGAAACTGACCCGGGGGCAACACGGGAGACCTTGGGGTGACGTCAGCAGGAATGGGGGCGGGGCGACATTTTGAGTGTGGCGGAAGAGAGAGAGATTAACCCCTTGCTGTCCCTCTGGCTCAGCAGCGAGGCCGCAGCAGGTTGGGGGGGGGGGGGTGCATGCCACATGCAGGTACCGCGGTGCGGGCACATATTGCCTGTAACAGACCGCATCATGCGAGCTTGCACGTGGCTGCACTGGACACGCCAGTGCATGCTGCATGCAACCCCTGTGTGGCGGCCACTTCACCTTGCAGCTACACGTGGGTGAATCATCTGTATGGGTGTGCAAACGCTGCAAGCATGCAACCTCACGGCGCATGCAACGCTCATGCGCAGCATTTGCAGACACGCAGGGGGAGAAATCATGCATGCCTGCAACAGGCGCATGCCGGCCCCCTCTGCCTGCAGCAGCCGCGCACTTGTGAAAGCGGCGTGCAACCCCTGGGTGCCTGCAGCGTTTGCATGCAGAATCTGCAAACACGGGGAGGAGGAGATTGTGCATGCATGCAACAGGCGCTTGCCGGCCGCCTCTGCCTGCCGTAACTGCCTGCTTGCAAAGGCCGCTTGCCACAATAAGAGGCACACTGCATTTGTTTGCAATATCTGCATGCATGCAGCATCTCCTGGCTGCTAACTGCTCCTGCAAACGCTGGATCCTTCTCTGCCTGGAGCTGGGCTGCCCGGGGGTGAAGAGATTTGGGGGTTAAAAAAACCGGTGAGAGAAATTATCAAAGGGGAGGAGGGACGAGAAAGGGAGCGCACCCCGCCTTTCACCGGGGGTGGGGCGTGGTTGACAAGCCTCCGTCCGTGATTGGCCACCGAGAGGGGGCGTGCGAAGGATCTTGAGCAACGTAGCCGAGGGGGGGGAGCCCGTGGTGCAGAAACAGCCCCGCCCCCGCTGTCAACGTAGGCCGCACACAGATAAAGTGCATGGGGGGGGATATCAATATTAAATGTCCCCCCAAGCTCCGCCCCCCAGAGCAGGTGGGGGCTGTGATTGGGTGAATAGGCGGACCCCCCCCCAACCCCTGCTGTCAGGGCGGGTTAAGACAGCTTCGGAAATGGGACCCCACTTCGCTCAGTGGGGGGGGGGGTGACATTGGTAAAGTGGGGGGGGGAATGCCTGGCAACCCAAACCAGCCGGTCCCTTCCACCCAGAGCGCCCCCCCCCCAGCTGGTCCCTTCCAACTAGAGCTCCCCCTTCCCCAGCCGGTCCCTTCCAGCCAGAGCGCCCACCGCCCAGCCCCAGCTGCAGATTCTAGCCCGGGGCATCTGGCCCACTGGATCCCTGCATCAAATGGGTGGGGGCCCCATTGATGCTTTTCTCTCTCTCTCTCTCTCTCTCTCTCTCTCTCTCTGACACACACACACACACACACAGAGCCTGCCCCCTCCCCCTCCCCCCCCAGCGAGCCTGGACACCCCAGTCTGTGAAATGCAGATGTCAGGACGCAGGCATGGGCCAGGTATGGCCAGCAGAGGGCCCCACTGGCCATGGATTGCGGGCCCTCTCCCCCCCCCCCCCCAGCAGACACCTTGAGATTCCTGTGCTCCATGGGCCGGAGGTGGGAGCAAAATAGGAGAAAGGAGTCGGGAGGGGTTTGTGGTGCCCCTCACTCCCGACCCGCAGCCCCCTGCTGTCCCAGCCCTGAGCCCCCCACCCCGCTCTGCTGGTGCCCCTCACTCCTGACCCGCAGCCCCCTGCTGTCCCAGCCCTGAGCTCCCCCCACCCCAGACAGCTGTGACAATGCACCTTGAGGAAGGGGCCTGGGAGTTAGCGCTCCCCCTGGGTTCTATTCCCAGTTCCAGGAGGGGAGAGGGGTCTAGTGATTACACCGCGGGGGCTGGGAGTCCTGGACTCCTGGGTTCTGCTCCCACCTTTGCCACTGGCGCACTGGGTGACCTTGGGCAAATGACTTTCCCCACTCTGTGCCTCAGTTTCCCCAGGGAGATGACACCAATCCCTCTCCTGGGAGCGCAGGGAAGGCATTTGGCAGTGGAAGCCCTGAGTGGGAGGGGAGCGGCCCTGGGTCTCCACCCCCAAGTGCAGAGGTAAGAAGGGGTTTCTCAGAAAAACCCTTGAGGTTGTAATGTGGAAAGAGCGCAACAGGCCCCACTTCCCCAAATTTCTGTGGGGGGATGGGCAGACGACGCAAACAGCCCGATAAGGGAGGTGAAAAGGTCCCTGTGACATGATGCCACCAGCCTGGGAGGTCACAGGCCGGGCAGGTCGTGCCCTAAACCACCCCAACTCTCTCCTTGTTTATTTACTATCTGTGAAATGGGCACATCTGCAACCAGCCCCATTGTACCAGGCTCTGCACAGACCGCAAGCAAGATCAGGGCCCCATTGTGCCAGATGCTGCCAGACCCTGACCGAGATCGGGGCCCCCTTGTGCCAGGCGTTGCACAGACACAGAATGAGCGACAGTCCTTGCCCCAAAGAACTTACAAACTAAATATACAGAAGGTGGGAGGGGAAACTGAGGCACCAATGAGGGAAAGGGCCTTGCTCAGAGTCAGGAAGCACATCGGGGGCAGAGCTGGGAATAGAACCCAGGGGTCCCAGTCTCGGCTGAAGCCCTAGTCACTAAGCCAAGCTGCCACCCTGCCAATCTTCCCACCCACTTTTTAAAAGACCCTTTACCTCTTTCTTGCACAGAATTTCTAAACCCAGCAGAATCCAGTTCGCCTGCTCAGAGGCCCATGCGCAGGGTCGCTCCTTCCGTCAAAGAGGGGGGGCTTAAAGAGGGGGGGGCTTTAAGAGGGGGGTCCAGCTGAGCTCTAATGCAGAGAGGTACGGGGAGGCGGGAGCTGCATGCAGTGGAGAAGGCTCTTGATCCCAGAGGGCAGAGCTGCATTAATGTCCAGGGGCTCTAGACCTGTGTCGAGGGCCTAGCTCCCAGTGTCACCATGAGGCTCAGAGAGGGCTGTGTAACTGACACAGAGATGCTGCCTGAGTCAGATGAGAGCCTAAGCCCGTTGCTCCCAGCAGGGGGAGCTGCCCTGTGGCAACTCAGTGAGGTGTTGACTCTGAGCCCCACAGCTCTGGTGGCCCTGTGTGGGGCAGGAGGGGGAGAGCCAAGGGATCATCTCCCAAGCAGAGACAGCCTGGCTGCGTAGGGAAGTATGGGGGACCCCACTGCTACCACCAATGTCTCTCTGGGAGTGGAGGTGGGGACAGTGGGGGTGAGGTCAGAGGGGAGCTGGGTCCTTATGGGGCATGGGGAGATCTGTCGGGGGGCTGTGTGGGAGGGGCTCTCCCTGCCACACACCACCCTCACTCTGCGGGCATCCAGAAGGCAAAAGGCCACAGGCGGGGCCAGCCCCGAGGGCTGGGCACCTGCTGCCTGCCACATGGTCTGTGCCTGGCAGGGATCATGCCCTGGGCGGGGGTGGGGCTGTCACATGGCTCATTGTGGCAGCAGGGACATGGGCCAGAGGAGCCACAAACGGCCGAATTTGGGGAACGAATCACTTCCCCTTTTCTACCCGCTTGACCTCTGGCAGGGCCTGTGTGTGCAGGGGGCACAGTTCTGCCAGTGCCCCTCACTCCCGACCCGCAGCCCCCTGCTAGCCCACCCCTGGGCTCCCCCCCAGCTCTCCCAATGCCCCTCACTCCTGAACTGCAGCCCCTGCTATCCCACCCCTGGGCTCCCCCCAGCTCTGCCAGTGCCCCTCAGTCCCAATAAGCAGCCCCCTGCTCTGGGAGAGCAGGGGGACTGGGAGTCAGGACTCCTGGGTTCTATTCCTGGCTCTGCCCTGACTCGCTGGGAGAGTTCCGGTTTGGTTTCCCGCTCTGCCTCATGGGGATAAGTTTCTCAGCCCTTTCCCCAGCATGGGGTCAGGGAGGGGGGGTGCGAGGCTGGTCCCTGGGGGCCGCCTAGTGCTCAGAGAGCCTGGTAGGGCTCTGATCTCACAGCTCTGCCCCCCCTTCCCCAGCACTAATCAGGGCTCACACATGGCCTGGTGCGACAGGAGCTGCAGATTAGGGCCCAGCAGCCCCTAACTGCCAACAGCCGCAGGAGCTTGGGGAGCTGGTGGGGGGGTCGGAGCAGCTAATGGGGGGGGTGGACCTGATCCCAGCTCCCCACCTCTGTGCAGCCATCGCCCTGGGGCTGGGATCCCCCCCCACACGGACCTTTTGGGAGGCTGCAGGCTCCGTGGCCTGGTTTTGGGGTCAGGGGTTAGAACTGATTGGGCTGAGGCCTGGTGAGCTCGTCTCACGCAGGGGTCAGGCCATGGCTGCTGGGCAGGGAGGGAGCGAGGGCCTGGGGGAAACACTCAGTGCCCCTCCCCCCAGCTCATCTGCCCCCCTTCTCTGTGCCCAGTGGGGCAGAGGGAGAGATGCAATGCCTTCTGGGATCAGGGGTGAGAGCGAGGTTGGGGTAGGCAGAGGGGACCCCCAGGGGAGGCAGGGGGGGCTCCCCACTGCACTGGGAATTGGGTATGTTGTTCCCCCAGCCCTGGCAACCCCTGGGGCAGCCAGGTGGGTCAAAACCCATCACCGAACTCCCAGAGGCCAAGGCGCCCCCGGACTCAGACCCAGGATTTGGGGACATGAAGCTGACCCAATCCCTCCCCCGCTCCAGGTTATTCCCGCCCTGGGCCCCATCCCAGCTCTTTGGTGCCCCTCAATCCCGACCTGCAGCCCCGTTATAGCCCAGCCTTCGCTCTTCTGCCCAACAGGGACTGCCTCCCCCATGTCTCAGCTGGAAAGGTCCCCGCTGCTGGAGCCGGGGTAGATCCGGGGACTTTATCTCCAGCTCTGCCCCGGTATCAGGGCTGGGGCAGGTGGCCGGGCCACTCTGGGGCAGTCCGATAAAGCTCAGGCGGATGGTGATCTACGTCTGCGTACTTCCCTGAGAGCGGTGGGCTGGGTATCTGGAAAGGGGGGTTGTCTCTTCAGGGAAGACCTGGCTCGAGGGGGGACGGGACAATGGGGAGACAGAGCCACCAGGGAACAGGAGAGAGTAAATAGCTGCTTCAGACAATCAGGATCAGAACCCAGGAGTCCTGGCTCCCAGCCCCCCTACTCTAACCACTACACTGTACTCCCTCCCTCGGCTGGTGTCAGGAGGGTGCGGTTCCCTGAATCTTGTTTTGTTTCTCAGGAAATTCTCAGCATTTCTGGTTCCTTGTTTCCTTTCATGAAATTCGAAAGGGGCTGAGGCCGGAAGAGAGAAAATAGTGCCATATAAAAATCCAGGACCGGCAGGGTTAGGGGGGCAGAGAGTGAGAAATGGGACTCCCGGGTTCTCTCCCTAGCACGGGGTGGGCAGTGGGGTCTAGTGGTTAGAGCAGGGGGCTTGGGGGGCGGGACTCCTGGGTTCTCTCCCTAGCTCGGGGTGGGCAATGGGGTCTAGTGGTTAGAGCAGGGGGCTTGGGAGCTGGGACTCCTGGGTTCTCTCCCTAGCTCGGGGTGGGCAGTGGGGTCTAGTGGTTAGAGCAGGGGGCTTGGGAGGCAGGACTCCTGGGTTCTCTCCCTAGCTCTGCCCCCATTCACTGTGTGACCTGCTCTGGGCCTCGTTTCACCCACTAGAACCTGTTTGTGGGCAAGACAATGATTTGTATTTAGGTGGCACCTTCCGTCCCCCAGATCTCCTGTGATTCCTACAGCCTCCTTCCCACCTGGAGGCCCCGACCTTGTGCTGTGGTGGGGGAGGCACCTCGCCTCCGACCAGTCAACCTGGAACCTTCTATGCTGCTCTGGTCGCTGGGCCCGTATCAGTACCCCCCCATTTCACAGGAGGTGAAACTGAGGCACAAAGGTGGGGGGGAGTGAGACTTGGCCGAAGGCACCCAGCAGGTGAATGGCCAGGGGAGGAATAGTATGTAGAACCTCTGACTCCCAGCCCTAACGACTAGACCCCACTCCCCTCCTATAGCTGAGGGGAGTCCCAACTCCCTGACAGGGTCTATCTGCCCCCCAGTGGGAGGGGGCTGCCAAGTGGCATCAATCATCCCTCCCATGGGCAACAGCGGCAGCTACTGATGGGCCCGTGGGAGGCACCTGGGGGCTGAGTCTAGCAGATGCCAAGCCCTGGGCCTCTGCCGCCCCCCCCATAAATCAGCCCCTGAGTGGGGCAGAAACTGCAGCTGCTTTGAGATCCCTGGGTGGGGTGGGGCGGGATCGTTTCCCAGCCCTAAGCCACGTGGGACCCCCCCCCCACGCACTTTGAGTGAAATTATCCAAGTCCCCAGCTAGCCCCCCCTCCATACCTGATGGGCCACACCCCTCATTCTGATTGGCCTAGAGGCTCCCCTTATCACCTTAGTAAGCCAATGAGAGGGGGGCGGGAAAGAGGGAAATGTAGCGTTTGAGGGGGGGGGAAGCTCTGCTCAGAAAGTGGCTCGAGGGAGCCAGCAGCTGGGGGGGTGGAGGAGAGACGAGCACGTGAGGGGGGCCAGGTGGGTGGAGGGGAAGGAGTTGGAGGGTTGGTTCCCCCCCCCCCACAAGCCCTTGGGCTCTGATCTCCCCCCTCCCCCCTGGCCTGGCTCCGGATTGGGGCCCAGCTGGCCATGGCATTCGCCGACGCCGTCCTGCCCTCCATCAGCAGCCTGGCTGGCTTCTGCCACTTCCAGGAGAAGCAGTCGGAGATCCTCAAGGTAAGGGAGGACTGGGGGGTGCCCTGGCTGCCTGCCTGCAGCAGGGTGTGTGGTGGGGGGAGGGTGTCCCCCTTCTCCCTCCTCCCTCCTCTGTGGTGTGAAGGCGCAGCCTTGCGGCTCCCCAGAGGTGGCTGCATTTCCAGGCTCCGTGTTCTTGGGGGCAGGGAGGTTTGGGAGCTCAGTCGGCAGGGAATGGGCGGGGAGGACTGTTCCCTGCCCCCCAACCCCGCCGCAGCTCTGCTGAATTGCATGGGCCCAGCAATGGAGGTAGAGTCCTGCTCTGAGCCCATGAGGGCCCTGGGGTAAGATAGACGGCAGGCAGGAGGCACCTGGTCGCTGGAGGAGGGGGTGGGGAGCCCCTTCCCTAGGGGGAGGCTTCACTGGGTGCGTGGGGTCCTGCTAAGCCATGGGGCTGTGGGGGCAGGATGCCTGGGTTCCATTCCTAGCTCGGGGGGGGGGGAGGAATCCCAGAGTTTGCCTTAAAGGAGCTTCCAGCTGATGGTGCCCCTCAATCCCTGCAGTGCCCCCCCACTATCCAACCCTGGGGGTCCCTGCAGCTCTGCCAGTGCCCCTCAATCCTGATCTGCAGCCCCCTGCTAGCCCAGCCCTATCTAGTCAGCTGAGCCTCTGATCTGGGGTTTTTGCTGAGCCTGGAGAGGGGCTGGGCTGAGAGCAGCCAAACTCACTTCACTTGCGAGATGAATGTGCACCCGAGGGGGCCCCCACCTCTCCTTTAACATATCCTGCCTGCAAGCCCCATCCTGGGGTGCTCTCCCCTCCGGGCTCTGCCGGGCGGCCGGGACGGCCCCGTCCCTCTCCTCGGCCAGTAGCTGGTGTTGGGTCCTGATAACAGGTTCTCTTATCTCTGGGTCCCAGCACGGCAGTGTTGGAGCCAGTACCATGGGCCGTGCTCCCAGCCCCACAGGGTGATGGGGGCTGGGCTGGGGGGAGGTTTGTGGCCAGTTGGGGCTGGCTGCTCTCTGGAATTTTGCTCTGTAAAACAAAATTTAGCTGGAAAAGGGGTGTGCTTAATGTATATGTGAGCTGAGGTTAGAACCCAGGAGTCCTGGCTCCCATCCCCCCTGCTCTAACCACTAGCCCCCATTCCCCTCCCAGAGCTAGGGATGGAACCCGGGAGTCCTGGCTCTAACCACTAGTTCGTTCTCCTAATGTCTCCTCTGGCCTGATGCTGCCTGTTGGTTTCCTCTCTAGTGGTGGAAGGTGGAAGATGATCCGGACCCCCCAGTGCCCAGCCCCAGGGACCTGCCCCAGCCCCACGGCTCCCTGCAGCTCAAGCAAGAGGATGAGGAATCCTGCTGGGACCTAGACTTCCTGCTCAGCAATTTCCCCAGCACGGAGGCTGGTGGCCCCGGCCCAGGCGGGGGGTTCGAGGCAGGGCTTGGGCTGTGCCAGCCGGAGGGCTACGAGGGGCAGAGCCCGGGCGGGTACACATCGGGGAATGGGCTCCCGGGCCCCACCAGCCTGGTGGCTGAGCTCCTGTCGGGGGACGAGCCCCTGGGCTGCAGCTCGGCGCCTCCCGGCTGTGCCCGCGGGCAAGAAAAGGGGGGAGCGGGCACTTTTGTGGCGCATCTGCCGGCATATCCCTCCAGGCCAGACTGTGAGGCCCAGCCCCCCGGCGAATACAGGGAGCCCCGGCCCGTGGCCCTGCGGCATGGCTACCAGCTGATGTATGGGGGCTATGCCCCACTGGCCCCCACCCTGCTGGCCCAGGGCGCCCCCTACTGCCAGCTGCCCCCCTACGGTCTGGGGGGCAGCTGCCAGGCCTTCTGTCACAGCCAGTACCAAGCCCGGTTCCAGCTGTACCGGGGCAGCCCAGCTCTGCTGCCCTCCCCGGCCCCCGCGGGCTACCTCGGCCTCCTGGCGCCGCCCCACCCACCGGCCGGGGAGCTCCCAGCCAAGCCCAAGAGGAGCCGCAAGACCTGCGCCCACAAGCGCCCCACCAGCCACACCTGCAGCCACCCCAGCTGTGGCAAGACCTACACCAAGAGCTCCCACCTCAAGGCCCATCTCCGCACCCACACAGGTGAGGGGGTGAGCGCTGGGGGGGGCCTCTGACTCCACAGCCTGCCCTGGCGGGGTGGTGGGGGCTCTGATCTTGTTGTTAGGGCATTAGGGGGTGGCTTGGTGGGAGGCTGTGGGGGCAATGCTGTGGGGAGTAGAGATTTGGGGGGGCTCAGGAGGGGGGCACTGCACTGTGGGGGAGTTTCGGGGGCACCATGCTGCAGGGAGCAGGGGAAGCTCTGGGGGGGACACTGCATTGTGGGGGGCACCGGGCTGTGGGATGGGAGGGCCTCGTGACGCAGGAGGTGCTGGCTCTCTGAGACGTGAAAGGTCCCGTCCATTTCGGGTTGTGGAAAATGCCGGGGCGCTGATGCCTTGGGCTCTGGTCCTTGCATCCTGACCAGGCCCTGAGCCTGGGGCTTTCGGTCGGCCTCCCTGCACTTCCCCTGCAGTAGGTGCAAGTGCTGTCACTTCCTGTCCTAAATGTTTGATGGGCGTTACTGTGTGGCTGCTAAACAGCCCGTGCGTTCCACCCCAGAGGTGGCTGCCTCTCCGTGCTGGATCCCTGTACGACCAGCCGTCAGGCTCCACCCCAGAGGTGGCTGCCTCTCCATGCTGGATCCCTGTACGACCAGCCGTCGGGCTCCCCCCAGAGGCGGCCGCGTGGGCTAGGGCGGGCCGGCTGGGCCGGGGTGACGCCCGCTCTGTTCCTGGCAGGCGAGAAGCCGTACCCCTGCACCTGGGCGGGCTGCAGCTGGAAGTTCGCCCGCTCGGACGAGCTGACGCGCCATTACCGCAAGCACACGGGGCAGCGCCCGTTCCAGTGCCAGCTGTGCCAGCGCGCCTTCTCCCGCTCCGACCACCTGGCCCTGCACATGAAGAGACACGCGTAGGGACCGCGGCCGCCCGGTGCCCGCTCCGCCTGTGCCACGGACTGGAGCGGCCCCGCCACCGACATGGCCCCGGGGGCCGGCCCTGTGACCCCGCCGACGCCCGGGGGCACCGGCCAGGAGCAGAATTGGGGGAGGGGGGTGTTTGGGCTTCCTGCGGCTGAGGGGAATGGACCTCGGGGGGGGGGGGTCTGAGTGCCTCCCCCTTTGAGGACACTAGGGGGCTTTGGGGGCTGGTAGTTCCCCGGGGGAGGGGGGTGGATGCGTGGACCCCGCTCGGGAGAGGGGGGAGGTATTGTGCTGATCCAGTGTGTATGGGGGGGTTCCCCCCTTAGCCCTGGCCAGCCCTCCTTTGTCCAGTGCCAGCTGCTTCCTCGCTGTGGGGAACCCCTCCCCTCCTGGGGGTGCCTAGAACCCCTCCCCCAGGAATCTGGCCGGCCTGATGATGGTACCTGCAACTAACCCCCCTCAGAACCTGGCCTCTCACCAGCACTGCCTAGAACCCAATCCTGCTGGGGCCTGCCTGCTCTTGGGGCGCCTAGAACCCAACCTGCTGGGGCCTGCCTGCTCTTGGGGCGCCTAGAACCCAACCTGCTGGGGCCCGCCTGCTCTTGGGGTGCCTAGAACCCAACCCTCTGGAGATCCTGCCCTAAACCCCACCCCTATGGGGTCCCCTCTTGCCCTGGGGCTGAGCAGGCAGCCCCGCAGCACGGAGACTGGCGCCCCTTAGTGGTAGCGAGCCGTTTAAGCAGGTTCTGTTCTTTTCTTTCCCCTTCAGCAGTGACAAGCAGCAAGTGCCTCCTTATTAAATGTCAGAAGGGGGAAGAGATACTCTGGCTTTATAAACTGCAGGAGACAGGGGTCCAGCATCTTTCCCCTCTAGGGGGTGCCGGCTTCGCTTTGGTGCTGGGGTGGGGAACTGGCTGGTTCAGGGGCTGGGGACTGGGACATGAGGCCTTTCCCCTCTAGAGGGTGCTGGCTCTGACTTCAATGATTAAAGAACCAGATGTAGTTTCCAGCTCCATGAAATGAGTTTGAGAGCTCCTGCCACCCTCTGGGTAGGGGTGGGGATTGGGCCAGGCCCATGGGAGACGGGTGAGGAGAAGCAGGGGGTGGGGGCGGGAGACTTCTCTGAATGAACTGACTCCATTCAGAACAGCTGCTGGCCCTGGCTTCATCTCACAGTGGTAGCAACCAGACCTCACTGCTCAGCATACACAAGTTGTGGGACTCTTTGAAGGATTAAATTTACCCTGTGAGTAACTCTTTGCAGCTTTGGGGACCCAGTTCTTCTCTCTCCATCCATCAGTTCTGGTCGCAGGCATCAGAATTACAGATTCCCTTTGTTTTCAGTGTGTTTCTCTCCCTGTGCAGTGTCTCATATGCCCCATACTGTTATCAGTGAATGGGGATTCCTCTTGCTGTGTCTTCTATGCAGAATCTACACCCCACTGTGTTTGAATCTCTCTAAGCCAGGAGAGGATTGAAATGAAGTTATTTCTTCTCCCCTGGCTCTTTGAAAGTGTGTCCTGGTGGATTGAAAAGTAAGAGCTGCAAGGGACGACTCTGCGGAAGTATCACAGAAGCGCTTACCCAGCTCGTGGTCTCTGTCAGGCTGGGTGCTGCACAGTGAGGGCCAGCTCCTGCTCTACATTGCCTCAGTTTCCCCTTCACCTTGTGCCTCTGAATGTGAAAGGGACTTGCCCTAGCTCTGAGAGCAGGTCTGTGGCCGAGTCAGGAGGAGAACCCAGGAGTCCTGACTCCTGGTAGGGGGCCCTGGCCATTCAGCCAGGTTGCCTCCCCGAGCCTAGTGAATAAGAGTGGATTTTGTTTAATGACTGCAGGAGGGGCAGTGCCCAGCCCAAGGGGTCCTGGCCTGGGATTAGGGCCCCTGGCTGCTACCATAATGCACCTAATAAATCATGTACAGTGCCCAGCATAAGGAGGTCCTGAGCACTACCGTAATGCACCTAATAAATTGTGTACAGTGCCCAGCACAACGCAGTCCTGATTTATGACTGGGGCTCCTGGGTGCTATGGTAGGTCCCTTTCCACAGGTGGCTTCTACCCTGAATTCCCAACCTGCTATTTTAACTGAAACATCATAACCTCCCCGCGACCTGTTTTCCTGCCAGCGGAGAGGTGGGTTTCGGAGCCCCAGGGGAAGGCGGTGCCTACTGCCACGCTTGTCTCAGGTCAGGAAAAGACCCCACATTTTCCCTGCTGTATTAATGAAAAATAACCCTACGGGCTGCACCTGTCCCAGCAGTGAGTCTTTCCAGGCCTTGGCCCTGGTGGGTGGAGCCAGCCCTTCACGTGGTGCGTTTTGCCTTCACATGGTTTAAAAAAAAGAATTAAAAATAAATCTCGGAGCCCATTGAAAGGGATTGGGGTTCAGAGGGTGAGCAGGCTGTCATGCAGAGCCCTTGAACAGAGGGGGTTTAGTTCCCTCTGCCAGGAGGTCTCGAAGTGGGACCTCAGGCTATCAAAAGACAGGGCTAGGGCTGGAGGATCCTCCACCAGGATCTTTCTCTTCTCCCTGCCTTGTAATGCGAGCTCAGGAGCCAGTCAGGGGCAGGGACCGGTGGCAAATTCAAATCCAATCCAAGGAATGATATCCACATGGTTAGCCAATGGAACTCACTGCTACTGGATGGTGCTGAGACCAGGGCCTCAGGAAGAGGGCTGGGAGGGTGATCCGGACACTGAAATTAGCCCAAGGTAGCATGAATGCTGATGACAATTCGGGAAGGGGTATTAACCTCGTACCTCGATGTGCCAGGGCTGAAGGTGATCTTCAGCAGAGCGCACAGTGTGACCTATGGCTGCAGGGGGTCTTACATCTTCCCCTGTGGCAGCAGATGCTGGGCTAGATGGGCCTCGGGTCTGACCCCACCTAGCAGGCCCAGTTCCTCCTTTAATTGCGAATGGGTGTTTTCCAAACAGCATGGCTGGGTTCTCTGGGGGGCTCAGCAGGGGGGCCCACAAGGGCCCCGATCCAGGGATCGAATCAATTACCTTTTTACCAGCAGAAACAGGCATCTAGGGGAGGACTGAGTAGGGTCGCTGCTCCCCCTGGTGGTGTGAAGGTGCAGCTGCAGCGTCACCCTTCAGCCTGCCTGGTTTAGGGGGTCATCTTGCAGGAAAGCACCCCAAGTCCAGACCTACCCGCAGGCGCTTCCGTGCCAAGCCGAGTCGGCCTGCGGATCTGGGAGCGTGTGGCCGACGCGTCTGTGAAACACGAAGGGACGCTCGCCCTTTCCAGCAGTGGAGGGGTCAGAGAAGAGCCACAGGATTTGATTAAAGGGGTAGGAGACAAACCTACAAACCTCAGGCTGCCCCCCGGGCTCCTGTGGGGGAGGTCAGTGCCTGGAGCCCGGACGTCTGCTGGGCTCCCCACGGGGAGCTGGGAGCCGGGTGGGGAGCTGGGAGCCCGGACCCCAGTTGCAGCAGGGCTCCCAGCAGGTAGTGGGGAGCCGGGGCAGCAGTTCAGCTAGAAGCAGGAGCCCAGGGGGCAGCCGGGCTCCAGCTGGAGCTTCCCACCCACCCCTGGGGTTCACCGCGGGGAACCTACCACCAGCCTTTCTCCTCAATTTCACGGCTGTAGCCCAGGAGCTGTGAAATTGACAAGAAGGGCAGCCAGCAGCCCCTGTAAGTAATGCAGGGTCCGCAGGGACACCCTGTCACCCTAACTGCACCGACATTAGCCCTACGCCTCTCCCGGAGGGGGAGTAATGATCTCGGGGCAGCCGGGCACCGGCATCGGCGGGAGCACGGTCGTAGTGTGGACGCTGACGTAGTAAGCTGCCCTACGTCAATCTAACGTTGGACTGGCCTTGTCTACACTTGCAAGTTAAAGCGCATTAAATCAGCCCCGGGCGCCCAAATAGCTCCCTGGATTTCGGGTAACGCAGAGAAGGGGAAGGGTTGGCTCGGTCCCAGGCTGAACGTACTGCCATGGGGAACAACTCGGTAGTCGTGGGGTCTTCAGGAGAGCAGAGGAAGGACGACCATGAACCAACGGCTGGAAGCTGAAGCTAGGCAAAGTGAGGCTGGAAATAAGCTGCGAATGTTCAGGGTGTGAGAATTACCCACTGGGGCTGGTCACTGAGGGGCGTGGTGGATTCTCCGTCACTTTGACAGCTTGTCTAGCTGGCCGATTTTTCCAGGAGAACCGCACGAGTTCAGACAGGGATTAATTGGGGGACGGCTGATGGCCTGAGTCATGCAAGGGAATTGGCACATGGGGCCTTGCAGCAACGGGAGCGGGTGGGGCGTCGAGCGCCCTGGGGAACGCCAGCTCTTCACGAGAGCTCAGCTCGGCCTCAGCTGCACCGGGGCTGCCCCTGCTCAGGGAAGAGTCTGAAGTCTCTCAAAAAGATTGAGAACCCTGGTGTCAGGTGCTGCTGAGACCCGGACGGAGATCAGGGTCCCCTTGTGCCAGGTGCTGCCCAGACCCTTCGCCTGAGATCAGGGCCCCCACTGGGCCAGGCGCTGCACAGACCCTGACTGTGGTGCAGTCCCTACCCCGCAGAGCTCACACGCTGAATAGACACAGGGTGTGGAGGGGAAACTGAGGCACAGCGCGGGGACACAACATGCCCAAGGTCAGAGGTAGAGTTTGGGAACGGAGCCCGGGCGTCCAGACTCCCAGTTGAATGCTGAAGCCTTTGGGCCAGGTTGCCATGCTCAGACTAGGTGGGGGGGAGAGCGCCCCCTGCTGTGCCCTCTGGGGACAGTCGCCCCAAGGCCAAGGGGTTGCCCTGCCCCTCCTCCCTCCGGTGGGGGCTGGTGAATTGGCTGCCACCCCAGTCTGGGGAAGGGGATGCCCAGTAGCCATGGATACAGGGACCTCCCACACACATATTCCCGGCTGTCTCCCAGGCCTGGGGGGCGTTATGGAGATACAGCCCCCCCCCAACCCTTGTGTTGTATCCCATGTGTTCTAGCTGGTTGCTAAGCAACATGTGGTATGGCGATGGCAACCGTAACCGGGCAATGTGGGTGGTTACCGGCCCAGTCGGGGCGGAGGGGCTGTGTCACATCAGACCCCCCCCACATAAGAGAAGGATGGATGCTGTGTGAGTGCAGCCTGCTATGGGTCTGAGTTCCAGTACTGCTGCCCCCTGTAGGGGGATTCCCCATCAGCTCAGGTGTCCTGTCCTGGCTGCTGCATAGTGGGGGGGTGACCGGGGGAGGGGGAGCGCTCAGCCCTGGCTTTACTGGCTGTGTCAGGCATTGCTCCCTCCCCCCCGCCGCTGTGCCATAGACCAGCCAGGGCCTGTCCCTCCCCTTCACTCCCAACCACTCCGCAGGCCCTCCTCTTTGGGGAGAGGGGGCTCCCCTCCGAGATCCACATCCCCCCGTCCATTCCCCTCAGCCCCCCCCCGGGAGCCCTCCCCGGGCCTTATTCTGTATGGGGACCTCTGTAATGACAGGTGCGGGGAGCAGCATGTGGGGCTGAGCGGACCTAGGTGATGGAGCGGCGGTGGGTGGGCGCGTGGGGCACCCCCTCGGGGGGGGCAGACTGGCTGGCGCTGGGGGGGCCCTGACGCCCGCTGCGCTGCAGGAGCGTGGCGGAGGAGAACGCCCGGCTGCAGGAGCTCATTGCGGAGGAGCTGGCCCAGGCCGAGCGCTGGCAGGGGCACTACGAGGGGCTGCTGGGGCGCCAGGCCCGGCTCCACGCCCTGCTGCAGGCCCAGAGGTGAGACCCCCCCCACCAGGTGTAGGGGGGGCGAGGCAGGGAACCTTGGCGGAGGAGGTGCATGGGGGTGGAGCCTGTGCTGTGGTCCCTGGGAGGCAGGGAGGGCCATGCCCTGGGCGTGCCCCCCCCGCCTGATGCCCCCTTGTCCCTGCAGCCTGGAGTCGCTGGAGCAGGCCACCCGGGTGCTGCGGGAGGAGCTGGAGGAGGCTCAGGGCGCCTTGCGGGAGTGGCAAGAGCAGAACCGCCCGCGCCACATCCCCCAGTGGGTGAGAGCGCCACGGCAACCGGCACCACGGCAACCGGCACCACGGCACCATGGAGACCAGCGCCATAGCAACCAGGGGCCGGATTGGATGCCCCGCCCCCCCGAGCCAGCCGGGCCCCTGCCCTGGGGCTGGATTGGCGCTGGCGCCCCCTAGGGAGCCAGGTCGTATGTGTCATTCCCAGGAGCCATCTGGTCCCCCTAGACAGGGCAGCAGCAGGGGGACATGGCTTCAGACTGGCGAGCGGGGTGGTGGCTGGGCAGGGAGGGTCTGCATGGAGGCAAAGGCTGGGCTTGGCAGGAGGCTTAGCACGGGGCTAGGAGCCAGGCCCCCCGCCCCCAAGGGTTCAGCCCCCCCCCCCCCGCCCTGCTTTGCAACAGCAATTTCCCCTCATTGCCCGGCAGGAAAAAGAAAACCAGAGACTGGCTGAGACCATCCAAGAGCTGGAGGGAAAGGTGCGTCTGGGGGGTGGCGGCGGTCAGGACTCCTGGGTTCTATCCCCAGCTCTGTCACTGTCTGTGTGACCTTGGGCCTCAGTTTCCCCATCTGGCCTTTGAGGTGCTCTGGGATCCACATCCGGATAGGGTCATTGTCCACAACTGGGGGCCTCCGTTCCTTGCGAGCGGGCGCCCTGCAGGTCCCACCCAGTCCTTCCCACTGCCATTATCCCCACCACCACCCGTGTGCTCAGAGCCTGCTGCTCCCCACACAGGTCTCCAAGCAGAGAGAGTGGGAGAAGACCCACAAGCAGGCTCTGCAGCAGCTGCGGGTGCAGGAGGACGAGCTGCAGGTGAACTGGGGGCTGGAGGGGGAAGGTCTGAGGCTGGGGTGTGTCACTGAGTATGGGGGACAGCAGGGCAGAGACCAACTCCCCCGTGGACTCCTGGGGCGGGGAAGGACAGGGAGAGCCCCTCCTCATACACACCAGCCCCCCACCCCATGATGCTCCCCCTGTGCCCCAGAGTGGGGGCAGCTGGGGCACCAACAAGGAGACCCACCCGCAGCTTGCCTCCTTCTCAGATCCCATCTAGGGAAACTGAGTCACGGAAGTGTGTTCCGTCCGGGTGGGACGATGGCTTCTGAACCATGGACGTCCACCCAGCCTGGGTCTACTGGGGAATCCAGACCCTACAGGGACTATTCCTGAGACACAAGAGAGTGTCTTGGAGGGTCTCTGACACCCCTGCTCCCCAGCCATGGGCAGCAGCTCCTGTTGTGGGCGAGGGGAGTGGGGAACCCAACTGTTGGACAGGGGCTAAGGGAAACCCCGTGTTTTTCCTCCCCCACCAGAGGCACCTGTGGGACATGGAGGCCAAACGTCGGGCCAAGGCTGACAGGATCCGGGAGGTAAGGCCAGGCCCCAGCTCCGGGTCTCAGCACAGGCCCCTCACTCCTGACCCACAGACCCCTGCTAGCCCAGCCCCTCTAGTCAGTTCATGCCCTCCCTGGAAGTCTCCTATTGCTTGGTTTGAGCAGGGGCGTGAAAGGCTCACAGGGTTTTCCAGATGGGATGGGACCAAAGAATTCCCTCACATCTTGGGCCGAGGGGCTGATCTCCTGGCTCTGCCCCCTCCTCCCTCCCCCAGCCCCAGTCAGCCCCCCTGCATCCTCCTCCCTCAACCTGTGCTCCCGTCACCTCCTCACAATCACACACCCCAGCCTGTGCTCCCTAGAACCCCCCCAACCTTCCCCCTCTGCGCCCTGTTCCCCCCAGCCTGCGGTCCCTAGACCCATCCAGCTTTTCCCAGGGGCGCCCCTTTGTGGCGGTGGCTGGCTGGGGAGATCTGTGGGCTCAGGCCCAGCCCGGATGCCCCAGTGTTTTGTAGCTCTGCGGTGACCGCCCCCACAGCCTGGTCTGCACTCCCCACCCCCGGGTTGGCAGAGATCACCGCAGCTCTCTGGTTGGTTTCACGGGCTGTAATTAACGAGCTGTGCCCTTCTGGGCCCAGAACCAAAGCCACATTCCTGTCTGGGGGCGGGGTGGGTTTAGAAGCAGCGACACATGGAAGAGCTGAGTGGGACCATCCAGGGACTTTCTCGAAGGACCCAGGTACGTCCTGTCCTGTCCTGTCCCACCCCTGGGATTGAACCCAGCTGGGTTTCAGGGAGCCTCATTTGGGTCAGAGCAATCCGCCTTATCCTGCAGGGCCCAGATCCTTCCTAGGCTCCTAATTTCCCCTGATTTTGGTGGAGGATCCTGAGCCTGGGAAAGCAGCTGCTTCCATGCTTGTAAAACCCAAATTCCTTCCTCTGGCAGAGAGAGTGGTCCTCCAGTGAGTGGGGGCTGGGCTGGGGACACTGGGGCCCTGTTCCCTGATGGGAGACCTTGGGCACAATGGCGGGCCCTGATCTCAGTCGGGGTCTGGGCAGCACCGGGCACAAGGGGGCCCTGGTCTCAGTCGGGGTCTGGGCAGCACCGGGCACAAGGGGGCCTTGATCTCGGTCGGGGTCTGGGCAGCGCGTGGCACAAGGGGGCCCTGATCTCAGTCAGGATCTGGGCAGCGCCTGATTTCAGTGGGACCATCTCACCATAGAACTGTTAGCCTCTGGGTTGCCAGTGCAAATCCAGCGGGTGGTGGCTGGAAGCTGTTCCCATCTATGGCGTGGAATGAGCTCGCTGGGGCTCAGCCTAACACCGGAGCATCCTGTCACACGTACACACCAGCCCCATAGGCTGGGGACTGACTGGCCCACAGAGACCAAATTCCCCTCTGCCCGGGGTGGGGGTGGGGCTGTTGCAGCCAATCGGATTGTAACCAGGGTGGGGGCATGATCTGGTCCCTCCAAGGTCCTGCACAGGAACATCAGCTGCTGGGGTGATCTGGTGCTGGAGGCTCGGCAGGAGGCAGAGCTGTGAGTGATTGTGGGGGCAGCCCCTTGGCCTGCCTCCCCGGGATCCAGGATCCCAATACCTGGAACTCAGACATCCCCCCCCCGCGCCCCCCCCCTGCCCCGAGCGAGGTGGAGGAGAAGCTCCCTTAGCCGGCAGCGGTGGTCAGGCTGTTATACCAGGGCGGAGCAGGTGTTTTGGGGGGCCCTGGGTGGGGCCGGGAGCCCACCCAAGGCTCCCTGTGACTGTACCAGCCTCTCCGGTGGTGCAGGGGGGAGGGGGGCTGACAGGTAGCCATGGGCATCGCTTGCAGGGCCTGGGGCAGTTCTGGGGGCAGCCACTCGCGGGGGCTGTGAGATATTGTCACCAAGTCGCAACCCCTCCTGCCTAGGATGGGGGTGCAGATGGCTTGATTTGGGGGGGAGACCCTGATGTCATGGTCACCCCACCCCCCAGGCCTCAAACACTGGTCACAGGCGGTGGGGTAGCACCCTGGGGTGCCTGGCCTGGGGCTACGCTGCCAGCTTGGGCCCCATAGGAGATGCCGTCTCTGGGGCAGGAGGCAATGCCTGTAGCAACCCCCGCCCCCTGCTTCAGCCTGTGG
Organism: Natator depressus; assembly: GCF_965152275.1. Taxonomy (NCBI): domain Eukaryota; kingdom Metazoa; phylum Chordata; order Testudines; family Cheloniidae; genus Natator; species Natator depressus. Next base: position 24,420,473 of record NC_134253.1, read on the forward strand.
CCCCCCGACCCCCAACACAGGCAGGGCCGAACAACAGAGGGACTGCCTGGACCAAGGGGACCCCAGGACTCAGACATGGCCCCTGGCTGGCGCTGGGTGGGGTGGCCCAGCGGTGGGGCCCAGGGGGATCCCAACGGGGGGGTGATGCCTGGGGCGCATCCCCCCTGCGGGGGGGGGAAGCTGCATTGTCATACCCCATTCCTTCCAGATTATGGGGGTGTCTTGGGGGCACTAATGTTGTATTCTGCCTCAGCTTCCAAAGGAAGGCGCTATACAGACCCCATGGGACCCCAGCCAGCAACCTCCTGTGGGAGGAGAGATTGCGTGACCAGACGGTATGGGGGAGACGGGGGGAAGGATTGGAGGGCTGTGGGCTCAGCTGTACTGGGTGTGGGGGGGTGTCCGAAGGCTGGGAGGAGGTGGGGGTCAGGCTGCGCGGGGCAGGGGGGCTAGTAGGAGGCAGGGGCCAGTCTACAGGGAGAAGGGGGAGGGGGAGGTGAGTGGAGACAGGGGGCCATCTATGGGGAGGTGCGGTTGGGCAGCAGGGGGGTGAGTGTTTCCAGTGGGGGGGTTGGATGCAGACAGCCAGTCTCTGAAGTTTGGGGGGCATATAGGGGGGCCATATGGGCAAGGAACCCCACCAGGATGGGGGTGCTGAATGGGGGTCCCCTCCCAGAAGCACTTGCTGCCATTGGGCCCCTCACCCTGACTCCCTGTGAAGTGTGTGTGTGGGGGGGCTCCAACTCACTGGGTTTGCTGTTCCCCCCACAGGAGAAGCTGCTTTGTCAGGAGTCGGGGGCCTCAGGGCCAAAGGGGCGACTCCCCCCAAGGTGAGGAGCCCCAGCAACCATGGAGGGGCTGGGGGAGTTCGGGGGGGAATGAGGCGGACCAGGGCTCTGGAGCTGGGGGGCCAGGACCTGGGAGGGCCTCTGGGGGGAAGGGGTCTTTGGGGAGCGGGGGGGGAGGGGTCTGTGGGGGGAGAGGACATGGGGACAGGGCAAGGGCGGTGTCTGGGAGGGTATGGGTCCAGGGGGGCAGGCCAGAGGAAGGTCTGTGTGTCTGGGGGGTGCATGGGGGTTCCCCCCAGGCCCCCATCTTATGCTGCCCCCCGTCTCCCCAGGCTGCGGCTGGCCGGGCAGCTGTTCTGGGCCCTGGCCAAGGCCCTGTTCTTGGCCCTGCTGGGCCCCCTGGTGCTGGGTCCCCTCTGTGCCCTGCTGTCGCGCCAGCCCTGCCCCCCGCCCGCCGGACCCTGGCTCTACATGCGCCCCAAGGAGATGCGGCCCCCCTGAGCCATGCGGGGATCAACCCCAACTGCTAATAAACAAATAAACCACAGGAACTTGTCTCTGGGGTCATTTCCCTCCCACCCAGCTCCCCAGATCAGACCCATGGGCTGGGTGATCTCCCCCCACCCAGCCCCCCAGATCAGACCCGGATCGGACCCCCCAAGCTCCCAGATCAGACCCATGGGCTGTCCAGCCTGGTCTCCCCCTCCTCCCCTTGCTACCACCTCTGATGGGCCCATCTAGCCTGGTATCTGGTCAGTTCAGTGGCTCAACACCCTGCCAGCCCAGGGGGCCGGGGGCAAGTGGGTCAGGACATGGGGGCTGGTTCCCTGAATCCCAGGGAGCTGGGGGCTCTTCTCTTGCCAAAGCGGCAGCTCCTGTTCAGAGTCCCTCCCCCCCACAGGAGGCAGGTAAGCTGGTGTCAGGCTCCACAGCCCAGCAGCGAGGAGTTCCACAGGGACCATGGGATGAATTAGCAGCGCCACCTAGTGGTGATGAAGGGATCTGCCTTTTAGTGAGGGGCAGAGCTGGGGAATCACATTCCCTTGGAAGGAACAATTGGGCTCTTGGGGCTAGAGTAATTAATAATTGATAATTAATAACCCCTAATTCAGAAAACTGTCCCGCTGGTCTCCAAGCCCCTACCAGTGATGAACTAACTGGCCCTCACAGCCAGGCTGCATTCGCGAGGCCATTATCCACGTTGTGTGCATGGAGAAACTGAGGCACAGAGCACACACTGATTAGAGCCAGGACTAGAATCCAGGAGTCCTGACTCCCAGCAGTGCCCCTCCCCAAACATAACCCCACTCCCACAGCTGAGAGTGGAACCCAGGAGTTCTGGTTCCCAATCTCGCCCCTCGCTCTAACCACTAGACCCCACTCCCCTCCCCTCCCAGAGCCAGGAATAGAACCCAGGAGTCCTGGCTCCCAGCCCTGCACTCCCTGTAATTAATAATCCCCACCGGGCCTACAGAACTCATTAAATCCTTAAAAAACAATTAAGTCGTTAACTGGCAGGAAACCCTCCCCTGGGCCATCTCCGGTGGGACCCACATTCCCCCTCCCCCCACCGTGCGTGCCCCACACACCGGCCCTGGGGGTGGGGGAGCTGGCTGGGAGCTGGGGGGGCGTGGCGGAGGAGGGGCCCCAGGGGTCACGTGCTGCTCAGCTGGGGAAGGGGAAGTGGGGCTGGCGCAGTGGGGCAGGCAAAGAGGGCAGGTCCGGGCGCTCCCGGGACGTGGCGCTCCCCCGTGTCAGGTAACCCCGGGCCCCGGCCGCCCCAGAACAAGCCCAACCGCAGCTGGGCTGGGCTGGGCCCCCTCCAGCTTCTACCCCGGCGAACGGCCCCACGCCCACCCCAGAGGCGGCTGCATCTCCGCGCCGGGCCAGGGGAGCCTGTATAAACAGCCGCCGTGCCCCACCCCAGCGGCAGCTGCATCTCCGCCCCGGGCCGGGGTCCCAGGGCTCAGGCCACTGCAAGGTATCTGCTGGGTAGCCCCCAGGGACCCCAGAATCCAGGCCCCCCCCCATCCAGCCCCACAGCGACAAGGGCTCTATGTGTTTATGTGGGGTCAGCGCAAGGGGAAGGAGCCAGCTTGGCAGCCCCCAGAAACCGACTTTGTACAGCAGCAAGGAAAGACACCCCCCCCCGCAAAACTCCCCCGTCTGCTGTGGAAGGACCCCACGCGGGGGACAAAGCCCTGGAGTTGTGGCCAGTTCAGCTCCACATCATTTTGGGGAAGAAGACCTTGGGGGCGGGGGGATGAACCAAGAATCGAATTGGGAGTCAGGACTCCTGGGTTCTGTCCCCAGCTCTGGGAGAGGAGTGGGGGCTAGTGGTTCGAGCAGGGGTGTCTGGGAGCTAGGACTCCTGGGTTCTGTCCCCAGCTCTGGGAGGGGAGTGGGGGCTAGTGGTTCGAGCAGGGGTGTCTGGGAGCTAGGACTCCTGGGTTCTATCCCCAGCTCTGGGAGGGGTGTAGGGGCTAGTGGTTTGAGCAGGGGTGTCTGAGAGTCAGGACTCCTGGGTTCTGTCCCCAGCTCTGGGAGGGGATTGGGGGCTAGTGGTTCGAGCAGGGGTGTCTGGGAACGAGGACCCCTGGGTTCTGTCCCCAGCTCTGGGGTGGGGCACGGGTCCCCAAATAAACAGCCCCCCCTGCCCAGCGCTGAGATGCAGCTGCCTCTGGGGCGGGGCACAGAATGGGATCACCCGCACTGGCTGAATGACGGGCCATGTCTGTGGCCTGCGTTGCTCTGTCCGGTCCCCTCCCCCCGAGCCATTGGCACAGAAAGAGGAATTGGTCTGAGGAACTCGGGGCTGGGACTGGAGTGTGTGTGCTGGAACAGGGCCGCCCCCCCAACCCCCGTGCCTTCGGTTTGTGATACCGGCCCCTGGTGCGTCATCCCCGGAAGGACGTCGGCCCCACTGAGGGGCCCGGGGATAAGCCACACAAATGATTCAGGGCTGGAGGGTTGGTGGTGCAGGGGCAACGAGCCCCGGCCTGAGCTCCCCTCTGATTCTGGACACCTCCTGTTTGGAAGCCCCTTTCCCGGAGCCCAAGTCATGGACTAGCCGGGCACCCCTGGCTCACCCAGACATCAGTGGACGTGAGGAGCAGCTGGTGCATAGAACCCAGGAGTCCTGGCTCCCAGCCCTGCCCCTTGCTCTCACCCACCAGATCCCACTCCCCTCCCAGTCCCAGGAGTCCTGGGTCCCAGCTTCCCATCTAACCACTAGGCCCTCCCACCCCTCCAAGAGACCCCCAGAGTCCTGGTTCCCAGCCTCTGCCCTGCTTTGACCCACCAGCCCCTCATCCCCGGCTGGTGATGCCCTGGTGGGAATTGGTTGTTTTTGTAGGGCAGGGGTGGGCAAACTACGACCTGGGGGCCACATCTGGCCCTTCAGAAGTTTTAATCTGGCCCTTGAGCTCCCGCCGGGGAGCAGGGTCCGGGTCTTGCCCCGCTCTGCGCGTGCTGTGGCTCCGCACGGCTCCCGGAAGCAGCGGCATGTCCCCTCGCTGGCTCCTATGTGTAGAGGCAGCCACGGGGCTCTATATGCTGCCCCGCTCCAAGCGCCGGCTCTGCAGCTTCCATTGGCCAGGAACCGCAGCCAATGGGAGCTGCAGAGGCATTGCCTGTGGACAGGGCAGCACGTAGAGCCGCCTGGCCGGCCCTCCGCATAGGAGCCGGATGAGGGGAAACGCTGCTGCTTCTGGGAGCTGCTTGAGGTAAGCGCCACCTGGAGCCTGCACCCCTGACCCACTCCTGCACCCCAACCCCCTGCCCTAGCCCTGATCCCCCTCCTGCCCTCTGAGCCTCTTGGTCCCAGCCCAGAGGACCCTCCTGCACCCCAACCTCTCATCCCCAGCCCATCGCCTGCACCTCCAGCTGGAGCTCTCACCCCCCTACACCCCAACCCCCTGCCCCAGTCCAGAGCCCCCTCCCACACCTTGAACTCCTCATTTCTGGCCCCACCCCAGAGCCCTCACCCTCTCCCACCCCCCAATTTCATGAGCCTTCATGGCCCCCCCATACAATTTCCATACCCAGATGTGGGCCTCAGGCCAAAAAATTTTCCCACCCCGTTGTAGGGCCTACATGCGTGTGTGACTTGTGTGCGCCTCACGGTGGTACCTGTGTGCATTGCAGGGGCTGTTCCTCTCAGATCCTGCTTGGTGTCTTCCCCCCTCCCCAGGATGCTGCCCCTCTTCCTCCTGGCCGTGGCCCTGCCCCATGTGGCTGGGGGCGGCATCTCCTGCTATGATGATGCCGGGCAGCCCGTGGACTGGTGAGTTCCCCCCTTCCCCTATGTCAGCCCCCGCCAGCCCGTGTGACTTGTTCACTCCATAAAGGGACAGCGTGTGCCCATGGGGCCCCGGAGTGGGGCTTAAATGAGGCGGGGGTGTCACTGGTTCTCATAGCACATCTTCCGCCCCCCCCCGAGCCACGGGCTGGGTGAGTGGGTATAGCAGTGAGCCATGGCATCCGTGCCAGGATACCCCTGCTCCTGGCATCAGGGGGAGGCACCGGGGCTCCCTGTGTATGGCTCCCCCACCCCCTAGGCAGGGTCTGGCCCCAAAGGGTTAAAAGGGTCTGGTTCCCCCCAGGTTCCTGGCCTACAAGCTGCCCTGGCCCCGGCGCAGCCCCCCGGCCGAAGGCATGCGCTACATGTACCAGGATGCCCGCTCTGGCGGCTGGGTGCCCGGCCACACCCTCATGAACAGCACCCAGAGCGCCGTGGGCAGGACCCTACTGCAGCTCTACCAGGGGGCAAACAGGAGGGTGAGTTGGCAGGAGGGGGACAACTGGAGCCGGGCTGCTGGGGGAGGGACAGTGGGGGGAGGGAGGAGCTGGGGATAAGCTGGGACAGACAAGGGGGCAGGGGCGGTGGAGCTGGGCAAAGGGGTGGGGAGGCTGTGTGGGGGGAGATGGGGCAGCCGGAGGGCAGAGCAGGGGCAGGGCAATGGGGGAGGCAGAAGCTGGGGCGGGGGAAGTAGGTGAGAAGCTGGGGAAAGAGGGGGGCACTGAGGGTATGGGCAGGAGAGGGAGCAATGGCTGGGGGAGGGGCAGTGCTGGGTGCTGGGGGAAGGGACAGTGGGGCAGGAGAGTGGGCAGTGGGGGGCACTGGGGCAGTGGGCAGAGGGGCGGGGGAGGGGCAGTGAGGGGCACTGGGGCAGGGGAGTGGGCAGAGGGGCGGGGAAGGGGCAGTGGGGGGCACTGGGGCAGGGAAGTGGGGAGAGGGGTGGGGAGGCAGGGGGCAGCGGGGCAGGGTCTCCCAGCACTCAGCCCCCATTTCTGTTGCAGACGGAGGACACGGCCTATGTCCTGTACAACGACCAGCCCCCAAAGAACGTCCCCTCCTCCACCAGCCCCAGGGGGCACACCAAGGGTAACCCCCTCTGCCCCCTGGCACGACCAGCCTGAGCCCAGCCGCCCCCAGGGGGGCCCAGAGCAGCTCTGGGCAGCACCTCCCCATGCTGGGGAGGCAGTGAGTCTGCCCCAAAGGAGGGAGAGAGACAAGGGACTGCCCCAGACAGCGACCCTGGCTCCCAGAGGGGAGTGGGGGCTGGTGGTTAGAGCGGGGTGTGAGGGGGGGTCTGGGAGCCAGGACTCCTGGGTTCTTTCCCCAGCTCCAGGAGGGGAGTGGGGTCTAGTGTTTAGAGCCAGGGGGGGAGGCTGGGAGCCAGGACTCCTGGGTTCTCTCCCTGGCCATCTGGACCCTGACTCTCCTCCCTTGTGTCCCCGTCTCCCAGGCGTGGTCCTGCTGGACAGAGCCCAGGGCTTCTGGCTGCTGCACAGCACCCCCCACTACCCGCCCCCTGTGACGGAGACCTACGCCTGGCCCCACAGCGGCCTGCACAATGGCCAGTCCTTCCTGTGCGTCACCTTCCCCTATGCCCAGTTCAATGAGATCGGTAGGTGCTCCATCTGCCCGGACGCCTGGGTCCTCTCCCAGCCCGGGGTGGGGAGTGGGGTCTAGTGGTTAGAGCAGGGGCTGGGAGCCGGGACTCCTGGGTTCTATCCTGGATTTGAGCGGGAAGTGGGGTCTAGTGGCTATAGCCGCAGGGGAGCGGGGAACCAGGACTCCTGGGTTCTATCCCAGCTCTGTCAGGGGAGTGGGGTCTAGTAGTGGCTACAGCTGCGGGGGAGGGGAGAGCCAGGACTCCTGGGTTCTATCCCAGCTCTGGGGACTGACCCTGTGTCTACCCTAGTGAGGATGCAGCCTAGTCGTGGCAGAATGACCCCCGCCCCTGTGTGCCCCCCCCACCCCCCATGGCTCAGCGGGGCTCAGTCTCCATGGCTTGTTGCTGGGGCAGAGTCTGTGATGGGGGCACCTGGGGCTGGGCTGAGCCCTGGCCAACCCGTTTCACCCGGGGAGGGGGGGCTGCGGGTCTTGTCCCGCTGCCCCCCAACCCCCCCTCCCCCAACTCGCTCTAGGCACCCAGCTAAGGTTCGACGACCCCGCGGTGTTCGATGCCCGGGTGCAGGGGGCCTTCGCCCAGGCCCTGCCTGACCTGCACCTGGCCTCCAAGATGCAGCATGTGCGGGAGCCCCCCTGGAACCGCAGTGCGGCCCTGACCTCGCTGGGGGGGCGTCGCTTCCTGAGCCTGGCCAAGTTCCGGCTCTTCCAAGACGGTGAGAACAGGGGCGGGGGGAGCCGTGTTACGGGGGGGGGGGAGTATCTGGGGACTGGCAGGTCCCAGACCCACACTCATGCATGGGGGGGGATAAACCCCAACCCCCCCATGGCCTTATAACCGCCCCAAGTGGTGCTACCCCCCCAACACCTCGGCTGCCCCAGATCTCTACTCCGGCTGGCTCCCCCTGGGGTCTTCTACCCCCCAACCTTCCATCCTCCCTCTGATGTGTTCCCCCCAGATCAGCCCCACAGTGCTTCTGACTCCCCACCCCCGTTTCCCCTCCCTCCAGCTTGCTAACCCCCCCAGCTCTTTGCCCCCCAGATCTCTACTCCGGCTGGGTGGCCCAGGCACTCTCCAGCGACCTCTACGTCCAGTTCTGGCCCAACTCGCGGGGTGTCCTGCCCTCCAACTGCTCGGGGCCCTACCGGGTCTATAACATCGAGGAGCTGGGCTTCCCGGCCCCGGGGCCCGACTTCCCGGCCACTGTTGACCACTCCAAGTGGTGCGTGAGCACCGAGAGCACACCCGGCTGGGCCTGCGTGGGCGACATGAACCGCAACCTGGAGGAGGAGCAGCGGGGAGGGGGGACCCTGTGCCAGCAGGATCCGGCCATCTGGAAATCCTATTACGCCCTGGTGCAGAAGTATAGCAAGTGCTAGGAGGGGAGCGGGGTCTAGTGGGTAGAGCCGGGATGGGGAGTCAGGATTCCTGGGTTCTCTGCCCTGGTGACTCTCTGGGGGACCTTGAGCACTTCATTTGCTGGTTCAGTGCCTCAGTTTCCCCATCAGTGATGTAGGGACAATTGCACTTACCTACCTCTCTGGGGCTGTGGGGCAGGGTGGATTCAATGGTGTCTGCAAAGCTGAGGGGGTCTCCATGCCCCTGTATAAATGCAGCCCCTGCACTGGTTCTTTCAATAATAATCTCCTGATTTCTAAGTCAGTCTCGTGATTTTCTTGGCCCGACACCTGATGGTGGTGTTCTGGGGGCAGCCAGAACGGGGGCAGGGGGACATCCCTTCAGTAACCTAGGGGTGCTAGAGGAGAGAGGTCAGTGCCAACCAGGGACAGAGGACATCTGGGTTCAACTCGCTGCGCTGCCTTCCTGCCTCAGTTTCCCCAAGGAAACTGAGCAGAGGGCACCCTGTGCTCCCGTCTCTCCTCACCCCCTGCCCCCGCCCCGCGCCCAAGCTGCTGCCTTGAGATCTGCTGTCGAAGGTCCCGTTTGGCTTCCCGTGTTTTGGTAGGGCCTACTCTTCCCTCAAGGCTCAACAGGGGTCCTTGGCGGGGGCGCAGCTGTGTCATCATCCCTGCCTAGTCCATGTCAGGCTGAGCCCGCAGCCCCCCCTGACCTGTGTCTTTCCCCCCCCCCCACCAGGCCCTGGGGCGGATCCAGCCCCACCCGCCATGGGGGCATGGGGGTGTAACTCGGGATGCAGGTGAAACCAGGCCAAGGGAATAGCCCTTCCCTACAGCGGGGTGTGTGTGAGGATGGATGTTGTACAGGCCAGGAGCTGCCCAGACACTAGGGTGACTTGGCTGTGATCAGTGAGTCCCCGGCCCAGCTAGGGGAGGAGTTTAGGGGGTCCCACTCTGCCCCAAGAGGCAATCAGGGCAGGGTCGGGGTGGGGGGGGGGAAGGAGGGTTCCCAGGGTCACCTGCAGCCTGCTGCTATGGAAAGTCTCAGCACCAGTGAGGCTGGGGGACCCAGTCATGGGCCCTGATACTAGCCAGGATCCGCTGGGGAGGGCAAATCTCTGCTGTGGTTAACAGTGAAGGTGGGGGGGGGGCTGTTGACATTGACCGGACCCCTGAGGTAGATTCCCATCCCCATACACCCCGCAGCTATCTGTCCGTCCCCAGGCCCAACCCTGCAGTGCCTGGCACTGGGTGCTTGCCTGTTGCTGGGCTGCGTGCCTCAGTTTCCCTCCCCTGGCTTCCCCATCCCAGTGCCCTGCCCTCAGCCAGTGTCTATTTAGTGTTCATGTTGTTCTCCCTGGGGAGGGGAGGTTGGAGCATCCCTCACCCCCCTGCCCCAGGTAAACAGGGGGTCGGAGTGGAGCCTGGGGTGCGACAAGGGAGTGGGCCCAGGGCAGTTTATTCCATCAGTGCCCACGAGGGGGAGTGTTGTACCTTCCTCTGCAACCCCTCATCCTGGCCACTGCGGGAGGTGGGATGCCAGGGTAGATGGGCCCATGGGTCTGATCTGGGGTGGATCTCTTCCGACCAGCCGGCTGGTTTGTCCCCAGTAGCCCCACCGGGAGTGGCCCGGGCTCGCAGGGCAGCCGAACGCTCCAGTCACTATGGCCGGCGTTGGGGGTGGCTCTGGGCGTGTCTGTGTCAGTGGGGTGAGGGCGTGTATGGGGATTGTGGGGTGTGTTGTCTACAAGCTGTGTGTATCTGTGGCGGAGTGCATGGGACTCTGTGTTGGTGTTGCAGGGTGTGGGGGTTGCGGTGTGTGTGTTGGACTGTGGAGGCTGTTGCAGGGTGTGTGCAGGGGGGCTGGCTGTGTGCAGTGTTGTGTTTGGGGTGGGGTGAGGGGGGTCTCCAATGGAGTGTGTGTGTTGCAGTGTGTGTGTCTTGGGCTGTTTGGTGGGAGTGTTGTGGGGAGTGTGGGTGTTGTGTGTGTGTAGGGGGGGGATCATGTCTTTACAATCGCTGCCAGCAGAGGGCGCCCTGTGCTCCCGTCTCTCCTCACCCCCCGCCCCCGCCCCGCGCCCAAGCTGCTGCCTTGAGATCTGCTGTCGAAGGTCCCGTTTGGCTTCCCGTGTTTTGGTAGGGCCTACTCTTCCCTCAAGGCTCAACGGGGTCCTTGGCGGGGGCGCAGCTGTGTCATCATCCCTGCCTAGTCCATGTCAGGCTGAGCCCGCAACCCCCCCCAACCTGTGTCTTTCCCCCCCCCCACCGGGCCCTGGGGCGGATCCAGCCCCACCCGCCATGGGAGCGTGGGGGTGTAACTCGGGATGCAGGTGAAACCAGGCCGGGCTGCCCACTGGGCCCTGCTAGTACCCCCAGAGGAGGGGTGTGATCTCACTGCTCCCCTGCTATAAGCCACTGACACCCCAACAAGAGTGGGGGGGCTCTGCCCACCTCCTGCAGCCTGGGACACGGGGCGATCGCCCCCTGCCTGCCCCACGCCTCAGTCAGAGGCTGGGCAAAGGGCCCTGGCCCCAACCTCTAGGGCAGGAAACAGCAGCACCAGAGACTTTGGGGGTGGGGGTGGAGAACTCTGGGACCCCTGGGGCTGGGGAAGGGGGGCTGGGACAGACTCTGGCCTATCAGAGGTGGCAGAGTCCAGATCCCGGCCGGGTCATGGGCAGAAATGAGTTTGCTGGATGGTGCCCAAAGGTCCTAGGGGGCAGGTGCCCCTGTCACAGAACCGCCAACTGGACCGAGACCCCCCATGCCCCGGCCCCCTGGCAGAGGGGAATGGGACTGTCTGTGTTACCTAAGAGCCCAGGGGGCTGCAGGTCAGGATTGAGGGGCACCTGCAGAACTGGGGGGGTGGGCAGCCCAGGGCTGGGGTAGCAGGGGGCTGCGGGTCGGGAGTGAGGGGCACCGGCAGAGTTACAGCAGTTCGCACCCCCCCACCCCCACACGGATGGGGAAGGCTCTGCCAGCGGCCCCCCAGGGCTGCTGCCTCCCCCCACCCTTCGGAACCTTCCCCATCTCAGGCTGCAGCCAAGGGTGCACAGATTTCCGGCCATGGCCCCCTGGCCCCAGCCCCGCCTCTCGGGGTGGGAGCTTGGGCTGGGATTCTAGGAACTGGCCAGAGCCTCATGGGGAGGGAAGAGACGCCCTACCCCCGCCCCCCCACTTACTGCTAGACTTTCCCTCCCAGGGAAGGAACCCAGGCGTACCTGCCTCACACCCCCTTCTCCATCCCCTCCCCTCCCAGGGAACCCAGGAATTCTGCCTCCCAACCCCCTTCCCCGCTTGAACTGCATAAGCAGGTAATTGGGCGGGGGGGCACTATAAATAGGCAGCCTGGGAACATGATGTCCCAGCTGGGAGCCGCATTACACAACTCGCCTGCCCTGACCCAGCTGGCGCCAGGGGGGTGGGGGCGCAACCCAGCTTCCTTCCCCTGCAGTCCCACCCCCTTTCTAACCACTAGGCCCCCTCCTCCAGATCCAGGGATAGAACTTCAGTCCCAGCCCCCCCCGATATAACCACTAGCCCCCACTCCCCTGCTAGAGCTGGGAACAGAACCCAGGAGTCCTGGCTCCCAGCCACCCCCCTACCCCCGCTCTAACCACCAGCCCCACTCCCCAGGTCCAATGAGCGCTTCTCTGCTGGGCACCTTCCCAAACCATCCCCGCCCTGGCCAAGCGCCGCCAGCCATGGTGGGTGGGGGCTGGGCTGGCTCCGATACCTCCCAGCTCAGCCCAGCCACTGGCCCATTGAGCCCCCTGGAAGAAAGCCCACCCCCACCCATCCTATGAGGAGCCAGCTGCACCCCCTGCTGGAAGGAGAGGGAATTGCTGTGCCATGGATCATAGATCCCTCTACTGCTGATGGCTGTGGGGGATTCTCCAGCAGCTGAGCTGCCTGGGGCCTGTGATCTCAGAGCAGGGGGTCTGAATTCTCCCCTCACTGCTGAGCCCAAGTACAAGAAGGGCACAGAGCGGTAGATACCCGCTGTTTGTAACAGTGCAGGGAGCCAGGATGCCTGGGTTCTATCCGCAGTTCGGGGAGGGCAGAGTCTAGGGCACAGTTGGGCAAACTACGGCCTGGGGGCCACATCCGGCCCTCCTGACGTTTTAATCCGGCCCTCGAGCTCCAGCCAGGGAGCAGGGTTGGGGGTTTGCGCCGCACGGCTCCTGGAAGCAGCGGCATGTCCCCGCTCTGGCTCCTACGCATAGGGGCAGCCAGGGGGCTCCGCACGCTGCCCTATCCCAAGCGTGGCCCCCACAGCTCCCATTGGCTGGGTTCATTAACATCTGGAGGAGAGATTCCCCCCATCATGCCGTGCTTCCCTGCTTTTCTGGTCCCAGAGTTCCCTGCGGTTCTTGCCTTGGAAGCGCCGTTCTCCATTCTGGATGCTCATGGAGATGCCTCCTTGTCCCCTCCTCGATGCAAATGAGGCCAGGGGAGTTTCCTTAATCCCGTCCCCCTTATCCTAGGGGTTTGGGGGGTCTCCCACGGCCTTGGCACTGCTTTTTGTCAGTCTTTCTTCTGATCGGTTTTGGTTCAAGCAGAGGCGGGGGGGGAGGGGAAGGTCTTTTGTGAGTCAGACGGGCTGAGTCCTGCGCCCTGGTTCCCCAAGAACACAGAGCTGCTAGGTAACAAGCCCCCCCCTGCACCCCCCCCCGCCCGCCAGGGGTCCTCCTGCGGCTTTGGCTGGTCCCGCCTGATTATGTAACTGGATCCAGGCCCCCAGGCTGAGCAGCTGGGCTGGGGCCAGGCCCTTACATAACAGCCTCCGGCTTGCGTAACCTCCTTCCCCGCCCCCTGGATCCCTTTCCTCGGGGCCTTGGTGTGGGGCCTGCTGGGGGGGGGCGGGGCAGCATGTGTGCAGATCAGGCCCCTGGGGTCACCGCTCTGTGCCTCTCTCCCAGCCTGACCCCTTGATGTCACCTAGGGGGTGCATCTCCTCCCCCACCCCCCATGGGGCTGCTGCCTGCCCCCGGATTGGAGCCGGTGCCCCCTAGAGGAGAAAGACCCCATGTCCCATTCCCTGCCCCCCTCAGCTAGCCAGTCCCTCCCCTCAAGTGTGTCCTGATGCCGGTTGTTGAGAGACCACAGTATAACACACACACACACACACACACACAGAGCAAAGATCGAGATATGGGACTCACAGACGCACCCCTCCCAGACTCCCAAACTGGGGCAAAGGGCCAGGTGCCAAAATACAGTGTAGGACAAACACTCCCCCTCTACGCACTCACACACGCTCTGCCCACTCTCCACTTGCCGCAACTAGGGCAAAGGGCTTGTGCTAAATTCACGAGCTGCACAAACCCACCCCTCGCACTGCACACAAACACCTGACTCCTGCACACCACCACCAACACGCGAACACACACACACAATGTCTCACATGCCCCCCTGCACTCCCAATGCACAACACCGCACAACACTCAGAATACCCTCAGACCTCGTAAACGGTGTCACTCCCACATACAAAGATACCCTCGGCAACAAACACACTGTACAGCCACTCCCTCCAACACCCACACCCTGTACACAACTCGCACACACACACACTCATTCACACCCCCTCCCCGGTACGCTGTATACTTCCACATAAACCCACACTTCCCTCACACACACACACACACACACACACAGAGCCCTCATACACCCTGGCCCACTCAATGGACACACATGCACCCCATACGCACGCTCTGTCCACTTTGCAACACACACTCAGGCACACACGTGTGCACATACACACACACAGCGTACACACGGTGGTTTGCTGAGACTGGTTCCTAGAAGGACAAAATGAAACGTAACCAGCAAAGATCCCAAGGGCGATGGACACGGGCCAGGGGGCAGCTTGGGGGAGGAGGGATCGGGGGGCAGAAGGTGGCTTGGCTGGGGGGGACAGGGTCATTCGGGGTCGCGGAGAGCAGGCCCTGGCCCCGCTCCCAAGGGGGCGGGTTTGAAATCACCTGCGTGTTTAAGCAAAGAGGCAGCCTGGGTTAGTGGCCAATGCACCTGGCTGGACCTCAGGGCACCGGGGTTCTAGCCCCAGCTCTGGGAGGGCAGTGGGGGCTACTAGTTGGAGGGGGGAGGCTGGGAGTCAGGACTCCTGGGTTCTAGTCCCAGTTCTGCAACTGACCTTAGGCAAGTCCTTTTCCTTCTCTGTGCCTCAGTGTCCCCTCCCAACCTATGCAGATGGCGAGCTCTCTGGGGCAGGGTCTGCCGCTGCAGCACCCGCCATGGTGGGGCCCCGATCTCAGTTGGGGGGCCTCTAGGCATTACCGTAATTCACCTAATGAGCAGGACTCCATCAGGCCCCCTTGGTCGGGTCCCCTGGCTCCATGCACCTGCCGGATCCTGCCCCAGTTATTCCGGGCCCTTTGACATCAGTGGGTTGCCATGGCAGCGTCTGGTTGCCACAGGCTCTGGCCCAGAGGAGAGGACTGTTACTATGGCGAGAAAACGGGGATGCAGGAGGTAGGGGCTGGATGGGTGGCGAGCTAGGGATAGAACCCAGGAGTCCTGAATCCCAGCCACCCCCCCACTCGGACCACTAGACCCCCCCACTCCCCTCCCAGAGCTGGTGAGAGACCCAGGAGTCCTGACTCCCAGATCTGGGAGGGGCGTGGGGTCTGGGGGTTGTGTGTGTTGGTGTGTGTGTGTGTGGGGGTTCTGGGAGCCAGGACTCCTGGGTTCTATCCTCAGCTCTGGAAGGGGAGTGGGGGCTAGGGGTTAGAGCGGGGGGGCGGGCTGGGAGCCAGGACTATCCCCGGCTTGACTGGGAGGGGAGAGGGGTCTGATGGCTGGGGACCAGGACGCCTGGGTTCCACGTCCGGCTCTGGGAGGCGGGGGGCCCACTGGCTTGGAGCCAGGGGTCCTGGGGGTGCCCCTCAGTGGCTCTGCCACCCCCCTTCCTAGCCCGGCTCCCCCGGAGCATCCCAGCCCGTTGCCAGGGGGCGGTCCCTGTTGCCATGGCGCGCGGTTGCCAGGGGGACGGGAGGGGGGAGGGAGGCGGTGACGTCCCGGGGTTACCCGAGGTGAGGCTGGGACCCGGGCTGAACTTGGCACAAATAGGGGCCGGAGCGGGCGGGCGCGGCAGACGCGGAGGCAGCGGCGAAGGGGCGCCGGGCCCTACTGCAGGGTAGCGACCGCCGGGCGGGAGGACTCGGAGCGGCGCCCAGCCCCGGTGGGGGAGAGGGGGCTGCGGGCGCCACCGGGACGCCGGGGGGACACGGGCACCGTCTGCACCGACACCTGCGTGAGTGG
This sequence comes from Natator depressus, assembly GCF_965152275.1. Lineage (NCBI taxonomy): Eukaryota > Metazoa > Chordata > Testudines > Cheloniidae > Natator > Natator depressus. Next base: position 24,435,818 of record NC_134253.1, read on the forward strand.
GGAAGGGGCTGTGTGTGTGTGTGTGTGTGTGTGTGTGCATGGCTCTGGGTGTGTGTGTAGCTGTGTGTTTGCGGGGCGCGCATGGCTCTGTGTGTGTGCAGATGTGTGTGTGCAAACATGGCTGGCTCTGGGTGTGTGTATGTAGCTGTGTGTCTGTCTCTGTGTGTCCGGGCGTGGGGTGGGGGGCGTGCATGGCTCTGTGGGTGTGTGTAGATGTGTGTGTGCAAACGTGCCTGGCTCTGTGTGTGCATGTGTGTGTGCGTAGCTCTGTGTGTGCTCGTAAGCCTGACTTTGTGTGTGTAGCTATGTCTGTGTGCGTGTGCATGGCTCTGTGTGTGTTTTCCTCCGTGTGACTGCGTGAGCAGTGTGTGTGTGCTGGTGTGGCTCTAGGTGTTACTCTGCTTCTATAACTTTGTGGGTGTTTTATTAATTGTTTGCATTTCTGGCTGCCTACGCTTGTCTGTGTTCATGTGGTGGGGTGTGTTTGCAGGTCTGTGTGTGTAGAGGGATGTGGTATTTGTGAGGGCATGGTAACATGGGTTTGTGTGTAGGACTACATGGTTAGCATGTGTGTATTTGTGGTCTCTATGTGTGTAGCTTTGTTCTTTGAATCTCTCTGTACTTTGCATTTGGGCTTGTGTATCTAGAGGGGTTGTGTATTTGTTGGGCTATTGTATGTGGGTTTCTTTGCAGGTGGAATGTATTGTGTGTGTGTGCAGATGGGGGTGTTGATGTTGGCATGGATGGCGAGGTGTTTGTATAGGCATTTTGTGGCTGAGAGTGCAGCTTCCTAGCTCTGTGTGTGTAGATGTGGGTGTGTACACTTGTGTGTTAACAGTTTACATATACAGGTGTGAGTACGTGTTTGTGCCAGTGTGTTTCTGCGTGGCTGTATATGTGCATATATGGGTGTGCAGAAATGGTGGTATATTTGTATACTTGTATGTGTGTTCACAGATGTGTGTGTTTTGTGTTTGCATATGTGGCTGTGTGTATTTTGTGCTTGTGTGTACAGCTGGGTGCATTTATATGACTATTTCTTTGCATTCCTGTTTGTGTGCTTAGAAGGATTTGTGTATTTGTGTGTGAGACTGTGTGTAGTATATAAATAGTGGTGTGCATTTCTTTGCAGCTGTGTTTGTGTGACTGTGTGTTTTTGTAAGAGTGCATGCCTGTATAGATGTGTGTGTCTGTGTGTAAATGTGTATTGTTGTGTAGATTTATTTCAATTTGTGTGGATATATATGTGTAAACAAGTGTGATTGTGTGTGCTTGTGTGCTAGATGTATGTGTGTGTGATTATGTGTTTGGATATATGTGTACCTTTGTGTATGTGATTGTGTTTCTGGCCGGTTGTGTGTGATTGTGTGGCTGGCTCTATGTGTGTGTGTGTGTGTGATTGTGAGTGTGATTGTGTGGCTGGCTGGTTGTGTGTGTGTGTGTGTGATTGTGATTGTGTGGCTGGCTGGCTGTGTGTCTGGCTGTGTGTGATTCTGGGTGCGATTGCTTCACGTTCTCTTTCCTAAATAAAATATCAACCACCCCCCATCTCTGATCCCCGGAAAATTAACCCCTTCATGGCTTGTGCAGTTTTGTGCAATGCCCCCCCACCCCCTGTAGCAGCCAAAAATAGCAGCTGGTTCAGAGCAAGTTTGTTTATCCTGTTGGGGGGGGGGAGGGAAGGGCAGCACGTCCTGTCCCAGGGCTGGAATGTTCCCAGTGAAGGGCGGGGGGGACGGGGGAGGTCAGGGGGGGTCTGAAATGCCTGGAGCAGGGACAGCAGGTCCGGGATGAGGGATTGGGCCCCCTGCCCAGGCTTTGGGGGAGGGGAGGATGTCAGGGCTTGATTCTGAGCTCAGCCCCCCACGGGGGTTTTACACAACTGTGAGTCCCCCGGCTATGCGCTGCACAGTACACAGCAGGCCAGAGCGGGGAGGATTCCTGGAGTGAGGGATGCCTGCGCCAGAGGCTGGGTGGGGTGGGGCCTGGCGGATCGATCCCCGTTCATGTAAGCGTGTGTGTGCGGCGGTGGGGGGCGGGTGCGTCTGTTACAAGGGTTGTGTATGTCTGTGTGACCGTATGGGACAGTATTAGAGTGTGACTATGTGTTGTGTTTGAGAGAGAGGTGAGGTGCTGTTGATCTGTGTGTGTTGTGTGTGTGGTTGTGTTAGGCTGATTTGTGTTTTGTGTGTGTGTGATTGTGATTGTGTGTGGGTGTGTGTGCATGCACTTACCTGGGTGTGGAGCCCAAACCCTACTCCAAAGAGCTCCCAACCTGAGAGACAAGGGGGAGGAGGCCAGGGGGGCAGGAGGAGCTGTGCAGTCCCATAAGTGACATTTATGCAAATTACATATGGACCTAATTTGGACATATAAAATAATTTACTGTGACAGGGTCGGGCCAGATGGCTATAGGAGAGTAATTTTTTTTTTTTCACGGCATCCCTCAGCTTGGCCGTTTTTCTGAACCCACAGTCCAGGTCGACTCCTCCTGTGTCTGACCAGGAGTTGGGAGGTTTGGGGGGAACCCGGGCCCTCACTCTACTCCGGGTTCCAGCCCAGGGCCCTGTGGGATGCAGCTGTCTAGAGTGCCTCCTGGAACAGCTGTGCGACAGCTACAACTCCCTGGACTACTTCCCCATGGCCTCCTCCCAACACCTTCTTTATCCTCACCATAGGACCTTCCTCCTGGTGTCTGATAATGCTTGTACACCTCAGTCCTCCAACAGTCTGCGTTCTCACTCTCAGCTCCTAGCGCCTCATAGAAGGCAGATATATTAGCCCCAGGCTAAGTAGGTCCCTTTGCCCTGGGTAAGGTAACAGGGAAGGTTTCAGAACAATCAGGAACCTTCTGGAGACAATTAAGACAGGCTGATTAGAACACCTGCAGCCAATCAAGAATCTGCTAGAATCAATTAAGGCAGGGTAATCAGGGCACCTGGGTTTTAAAAAGGAACTCACTTCAGTTTTTGGTGTGCGTGTGAGGAGCTGGGAGCAAGAGGTACGAGGAGCTGAGAGTGAGAACGAGAATGCGGACTGTTGGAGGATTGAGGAGTACAAGCATGATCAGACACCAGGAGGAAGGTCCTATGGTGAGGATAAAGAAGGGGCTGGGAGGAGGCCATGGGGAAGTAGTCCAGGGAGTTGTAGCTGTCGCACAGCTGTTCCAGGAGGCATTCTAGACAGCTGCATCCCACAGGGCCCTGGGCTGGAACCCGGAGTAGAGGGCGGGCCCGGGTTCCCCCCAAACCTCCCAACTCCTGGTCAGACACAGGAGGAGTCGACCTGGACTGTGAATTCAGAAAAACGGCCAAGCTGAGGCCTGCCGTGAAGCTCCAAGGCGAGCAAATCCGCCAAGAAGCGCAAGACCCACCAAGGTAGAGCAGGAACTTTGTCACACTACATATGCCACAAACTTCAGCTTCAGGCCAAGTGCGCACACGCGCACACGCGCACACACGCACACAGATACACCCCCACTAGCACAGCCACACTCGCTGTCGCCCACCCAGATACAGTCACAAGTGTGCATTCACATCACAGATACTGTCATACACACACACGTTGTCTCACACGCAAATGCATGCTCCCCAACACTTGCACACGCCCTCTTGCACACCCACAGGGACGTCCGCCGTGTTTCCCTCCCTTTAGCCTCCACGCATCACCTGCCACACGCTAACCCCCCGCTTTTCCCCCCGCAGCCGGGTGCGGCCTGTCCCCTGGCGCCATGAGCTCATCCCCAGAGGAGCCACCTCGCCCGCCCTCGCCAGGCCCAGCCAAGCTCTGCATAGCCGGGTCCTGCTTCGCCGAGGATTCCCCGTCCCTGCTGACGGGCAGCGGGCTGCTGGCGGGGGGGGCCAGGCCCCAGGACCCGGCCAGCGCGGCCCGGCGCAAGCGGGAGTTCACCCCGGAGGACAAGAAGGACGTCGGCTACTGGGACAAGCGCAAGAAGAACAACGAGGCGGCCAAGCGCTCACGGGAGAAGCGGCGCGTCAATGACCTGGCGCTGGAGAGCCGGGTGCTGGCGCTGCTGGAGGAGAACGCCCGGCTCAAGGCCGAGCTCCTGGCCCTCAAGTTCCGCTTCAGCCTCGTCCGCGAGCCGGCCGAGCCCCCACGGCCGGCTGCTGCGCCCGCCCCCTACCTGTACCCGCTGGGCCCCGAGCCCCTGCCGCCGCCACGCTGTGGCCGCCCCTTCCAGCCGGAGCTGGGCGCAGGGTACTCCGAGGACTCCGGGTTCTCCACGCCCGGCAGCTCCAGCATGGGCAGCCCCGTCTTCTTTGAGGAGCGGGACGGGTTCGAGGGGCACTGCCTGGTGCCCGAGGCCCCCGGGGAGGCAGGGGAGGCAGGCCGGGGGGGGCGCTATGACCCGGCGGGGGATGCCATCAAGAGCCTGCCCCACAAGCTGCGCTTCAAGATGGCTGGGGGGCCCGAGGAGATGGGGGGCGAGGCCCAGGCCCCCTATGCCCCGTCGCCACCCGCCGGCGACTGGCGGGGGGGCGCTGCCGGAGGGGAGGACCAAACGAATGGGGCATCAGGGGTGGGGGCTGTGTCGTTTGGGGGGTGCTACGGCACTGGGGGGTCGCCCCCCCTCCAACTCCAGGAGCCCGGGTACCAGACGGAGAACGGTGCCCTCCGGAGCCAGCTGGCGTCACTGTCGGCTGAGGTGGCTCAGTTGAAGAAGTTCTTCTCCGAACAGATCCTGGTCAAGATGAACTGAGGGGTGCTGCGGGGGGAGGGAAGGGGGTGGCTGGGAGCAGGTGTGGATTATCATCTCCCCACCCTAGGGCCCTTCCCCCCATGTTAATTTACCCCCTCCCCATGTATATTTGTACAGATTTCTGCCCCTTGGGGCGTGTGGGGGGTTTTCTATCATGTATCCATTGCCGGAGACTTTTAAAATAATAAACATGTTTCTTGGGGGATGCACCCCTGTTTGTTTGGGTGGCTCCCCCAAGATCCTAAGGAGCACAGACAAGATCAGACCTGGGGGCCCATCTACCCCGGTCTCTCTCCTTCCTGGCCACCCTGGATCAGAGCCGTGGGCCCATCTACCCCGGTCTCCCTCCTTCCCCTCCTCTGCCATGTGCAGCTGGGAGTGATCTGACATCCCTCACAGATGCTTGCCCCTCCCAGGCAGGGCCATAACTAGCTGGGGGATCCTGTACTGCCCCCCCCACCACCAATGCAGGGGGGCCGGAGACTGAAGGAAACTCAGAGGAGCAACGCCACCAGCTGTGCACAGCGCCACCATCTGCCCATCATGCTGTCGTGCAGCGTCAGCCCCGGATGCTGTGGCTGGATTTGAACCCTGATCCCACCTCCCTCCCCCTCTAACCCCACACGGTAGCAGCATGGCACCAACGCCAAACACCGCCCTGCCACTGGGCTCGCACACCCTGAGATGCAGCCGCTGCTGGGGTGGGGCCCAGGGGCTGCTTAGATTAGGATCCCCCCCCAGGGTCAGCTGATGGCCCAAGACACTGCACCTCTCCAGCCCTGATCTCAGAGTCACAGCATGCTGGGGCTTGGGTCCCTGCCTGCCCCGGCCCCCTGGCGTTTGTAACTGGGCCTTTGCCCCGCAAGACAGGCTGAACACCATCCAGCCGGGCCATCTCCGACCCGTGCGCTGCAAACTTCTCTGCACACTGGGGCGCCGCCCCGTCCCTTGCTTCGTGCCCTGCCCTGGCACCAGGTGGCAGGACCTGGTGCCCCCTGCAGAGGGCAGGTTGCCCTAGTGGCCAGCCTGTACTCTGCCCTAGTCCCGCCGCCCTCCGGTGACCTCCTCTGGCGGCTTCTCCGTGGGCCCACGAGTGCAGGCGGGGGGTTGGCGCGGTTCACCCAGAATCCTGCCACCTCTGTTTCTGCTGAGCACGTGGGGTGCGCCAGGCGGCAGCCCCGTTTCTGGCTCGTCCGGTGCCTCCCGCTGAGGTTCTGGCCGGACGCTTCCTCCACTGTGTTTGCAGGTCCCGTCCACGACCCCCTCGTGAGCCCCCACCTAGCACTACCCATGACAGCCAAGCCACCGGGCCAGGAGTGTGCAGCTGGGCAGGGGGTGCTCTGTGACTGTGGGGCCCGGACCCGGTCCCTTCATGGATCCCAGCTCCGGACAGCATTCCTCTGGGCAGTGTCCAGGGTTCTCTGCTCGGGGTCCCCCGCTGGAGCTCTGCGACCTTCCCTCCCATCCCGGCCTTCCCAGTTTTTGTCCCGCACATTCAGTTGTGGCCTGGACTTTGTGGTCCCTTCGTCTGGGGGGTGGGGGGCTGGGGGGACTTAAGTCTTGGGCTGGCCTCTGCCAGCCCATGCCAGTACCTGTAACCGGTCCCCGGGGAGGGCTGGGCGGTCAGTCACTCTTCCAGATGTCACAGCTACAGGGGGGGAAGGAAGAGGGGGGCACCTGATAGGGAGCCTTGATGGGGGGTTGCAGGAGGCCAGGCCTCTGCAGTTCCAGCTCACATGGGGCAAGGGGGCCTACTTGAAGGGTGGGGGGGGGGGGTCTGATGGGCAAGGAGCCTTTCGCTCAGGGGTGGGGGAAGAAGAACAAAACACAACAGGACCCCTCCTTTGGGGGGGGGGGCTGAGCTGACACCCCAGGCTGCTCCCCTATGCAAATCAACGTAGCCAGGATGCGTTGGGCCGCCACAAACTACACTTCCCAGAAAAGAAAAGGAGGACTTGTGGCACCTTAGAGACTAACCAATTTATTTGAGCATAAGCTTTCGTGAGCTACAGCTCACTTCATCCGGATGCATCCGATGAAGTGAGCTGTAGCTCACGAAAGCTTATGCTCAAATAAATTGGTTAGTCCCTAAGGTGCCACAAGTCCTCCTTTTCTTTTTGCGAATACAGACTAACATGGCTGTTACTCTGAAACCTGATTTCCCAGAATGCACTGAGGTCACAAAACTACACTTCCCAGGGTGCTGTGAGACTTAAAAAAACTACACCTCCCAGGATGCCCTGGGACTATAAAAACTACATTTCCCAGGATGCTCTTGGGAATGGAGCTGAATTTTCCAGGACTGTCTTTGCCCCTGTCATGCGGCCACCTCTGATGTGGGTTGTGGCAGTTGTTCGTTGCCAGAAGTGGCAGGGACTCCCAGACCCCATGAAAGTTGCACTGGGAGTTAAGGATGCTGGGTGCAAACCTCCAGGCTGGCACTTGGCCAGGATTAGCTTGTTATTGCAGCAGGAACTGAGCGAAGATACCTGGCTTCTGTTCCTAGCAGTGGGGTGGGAATGGGGTCTAGTGGTTAGAGTGTGGGGGGGTGCTGGAAACCAGGACACCTCCATTCTATCCCAGCTTCCAGGGTGGGAGTGGGGTCTAGTGGTTAGAGAAGGGGGGTTGGGAAGATTGGAGCAGGGGGATGAGCGCCAGGACTCCTGGGTTCTGTGGCTGACTCACTGATTCCGTGTGTGACCATGGGGACACCCATGTCCCTCGCTTTCTCCCGGTACAACGAGGAGGGGCTGTGAGGCCAGTCAGAGCTGTAATGCCCCAGATACACAACTGGGCTGAAATCCTGCCCCATACTCTCCTGACCCCATGGCTGGCCTGAGCTGGCCAGCCCCCTTGGTCCAGGCTGCCCCATATCAATCCTGTTGGAGATGAACCTGCCTCTGAGGAGCAGCACTTCCTATAGGTCCTATGTAAACAACAGGGTGGTGAGTGGCCCAGGTGCCTGCTGATGGGGCAGGGAGTGCGGGAGGGCCCTCACCTCTTCGGGGGGCGGGGTGGGAAGCCCCTTGGGGTGTTTGTGCTGGGGGCATGTCATGGGGGGGCTGTGTGTGTGTTGGGGGGGCTTGTCCAACCTAGGGAGACACAGAGACCCCCCGTCCCAGGAGACGGCCGAGACGGCCCACGCCCCAGCACTAGATCCGCTGTAAATACCCCCATGACCTGCATTGTCACTGGTACCCTCCTTTAGCGGTAGGGTGGGGCTGGCTGTCACACGCAGCCTGGCCCACAGGCGGCCCTGCAGACGTGGTTATTGACCGTGACAACAGATTCCGGTTCCTGTCACCTTGACGCGTTGTCTCTCTCTCTCCCCCCATAGGCCTCCCCCCACTCTGTCTGAGCACCAAGGAGGGCGAGATCATATCTTTTATTGGACCAACTCCTCCCGGTGAGAGAGAGAGAGAGAGAGATGAGCATTCGAGCTTCTTCTCCAGGCCTGGGAAGGGTGCTCCGAGCATCACAGCCAAATGCAACGGGGGACGGATTGCTTAGCATAAGGAGGTTGCATGTTTTCTAAGGGACCCTTCAAGGGGAAGTGGCTTCTTAAGACTCCTGTAGCCGTAGGCCAGAAAAGGGGGGTTAGTGGGGTACAGATGGTTGGAATCGCCCTAAATCCAGTTTCTTTATTAAGCCCACGATTTTTAGCATTTTAGTAAAGTTATCCATTTAAGCTCCCCGGCGTGGCTTGTGAAGGGGTTGCGCGGGTTTCCTTTGAGGACGAGGATGGAGAAGTCAGATATGGAGTGACCACTTTGTGAAAAGTGCCCACCCGCAGGTGACAGGGTGGTTTTGTCTTTTGTCCTTGTCCCGTGCGAGTCCATTCAAGGGCGCCACGATTGTCTGGTTTCACCCACGTCTGCTCTTGGGGCGCTGGCTGAAGGCCAGCGCACATTGCCATAGGCATGTGCTGGTCCATGGGTCTTGAAAGGTGTGTTGTGTCGAGATAAGTCTGCAGGTTTTGCATCTGTTGTTCTGGCAGGGTCTGACGTTGCTTTGAGTTGGTGGGTCCTGCTCTGTGGGGAGCTGGCTTCTGAGGATAAATTTGGCAAGGTTGAAGGGTTATTTGAAGGCCAGAAGAGGGGGTTCAGGAAAGCTTTCTTTCAGGATATAGTCCCCATCAAATCTGGATTGTAATTGCTGAATGACACCCCGTTTGGGTACCAGTGTGGGGTAGTCAGTGACAACTAGGGGCGAGTGGGCAGAGGGGGTTTTATTTCCATATTAAAGCAGGTTCTCTCGGGGTATTTGGGTGGCCCCTTCCATGATGTGATCTACTTCTCTGGTGGAGTGTCCCTGTTTGGTGAAGGCGGTTTTCCATGCGTCAAGGACTTTCTCCTCGGAGTATGTTCTGTGGTACCTGAGGGCCAGGCGGTAGGTAGGAGATTTCTGGGTGTGCCTGCGGTGGTTACTGGATCTGTGGCGGTAGGTGTGGTGATGAGCCGTGGGTTTCTTGCAGATAGTTGTTGGAGCTGATGGTGGTGTCCAGGAAGTTGATGCTGGTGAGGGTGTGTTCCAGAGAGAGTTTGATGGATGGGGCGGTGGTGGTGGAAGTTGGTGGAAATCTGTGAGGGAGTTGAGGTTGTCTCTCCAGAGGAGGAAAATATCCTCACTGTGTATCATGGGTTTCATGGTGCATTTGTCCAGCAATTCTTCCTCAAGGTGGCCCTTGAAGATGTTGGCTTATTGGGGAGCCATCCTCAAGCCCAGGGCTGTTCCCATGGTTTGGACAAAGTGTTTGTTCTGGAATCTAAAAGGGTCTGTCTGTTTGACACCCCCTTACCCCCCCCCCTCATTTTCTACCCCATTGGCTCTGGGAGGAAGCGCCAAGGGGCTGGTTTGAAATGTACCAGGTGGGCACTGGAGGCTGCCGTCAAGAGACTGGAGTGGAGATGTCGATAGCCAGTGAGAGATGATTAGGCGGGGGGAAGCCAGAAAGGGCCGTGATAACACATGTCCCAGATTCAGGGTAGCTGCACCCGTGTTCCCACTCTGCAGTCTACCGAGGGCACCCACATCCGGCCGTCACAGACCCGCGTCTCACTCCCTCCTGACCAGGGTTTTGAGGCTGCCCAGCTCCCTGCATTACACTCCAATACCCCCAGCAAGCCAGTGTGTAACTCTGGCTTCACCCCCACCTGGCCCTCTGGATATCCTCATATATGGCCCAGCCACCCCATCCCATGCCTGTCAGAGCTGAGCCTGTACCTGGGGAGTAGCACTTCCTGTAGGCCCTACATAAACAACAGCGTATGCTTTGCTTTCTCTCCAGTGACTGTGGCCAGTGTGTTGCCTGCCCTTGTAAGCAGGCTCGGCAGAATTCTAGGTTTATTTTTGTATCATTTCAATGGATAAAATCGATGTTTATTTTTAAGCCTTTTTGTCTCTTTGTATCTCTGTAAATGTTCACGGTTGTGGGAAATTGTGAGGGCATCAGACCATGGGATGGGGGAGCCCGACAATAATGATTTAATTACAGCAGCCACCGAAGAGGCAGAAAGTTAAAACTTTATAACCACTCAAACCACAGCGCATATGTCAAATCAAATCATCTGTCAAACTTTTAGCCTGAAAGCCAGCTCGAATACGTTCTCGAGCAGCGTTTTGCTTCCTTTGCCTGTCTGTAAATGTCGATGATTATCAGTGGAAATAACTTTTCATCCATTTGCGTGTACTGCAAAATCGATGTTTCTCGACACTTACCGATCGAAATCTAATCCTTCCCAGCTTAGTTATGTTACCACACAGCTGCTTCTAAGCAAGTCCATTTGCTAACGTTAAAACAATCGAAGAACCTACATGCATGCTAAGTAGCTTACCGGAGCTCACCCCCATCTCCAGTCTAGGGCTCTGGTAGATTTCAGTCCTTAAAATCCCACAACTGGTTTTTCCCCAGGGTTACAAGTTCTATAGCCACCATTTCGTAATATGTCTCAGGCCTTTTATCTTGGCCTTCTATAGAAATGATTACCAGACAAAGATCCCTCTCTCCAGAGCATTGCTTCCAAAGGCTGGGGTTTTGCATAACTGGATTTGGGGAATTTGCATTCACCTCCCCGGAGAGATTCCCCAGGAAATTCGCTTCTTGGTCCAAAAACGCCATGCTTGGCTGGCACATTTTCAAGACAGTCTTCTGAGCTTCCAGGTCTCACATCTCTTTATACGATCCCGGCCTACAAGAATCCATACATTCAATACAGGAAGGTCTTTGAAGGATATTGCGTGAAATTGGCATACCTGTTGCAGAAACAAGTTGGGGGAGGAAATATCTTGGACTAACTTCTGTAGGTGGAAAATACAGGCTTTCGAGCTTGTCTCTTTCACCCACAGACGTTGGCCCAATCCAGGATATTACCCCACAGACCTTGCGGTCTCTAATATCCTGGGACCAACAGCACCATTGCAAACGACATCTCCATCACAGGACGCAGTGGCAGGGTTGTTGTCACCGTGGTGCGCAGAGCTGCTTGGTATATTTGGAGTTGTAGGTGGTGGTTGGAGAGGGGGAGACCCGTTTTGTTCCTTGCAATTGGCTTGGGGTGCAGATGTGGCTGTTAAGTTTGGCTTCCTTTTCCTCCACGTGCTGATGTTTCCATCTGAGACGGCAATGTGCGATAGCATCAGCTGCTTCTGTTGGTGGTGCGAGAGAAAGGGGAGCCAGCGGAGGGCCGCACAGAGAGCTGGGGACGTGGTCACCGCGACGGGCTGGGAGAACGAACTCCCCATAGAAGTCTGAACAAATCTTAAGAACATAAGAACGGATTTATTAGTCAGCTGGAACATGGCAGCGGAAAGTCCTTAAGTTAGCACAAGACAAAGTCCAGCTGGGCTCAAACCAGGCTTCCACCCGGCCATGCTGCTGTGGAAACCACCTTGGCTCTGGCTCGCACTGTCCTTGTCCATCCCGGCATGTGGCAAAAACCCAGCTCTTGTGTTGCCTCCTGTCACCTCTCAGTCCCTCGTCCTCCTCCGGCAGGATCCTGATGAGCTCCGGGCTCCTGCTTTGTTCCAGGAGCAGATGTGACCCTTCTGCAGCCTCCAGGGAATGGTCCCAGGGCAAGTCAGTCACTTTGTAGCAACACTATGGGAAATTCCCCCACCGCCACCCCTCCTTTGTAAAGTGCTTTGGGATCTGTGGAGCCTAAAAGCTTGAGAAAGGGCTCTGGCCCTCTGCCTCCTTTCCAGCACTTGTAACCCCCTTTGGGATAGATTTTCCGCAGCTTAAATGGGGCTGTTTATATAGGGGTCCCTTGCCCGGCGCTGAAGTGCAGCCACCTCTGGGGTGGAGTGTTTCATCTAGGGTCAGTTTAAGGCCTGGACGGGGGGCCTGGTTCCATGGTGTGACGATGTGACGCAGCAGGGAGGGGGGAGTATTGACCTGGGAATGTGCCCTGGGGACGGGAGACCTGAGAGCCTGTCACCTGAGCCAGGAGGGGGAGGGGGAGGTAACACCTCTGCCCAGGAATGTGGAGGGAGGCTGCAGCAGGGAACCTGCTTGGTGGGTTTAGTTTCAGTTTGGGGCTGGGTGGAGGAACACAGGGAACCCCAGGGCTGGGGTCTAAGCTCCCTGCTCCCCCAGAAGGACTTCACTGAGGGGTCCTGGGTGTCCCCACAAGCTCTGTTTTGGACTGTGTTCCTGTTGTCCAATAAACCTTCGGTTTTACTGGCTGGCTGAGAGTCTCAGTGAATCCCAGGAAGAGGGGTGCAGGGCCTGGACTCCCCCACACTCCGTGACAACTGGTGGCAGCGGTGGGATCTACTGCACCCCGTGAACGGCGCTTCCTGCAGTAAGTGACTGGGGAACAGTAAAACGAAGGGGGATTGACGGGGACCAGGCGTGCTGAAGATTCAGAGAGAGACGGTTTCAGGGGGCGGTTAACCCCTGGGAGTGTGTCACCAGAGAGAAGGACTTTTGCAGTAACAGGGTCCCCCGGGGGATTGCAGCGAGCGGTCCCAGGAGCGGAGGAGTCTGCAGCTCGACCCTGGCAAAGAGGTGGTGACCTCAAGAAGGACTGGCACACTAGGGGCTTTTCCTGGAAACCGTGGACAGCTGCCCGGCCTGCGAGTGGCCAGCCGGGAGATGTACGCTAAACGCCTTAAGAGCGACCTGGTGGAGCTGTGCAGGCAGAGGGGGCTGCGCGTCGGGAGGTCCACCAAGGAACAGCTGATTGCCCAGCTGGAGGAGAGGGATCGCTTGGATGACCCGATCCCTGTCCCTGAGGGAAGCCGCCCGGCGGACGCAGCGTGGGCTCTGGGGCCTGACCAGGCTGGGAGGGGTCAGACTGCTGCCCAGGACACCCCGAGACCCTTCCTACCTATGCCTGGGGGAGGGGTTGTGGGAAGCCCAGCGAATACCGAGGGCCCCCTGACCCCAGCAGCCAGCAGGGGATCCTCCCAGCGGAGCTCCCCATCCCTGGAGCGGATGCGGCTGGAATGGGAGAGGGAGAGGAAAATGAGGGAGCTGGAGGATCATGAAAAACAGCGTCAACATGAGGAGAAACAACGTCAACATGAGCAGGAGGAGAAGGAGAAACAACGTCAACATGAGCGTCAGGAGAAGGAGAGGGAGCGTCAGGAGAAGGAGAGGGAGCGTCAGGAGAAGGAGAGGGAACGTCAACATGAGCAGCAGGAGAAGGAGAAACAAAGAAAGCATGAACTGGAGCTGGCCAGGCTGAGGAGCAGTGGGGCCCCGGCTGCGGTGAGTGAGGGGGGACCCAAGACTGCAAGGAGCTTTGATAAGTGCTTCCTGGCCCAGCGGAAGGAGGGGGAGGACATAGATAGCTTCCTGACGGCCTTTGAGAATGCCTGCGAGCTGCACAGGGTTGACCCTGCAGACAGGCTCCAGTTCCTCACCCCCTTACTGGACCCCAAAGCCGTGGAGGTCTACAGCCGGATGACAGGGGCAGAGGCAGGGGACTATGAACTGTTCAAACAGGCCCTGCTCCGTGAGTTTGGGCTGACCCCCGAGATGTACCGGAGAAGGTTCCGGAGTCAGCGTAAAACGCCTGAGGTCACCTACCTACAACTGGTCAACAGGATGCAGGGATATGCCCGCAAGTGGACAGCGGGGGCCCGAACTAAAGAGGACCTGCTTGACCTGTTTGTACTGGAGCACCTGTATGAACAGTGCCCTTCCGACCTGAGGCTGTGGCTGGTGGACAAAAAGCTCGCGAACCCCCAGCATGCAGGGCAGCTGGCCGACGAGTTTGTGAACAGTCGGTCAGGGGGTAGCCGGGAGGAGTCCCAAAAGAACAGGCCCCCCCCGATGCAGAGAGAGAGTCACCATGGGGCCTCCCAGCGGGGAAATAGGGAGAACCCCCTCCAAAGGGGAACGCCTGGTGTCGGGCCCCTCCGACCCGTTCGAGGGGACCAACGTGACCTGAGCTGCTATCACTGTGGCCAGAGAGGCCACGTACGGGCCCAGTGCCCCGGGCTCAGGGACAAACTGAGCAGACCCAACCTACCCAGGGTTAACTGGGTAGGGACTCAGCTGGACGAGGGGCAGGCGACCCAGGAAAGGGGGGCTACCAGTTTGCCACCTGCTCAGGAGGGAAGAGTACCCCCAGCCAGCCCCGCCAGAGGGCTGGAGGCTCTGGACTCAGGGTGCTCGGTTTACAGGGTGGGTGCGGGGCTGTCCCTCCGGAGAGAGTGCCTTGTTCCCCTGGAGGTGGATGGGAGGAAGGTCAATGGATACTGGGATACGGGCGCGGAGGTGACGCTGGCCCGGCCCGAGGTGGTGGCCCCAGATCGGGTGGTGCCCAACACCTACCTGACCCTGACGGGGGTGGGCGGGACCCCATTTAAGGTGCCCGTGGCAAGGGTACACCTGAAATGGGGGACCAAGGAGGGCCCCAAGGATGTGGGGGTACACCACCATTTGCCCACTGAAGTTTTGATGGGGGGAGACCTAGAGGACTGGCCAAGCGACCCCCAGACCGCCCTGGTTGTGACCCGTAGCCAGAGCCGGCGAGGGGCACTGCGACCTGACCCTGGGGAGGGTACCACACTGGAGGCGCGAGACCCTACTCGGGTGGGGAGGGAGCGCCGAGGGGCACGGCTCAGAGAGGCTGCGGCCTCAGACCTGGCCACGGAGGGGGAACCGGGCCCCATCCCTTCCCCAGCCGCTGAGTTCCAGGCCGAGTTGAGGAAAGATCCCTCCTTGCAGAAGCTCAGGGACCTGGCCGACCTCAGTGAGGGACGGACCATGAGGAGAGGCTGCCAGGAGAGGTTCCTGTGGGAGAAGGGGTTCCTGTACCGAGAATGGGCTCCCCCAGGGGAAGGGGAGTCCTGTGGGATCAGGAGGCAGCTGGTGGTCCCCCAGAAGTACCGCCGCAAGCTCCTGTCCCTGGCCCATGACATCCCCCTCGCAGGGCACCAGGGAATCCGGCGCACCCGGCAGAGGTTGCTACAGAACTTTTACTGGCCCGGGGTCTTTACCACCGTCCGGCAGTATTGCCGATCCTGTGACCCCTGTCAGAGGGTGGGGAAGGCCCGGGACAAGGGGAAAGCGGCGTTGAGACCTTTGCCCATCATAGAGGAGCCTTTCCAGAAGGTGGCCATGGACATCGTGGGGCCTCTCAGCAAGACGACCCGGTCGGGGAAGAAATACATTCTGGTGGTGGTAGATTTCGCCACCCGCTACCCCGAGGCAGTGCCCTTAGCTTCCATTGAAGCAGACACCGTGGCAGATGCGCTCCTGACCATTTTCAGCCGAGTGGGGTTCCCCAGGGAAGTCTTGACAGACCAAGGCTCCAACTTCATGTCGGCCCTGCTCCGGTGCTTGTGGGAGAAATGTGGGGTCCGGCACGACTGGGCCTCAGCGTATCACCCCCAGTCCAATGGGCTGGTGGAGAGGTTTAACGGGACGCTAAAGATGATGCTGAAAACCTTTATGAACCAGCACCCGCAGGATTGGGACAAGTACTTACCTCACCTGCTGTTCGCCTACAGGGAGGTGCCCCAGGAGTCTACCGGATTTTCGCCTTTCGAACTGTTATATGGAAGGAGGGTGAGGGCCCCCTGGACCTGTTGAGAGACGAGTGGGAGGGGAAGGCCTCTCCCCGATGGAGAGTCAGTGGTGGGAGTATGTCCTGACCTTCCAGATAGACTGGCTGAACTCATGGGCCTGGCCAGGGAGAATCTGGCCAGAGCCCAGAGGAAGCAGAAGGTCGTGTATGACCGCACGGCGCGGGGCACCGTGCCTACGCCACCGGGATCAGGTGATGGTTCTCATCCCCGTGAGAAAGAACAAACTACAGGCCGCCTGGGAGGGCCCGTTCAAGGTCGTCAAGCAGCTCAATGAGGTAACTATGTGGTGGAGCTGTCGAACCGGGCGCACCACCGCCGGGTGTACCATGTGAATATGATGAAGCCATATTATGCCAGGGGAATGTGGTGTTAGCTGTGTGTGGTCAGTGGGAGGAGCAGGGAGATGACCCTTTTAGTAGATCTATTCCCTGGGACCAGAGCTGGTTCCCCCCTGGAAACAATCCCCCTCTCGGATCAGCTCACCCCTGCCCAGCAAGCCGAGGTCAGGGGGGTGCTGCATCCGTACCGACAGCTGTTTTCCAACCCAGCCTGGACGCACTAATCTGACTGTCCACCGGGTGCAGACAGGGGTCGCACCCGCCGATAAGATGCTCCCCCTTCCGAGTCACAGGGAAAACTGCTCAGGACCTGGAAAGAGAGGTCCGGGACATGCTGGCTTTGGGGGGTGATCCCAGCCATTCGGCCAGCCCTTGGGCCTCGCCGGTGGTGCTGGTCCCCAAAAGGATGGGTCAGTCCGGTTCTGTGTGGACCTTACCACCATGGACCTTACAAATGGCTACTGGCAAGTGCCGCTGGATGGCAGATGCCCGGCTGAAATCGGCCTTTATCACCCCTCTGGGGCTCTATGTGTTTCTGACCCTGCCTTTCGGCCTCAAGGGAGCGCCGGCCACCTTCCAGCGCCTGGTGGACCAGCTCCTGAGGGGGATGGAGAGTTTGGCCGTGGCGTATATTGACGACATCTGTGTCTTTAGCCAGACCTGGGAGGACCACGTGTCCCAGGTTAGACAAGTGCTGGACCGACTCCAGGGGGCTGGGCTGACTGTCAAAGCGGAGAAGTGCAAGGTGGGGATGGCTGAAGTATCTTACCTGGGCCATCGGGTGGGGAGCGGCCGCCTAAAGCCGGAACCGGCCAAGGTGGAGGTGATCAGAGACTGGCCCGCTCCCCACACCAAAAAGCAGGTCCAAGCCTTTATTGGGATGGCAGGATACTACCGAAGATTTGTGCCCCAGCTTTAGCGCCATCGCCACCCCATCACTGAGCTAAGCAAGAAGGGGAAGCCAGACAAGGTGGTCTGGACCGAGCAGTGCCAGGAGGCTTTCCGGGCGCTGAAGGAGGCTCTGGTCAGTGGCCCAGTTCTGGCAAGCCAGACTTTGACAAGCCCTTTGTGGGTTCACCGACGCCTCCGACACGGGACTGGGGCGGTGTTAATGCAGGAGGATGAAAAGGGGGAGAGACACACCCATCGTGTATCTGAGCAAGAAGTTGCTACCCCGGGAGCGACACTACGCGGCCATCGAGAAGGAGTGCCTGGCCATGGTGTGGGCCCTCAGAAACTAGGAGCCCTATCTCTTCGGGCGACACTTCACCGTGTACACCGACCACTCTCCCCTGACCTGGCTGCACCAGATGAAAGGAGCCAACGCCAAGCTCCTGAGGGTGGAGCCTGCTCCTGCAGGATTACGACATGGACGTGGTCCATGTGAAGGGAAGTGCCAACCTGATAGCGGATGCGCTGTCCCGGAAAGGGGGCCCCGAACTTCCCCAGGTCACTGGTCACAGTGACCCCGCTCAGTTCAGTCTCGAAGGGGGGAGAGATGTGACGATGTGACGCAGCAGGGAGGGGGAGTATTGACCTGGGAATGTGCCCTGGGACGGGAGACCTGAGAGCCTGTCACCTGAGCCAGGAGGGGGAGGGGAGGTAACACCTCTGCCCAGGAATGTGGACGGAGGCTGCAGCAGGGAACCTGCTCGTGGGTTTAGTTTCAGTTTGGGGCTGGTGGAGGAACACAGGGAACCCCAGGCTGGGGTCTAAGCTCCCTGCTCCCCAGAAGGACTTCACTGAGGGGTCCTGGGTGTCCCACAAGCTCTGTTTTGGACTGTGTTCCTGTTGTCCAATAAACCTTCGGTTTACTGGCTGGCTGAGAGTCTCAGTGAATCCCAGGAAGAGGGGTGCAGGGCCTGGACTCCCCCACACTCCGTGACACATGGGCCCAGAGCACCCCCTGGCCTGGGCTTGGATGCGAGCAGATCTTTTCTCCGCTCCTCATCCCCCACCCCAGTCTAATGCATCCCAAGCCAGCGCCAGGTAACAATGGCGCCATCCCAAGTCAAATCCTGGTGGGTGGAGGAGGCAGGGAAGTGGCAGAGACAGAAGCGGGATGTTGGGGGGGGGGCAGACCAGAGGGCCCCCTCCTTGGCTCCTACTGGTCCAACTTCAACAGTCAGTCCCCATTTATGCCTGGGGTGGGGGGTCAGCGGTGAGCTAGCAAGAGGCGGAAGAAGAAAGATCAGGGAAAGGGGAACTGGATCCGACAGGAACCCCCCATCTCTTTCTGTGGGGGCGGTGTGTCCAGGCATCTCCCCCCTCTCCTGCCAGGGGGAGCATTTGGACAAACCCCACCCCTAGCCCATCTCTTCTGTGGGGGGGGGGGTGTCCAGGCACCTCCCCCTTCCC
The DNA here is from genome assembly GCF_965152275.1 of Natator depressus. NCBI lineage: Eukaryota > Metazoa > Chordata > Testudines > Cheloniidae > Natator > Natator depressus. The sequence goes on from NC_134253.1 coordinate 24,454,277, forward strand.
TGCAAGGGGGAGCATTTAGACAAACCCCACCGCAGCCCCATCTCTTCTGTGCGGGGGGAGGGTGTCCAGGCACCTCCCCCCCTCCCTGCCAGAGGAGCATTTAAGACAAACACCACCCCTAGCCCATCTCCTGGGGGGGGGGGTGTCCAGGCACCTCCCCCCATCCCTGTCAGGGGGAGCATTTAGACAAACCCCACCCCTAGCCCATCTCCTGGGGGGTGTGTGGAGTGTCCAGGCACCTCCCCCCATCCCAGCCAGGGGAGCATTTAGACAAACCCCACCCCAGCCCACCTCTTCTGTAGGGGGGGGGTGTCAGGAACCTCCCCCTGCCCCCGCCAGGGGGAGCATTTAGACAACACCCCACCCCTAGCCCATCTCCTGGGCGGGGGGTAGGTGTCCAGGCACCTCCCCCCATTCCAGCCAGGGGAGCATTTAGACAAACCCCACCCCAGCCCACCTCTTCTGTAGGGGGGGGTGTCCAGGAACCTCCCCCCCCGCCAGGGGAGCATTAGACAAACCCACCCCAGCTCCCTCTTCTGTAGGGGCAGGGGTGTCCAGGCACCTCCCCCCTCCCTGCCAGGGGAGCATTTAGACAAACCCCACCCCTAGCCCATCTCCTGGGCGGGGGGGGGGGGGTGTCCAGGCAACCTCCCCCCATTCCAGCCAGGGGAGCATTTAGACAAACCCCACCCCAGCCCACCTCTTCTGTGGACGGGGGTGTCCAGGCACCTCCCCCCCCTCCCTGCCAGGGGAGCATTTAGACAAACCCCACCCCTAGCCCATCTCTTTCTGGGGGGGGGGGTGTCCAGGCACCTCCCCCCCCTCTCTGCCAGGGGGAGCATTTAGACAAACCCCACCCCAGCCCATCTCTCTGTGGGGGGGGGTGTCCAGGCACCTCCCCCCCCCGCCCAGGGGAGCATTAGACAAACCCCACCCCTAGCCCCATCTCCTCTGTGGGTGGGACCCGACAGGCCGCCCCCCCCACGCCCCTCCCATCCCTGGCCATGGCGGAGCCGGACAGACCCACCTCCCCAGCAGCCAGCCTGCCCCCGGTGGGGGGCGGGGCGCGCCCATCCCCGCTGCCCAGCCTCTGGGCTGGGCTCCGGATCGCTGCTGGTGGTTTCGCCTTCTGGGTGGATTAAATATCCCCGCCCCCCCCCCCGCTCGTTGGCTCCTGGCTCAGCCCCCCCGTTTTGTGTGTTGCGAAGCAGAACGTGACTGAGGCGCCAAGCGGCTGTTATGCAACCGGGTGACCCAGTAACACACATCCGTGCGCCGGCTGCAGGGACCGGCCGCCACCGCCGCAGGGACCGGCCCGCCCGGCCCGGCTCGGCCCGGCCCGGCCCGGCCCGAGAGGTACCGAGCCCTGCCCCGCGGTGGGGGGCCGGGGGGGCCGGGTACCGTGTGCGCGCGCGCGCATGGAGGGGGGCGCGTGTGTTTGCCGGGGTGTCGTGTGTGTGTGAGAAGTGTGTGGGTGGCTAAGAGTGTTGTGTGTGTTGGGTGGCTAAGGGTGTTATGTTTGTGTATTTCGGGTGTGCATTGTGTTTCTTCTGTGTGCAGTGTGTATTGTGTTGCCTCGTGTGTGGGGGAGTGTCGTGTGTGTGTTTAAGCTTGTTGTGATTGTATGATGTGTTTCGTATGGTTGGGGGGGGTTGTGTTGTGTGTTCCGTGTTATGTATTGTATTTTGTGTGTATTGCATGTTGTGTGTGTAATGTGTTGTCAGTCTAAGCATGTTGTGTTTGTGTGATGCGTTTTGTATGTTTTTAGGGGGTGGGTCTGATGTATGTATTCTGCTGTGTGTGTTGCAGGTTGTCTGTATATTGTGTATGTCCTGTGTTGTGTGTTCTGTGCATAAGCATGTTGTCTGTATAGTGTGTGTGTGTGTGTGTGTGTGTGTGATGTGTTTTATGTGGTTGGAGGTGTGTATGTATTCTGGTTTGTGTTGTGGGTGTATGTATGATGTGTTGTGTATGTTTGGGGGGTGCATTGTGTATGTGTTGTGTGGTGTGTGTCTATGGTGTGTATGTAGTGTATATATATCATGTTCTGTGTATATGTTTGTCTTGTGTGGTTATGTAACTGTGCTGTGGCTGTGTGTATTCCTGTTGTATTTCTTGTCATGTATGTAAAGCAGGTATGTGTGCATTGTGTATATCTCAAGTATGTTTCATGTGTGTGTGTAGGTATGATTCACTGGTGCTCTGTTGTGTGTGTATCTATTGTGTGTTGTGTCTGGATACACTGTGTGCACATGTTCTCTGTGTTCTGTGTGCATGTAATTATGTGTGTGTGTGTGTGTGTGTGTATGCATCTGTTTGTGGTGTATATGTGTGTGCCCTGGAGTATCCTTCCCACAACACTCCCCGAACTCTTCCGTGTCAGGGAATCGGCCCTGCTGGATCAAAGCCCTGACAACACACACACACACACACACACACACACACGCTCTCTGCCTGTTCATTCCCAGTCACTCCCCTCAATCCTGACCTACTTTTGCAGGGTGTGTGTAGCAGGCACAGCCAAGCCAAAAGGAGCCAGGGCGGGGTGTGTGTGTGTGAGGGAGGGAGAAGGTTTTGGCACTCTCTGCTGAGGGTGAATTTGGCCCTTTGGAGGACACACATAAATTTGGGGTGCAGGGGTGTATTGTGAAGCAGCAAAGTTGGGGTCCCGGCATCTCAAACCAGGGGAACGCTGCCTGGAAAGTGTGGAGTGAAGCTTGTAAATAATGTGCATGCGTGCGTGAACACACACACACTTTCTATGTATGCAGAACCCCCCCTTCTACACACACACACACACACACACACACACACACACACACACACACACACGAGACATCCTCCAGTACACCCACTTCCTCACACCTCCATCTGCACACACATACAGACACCCCACACACACCCATTGTCTATGTACACACAGACATTCCCCAGTATCCTCACACCCCCATCTACACACACACACACACACAGAGACATCCTCCAGTACACACACACACACACTGTCTATGTACACACAGACATCCCCCCAGTATCCTCACACCCCCATCTACACAGATGTCCCCAGTACACCCACACCCTCACACCCCCATCTACACACACACACACAGAGACACCCCCTCCCTACACACACACTCTCCATATTACACCCCTCTCCCCAGATTTACATGGTGGTTTTCCCTCCCTGCTCCGATCTCAGCTAGTGGGAGCGGATGAGGTAGTGAGGGGCAGGTCTGTGGGGCAGATGGAGCTGGAGGCTCTGTTGTGTTGGGGGTGGGCATAGGGACAGGGTCTGATGCAGCAGCAGAGGGAAATGGGGGGGCATGTGCCCATCTGGTACCAGCCTGAGATAGCTCAAATCTGCCCCCCAGTCCTGCTCTTTCCTCCTCTCCCCTCACAGAGTCAAACCAAAGAGCAGTGGGGCAGCGACTCACCTCGACTCTCCCCACCTGGCTGGGCTGAGCCCTTTGGGGCAGCCTCTGGATGAGGGGCCCCGATCCTGGCTAGTGTGCGATGACGTTACATTAGCTAGCTGGGCTCTTACTTCACCAAGGTGACGGGCGAGCCCCAGGCTGCCACCAGGCTGTGTATGGGGGGTGGGGCACGGTCCTACACACCCATGGGGGCCTCAGATTTATAGCCACAGGTCCCACGGGCCATGCAGGGATCCCAGCTTTATCTCGGGTGTTGTCTCTGAGCACCGAATGCTGCTGAGCGGGAGATTGGGTTGGGAAGAGTCTCCAGGTAGCTGGTTAGGGGAAGATTGACCAGTGGAACTCCCCACCACAGAATCGGCTCGGCTCAAAGGCCAGCGCTGGGGTTGACTTGAGTCCGATCTTCCTGTGATGCTAGGGAGAGCCTATCACTGTGGTATCTGGGCAGATGAAGGGGCAGGTAAATTGGATATCCTCTTCCTGAGGCCTTTAAGCAACCCATGCCCACCCCACTCTAACCACTCGACCCTACTGCCCTCCTGGAGCTGGGAACAGAAGCCAGGAGTCCTGACCCCCTTGTTCTCTCCTGCTTTAAGCAGTAGACCCCACTCCTGCCCCGCCAAGCTGGAACAAAACCCTGGAGTCCTAACTCCCAGCCTCCGGCTCTAATCACTTGACCCCATTCCCCTCCCCGAGCTGGGAACAGAACCCAGGAGTCCTGGCTCCCATGCAGCTAGCACTGGAGGCTTCCCCTCCCCATTGTCTCATGGGACGACTGCCCCACCCCCACCCCCACCCCCATGGAGTGAGGGTAGCTCAGCCCTGGGGGGGTGGCGGGGTCCTGGCCTGCCGGGATGTGTGGCTCGCGCTCTGTGCTGTCCCCAGAGCAGGGGACAAGCTGGGTGTGGGGCTGATAACAGCACAGGGCGGGCGGGGCCAGGGCTGGGATCAAAGGGTTCAGAGCGTTTCATGGCTGGGAAGGTGGCCTAGGGCTGCTGGCTCTGGGAGGGCAGTGAGACTGGTGGTTCAAGCTGGGGCCTGGGACTCCTGGGTTCTCTCCCTGGCTGTGGGAGGAGTGGGGCCTGGTGGATTAGGGTGGGGGGCATGCGGGGCTAGATGGGCCCATGGGCCTGATCCTGATCCCAGGCACAGGGAGGGGTCAGGCAGATATAGGCTGTATGGGCCCGTTGGTTGGCTGGGTCCAGGTCCTGGCGAGGGGTGAGGAGCCAGGGCTGGCCCAGAGGCCTCACCAACCAGGGGGATGGTGCCATGGGGAGCGATGGCACCGCTCCAGCCCCACCAGGGACAGAACATCCCTGCGTGGCAAGCGAGCGGGGCGTTCTATAAAGTTACACTGGGAGGCGCTGGAAGCCTGCGGGAGGGGGCTGTGCTCCTGGGGGCCGGTGCTGCGAGCCCTGGGCCCAGCCATGGGCTGGCAGGCAGGACTGAATCCCCGGGGGCAGGATGGATCCAGCCACAGCCTTGTCTCCTCAAGGGACTCACCCAGGGGCCCCAGAGCTTGGGGGGTGTACGGTCCCTCGCGGGGGACACATGGACTGTGGAGAAGTCCAAGCTGGGATGCCCAGGGCTTCCCTGAGTCAAGAGGGTGGTGTGCGGCTAGGAATCCAGACTCCGCGATTCTATCCCTAGCTCACGGAGGGCAGTGGGGTCTAGTGGTTAGAGCTGAGGGCCAGGACACCTGGGTTCTGTTCCCAGCTCGGGAGGGGAGTGGGGTCTAGTGGTTAGAGTGGGGGAGGCTGGGAGCCAGGACGTCTGGGTTCGTTCCCAGCTCGGGGAGGGGAGTGGGGTCTAGTGGTTAGAGTAGGGGGGCTGGGAACCAGGATGTCTGGGGTTCTGTTCCCAGCTCGGGGAGGGGAGTGGGGTCTAGTGGTTAGAGCACAGGTGGCTTTGGGAACCAGGACTCCTGTGTCTCTACGTTGCATTATACCAGCTGAGGATCTGTCCCCTTGTACTAAAAAGCCCCTCCTTTGTTAGCAGCAGGCCGTGGAGGGGTGCACGGGGGACTCTGTGTGTGGGTTTGACACCCCCTAACACCTCCACAATCTCTCTCACACACACCCCCACACGGCAGGGTCCCTGTAGCAGGCATTGGGCTGTTGCTCAAGCTGTGGCAGCATAGGCTCCTAGCTCTGGAGAAGACTGATGTGATCCTGGGAGGGCAGTTGCTGTGACAACACACTTCTCCCATCGCCTGGGATCTGATTCTCCTGTGGCTTGCCCCCATTGACCTTGGGAGAGTCACTCCAGAGTCACACCCGAGCTGGGGATAGTTCCTTCTCAAACCCAGCTGGGGCCTTGGCAAGCGGAGATCCGCCCCATTCCTGACCCGCTCCCTCACCTTCTGCAGCTCGGGTGATGTAACCCCTGGCCCACGCTGGCTGCCATGGGAACGCCCCGGTTGGCCAAGGCAGATGCTGAGTTGGTTCCTTAGCTCTGCTTTCATGGGTTAGTAGGGCAGAGCCGCGAGGGCCGAGCCTGAGCAGAACACAGCGGTGGGTGGGCGGACTGCACGCAGCTACCTCCTGAGAGGTACCTGGGGGCACGTATAGGCACCAAGAAGGAACGTGAGGGGGTAGGGAGACAGGCGGATCTGTCACCAGCTCACCCAAAATATGGTGTGTGTTTTTCTAACGCACCAGCTCCTGGAGTCATGTGACATAAGAGGACCTTAGTTTTTGTTTACATTTTGGTAGACTGATGTTTATTAGGTGTAATATGGTGAATGAGCACTTCATGTGCTGGGTGCTGCGCATTATGTATTAGGTGTATTACGGTAGCACCCCGGACCCCGTTGTGCTAGGGATGGATGGATGGATGTGTATGGGGATGGATGGATGGATGGAGGATGTGTATGGGGAGGGAGGGATAGATGGATGATGATGGGGTATATGGGGAAAGAAGGGTGAATGGACAGACAGACTGACCAAAGTAGCCCAGACAGACTCCCTGGGAGCCGACTTTGCCGGAGGGGGCTGGTCTCTGCCTTTAGGTAACCCGGTAGCCCAGGGCGACGACACAGAGCTGGGAAGTAGGTCAGCAGTGCCCTTCATACCAGTGCAGCCAAGCGATGCCCAGACTTGCCCTCACCTGGAGTACGCACCCGGCCCAGCCCACCGTCGGCTCCATGTGCCATGAGGACACGGGGCCGGTGCCTGGGGCGGATCCTCCCTGTTTGGGTGGAAATTCTCTTACAGCCTTGACCTAAAAAGAGAAGAAAACAGAGTAGATGGTGGGAAGTGCAGGGAGAGACTCAGTGGAGAATGCCATGCTGCAGGCAGTTCAGTAGGGGGCGCTGTGCAGCAGGGAGCAGGATGGGGGCTCAGCAGGGGGGGCTTGTGGCTAGGGCACCGGACACCTGGGTTCTCTTCCCAGCTTTGTTACTGACCCGCTGTGTCACCTGGTGTCCCTGCCGCTCTCTCTGACTCAGTTTCCTCTGCTCCCCTGTGTCTACAATGTATATTGTAAACTCCGTGTGGCAGGGACTCTCTCTGACGCTCTTTGTGCAGCACCTAGCGCACTGGGGCCCTGCTCCGTGACTGGGGCACCTAGGTGCTACCGTAATACACCAAATAAATGACAAGTAAAGGAGGGAGGATTATCCCCCCATTTACAGATGGGGAAACTGAGGCCCAGAGCAATTTAAGGGGCAGCAGGCTGGATGGTGGAACCTGGTGGCTTGGTGAGGGGCAGACGCTTTTGCAGACTGGGCCCTAAATAAGCTCTTAAAAATCTGGCCCCGGTCTTCCAAGGGCATGAGATACCTAACTCCCATTGGTCCCAAAGGTGCCTAAACCCCTTTGGTGATCTTGGGCCTTGCCCCAGATCTCTCAGCACACCTGAGGACAGAGGCCGCGTCTCCTGAATCTGCCGTCTGCAGCTTCTGCCTCGCGTTTTTCTCCCCTCCTGGCTCAGCTCCTGCTTAGATCATCTCTCCGGGCGGCATCGGACCCGGCGGCATGGAGCTAAGCCACCCAGGCCCCTTTGCCGCTTCCAATCCCCCCACTTCCTCCCCGCCCCATAGCCCCATTGTTCCTCTGACTTTCGCACAGAACTGCTTTCTAGGCTAGTAGGTTGCTGGCGACGTGCCCGGGCCTAAGCAGCGGCATTGTGCAATATGCCAGCAGCGGACCTGTTTTGACTGCCGGGGCTGATAAATATTCAATGTTTACTGACCTATATTCCTAGTGCTCACATCTGCCGGCCTGGCTCGCGCAGGCGGGGGCGGACAGGCTGAGCGTGCTGCTCCACACACACGCCCTGGCTCGGCCCAGGGGGTTGGAAATATTCCTCCCCGGGACTGGGTCAGTTGCACAACGGGCTCGTGACCCACTGGGCGTCCTGCCTTGTGCAACCCACCTCCCCGCTCCAGCCCCACTGGCCTCCTTCCGGGAAAGAGCCAGGCCAGGGGAGGAAGGAGAGTGGGAAGCTGCCTCGCTCTTTTCGTCTGGCTTTCAGGGCTCCCCTCTGCCCAGGGTGGACGCGCCCGGGCCGGCTGCCCTGCCACTGCTCGGACGTGCCACATTACAGCCGCCCCGGCAGTCAAAGCAGGGGCGCTGCAAGGTGGGGGTGTAGTGTGGCACTGTGTGATGTTGTGTGCATGGGGTACTGTGTGTGGCAGGTGCCTGGTGGGTAGGGGGTGTGCCGTGTCTGATGGGTGGTGTGTAGTGTGGTGCTAGCTGTATGGTGTGTGTTGGGCAGTGTGTGATGTCTGTGTGGGGGCAAGGTGTAATTGTATCCTTGTGCAGTGTGTGATGCGTACACGGTGTGCAATGTGTGTTGGGCCGTGTGTGTGTGGTGTCTCTGTGGGGTGTGCAGTGGGTGGTGTGCAGTGTGTAGTGTGGGTGTGTGGTGCTGTGTGTAGTTGTGTAATGTGTGCCATGTGTATGGTACAGTGTGGGTGTTGGGCAGCGTTCGTGTCAGGTCTATGTGGGGTGCAATGTGTAATTGTGTAGTGTGTGCGTGCGTGTGTCTGTGCAGTATAGTGTCAGATGTGTGATGTACACAGTGTTCAGTGCGTATTGTGTGTTGTGCAGTGTCTGTGTGGGGTGCAGTGTGTAATTGTGTAGTCTGCAGTGTGTGATCGGTGTGCACTGTGTGCATGCGTGGTGTGTGCGGGGTGCAGCATGTACAGTGTGATGTGTGTGATGTGTTTGCGGTGTGTGGTGTGGCGTGCGTGTTGTATAGTTGTTGGCAATGTGTGTCAGGCATTATACAGTGTGCATCTGTGGACAGTGTGTGGCATGCATGCTGTGTGTTCAAACAGTGGGCAGTGTGTGCGTGCGTGGTAAGTGCACGTGTGGTGCGCAGTGTGTAGCTGTGGGCACTGTCGTGTGTGCATGGTGTGTAGCTGGGTGCAGGGTGTGTGCATATGTAGTGTGTGCGCGTGCAGTGCGATGTGTGTAGCTGTGTGGTGTGCAGTGTGTACTGGTGTGGTGTGCAGTGTCTAGTGTGTGTAGTGTGTGTGTGTGTGCGTGTGTGCAATGTGCACTGTGTGTGCACCATGTATTGTCTGTGTGTGTGTGCATGTGCATGCAGTGTGTAGCTGTGTGGTGAGGTGCGCAGTATGAGTGTGTGCGGTGTGCAATGTGTAGCTGTGTGGTGTGCAGTGTCTGCACAGTGTGTAGCTGTGTGGTGTGTAGTGTGTGCATACGTGGTGTGTAGTGTGTGTGCAAATGATATGTTGGTGTGTGGTGTGTAGTGTGTGTGTGCATGGTGTGTAGCTGTATTGTGTGTGTTGTGTAGTGTCTGTGTGTGCACGCGTGGTGCGTGGTGTAACTGTGGTGTGTGTGGTGACTGCTGGTGCAGTGTGTAGCCGTGTAGTGTGTGTGCGCAGTGTGTAGCTGTGTGGTGTGTGTGTGTGTGCACGGTGTGTGTGTGTGTGTGCACGGTGTGTGTGGTGTCTGTAGCTGTGTGGTGTGTGTGTATGCCTGGTGCGCGGCGTGTAGCTGGGGCAGCCCTGGCACCCGGCAGGCCATGGCACACGCATCGCCGTAGCAGGGCGGAATGTGGGGCGCGCTGCCCGCTGGGCCCAGAGGCCTCTCCCGCCCTGCCCAGACCTGCTCGCCTGTGGCTTATGTAAGTGGCGGAGAGGGGTGTGACGTGCTGGGCCGTGCTCCAACCGCCCTCCGTGTCCTTCCTCCTAGGTGTTCCCTCCTCCTCCTCCTCCCGGACCTGACACGGCTCCCGCCCCCCGCCCGCCTCACATCCCACAACGCCCGCAGCCCAGCCGCGTCTCCGCAGCCAGCCTCCCGGAGCAGGACACGGGGGCCAGAGCTCCTGGCCGGGGGCCAGCGCCTTCCCAGCGCAGCCGGCAGGCACAGAAGGGACCCAGCCGAGCCTGAACCGCCCCCCCCGGAATCCCACAGTCCCTAGCGGAACAGCGGCTCCTCCAGGCGCCCAGAAGATGGTCCACAGGTCCCCAATGTATCTGCTGGCGCCCGAGGGTGCCCATCGTGGCTTGTCGGTCGCAGCTGGAGGGCCGCGCACGGCAGCAGCTTGCCTGTCCACCGGGCTTGTTAACTGCTTGGGCTGAGGAGCTAGCGAGAATCGTCTGTTCCAGTGGCAGAGATCTGGGGCGCGTTTTCCCCCTGGCAGAGATCTGGGGCACGTTTTCCCCCTGGCAGAGATTCAGCGTGCAGTGTCCTGGTGGCAGACGTCTGTGGATCCATATCCCAGTGGCAAAGAGATCCAGGGTGCAGTGTCCCAGTGGCAGACGTCTGTGGACCTATATCCCCGTGGCAGAGAACTGAGGCGTGTTATCCCTGTGGCAGAGATCTAGGGCGCAGTGTCCCAGTGGCAGACGTCTGTGGACCCATATCCCCGTGGCAGACATCTGGGGTGTGTTATCCCCGTGGCAGAGATCCAGGGTGCAGTGTCCCCGTGGCAGACATCTGTGGACCTATATCCCCGTGGCAGAGATCTGAGGCACGTTATCCCCGTGCCAAAGATCCAGGGCACAGTGTCCTGGTGGCAGAGATCCAGGGCGCAGTGTCTCGGTGGCAGATGTCTGTGGACCCATATCCCGTGGCAGAGATCTAGGGTGTGTTAACCCTGTGGCAGAGAGTGCAGTGTCCCGGTGGCAGACGTCTGTGGACCTATATCCCCGTGGCAGAGATCTGGGGTGTGTTATCTCCGTGGCAGAGATCCAGGGCGCAGTGTCCCGGTGGCAGACGTCTGTGGACCTATATCCCCGTGGCAGAGATCTGGGGCGTGTTATCCCCGTGGCAGAGATCCAGGGCGCATTGTCCCGGTGGCAGACGTCTGTGGACCTATATCCCCGTGGCAGAGATCTGGGGTGTGTTATCCCCATGGCAGAGATCCAGGGCGCAGTGTCCCGGTGACAGGCATCTGTGGACCCATATCCCGGTGGCGGAGACCCACGGGTGAGTTCTTGAGCCATCTCTAACCTCAGCGTCCCGATCCTTCCCCGGCGACCGTCCTGGGCTCTCTGAGGGCGCCGAAGGAGTGTCGGGGGTCAGAGCAGGGGTTCCAGATCTCAGCCCTGGGTTCTATTTCTGGCCCTGCGATGGAGGGTCTCCGCTCGCCTGCCCAGTGCGTGGCAGGGGGCGTCCCCCCGGAGGGCGCGATGCCCCGGGCTCGGGCACTGAAGGGCAAAGCCAGCGCCAGCTGCCGGCGCAAGCGGGAGTTCATCTCGGACGAGAAGAAGGACGCCAGCTACTGGGAGAAGCGCCGGAAGAACAACGAGGCGGCCAAGCGCTCGCGGGAGAAGCGGCGCTTCAACGACCTGGTGCTGGAGAGCCGGGTGCTGGCGCTCAACGAGGAGAACCTGCGCCTCAAGACGGAGCTGCTCCAGCTCAAGCTGCGCTTCGGGCTCCTCAGCACCGCCGCCTTCGTGGAGAAGAGCCAGCAGCTCAGCGCCGCCAGCCGGGAGCGCTGCGGGGGCAGCAGCGGCTACTCCAGCGCCTCCTCCCGGGCCCAGCACTCAGAGGACTCGTCCGAGACGGAGCAGCCCGGCCGGGATGCCGCCGGAGCCAAATACTCGCCGCGGGGCTCCCTCTCCGACATGTCCGACGGCTCCTCCCGGGACAGCCCGCTGCCGCGGACGCCGGGGGAGGCGCAGGCCGTGAGCCGGGCCCGGGGCGATGACGGGGCGCTGCGCCCCCCCGACCCCCAGGCCCCGGCCTCCCGGGGCGTCATCCTCTTCAGCGCCAACGGCTTCACCGCGGTGGAGCCGCCCCGAGCCTGGGGGGTGCCGGAGCAGGGGGACGGGGCAGAGGAGGAAGAAGAGGAGAATGCCCTGGGGAGCTATGCCCAGCAGATACCCGGGGGTCGCCATGGCGACTGTGAGGCCTATTGCCAGCAGGGGGAGCTGCAGGGCCCCCCAGAGCCGTATGGCTGCCCACGGGCCGAGGGCTACGGCGCCCCTGCTGGCTTCCTTGGGGAGGAGGTGGCTCGGGAGGCCAGGCCGGAGCCCACGGAGATGGTGGTCGAGCTGAGTTCCCCCTTTGCAGGTTACTCCAGCGAGGAGAGTGGGGAGGAGCCCGGCTGGGGGTGCCCGCCCGCCCCCTACCCGCCTGCCCCGGACGTCAAGCTGGCTGCTCTGCCCCACAAGCTGCGCCTCAAGTGCCGGGCCCACAGCAGTGGTGGCCAGGACCTGGGCCCTGAGCCTGGCGCCACCGGCTGCCAGCAGGAGGCGCCAGCTGACTGGGAGAGCGAGAGGCACGAGGAGATGGCGGCCTTGGTGCGGCAGGCACTGCTCCTCAACGGGCACCCCCCTGCCGCCGGCACCCTGGACAGACTCCTCTACTGCAGCCCCCTGCCCCCCTCAAACAGGCTGGAGTCCGGGGACTTCGCCGGCGGGTGGAGGGGCAGTTGCCACAATGAGGGTGCCAGGCCCATATGAGCGGTGCCCTCTAGCAGGGCACGGCCCTTGAACAGCGACTGCCTGGGCAGGTGACGTGGACAAAGCCAACACTGAGTGTCCTGCTGGGCCCGGAGATCTGCCCGGCTGGGACCTGGTGAGCAGAGAGATCCCTGTTCTGCTGGGCCCAGGGATCTGCCCGGCTGGGATCTGGTGAGCAGAGAGATCCCTGTTCTGCTGGGCCCGGGGATCTGCCCGGCTGGGATCCGGTGAGAAGCGAAATCCCCATCCTGCTAGGCCTGGGGATCTGGAGAGCAGCAGGTTCCACTTGGCTGAGCTCACAGATTTGGGAGCTGTCAGACGGTTCCCACCAAGCTGAGGTCTGAGCCCCATGTGCTGGGTGGGGCTGGCCTTGCAGGGGGAGGACCAAGCAGGATCTCCTCATCCCCCCCAACCCCCTTGGCTTTGGAGCCCCCAGGATGCTGACAGCGGGGTGCAGCCAGGGCCTGGGACCAGCAGTCTCCCTCGCGCTGGGACTGTCTCACCAGCAACGCCGCCAGCCAGCTGTGTTGATGCCACTGGGATTCAGGGGGGTGGGGGTGGGGGATTTTCTGAGTCGGGAAACATTTGATGAAAATAAAACCTGTATCTTTAAAAAAAAAATCCAAATAAATGTCCCAAAAAGATTTTCCAAAGTGCTGTGAAGCCACTGTGGGGGGAGGGTGTGGAATGAGAGAAGGAAAGAAAGTTGGATGGATGGATGTGTATGGAGGGGGAAAATAGATAGGGGATGGATGGATAGATAGAGGGGAGTGTGGCAATAGGGTGTACAGGATGGATAGATAGAGGGGGTGTGTGGGGATGGATGGATAGGTAGGTGTGTACGGCATTGGATAGATTGCAGGGGTGCATGGGGATCTACAGAGAGGAAAGTGTATGGGGATAGATGGATGGATGGATGGGTATGTGGGGGCATGGATGGATGGTTACATAGGGGAGGAATGGTACAAGTTGCACACCCTTGGCTGCTGGAGGGCCGGGAGGGGGCACTGTGCTTGCAGGTGGTGGCTGGTCCATACGAGGTGCGTCTCGGACACCATGCCTCCCCCTGTTTTCAGAAGAGGGGGTCTGGGTCTGATTTTTGCTCCCCATCCTCTTTTGAGGCTTCAGATCAAGGGGGCCCCCATGTTAAGAATCGAGGGGCTCTGCAGCCTGAACCCCTGGTGATGGGGGGGGGGTGTTAGAGCAACTGTACCTTGGGGTATACCCCAATACCCCCCCCAATACCCAGGGGACAGCATGGAGCCGTGCCCTGGGACTCAGACACCCACCGCAGGGAGAAGGGTGTAACCAGGAGACATGGGAGGAAGCATGGCAGTGCTGCCTAATGGTCTGAGTGCAGCCCAAAGAGCCAGGACTCCTGGGTTCTATCCTTGGCTCAGGAAGTAGAACCCAGGAGTCCTGGCTCCCAGCTCCCTGTCTGCTCTAACCACTAGACCCCGCTCCCCTGCCAGAGCCAGGAGTCTCCCCATGGCAGCCTCAGCAGGCGGGGGAGGAGGGGTGCTGGCGGGGGCAATGTGTGGTGTGTGTGTGTGGGGGGGGGCAGGTAGGGGGCATCTCCCTGCTGCTGCTCCCCTGGTACTGTGGTTACTATTTGGGCCAGCACCGGGCCTGGCTGGCATCTCAGCATTAGTAGGTCAGGCAGCTAAAGTAGGGCAGCGCCAGCACCCAGAGGGCACCCACGTCAGCAGCCATAATTGACAGCGCGGGGGAGGGAGCGTCGGGTGCAAGCCACAGGGGTTGGGGTGGGGGGTGAGTGCCTGTGTGGGTCAAGGGAGCATCCCAATTCTCCAGGGGAAGGAGGGGTGGTGAGGGCCTGGGGATAGACAGCGGGGTACGTGCCACACAACATACACAACATCTCCCACAGAAGCACAAAATACAGATAACAAAACTCACAGATCCAACGATCCCCTACGCAAAACAGCACAGAGACAAAACACCATGTACACACACACAAAACAACACACAAAAGCACCAAACACCATGCTGACAAATACACAACACAAAGGCACAACACACACACACAAAACAACACACTTTATGCAAAATACAGACACACACGCCACAGACAAAATAAATCACTGCAAACAACACACATGCTCATGAAAATAATACATGTAGACACAAACAAAAATTCAACCACACACACAGCACAGACAAAAACAATACACATGAAACACATTCATGTGAAAAAACACACGCAGATGCATACACACACACACACACATATGCATGCAGTGCGCACAACATAATACAACCAACCTCCCACACACTGACACACAGCACCCATACCCCCTCTCCAGCTCTTGGAGGAGGTGGGTGTGCTGGGGGTGGATACAGCCCTGGGGACCCCCCCCTTACAGGGACATTGCACCCCAAATCCTGCTCACTCTGGGAGGTCAGCTAGGGAGCTGGGAGGGGGGAACCCCAATCCCACTGGACTGGGTCTAAGGGAGAGGGCCAGGCCAGGGCCCAATCCAGCTTCCTGGCTAGGCCTGGGGCAGAGGCTATGGCCCAGTCCCACACACATAAGAACTTGTGTGCGGGGAAGGGGGGCAGCCCAAGGGGTCCAGGAGATAAGTGCTCCCCTCCCAGAGCTGGGGATAGAACCCAGGAGTCCTGCTCCTAGACACCCCCCGCCCAACCCCAAGAACACAGACAGGCTCAGAGCTGCCTGTGTCCCCACATTGCTCCTGCCCTGGAAAAGCCGAGTCCTGTCCCCCCCACAGTCAGGGCAGGATAATCCCCGATTAACGTGGGCCGGAAGAAAGCACCAGCGAAAGTAGGTCATGAGCTCCCCCAAGCCCCGGCGGCTGGGCTCCCGCTTGGCACCACCAGTGCCCGTCCTGTTGCCATGGCAGTCCCTTCGCATCCTAGCCACTGGGAGGGAGGTTTCATGGTGGGGGGCTCATCGGCGCGGGGTGGAGAGACGCGTGGGGCGGGGATCAGTGATGGGGAGAGCCTGTGACAGCCGGGGGCGGGGGGCTGGGGGGCTGGGAATGGGCGGGGGGAGCCCAAGCAAAGCTACAGGGCTGGGACCGCCGAGGGGGGGAGGGACCCGTGATGCTGCGGTGGGAGATGGGGCACCGGGGTCCCATAGGATGCAATAGTGGGATTGTGATTGTGGGGTGCAGAGCAGGGATCCCCTATGACACTGTGGGGAGCTGGGGGCCCATGGGATGCTATAGCGGGTAGGGGCCCCCCTATGATGCTGCAGGGTGGATGGGGGGGCGCTACCATAATCCCGCTCTGGTGCCCCAATGCACCCTGGGAGGGTCCCCTCGTGGCCTCCCCAGCTGCTGGGGCTGTTGGTTCTCAGCTCCTAGCCATTGATGGGGCAGGGGGGGATGCATGCGGGGGAGGGGGAACTGGGCTCATGGGACCCCACTCCCCTCCATGAGCTGGGCTGGAACCCAGGAGTCCTGCCTCCCACCCCACCCCACCCCTGCCTCTCTCCTCTAACTGCTAGTCTCCACTGCCCTCCCAGACCTGGGGATAGAACTTAGGAGTCCTGGCCCTGCTCTGTTTAACCTTGGCCCCTCAGGTCCTGGGCTCAGAGAAGGATGGACACAGCCCTGGGGGTGGGGGGAGACCTCAGCACTAGGGTGGGAACAGAGATGCCGCCTCTGGGCTGGGGCTGAAGAGGGGAATGTGCCCCCAACCGACCACCCCACAGATATTCTATGAGCTGGGAGAGGACAGGGGTGTCTCGTGGTTAGAGCGTGGGTGTGTGGTGGGGGGGATAGGCTGGGAGTCAGGACTCCTGGTATCTAGTCCAGGCTCTGGGAGGGGAGTGGTGGTTAGTGGTCAGAGTGGGGGTGGGGGATAGATTGGGGGAGCCCCCAGGGCTCAGGGAGACAATGGCCTGGACGCCTGCCCCACTGCCCCCCCAGGCATTGGAGGGAGACACTGGTTCATGGGCCATACAAGTGCCCAGTCCTGGCCCCTCTGCCCCATGGCAGGTTCATTTTGGGGCGGGCGGAGCCAGTGGGGGAGGCTGCAGGGTTTGTGCCAGAAGGCCCTCGCCAAGGGGTAGGTGACACAGAGCTCGCCAGCCACCCCGGAGCAGCACCCACCCTGACCTGGAAAGGGGCACGAGGTCTGGGGCAGCCCCACAGCGGAGCTTGTTGGGGGGGGGGTTCCCACTGGTGCCAAAGAGGCTGGGGATCCTCTTTGAGCCATCTCAGCTGGGGGGTGGTGGTTCTCAGGAAGGGGAGTTTGGGGCAGCAAGGGAGTATGTATGGGGGGGGGGGTTTCAGTTGGGGGGGGATTTGGAATGTTGGGATGACAGATGGTGTTGGGGGGCCTACAGCTGGATCCAGACCCTCAGGCCTCAAATGGGCTGAACCAGAACCCACAGGCCGGGCCGGGTGGCGGATCAGAACCCCACGGCCGCTGCCCCATGGGTGGGTGGGGGTGACTCCGCCATGACACCTTTGGCCTGTTTCCTCCGGCCTGGCCCGTGTGAGCCCAGCCTCACGTGAACGCAGCTGGTCACACCAGCCCGTACAGAACTGGCAACGCCCGGCCCCATGGGCAGCTGGATCGGGGCCAGGGCTGCACAGGAGGCCTGGCGTGGGGCCGGAGCAGAACCAGGAGTCAATGGGGCATGCGATCCAGGTGGCACGGGGCGGCTGGGGGAGAGGGTCTGATCTGGGAGGCGGGGGCTCAGAACTGGCCCCTGCCTCCCTGTAATAGTGATTAATGCTGTTTATGTGGGGGTGTCCCTCGATTTCACCCAGCCAGGCTGATGGGTTCCCCCACCCGATCACCAAACCACGACACCCTCCCACTGGCCAAGTGCAGGGAGGAGCCGAATGCCCTGGGGGGTGGGGGATGAAGCACCTGAAAAACTGGAGGCCCACGTGGGGGGTGCAGTTGGGGGGGGTCATCTCAAGTGGGGTGTGGCTGTAGGTGCTGACCCCCACCCCAATTCAATCTTCCAGTTAGTGCCCCCATTCTGTGTTATGGGGCGGGCCACAGGGCAAGCAGGCTGAGCCCCGTCCAGTCAGTGCAGCAGATGGTGGTGGGGAGCATGTTTGGGATGACCCCCCCCGATCATGCAGTGAGGAGGGTTGTGGGGGGGACACGATGCTGCTACAGGTGCGGGGGGAACAATCGACCCCAGATAATGCAGCAGGGGGAGGGCTATGTAGACAACCCCCCCCCCCAATGAGACACCACACCGGGGGAGTGATATGTGCTGTACAGTCTTTATTATTACATGAGCACGCGGTTGCTTTAGGACCCACTTGAGGGCTGGACACCGTGTGTCCCTGTCTCCCCCCCCCCGCCCCCGCCCAACATCTCCTGGGCAGCCAATGCCCCCACCTGTGGGGCCCTCTCATATACATGGGGGGCTCTGGAGTAGGAGGGGGGCGGGAACTCATCCCTCCCCATAGCCAGAGTGATTAGGGGTTATAGCACCTTCCTTTGGGGGGGGGTTATAAGGGATAATTTCCCCCCTACCATCCCCCTCCTTGGTTATCTCCTGGCCCGGCCTGCGGAGGCACTGTTGCTGGGAACCCCCCCCTCCAACTCTCAGTCTCCTGTCTGACCCCCAGGCTGAAGCGGGGCTTGGGGACCCCGTTCCGTGAGGAACCCCCCACCATGGCCTGATTGGGGGGGGCTGTCTCCCACTGGGAAAGGCGCCCCCTGCTGGTCCCTCTGCGGGTGGGGGTGCTCAGGCCATGGGGCAGGCGTGTGAATGTGTGTGAGCAGGGTGCCCACGGCATGCAGGGTCCATTAAGGCTTGGTTGGTGGGGAAATATTGGGGGGGGGCGTGTGAGACAGCGATGCCCCCCCCGCCCCCCTCATGGGCTGTGTGAGACCCCCAACAGCTCGATTTGCTCTCAGGGCAGCACCGGGCATTTGCATAGCGAGAACCGTGCCCATCGGGGACGCCCCCACCAGGGCACATAACGGGGGGGAGGGCAGCATCAGCACTGGGAGGGCGGGGGGCAGTGCCATGATGATGTCATCACACAGCCAGGGCTGGTCTGATGATATCACCAACATCCAGTAGGGAGGGGTGGTGCCCAAGGGCGGAGCTTGATGCCATCACCAGGGCACTAGGCACCTTGATGACATCACACAAGCACCTTGATGACATCACACAAACAGCCATGACTTGACAACATCATCATGCCAGCACGGGGAGGCAGCGGGGGGGGGGGTTCAGCTCCCCAGGCTGGACCATGCCCTTGCAGCACCATTGGCTGCCTGTTGATGACATCACTGGCCACCTGATGATGCTACAGCGGCTGCTCAGTGACCTCAGCAAGCCAGGCCCCAGACTGGCTCAGGCCAGCTGGTTGCCATGGCGAAGTATAAACCAGGTGTGGCGGGGGTGTGTGTGTGTGTGACAGGCCAGGAACTGCCCCCCACCCCCAATCCCTGGAAGGCTCCAGAGCAAGCTCCCCACCCCCACCCCCAGGGAATCTGGGGTCCAGTTAACCCTTCCCTGACTGGGGCCATGGCAAGGAACCTGGTGGGGGAGGGGGGGAAAATCACAGTATTAACCCTTCGGTGTACGTGGTATTCTTGCGCGTATATATTATATATATATATATGTATAGATACTTTACACAGGACATGCCATTCACTGGGGGGATTACAATGGGGCACTGCCTTCACTCCCCCATGAACTGGGGGGGGGTCCTCCTGGCTCGGTGCCCCTCACCCCACCGATGGAAGCAGCTGTGACTGGGAGGGGGCTTTCTGTAACCCCCATACCCACCCACTCCCCGCACAAAAACAGACGAGAGTCCTTTTGGGGGGACGGCAGAGGGGCCCCCGACCATGTCTCCCAAAATTCAGGGGTGTCCCCCTGTTTTCCTGCAGGGCGTGTACACTCCGGGGGGGGGGGGCCCTGCCCCCCCCACACCCATTCTTCTCAGTGTCCCGCCCCATTTTTCTCCACAGCAGCAGGGGGTGGGAATTGGGGGGCAGGGGCCGCCCCTGCCGGCAGCATCACTCCCAGCGTCTTTGCCTCAACCAGGCCCTTCCGGGGGGGGGCCAGCCCATTCTTGGAACCCTCAGGGCAGGGGCCTTTGGGGGAGGGGGGCTTGGCTCGGGGCCCCAGGGTGGTGTGCTCCTCCACCACCTCCAGGATCAACTTCTCCTTGGGGGAGCCAGCCTGGTTCTGGGGGCACTTGGGGGGCTGCCGGCCCTGGGGCCCCTCGGCCTTCCTCTCCCACAGCCCCTGCCCGGCGGCGCCCCCCTGGGGCTCCACCACCAGGGGCAGGGGCCCGCGCGGCGCCCCCTCTGCCTCGCCCCTCCTGCCCAGCTCATGCTCCTGCACCGGGCTCAAGGCTTTGGCCGGGGGCCGGGCGGGAGCGGCAAACGCTTCTTCGGTCTGAACCCCCTGGTGTCTCCTGATGCCCCCTGCCGGGTCGCGGGGACTGCCGCCCGCCTCGGCGCAGGCCAGGCCTTCCTTGGGGCACGTCTGGCCCCCACCGGCCGTGCCTGCCGCCTCCCCAGCTCCGAAGCTGAGGGCCAACTCCTGCCGGCCCAGCCGCCGGGCGGCTACCTGCCTGCCGGCCCCGTCGCCGGCCCCCGGGCTCTCGCCGTCCGACTCGGCCAGGCTCTGCAGGCCGGCCTCAGGGTGGAAGTCCTTGCGGTAGTCAGCATGCGTCACCTCCAGGCTGTGTTTGCGCACGGCCCCCTTCTTCTCCGAGCCCAGGGGCGAGCCCAGCTTCTCGGCCGACTGCACCCGCTTGAGCAGGGGTGAGCGGGGCGGCTCGGCGCTCTTGGGCCGGGGCCGGCCCACGGGCGGGGAGGAGTGCAGCTTGGCGGGGAAGCTCTGGGTGGTGTGGGAGCTGCCCACCGTGTGGCCGGGCAGCGGGGGGGGCGAGGACTGGGTGGGCGAGGGGGTGTGGGCCAGGGGCGAGAGCGGGATGTTGCCGGCCGACTTGCAGCGGGCCGAGCGGTACTGGCGGTGCAGCTTGGGCGACAGGCCGTGCAGGGTGCTGGGCCGGATGTGGTGGGAGGAGGTGGCCGGGGAGTTGGGGGTGCTGGAGGCTGGGGAGCTGCTCTGGGACGAGGCGCCTGCAGAGAGAGGAGACCGGGACGGGGGGTGAGATCCCGGAGTGGGGCGGCTCGGACCCCTGGAGACCAGGACCTCTGAACGCCCTGAGGGGGGCAGCCCAGGGGGAGAACCCGTCACACAGCCCTCCCTCCCACAGCCTGATTCCCCCTACTTCCTGGGGGGGGAATTCCTGAAGGAGCCCCCCCATGGCATACTGGCTGTGTTTCAGCCTGCTCTGGATCAGCAGAAGTGGGGAGAGCCCTGCCCCCACCATCGCTGGATTGACAGATGAGTGGGATGGGGCTCCCCCCCCGATGGATGGATGGTTGGATGGATGCACAGACAGACAAGTGGGATGGGGCTGCCCCCCCGATGGATGGATGGATGGATGGATGGGCAGACAGACGAGTGAGATAGGTCTGCCCCCCGATGGATAGATGGATGGACAGACGAGTGGGATGGGGCTGCCCCCCCCCATGGATGGATGGACAGACGAGTGGGATAGGGCTGCCCCCCGCATGGATGGATGGACAGACGAGTGGGATACAGCTGACCCCCGATGGATGGATGGACAGACAGACGAGTGGGAGGGGGCTGCCCCCCAGGATGGAAGGATGGACAGACAGATGAGTGGGATGGGCCCCCCCAGTTCTCTTGGAGCACTCAGCTCACCCCATATCTCTAGTTGCTGGAGCTTTGGGCCTGGATCCCCCTCACCCTTCTGCCCCCCTGCCCATGGGCACCGGCTGACGTGGGGGCACAGTGCCCGGGCAGGGGAGATGCCCCTTGACAGAGCCAGGGCGTGGAGGGGCTTGAACGGGGTTGGGGCGCCACCTGGTGGAGGGAGAAGCCCGTGCAGCCCAAGGACGCCCCAGATGTTCCACCACCCCTAAATCCAGCCCCACACCTGCTCCCCCCACCCCCATGAGTGGGGCAGAACCTGACTCACGGACGCAGGAAGGTGGCTCTGACGCCCCCCACCTCACCTGCACCATGCCTTTTGGCATGGGGGGCAGGGATGAGGCGGTAACAGAGATCCCGCCATGTCCCTGTCTCCCCCGCTCCCTCCTGGTGATCCCTTGCAGCTGTGCCCTCCCGTCGTGCCCCCAGCCCCCACCTGCTGTGCCCCCTCAGCCATGCTCCCTGCTCACCCCATAGTGCCGCCCCGTGGTGCCCCACCCCCAGCCCACCCCAGGGTGTCCCCTGTCCCCCAGTGCCCCCCATGGTGCCCCCTGCCCCCACACCCTCTGCCCCCCCAGTGCCCCCATGGTGCCCCACACCCAGTACCGAGGTAGGCAGAGTCGGGGGTGGCGCGCAGGCTCTGGGTGGGCGAGCGGGCGCTCAGGCTGTGGGTGGGCGAGCCGGGCAGGCTGTCGCTGGAGGAGAGCGAGCGGCTGAGCGAGGAGAGGCTGCGGCTGGTGTGGAGCAGGTTGGCTTGTTTGGTGATTTTCCGGAAGAGCGAGCTGCGCTTCTTGCTGCGGGGAGAGGGTCAGTGCAGGGGGGGGGATCCCCCGGCACCCCTCCTTCCCCCAGACCCCCCTCCTGTCCCCCCCGCACCCCTCCTTCCCCTGCCTCGGCACCTCCTCCTGTCCCCCCCGGCACTCCTCCTTCCCCCGCCTCGGCACCCCCTGCTGTGCCCCCCCACCCCAGCACCCCTCCTGCCACTGGCCCCGGTACCCCCTCCTGTCCCCCCCACCCCAGTACCCCTTCCTGCCCCCAACCCCAGGACCCCTCCCCCACACCCCGGCATCCCCTCCTGTCCCTCCCACCCCAGCATCCATCCTTCCCCCCTGCCCAGGCACCCGCCTCCTTCCCCCTGCCCCAGCCCCCCCTCCTGTGCCCCCCCGGCACCCCTCCTTCGCCTGCCTCGGCACCGCCTCCGGTCCCCCCCACTGTGGCACCCCTTCCTGCCCCCTGCCACCCCGGCTCCCCCTTCTGTGCCCCCCCACCCCAGCACCTCTCCTTCCCCCGGCCCCGGTATGCCCTCCTATCCCCCCCACCCCCGACCCCTTCCTGCCCCCTGCCACCCCAGCACCCCTTCCTGCCCCCAACTCCAGGACCTCTCCCCCCGGCCCCAGCACCCCCTCCTGTCCCCCCTGCCCAGGCACCTCTTCGTGCCCCCACTCCAGCACCCTTCCCCCCATTGCCCCGGCACACCCTCCTGTCCCCCCCCACCCCAGCACCCCTTTCTGCCCCCGCCCCAGTCCCCCCTCCTGTCCCTCCCACCCTGGCACCCACCTCCTTCCCCCGGCCCCAGCACCCCTTCCTGTTCCAGGCCCCGGCATCTCCCTGTCCCCCCCACTGCCCCAGCACCTCCTCCTGTCCCCCCCACCTCTCCTGCCCCTCCTTGCTGACACTCCTCTTGTTCCTCCGCGCCATCTTGGATTTGTAGCTGCTCTTGCGGGCCGGCCCGACGCGGATGGACGTGTTCTCGAAGGGCGTCGTGGTCACCATCACTTTGTTCCCGCTCTGCCATGAGAGACAGGCCACGTGAGGGGGGGGAGCAGGAAACAACCCCCCCGCCCCATCCCCATTAGCCAAGGCCTGCCTCTGGCCCGGGGCCGTGTGGGTGGCACCTGGGGGCACAGTTGGGCTCCATGCGCAACGGTGGGGCAGGGGCTTGGCACGAGGCCCCTGTCCCAGCGTGCACTGCTCCCCGGCGGGGCGCGAGGCCCCTGTCCCAGCATGCACTGCTTCCAGGCAGGCGTGAGGCCTCTTTCCCAGCATGCACCGCTCCCCGATGGGGCGCAAGGCCCCTGTCCCAGCATGCACCACTCCCCGACAGGGTGTGAGGCTCCTTTCCCAGCATGCACCGCTCCCCAATGTGGCGCGAGGCCCCTGTCCCAGCATGCACCGCTCCCCGATGGGGCGCAAGGCCCCTGTCCCAGCATGCACCGCTCCCCGACACTTACCTTCAGGATGAGCTCTACCACCTCCGTGTGCACCAGCCCGTGCACCGGCTCCCCGTTGACGTGGGTGATGAGGTCCCCGGCACAGAGACCCGCCTCATGGGCGGGGCCCCCCTCCTCCACGTGCTGCCGGGCAGGGGGCAGGTGTCAGGGCTGGCCCGTGCTGCTTACCCACAATGCAACGCCCCAACCAAAGGCGCAGGGCCCCACCCAGAATGCAACGCTCCACCCAGCACTGTAGAGCCTTTACCCACAATGCACCTCCCCCACCCAAGGATGGTGTGAGGACTGTACCCAGAATGCCCTGCCCCCAGCCTTTCCCTGCATGCACCGCACCCTCAGGAAAGTGTGAAGTCCCTTACCCAGCATGCCCTGCCCCCAAGTGGGCACAAGACCCCTCTCCCAGTATACCCTGCTGCCCTGTGGGGTGTAAGATCCCTTTCACAGCATGCACTGCCCCCTTTGGGTCACGGGGCCCCTTGCCCGGCCCGCACTGCCCCCCCCATGGGGCACGGGGCCCATCGCCCGGTCCACACTGCCCCCCATGGGGCACGGGGCCCGTAGCCCAGTCCACACTGCCCCCCATAGGGCACAGGGCCCGTCGCCCGGTCCACACTGCCCCCCCATGGGGCACGGGGCCCGTCGCCCGGTCCGCACTGCCCCCCCATGGGTGCGGGGCCCCTCGCCCAGCCAGGCCGTACCCAGACGATGTGGTGCACGCTGTAGACGTCGCTGTCGCCCATGTAGACGCGGATGGCACGCAGCGTGAAGCCGTACTTCTTGCCGGAGCGCTGGATGGTGATGGGTGAGCGCAGGATGGTGACGGCGGGCGAGTAGTCGCGGCTCGGCGAGGAGTCCCGAGAGGACGGGTTGGAGGAGAGGGAGCGGGGCGACATGGGGCTGGCCAGGGGGGAGCTGCCGTGCTGTTCCACTGCAGAGAGACGGGTGAGTGAGACCAGCACGGCCCCCCTGGGGCCCTGCCAAGAGAACCCAGGAGTCCTGAGCCCCAGCCTCCCTGCTCTAACCAATATGCCCCACTCCCATCCGAGAGCCTGGGATTGAACCCAGGAGTCCTGCTCTCCAGGGGGCAGGACCTCTGGGGATCATGACAGGCAGCTTGGTGGGGTTAGGAGGTATCAGTGGGGGGTACCTGTGGGGATCATGGCGGACGGGGGGGGCCCCGGGGATACCTGTGGGGATCATGACGGACAGGGCAGGGTTACTGGGAGGTATCTGTGGGGATCGCGATGGACAGGGCAGGGAGGACTGGGGGGTACCTGTGGGGATTGTGACGGACAGGGCAGGGGGGGCTGGGGGTACCTGTGGGGATCGCGATGGACAGGGCAGGGGGGTTAGGAGGTATCAGTGGGGGGGTACCTGTGGGGATCATGACGGACAGGGCGGTGGCCGAGGCAGACTTGATGACCTTGCCCCCCGCCCGGGCGCTGCGCCTCTCGCCCGCCGACTCCCCGGACAGCTGCTGGTGCCGGGCGCGCCGCAGAACCAGGTCGCTGGTGGCCTTGGGGGTCTGGGGGTCCGCGTCCTTCGGGGCCTGGGCATCGCCCCCCTTCACTCTATCGCCTGTGAGGAGAGACAGAGCAACGGGGTGGGGGGGCACAGGAGGGTCTCAGCCTCCTCCCTGGCACCCCTGCTGCCTGGGGGCAGGGCCATGGGGCAGGGCAGCCCATGGCTCCTTACCCAGAATGCACCTCTCCACCCCACACAATGGTGGCACCATTACCCAGCATGCACTGCTCCCTCAGCATGGACTTCAGGGCCCTTTCCCAGAATGCACCTCTCTCTGCCCCCCCCCCGTTACGTAGAGCTGGTATCCACAATATACTGCCCCCCCAAAGCTTTCCAGCCTGTTACCCAGAATGCACCTCCCCCTGCTCTGCCTAGTGGGGCCAATAAGCGGGGGCAATTACCCAGGGCGAGGGGGAAGTTACCCCGGTGGGGGGGGGGAATGCCACATTTAACCCTTTGCCTGGCTCCCCTCCCTCCTTGCTGGGAGCCCCAGGTCCTACCCACCAGCCTCGGCGTCCCTGGGGGCAGCGGGGTCCCTGGCTCCCCCCGCGCTCCCCTCCTTGCCCTCGGCCTGGGGGGCAGCCATGGGGCCCCCGTTCTCCCTGGCGGGGCCCCTGGCCCGGGGCTCGTCATCGTCCTCCAGCGGCGCGGCGAAGCGGCTGGTGTCCATGAGTGCGGAGAAGCGGCGCCGGGCGCCCAGCGGGGGGCTCGACTCACTCTCCAGGCAGGTGTACTCCGAGGCCGAGAGACGCTTCCTGCAGCACACACACGGAGCGGGCGGGTGAGGCCCCAAGGCCCTCCCGGAGCCGGGAGAGAACCCAGGAGTCCTGGCTCCCAGCTCCCCCCCCACAACCACTAGACCCCACTGCCCTCCCGGAGCCGGGAGAGAACCCAGGAGTCCCAGCTCCCAGCCCCCCGCTCTAACCATTAGACCCCACTCCCCTCCCAGAGCTGGGAATAGAACCCAGGAGTCCTGGCTCCCAGCCCCCTGCTCTAACCACTAGACCCCCCTCCCACCCTCCCGGAAGCAGCCTCTGCCAGAAGGTCTCTGGGACTGTCCCAGCAGGGGGTGCTGCAGGCTGGGATGAACTGCGGTTTCTGGGGGAGAGCCTGCCCAGCCCCCTCCCGTCCCCCTTCACCTCTCCGGGGAGCCCCCCCCCCCACTCACAGCTCCGGGGAGCCGCTGCGCCAGCTCTTGTCCCGCAGGGTGAAGCTGCCCAGGCCTTCACGCTTGCTGAGCTTCTCGTCCTTGTGCTTGTTGCTCTGGTCCCGCTTGGGGACGCCCGGGCCCTTGGGCTCGTGCTGGGAGAGGTGCTCCATGCTGCTGTACACCTGGGGGGGGGGGCGAGGGTCAGGGCAGGCGCCGCCAGCCCCCTGGATCGCACACGCTCCCCCAGCCCCCTGGCTCGCACATGCACCACCGGCCACACGGCTCGCACACACACCGCCGGCCCCACTGATCACACACGCACCGCCGGCCCCCTGGATCGCACACACACCGCTGGCTGCACGGCTCACACACGCTCCCCCAGCCCCCTGGATCGCACATGCACCGCCGGCCGCACGGCTCGCACACACACTGCTGGCCCCCTGGATCGCACACACATCGCTGGCTGCACGGCTCGCACACGCTCCCCCAGCCCCATGGATCGCACACACACCGCCGGCCCCACTGATCACACACGCACCGCCGGCCCCCTGGCTCGCACACGCTCCCCCAGCCCCCTGGATCGCACATGCACTGCCGGCCGCATGGCTCGCACACACACCGCTGGCCCCCTGGATCGCACACACATCGCTGGCTGCACGGCTCGCACAGGCTCCCCCAGCCCCATGGATCGCACACACACTGCCAGCCGCACGGCTAGCACACACACCACTGGCCCCCTGGATCGCACACACATCGCTGGCTGCACGGCTCGCACACGCTCCCCCAGCCCCATGGATCGCACACACACTGCCGGCCCCACTGATCACACACGCACCGCCGGCCCCCTGGCTCGCACACGCTCCCCAAGCCCCCTGGATCATACATGCACCGCTGGCTGCACGGCTCGCACACACACCGTCGGCCCCACTGATCACACACGCACCACCGGCCCCCTGGATCGCACACACACCGCTGGCTGCACAGCTCGTACATGCACCGCCGGCCGCATGGCTCGCACACACACCGCCGGCCCCACTGATCGCACATGCACTGTTGGCCCCACGGATCACACACGCCGCCAGCCCCCTGGATCGCACACACACCGCCGGCCCCACTGATCACACACGCGCTGCTGGCCCCCTGGATCGTGCACACACCGCCGGCCACACGGCTCGCACACGCACCGCCGGCCCCCTGGATCACACACGCCGCCGGCCACACGGATCGCACATGCACCACCGGCCACACGACTCGCACACGCTCTCCCAGCCCCACGGATCACACAAGCTGCCAGCCCCACAGCTTGCACACACACTCCCGGTCCCACAGATCTTCTATGTGCCCCCAGACCCACGGCTCGCACACACGCCTCTGGCCCCACGGATCACACACACGGCCCCACGGATCGCACATGTGCCACGGATCACACACGCGTCCCTAGCCCACGGATCCCACCCACGGACCTGGCCCCACAGATACAGCTCCCATGTATCCAAGTCCAACAGCTCACACAGGTCCCATGCATCACACACACCACACAGGGCGCACACACACAAACTCCCCCTGCACAGCCACTGCCGCAGGGGCCCCAGACGGGGCAGCCCTTTGCCCTCGGTGTTACGGGGTCCCACCTTGCTGAACCTGGGGGAGCAGGACGAGAACTGCCGGATTTCCACCGGCTCATCCTCCGTGGTGTCGTCGTCGTCATAGGAGTTGATGTGGTGATACTTGTCCGAACGAGCTGGAGGGGGAAGGGAGATAGTAATAAACAGCCCCTGCGCCCCACCCCAGAGGTGGCTGCATCTCAGTGTTGGACGAGGGGTCCTTGATCCTGCCATTCATTCCGTGCTGCTCAAGTGCCCCCCCCACCCCAGCACAATGAGTTTGCAGGCTCTCAGCACGGCTCCCAGCAGGCCGGGCGCCCATGGCACAGAACTCCCCTCCCCCGACTGGCGTTAATGGGACCCCAGCGGGACTAGGGATTGAACAGGCCATGGAGACCGAGGTCCCTTCTGCCCCTGGCCAGAGACGCTGCCCGTGGGCATGGAGCGTGGGCAGCTTGCCAAGCCACTGACTAGGCAGAGAACACCAGACCCAAACCCCCTTCAAAAGAAATGGGATGTAGAGCGCCCTGGTGGCAGCATGGAGGATTGACCCCCCCAGCCCTGCCAGAGCTGGGGATAGAACCCAGGAGTCCTGGCTCCCAGCCCCCCCGCTATAACCACTAGACCCCACTGCCCTCCCAGAGCTGGGGATAGAACCCAGGAGTCCTGGCTCCCAGCCCCCCTGCTCTAACCACTAGACCCCACTCCCCTCCCAGAGCCGGGATAGAACCTGAGCCCCCAGGCCCATGGCTCTAGATACACGAGTCTCTTGAGTCCCCATTCCCTGAGCTCCGGACCCCAGGCTGGCTCATGCTTCGGCCACGGCGGGCTGCCCGGGCAGTGCCCTTGGTGGGGGGGGGCAGGAGCAGGGGGTACGGAGGGGGTGGCACTTGCTGTCAAAGTAGCTGGTGTCCTCCTCCGACTCCAGGTGGGGGATGAACTCGGCTTTCTGGCGCAGCAGCCCCGCCCAGTCGAGCTCCTTGAAGAAGTTGTGTTGCTTCACCTCGAAGGCGCCACCTGCGGAGACCGACCCCCGCCAGGGCGGGGCGTCAGGGGGGGGAGCCCGGGGGGCAGGGCCCTTGGCTGGGGGCAGGCAAGGGGGAGCCCGGGGGGCAGGGCAGGGGGGAGCCCAGGGAGCAGGGCCCTTGGCTGGGGGCAGGCAAGGGGGAGCCCGGGGAGCAGGGCAGGGGGGAGCCCGGGGAGCAGGGCAGGGGGGAGCCCGGGGAGCAGGGCCCTTGGCTGGGGGCAGACAAGGGGGAGCCCGGGGAGCAGGGCCCTTGGCTGGGGGCAGGCAGGGGGGAGCCTGGGGAGCAGGGCCCTTGGCTGGGGGCAGGCAGGGGGGAGCCCGGGGGGCAGGGCAGGGGGGAGCCCAGGGAGCAGGGCCCTTGGCTGGGGGCAGGCAGAGCTGCTCGGGCCCATGGCTGCTGGGCACCAGCCCGGCTATAGTGGCCAAAGGCTGCCGTCAGCACGGGGGCACTGGGGTCGGGTGCGGGCACCTGGGGCGGGAGGGGCTCTGGGGCGTCAGAGAAGCGGGGGGCACAAAGCTGGGGGGTTACACCACGGCATTAGCTGAGCGGGGCCCATGGCTGCAGCAGGTCCATGGTGCAATGGTCCTGGCCCCGGGCCCGAGAGCCCGTCCCCAGCTGGGCCCCATGGGGGGAGCCGGGGGGAGCAGCATCTTACCGGCCCCCAGACGGACGAGCGGGTCGGTCTGCAGCAGGCAGGAGACGAGGTGTTGGACGTCCATGGGCAGGGCCTCCTCCCCGTCCGGCCACAGGATGTCGTCTGGGGGGGGGGGTTAGATGGGGTCAGGCTCAGAGCTGGACCCCAAACTCAGCCCCACCCCCAACATTTCCCCCCCAACTCAACCCCACCCCAACCCTTCCCCCCAAACTCAGCCCTACCCCCGACCCTTCCCCCCCCAAACTCAGCCCCACCCCCAACCTTTCCCCCCCAATCTCAGCCCCATCCCCAACCCTTCCCATCAAATTTACACTGTCCCCTCCATGAACCTGCCCTCAAACTTTCCCCCAGCCTGAGGATGTCTGTGCCCCCCTCGCCCCCACCTACCACTGATGACCTGTCCGAAGAGCTCCTCGGGGGTGTCCCCGAAGAAGGGCACGCAGCCCACCAGGAACTCGTACAGGATGATGCCCATGGCCCACCAGTCCACCGGCTTCCCGTAGCCCTGCCGCAGGATCACCTCGGGTGCGATGTACTCGGGGGTCCCGCACACCTGCCCGGGGGCACCCGTCAGTCCTCGGCTAGTGCCCCCAGCCCCCCGCTGAGCCCCCCACCCCGTCAGCCCTCAGCTAGTGCCCCCAGCTCCCCATATACACTGAGCCCCATCAGTCCTGGCCTAATGCCCATCCCCTGCCTGATCCCCCCCATCCCCCATCAGGGGCCCCTGCAGCTCCACCCCTATGGCCCCGCCCACTGCAGTCCATCCCCCATGGCCCCCCATCCCCTGCCCCATGGCCTCACTTGCTTGTCCAGGAACTCGCGGGCATCCTTCTCAATGTGGCCCTCATATAGGTTGGTTGTGAGGCTCATCAGCCCCATCTTGGAGAGGCCGAAGTCCGTCAGCTTGATGTGCCCCATGGAGGTGATGAGTAGGCTGGTGGGACAGTGACAGGGAGCCCCTGAGAGCAGGGGCTGGGGAGGGGGGATTCTGGGCCCCCCACCCCGCTCCTGGGTCCCAGATCACCACATCGCATGGCCCACCCCATCCTTGGGAGGAGCTAGGGGGGCCCCAGATGGGGCTGAGGGAGGGGGATGAAAGAGCAATGGAAGAAGCTGCCTTCTTTCGGGAATAGAACCCAGGAGTCCTGCCTCCCAGCCTCCCGCTCTAGCCACTAGGCCCCACTCCCCTCCCAGAGCTGGGAATAGAACCCAGGAGTCCTGGCTACCAGCCCCCCACCCTGCTCTAACCACCAGACCCCACTCCCTTCCCAGAGCTGGGCAGAGAACCCAGGCGTTCTGCTCCCCGCCCCACAGGCTCCGTACTTGTCGGGTTTGAGGTCACGGTGGACAATGCCATAGTTGTGCAGATACTCCAGGGCCAGCACGGTCTCAGCGAAGTACATCCGTGCCAGCTCCACGGGCAGGGCCCCAATGTTCTTCAGCAGCGTGGCGCAGTCCCCACCTGCCAGGGGAGCCAGGGAGACCCTGTTCATCCTGGGAGGAGGGTTCCCCTCGTACTCCTAGAGCAGGGAGCTCCCCATTCTCGAGCCCTGTTGATGGTGGGGTTCATGGAGCCCCAGACCCTCTCCAGAAATCTCAGCTTCCAGCCCCAATGTACTTAGATACTCCTGGGGGAATTCTGCACCACTGCGCATGAACTTAATTCATGTGCCATGCATATTTTTATTGTTTTCCGCAGAAAATAACTTCTGCTGGAAAGTTGCTGCAGTTCCACCTTTTGCCCACCAGAGGGCGCTGTGGTGCTAGAACAGAGCAGCTGCTCCCAGCCAGCCCCAGCTGCAGATGGGGAAGAGAAAGAGCCTGCAGTGCCTTCTTCACCACACCTGTTGGGCCAGGTCAGGAGACAGGGGATATGGGCAGACAGACAGTGTTGGGCACATGGGGCTGCTGGGAGGTCACAGATTGGGAATCATAAGGACTAGTGGGGGAGGACCAGCTGGGACAGGGGCTGAATGGGAGTGGAGGCACAGGGCCACAGGAGGAGGGGGTGCAGGGCCACATGGGGGAAGGGGGTTGGCTGAGTGGGGGCACGGAGACACATGGGGACAGGAGTGGTGCAGAGACACATGGGGATGGGGGGAAGGGGTGTCTGAGCGGGGGTGGAGGGACACGTGGGGACAGGGGCTGATGAGCTTGATGAATGGGAGAGGCTAGGGGTCAGCCAGGTCTGTATGGGGGAAGCTCCCCAACAATCCCCCCCCAAAAAAACACCATTTCATACTTTTCCCACCCATATCCAACAACCCTCCAAGTTCACACCCAGGCTCCTTCCCAGTAATGACTTCCCTCTCCCTCAGCTTCTCCGTTACCCCTGACTCCTCCAAGCCTTTTGCACTGCTTCTAAGAGGTGCAGGAAATACGGTTCTGTACTGTAGTTAAAATGAATTATTACTCAGAGTTCTGTATTAATATGCCTAGTAAGGAATCTATTTGTCAAAAAACATTTCCTGACTCCTTTTTGTTGCCTGTATTGTTACAGACATACACGCTGAGAGGTATTTCGAAATAACTTACCAAAATAATTGAAACTGGTGTGATTATATTGTGTTATTTTGACAAATGAAATATGCAGAATTTTGTAGAATTTTAAAATATTGTGTGCAGAATTTTATTTTTTTGGCGCAGAATTCCCCCAGAAGTAACTAAAATAGCCTCTCGGTGATGTTGGGTTCTCACCATGGGAAGCCTATGCCAGGAGGATGTGAGGCAAGGCATGCACGTGCAGCTTGGCATGTCACAACATCGCCCCAGTGAAATGCAACACGGTGCTGTCACAACACACCATTGTCCTGTCCCAAGACAATGGCACCCTGGCACGCCACAGTGCCGACCCGTCACGATACCACATAAATCCATCCCGTCGGGACATGACACTGCCCCATGATGCCACAATGCCACCCTGCCACTCTAAACCATGGCGCCATTAGGACAGAACACGGCCCTGTCGTGACACAGCAATGCCATGTCCTGCCACGAGTGTTCCCTGGCCTGATAAGGTGCTGCCCTGTCATGATGCAACATCTCCCCATCACATCCCCCATTACAATACAACTCCACCCCATCGAGATGCAACGCAGACCCTGCTCCGTCATGACCCAATGTCACCCTGTCCCAACACCCACCCCCCCGCCATGACATGGCATCACCCCGCTGTGCAGTCAGCACATCATGCCACGGCACCATGTCATGCTGCACCACCCTGCAGAGGCCGAATGCCCCAACACACCACCACGTCATGACATGTCCCATCATGCAGAGACAGCCCGGCCTGACACACCACCACCATGTCGTGGCCTCATCACTGCACAGAGAGGGCAGGTCACAAGATGACACCACCATGCTGGGACGTGTCACATTGCTATGCAGAAGGGGCACCTCACAACACACCACCACCATGTTGTGACACAACACACGGCTCCATCACATCGTGACAGAACACACTGCTAGGCAGCTCCACCACATCACACCACCACCATGTCATGACACAACACACTGCTAGGAAGCTCCACCATGTTACAACACCACCGCATTGTGACACAGCACACTGCTAGGCAGCCCCACCCTATCACAACGCAATGCCATCAGGTTGTGACACGACACATACTCGCCAGCCGCACCAAGGTGCGACAGTGCTGGCTGGGCAGCAGAACCAGTTTCAGGGCTGCCGTCGGTGTCCCCACCCCAGGCATGCCCCCCCCCCGCCCTCCAGCCCGCCGTACCTTCCACGTACTCCATGACCATGCAGAGGTGGCGCTTGGTCTCAAAGGAGCAGAACATGCTGACCACGAAGGGGTTCTCGGCGAAGGTGAGGATGTCCCGCTCCACGAAGGCCTGCTGGATCTGGTTCCGCAGGATCAGGTTCTGCTTGTTGATCCTCTTCATGGCAAAGCGCTGCCGGGTCTCCTTGTGCCGCACCAAGTACACGGCCCTGAAACACAGAGCAGCGCTCGGCTCCAGCTCAAGCCACTGGTGCCAGGTGCGGACCCTGGAGTCCTGGCGCCAACCCCCCACTCCCCAACTCTAACTGCTCCCCTCCTGGGGCTGGCGCAAGAACCCAGGAGTCCTGGAGCCAACCCTCCACTCCCCAACTCTAATTGCTCCCCTCCCAAGGCTGGAGTGAGAACCCAGGAGTCCTGGCACCAACCTCCCACCCCCCAACTCTGACTGCTCCCCTCCCAGGGCTGGCACGAGAACCCAGGAGTCCTGGATCCAACCCCCCAACTCTAACCGCTCCCCTCCCAGGGCTGGCGCGAGAACCCCAGCTGGCGCAAGAACCCAGGCTGACTCCCAGTCCTCCCCCACTCTAACCACTCAACCTCACTGCTGCCTCGGAGCTGGGATAGAACCCAGGAGTCCAGTGTTCTCCCTTCCCCCCTCCAAGTCTCTGTGAGGCTGGGGGCAGGTTTGGGGGTGCTGATCCCTTCCAGAGAGCAGTGGGACTGTGAGGGGAGGAGCAACATCTCTCCTGCCTCCCCCCGACCCCCAAGGGGTGCAGGCCACTGCCGCAGGAGGGGCGCCAGGTCAGGGGTCAACCCCTCCCCCAACACTCTCGCACCCATAGGCTCCGTTGCTAATAAGTTTGATGGTTTCAAAGTCCCCTTCTCCGGGCGGTTTCTTGTGTTTCAGGGCAGCTCCCCGGCCCTGGAATAAATCACACGCATCACTAAGGGTGGGGGTGGGAAAGGGGGAACCCCCATCCCCCAGATCCACCCCCGTGTCAGCCCTCAGGCTCCACCAGCTTCCAGCCCCCTGCTCTAACCACTAGACCCCAACCTACCAGAGCACCAGGTACCTGGTGTTCCCGTGCTGGGCTACCGCCAGTCGGGGCAGACTCGGCTTAGCGCCCAGGCACAGGGGGCTGGGGGTTGTGTTTGTGCGTGTAGCTGTGGGGCTGGGTGTCCCTGGTGGAGTGGGTCTATGGGGTGTGTTGTTTCTGGGTCTTTGTATCTGTGTGTGCATGTCTGTGTCCAGAGTGTGTGTTGCTTCTGGGGTTGTGTATCTGTGTGTCTCTCTCTGGGTGGGTAGGTGTTTCTGGAGCTCTGTGTGTGTGTGTGTCTGGGGGGTGTGTGTGTTATTTCCAGGTTGTGCCCCTGTAGGGGGTGTGATTGTGGAGGAGGGACGGCTCTGTGGGGAGTGCTGTGTTTCAGGTGTGGTGTGTCTGTGAGGGAGTGTGAGTGTCTGTATGTGTGTGTCTGGGGTGGGTTGTGTTGTTCCTGAGGTTGGAGAAAGTGTGCGTCTCTGTATGGGAGGATGTTTCTCAGGCTGTGTCCTTCTGGGGTGTGTGACTGTTGGCAGCATTTGGTGTTGTTTGTTTCTGGGGCTGTGGCATGTGTGCCCATGGGGAGTGTGTTTCTGGAGTTGTGTGTTTCAGCAGGGGTGTTGTTTGGGGGGTCGTTTCTCTGGAGCTGTGTCTCTCCAGGATAGGTTGTGTGGGTTGATTCTGGGGTTGTGTCCCTCTAGGTTTGTGTGATTGTGCTGCATGCTGGTCTGTGTGTGTCTGGGGTGGACTGTGTTGTTTTGAGGGTTGGTTCTCGGAGGGTGTGTGACAGGGAGGGATGTGTGTGTCTCCTGGGTGAGTTGTGTGTGTTGTTTCTGCGGTTGCCTGTGTGCGTGTTGTTTCTGGGGCTGTGTCCCTCTCGGTGTGTGTGATTGTGTTGCACACCAGTCTGTGTGTGTTTCTCTGTAAACATGTCCGGGAGTGTGCGGGTGTCTGGGCACTGTGTGGCTGTGTGGGCTTGCAGTTGTGTTGCTTCTGTTGTGCATCTGTATCTCTGGGTGGGCAAATGCATTTGTGTGTTAACAAAATGCCCCAGATGGGGCAGCAGGACCTACCCCAAGCCCTTTGCCATACTGCCACCCAGTGGGACCCAGCGGGATTGCGCCCATTACAGCACCTCGGGCCAGGGCTCACCCAGGGGACTGGGGCGGTTCTGACACACAGAAGGGCTGTTCCAATCCCCTCCAGTAGGCGGCAGTGGAATGGCGAGTCCCCCACATTATTATGGCCCCATCAGTAGAGATCCAGAGCTGTGGGGCACCAGACCCAGCCCTCAGACGCCGCCCACCCCCCACAGCTCGGAGCCCTGATGGCCATGTGCTGTATGTATCCCGGGGCGAGACACTTACCTCCGTGAACTCATCTGTCTCGGGCGTGTTGGATCCACCGCTGTCATGTTCCTCCAGATGCACCATGTCTGGGGGGGACATCAACTGAGGAGAGGGGCCACGGGAGCCAACGAAGGAAGGGCGACGCGGGCAGCCACACACACTCACACACACACACACGCACACGGACACACGCACACCCATGGACATACGCACAGGGATATACACGCACATTCAGTCCCAGACGAGGCAGGCGCGTACGCACGTGTGCATGCCAACATGAATGTAATCACGTATAGGCCCACACACAGACACATGCGTGCAGTCATACAGGCACACACACGCGGCTGCAAACACACATGCCATCATACATACACATATGCAGTCACACATATGCATGTAGACACATGCGCCGAGTTGCAAATGTTTTCAGACACCCACGTGAATGCTAACACACATGCAGTCATAGAAATGCAAGCACAGACGCATGCCTGCTAACGCACAGTCACACACCCACATGCAATCACACACACACACACACGTGCATGCTAACACAGTCACACACCCACGTGCAATCTTACACACTAAATGCTAACACGCGCGGTCACACAGGCACCCGCAATCACGCACACATGCATGCTAAGACACATGCACGCCATCACTCACACTTGTGCAATGGCAACACGCATGCTCGCTAGCACAGGCCTGGCTGCAGTGGGCACCGGTCCCCATGCCCCACTCCCCTGCTGGGGTTACCTGTGAAGGGGTCGCGGGTGAGGCCCAGCTGGCTGATGATGTAGCGGGGGATGTCAGTCTTCATCAGGTGTCCCTCCTTGGCGTGATCCTCAGCCGCCTCCAGCAGGTGGTAAAACTCCTCGGGATTAAACTCCTGCAAGACGCCAGCAGGGCCACCCAGCCCCATCACTAATGGGCAGGCAGGGGGGCCACACCCCCATATAGGGACCCTGCAGGCTGGGGAGACACCCCAGGGCTCCCCTTGTGTCCGAGAGCAGGCACTGGGGAGGGGTGCCCCAACTTCGGGTCTGCACACGAGGAGGGCGGTTACTAGGTCAGCGAGCAGGGTGGGGGTGGGAGCGGGGCACTGGGGCTCTGCCTACACACCCGTTCCTGCTGGCAGACCAGGGACTGCCAGCCGGGGGCACAGCGGGTAGGGTGCCAGTGTTTGCATCAGTCTGTATGGGCGTATCAGGGGTGGGTATGTGAGTGAGTGTGTGTCAGGCAGTTCTGTGCAGGTGTGTATCAGGTGTTTGTGCCTTTGTGTGTTTCAGAGGTGTGGGTGTGTCAGGTCAGGCCTTGCAGGCATTTGTGCACACTTGTGTTGAGGGGGGGATGTATGTTGGCGTGTCTCTATGTCTGTTTCAGGTATTTGTGCGTGTCTGTTTCGGGTGTGTGTGGGGGGTGTATTTGTGTTTCAGGGATTTGGACATGTGTTGGTGTGTGTGTGTCTGTTTCAGGTGTGTGTGGGGGCGTGTCACGTGTGTGGGGGGTGTACTTGTGTTTCAGGGGTGTATGTGTGTTGGGGTGTGTAGCATGACAAGGTGGGTGAGGAAATATCCTTTACTGGACCAACTTCTCTTGGTGAGAAAGACAAGCTTTCGAGCTACACAGAGCTCTTCTTGTGTGTCGGATGTTGGGGGGGGGGTAGTGGTGTTTCAGGTGTCTTTGTGCGGGGGTGTTGGTGGGTGTATTTTGGGTGTTTGTAAGGGGACTCTCCCTCTCTCTCACACACACACACACACACACACACGGCTGTGTCCTTTGTCACCGTCTCAGAAGCTGCCAGACCCTCCCCCTGGCTCTCCCCGCCCCACGTCCCCGGGCGAAGCGGGAGTCACACACTGATTGGCGAGGTAGATGGCTGGGGCTCTCGGGGTGCAGGACAGAGGGGCTAGTTACATGCCCACCCCCTATTCCCAGCATCAAAACCCCATGGCGGGGTGTGGGGGGGAAGATCCCCGTTGGAGGATGCCTCTGCCTGTCTCTGTTGCCATGACGGCCCTCTAGCAACTGGGCAGCGATGGCTGTTGCCACAGCAACAGGCCGCATCAGCAACCTGCCTTGGCCAATGCCACACCGCCCCCTGCTGCCAGCTTGCTCGCCATTGGGCCAAGGCAGCAGCCCAGTCACTGGCTAGCTCGTTGTTGTCAGGGTAACCGGCTGGGTGCCCTCGGATTGGCTGGCATGGGTGCCAGGTTTGGGGATGGCTATGGGGCAACATAGACAGGTAGGGGCAGGCATAGGGGTGTGAGTGGGGAAGCTGGGGGGCAGGCACAGAATGGAGTCAGAGGGGTGGGTAGAGTGGGGGTGGGACTGGGAACCAGGACTCCTGGGTTCTCCCCTGGCTCTGGGGGACGAGCAGGGGGGTCTAGTGTTTAGAGCAGGCGCCTGGAGACCAGGACTCCTGGGTTCTCTCCCAGCTCTGGGAGGAGAGCGGGGGTTAGTAGGCAGAGTAGGGGGGCTGGGAGCCAGGACTCCTGGGTTCTCTCCCAGCTCCGGGAGGGGAGCGGGGGCTAGCGGTTAGAGCTGGGGCTTGGCATAGGATTTAGGGTCAGAGCAGGGATGGTAGCAGCATGTCACTCTGATGGGCAGCAGGGCTGGGAGCTGGGTGTCCCAGAGCAGAGCCCCGGACCCTAGCGCAGGGGGCAGCGGAGTGGGGGGCAGCTGCCCCCCCACCATGCTCCCGCCCCCCTCACCAGGCACTCCAGGAGCCGCGCTGGGCGAGAGATGATGATCAGAAGCTTCTTCACCAGCTGGGTCACAAAGGCGACTTCCAGGCTCTCCGAGCGCTCGTAGGCCTGGGGACGGGGGAGAGGGGAGGTGAGAGGCAGCCCATGCCGGCCCTATGTCCTCGGCCTGCCCCAGAGAGCCTGCCCTCCTGCCCCGCCCTCATCACCCCCCAATGCCCCTACCCACGACCCCCCACGCCACTCGCTTCACCCCCAGGGCCCTCATCATGTCCCCCGGCACCCTCCTGCTCCCATCGCATCCCTGTGACCCCCATCACAGCCCCACTGCCCCATCACCCCCCACCCCACTCCTGTCACAGCCCCGCTGCCCCACCCCGCTCCCGTCACCCCCCATCACCCCGCTCCCCTCACCCCCCTGCTCCACACCCCCTGGCAGCCCCCCCACCCCCCGCTCACGTCCTGCAGCAGCTTCTCCATGTTCTCCTGCAGCTCGTAGAAGTAGATGCTGGAGATGAGTCCCTCGCGGGCCTTGGCCAGACAGTCCCGGGCCAGCTCGATCACCTGGTGGTGGATGAAGCTGAGGGCCCCATCTGCCAGGGGCAGGACGCTGTCTGGCTCGAAGGCCGTGATGAAATCCTGCAGCTTCTCCTCCATCTGCGCCGTGGCCTGGCCGGGGTGGGAGATGGGAGACTCTACTGAGCCGGCACCGGGGGTCAGGGGGAGTTTACCCCAGAGACGAGGCTGTTCTGAGCAGGAACCCCACTGCCCTCCCTGAGCCAGGGCAGAACCCAGGAGTCCTGGCCGCCAGCCCCCTGCTCTAACCACTACACTTCCCCCCCCCCACCCCCAAGCCAAGATGGAACCCAAGAGTTGGGAAGGCGTCACCTGGCCTGTCACAACCGAACCTTGGCTAGACCCCCCCAGACCTCTGTCCCTTGGTCCCAGGGGTGAATGAGACACTGAGGGGAATGTGGGGCAGGGTCCCCATGGAATCCCCGGAGGGAGCAGGCAGCGGTTGTACAACATATCACCACTAGAGGGCTCCCTTCCCAAAGGACCCCCCCAGAGGGTTCAGCTGGACACCCCCACCTCCCCATGGGGACCCCAGGGTCCTGCTCAGCCCGTCCTGCCCGATCCCCCTCGCCCAGAGACTCACAGCTGGGAGCTTCACCCACAGGCGCTGCAGGGACCTCGGAGGCCTCTCTCTGGCCAGGCCCTGTCAGCCCTTCGCTGGTGAATCCCACACCAGGGCACAGGGCTTCCCTGCTGTGCCCCTGGGCCCCCACCCGCTGGACTCTGCCAGGCCCCCGGGCCCCCACCCCTGCTCCCTGGGCCCCCGCCCGCTGGACTCTGCCAGGCCTCCAGGCCCCCACCCCTGCTGTACCACTGGGCCCCTGCCCGCTGGACTCTGCAAAGCCCCCGGGACCCCCCCATGCTGTGCCCCAGGCCCTTGTCTCCTGCGCTGCCCTCAGGGCCTGTTCTCCCCCCCATCCCACACCCAGGCCATACCTTGGGGAACCGTTCCTTGTACACATGGTTCATCATCACTATCTCATTGTCATGAGAGGAGGGGGAGCGGCCCGGGCTGCACGGCAGAGAGGAAGGGAGGAGTCACATGGTGTTACATCTCTGTGTCCCCCACCGTGTTCCCCCCAAAGCCTCCCGGAAACCACCCGCCCGGCGCTGAGATGCAGCCACCTCTGGGGTGGAGACCTGGTAGCTGTTACACCAGAAAGGCTTTGCACAAGGAAGGGCGCCCCCTGCTAAGCCCTCGATCGCTCTCCCTATCGCCCTGCTGCGGCTCTGGGGTCAGCACTGGCTACGAAAGGAGAGCGCCCCCTACTGAGACCCCACTTCCCGCAGCACAGCACCCACTAGCACCACACTGGGGCCAGCACCGACTGCCGGGGGGAGGGTGCCCCGCTGCTGAGCCCCCTGCCCCTACAGCAGACAGATTTCCATGGCAAGTCTCCTATGTGACCCCAGCCCAAGGGGCCTGGGGGAAGGGAACAGGGGCTGAGGAGATGGGGGCGTCCCCCCTGCTCCTGCAGTACCTGAGGCTCCGGGACCGGGGGCGCACGGCGGGGGAGCGCCGCCCTCCATCGTCGTCCGTGATGCTCTCGGTGCTGCCGAAGTGCTTGGAGAGGAAATGCAGCTCGTCCATGGTGGGCTGGTAGGGCAGCTGGTGCAGCCGCTCCTGGGACGAGCAGGACGACTAGGGAGGGAGAGGAGGAGGAGGGTTCGACAGGGACCCGTCACCGAGGTGCAGCCACCTCTGGGGTGGGGCATGTCAGGTAATTAACCGCCGCTTAGGAGAAGAAGTGAACAAGGCTCCAACGTCCTATTGTAACTGAAGCACAGCGCCCCCTAGTGCTGCACCCAAAATAGCCCTGACAGAGTGAGGAGAGCACCCCCTGCTGACTCCCTGCCCCGTTCCCTGCTGCACAGGCCCCCAAGCACCTCACAGGGGCCAGGACTGACCGCCAGGGGCCAGCGTTGTCTGGACGCGCTGGCCGGCCCTACCCGCCCATCGGGGGGCATGACACTCACCGACACGGTGGAGCTGGGGGTGTTGGTTCCATATCCGGACGAGGGAAGGGAAGCCAGAGACCAGCGGCGTCCATCTGCCCTGAGGGGACCAAACAGGGGAGCGTGAGGGGATCCAGTCTAGGGGGATCCAGCCCTTCCAGGGGATCCAGTCTCCAGAGAGCAGCGAGGACCGCAGCCCCGTCCAGCCCAGCCGCCCCCAGTGCCAGGGGCTTGGAGCTGCTGCCTGGCATGTGGGATGTGGGAGAATGGGGCTGAGCAGAGGTGGCAGGCAATGCCCCGCCACAACAGCTACATGGGGACCCCTGAGGGCTCGGGGCTCACACAAGGGGCCACTGGGAAAGATAGAGGTGTTAATTAACCATTGGGAGATGGAGGATTAGCAGAGCCAGAGATAGAACCCAGGAGTCCTGGCGCCCTGCCCCTCCCCCCACTACACCCCCCTCCCCTCGCAGAGCTGGAGATAGAACCCAGGAGTCCCGGCTCCCAGACCCCAGCTCTAACCACTAGACCCCACTCCCCTCCCAGAGCTGGGCACAGAACCCAGGACTCCTGGCTCCCAGGCCCTGTCCTGCTCACAATCCCTTCCTGGATTTGGCCCAAGCAAGCTCCACCAGTCCCTCGCCCCGTCCCAGCGCCAGGGCCATGCGGAGGGACAGACCTCGCGCCCCATGGGCCAGAATGGGGAAGGGAACGCTCAGTTCGTCCGAGGGATGCCAGGACCCCACAGCCAGGGACCCGCCGGCCAGGTGAGCCCAGCTGCTCCAGAAGGAGACGGTGCCATTTCTCCCGGGCTCTTGGCAGGGGC
This sequence comes from Natator depressus, assembly GCF_965152275.1. Lineage (NCBI taxonomy): Eukaryota > Metazoa > Chordata > Testudines > Cheloniidae > Natator > Natator depressus. The sequence continues at coordinate 24,495,707 of NC_134253.1, forward strand.
TGGTGTGGGCGGGCAGGGCTGTAATCAGAGCAGGGAGCAGATGGGGCGTAGGCTCCTACGTTCCCAAGTGCTGCATGGGCCAGGGGATCGGATGGGAGTCAGGATTCCTGGGTTCTATCCCCAGCTCTGGGAGGGGCGTGGGGTCTAGTGGTTAGAGCATGGAGGGGGGCTGGGAGCTAGGACTCCTGGGTTCTATTACCAGCTATAGGAGGGGAGTAGGGTGTAATGGGTAGCGCGGGGGGGAGAGAATGGGAGTCAGGACTCCTGGGTTCTCTCCCCAGCTCTAGAGCCAGTTGAGGCCTCAGTCTCAGTGCTGAGGCTGCTGGCAAGGTGGGAGGGTGTCAGCTAGCTGTGGACGGAGAGGGTTGTTTATGGTGAAGACTCCTGGGAACTGGGCTGAGGCCTGGTAAACTCATTCCACTCCCCAGAGACTGGCATCAAGGGGGTGGCGCAGCCCTTACCTGCGCGAGGAGGTGAAGGAGAAGTGGGCGGGTGCGTTGGGGGAGAAGTTCCTCGGGCTGTCCAGGGGGCTGCTGCCTGCGAGGGAGAGGGAGCAGGGGATGACAGACAGACATAGAGTATGTTAGGATCCCCCAACAGATAGCATCCCACCTCTGCCACCAACACCACATACTGCCCCCATGGAGCCACTCATCCTCCAAGACCCCTCCCAAGAGGGCAGAGCCACAGGGGGGTGGACTGGATTGCTATTGGCTGCTGTTCCCACTTCCTCCCAAGAGCAGCCAATGGGGTGGTAGGCACTAATGCCAGGCAAAGGAGCTGGATGTGTTGGCTGTTGGAGAAAGTGGTGATGGGGGCATAAGAAAGAGATGGATGGATGGAGACTCTGTCAATGGACAGACAGCTGTATTAGCAGATAGATAAATGGATGGATGACTGACAGAAGAATGGACAAATGGATAGACTGGTAGATAGATGGGCAGAAGGCTAGATGGAGAGATGGATGGATGGATGGACTCATGAATGGATGGATGATCTGACAGACAGAAGAATGGATGGATGGACTGTAGCGAGGTGGACAGTGGATGGAAGAATGGAGAGATGGATTGGTAGACAGATGGATGAGTGGATGGACAAAAGGATGGCAACACTGCTTAAGTGATGGTTGGATGGATGGATTGAAAGATGGTTGGATGGATGGATTGATGGATGGATGGATGGATGGATGGATGGATTGAAAGAGACGGATTGAAAGAGATGGATGGATGGATGGATGGATGGATTGCTTGAAAGAGATGGATGGATTGAAAGAGATGGATGGATGGATGGATGGATGGATGGATTGAAGAGATGGTTGGATGGATGGATGGACTCATGAATGGATGGATGGATGGATGGATTGAAAGAGATGGTTGGATGGATGGATGGATGGATTGAAAGAGAAGGATGGATGGAAGGATGGTTGGATGGATGGATGGATTGAAAGAGATGGTTGGATGGTTGGATGGATGGATTGAAAGACATGGTTGGATGGATGGACTCATGAGTGGATGGATGGATCGATGGATGGATTGAAAGAGATGGTTGGATGAATGGATGGATGGATGGATGGATGGATGGATGGATGGATGGAAACACTGATGAATGGATCAATGGATGCTGTGATAAATGGATAGACAGGCAGCCAGACAGACGGATGGGAAGCCAGACACTAGGCTCCAGAGATGGAGCTAGACGAAGAGCTGAGCAGCCGCTGGGTGATGGGAGCAGCCCCAGGCCCACCTGGGCCCCTGCAGGGCTGGCTTAGTGCGGGAAGGGAGCCGCCCTTGGTGGGGGCAAGTTGTGATGCCTCGAGCAAGAGCTCCCCCTGCTGGCTATGGAGCAGCATGGCTGGGGCGACGCTGGACGGATGGCGTCCCAGGCTGGGGGAACTCACCGATGTGACCCGGGATGGGGGAGTGGGGCCGCGGCAGCGTCGGGGACGTGCTGGTCAGGATCAGGCTCTTCCTGTTACTGGTTCGGCAGCTGCAGAGAAGGGAAGGAACAAGAGAAGGGGGGACCGGACTCAGTGGGCCAGCTCGGGGGCTAGGGGGAAATGGGGTCTGACCCCAGTCCCAAAGCCAGCATGGGATCAAGGGAGTTTCAAGAGACCAGCTCCCCTTCAAGGTCTTCTCTACTCCCTCAGGCCCAGGACTAGAAACCCTGAGCTCTGCTTTGCTCCCAGCACCAGGGATAGAACCAGGAGTCCTGGCTCCCAGCCCCCCGCCCCCACACTAAGCAGTAGGGCCCCTCCCAGCCGTTCCCATCTCGATTTCTTCTGGGCTCTGGAGTTTTTTCGTGTGCTATTTCCAGTGCGGGAATGGACAAAATGAATCGAGACCAGCTGGGGGTGCGGCAGTGATGGGGACAGCCGCCACTCCCGATTCCCCCCACCCCGCACCAAGGCAAAGGCTGCTGGGCTCCCAGTCCCTCCCTGCGCTAACCACTAGACATCACTCTTCTCCCAGGGCCAGGCTCCCCATCGACTTACATCCTTCACTTCAGCTTCAGGAAGGGGACTGCATCCGGTCCCAGCTCTGTGAGGGGAGGGGGGCCAGGGGGGCAGGACTCCTGGGTTCTATCTCCAGCTCTGCGAGGAGAGTGGGGCCCAGTGGGGGCGGGGGGGGGCACTGGGAGCCAGGACTCCTGGGTTCTACCTCCAGCTCTGCGAGGGGAGGGGCTGGGTGCCAGGACTCCTGGGTTCTATCTCTGGCTCTGTGAGGGGAGTGGGGCCTACTGGGAGTGGGCAGGACTCCTGTGTTCTATTCCCTCACTCTTGTGCTGTGTTTTCATGCCCTGTCATGAACAGACTCCAGGACGTCTCTCACAAGTTGACCCCAGGGTCCTGCCTAAATTATCTGGCCCTGACATTCCCCCCTCCCCAGCCCCATCACGCACATTCTACTGCTGGTCCTGCCTTGCTCTGGGCTCCTACCCAGCTGCCAGGCTCCACCCCAGAGCTGGCTCACGGCCGAGGTGACGAACGAAGTAACTTGCCCAAGGTCAGACAGGGAGTCAGTGACAGAGCTGGGAATGGAACCCAGGAGTCCTGACCTCCCCCTTCCCCCCACAAAAAACACCCCAGAGATAAATCAGGATTGGGTGCAATAAACAGAGATGGAGAAGGGGAGTGCCAGGAATGAGGGGCACTGGCAGAGCTGGGGGGGCAGGGGGCTGCGGGTCGGGAGCGAGGGGCACCGGCAGAGCTGGGGGGGCAGGGCTGGAATAGCAGGGGGCTGTGAGTCAGGAGCGAGGGGCACTGGCAGAGCTGGGGGGGCAGGGACTGCGGGTCCGGAGCAAGGGGCACCGCAGAGCCGTGGCCCTACCAGTCTCTCACTGACAGTTTGCTCGCCCACCATCAGCTCCGGTCGCTGCTTTGGCCCACGGGGTCCTGCAAGTTCTAGCCGATGCCTCTTCTGGGGTATTCATCTGCCCCACTGAGGATTATTTATTAGCGGCTGGGCTCTGGTGCCCATTGGCTGGGCGGGCAGCAACACCTGGCCCGTACACAGAGCTCAGAGCCTCTCTGATACCGCACTGGCAGGGACCTAGATCTGTCCCCGCTCTTTGCTGGGTGCTGAGATGCAGCTGTCTCTGGGGTGGGGGCTGTTGAACGGCTCACAGCACGGGGACAGACTGGGGACAATAAAATAGACGTGTTCTCCTAAGCCAAGCCCCACCCACCCACATCCCTGAAGCAAGAGCATGCCCAGCTAATTGTGCCAGTCCCCCGACGCTCACTCTCCTTTCTCCTCTGCTCTGTTCAGTCGTGAAACCCTTAACGGCGCTGACATGTAACTGGCTATCAGTAGGGTTCAGAGTCAACAATCCATGGAGGGGAAAAGGGGGCCGGGAGAGCCAGGGAGAGCAGGGGATTATGGGAATGCTGGCTGCTCCCTCTGCTGTGATACAGCCAGGTTGGGACGAGCATCCTCAGCCATGTGTCATACTCCCTACACTGCTCTTCACAGAGGCGATCCCCCCCACCAGCTCTGGACCGGAGAACCATGTCTAGGCCATGATGTGGCAACTGCCAAACCCTAGACTGTCCCATCCCCTAAGCACCCTGGCCTCAGCCCCCTTGGTTCCTGTGCCCTGCTCCTCCCACCCCCTAGGAAGGGCACCCTTGGCTGCTGACTTTGGTGCCAGCCTGGGACCAAGGGGGGCAGCCTTGACACAGAGCCCCCAGGGGCTGGGGCCTGCGCCGCCATCTTGAAACAACCATCAGCCATTGTTCTGTGGTCGGTTAGCAGCAGCCTGCTCGTTAACAACGGGATTAGTGTGAGCGCTGGTAGGTCTGGGATTTGCCATCCTGCCCCTGGGCTCCCCCAACCCCGCCGGTGCCCCTCAATCCTGACCCACAGCCCTTGCTAGCCCAGCCCTGGGCTGCCCTCATCCGTAGCCCAGCCGGTGCCCTTCCGTCCCGACCCACAGCCCGCTCTCAGGGTCACATATTCCCGCTGTGTCTGCGTTGTGTGTGCGTGCTTGATGGAGTCTGAGTCTGCCTGGTGTCTCAGTGTGTTTGAGTGTGTAGGTGTCTGTGTTTGTCTGAAACCAGGGTGAGCGAGATCTGTTGTGTGTCAGAGCGTGTGTGGCTGTGTGTTTGCCTCCCCTCTGGTTGGCCGGGTGTGCGTGAGAAGATCTGTCTGGTGTGACAGGGTGGGGGGTGGGCGTCGGGGGGAGGGAGGGGGGAGCTCTTGCACCTGAGTGTGAGTGGCTGTGTGTGTTGTGTCCGGGTCAGTCTGGCTGTGAGTGTGGCTAAGGATGTGTGTGTGTCTTTCTGTGCATGTATTGTGTCCTAGTGGATGTGTAGCTGGTGTCTGCCTGTCTCCATGCCCTGTCTCCCTGGAGATGCCCTGTCTGTCTGTCTCCTGTCTCCATGGTGATGCCCTGTCCATCTGTCTCCATGACGATGCAGTCGGCCAAGAAGCTCATTAAACCCAACAATGGGCGGAAGCTGGGGCGGTTGCTCTCAATCAGAACAAGCCCTGCCGGCAAAGGCCATGTCGGTGCATGTGCAAGTGTGTCCAGGTGTGCACGTGTGTCAGGGTGTGTGCAAACGTGTCAGCGTGCGCACAAGTGTGTCAGTGTACGCATTAGCGTGTGCACGTGTGTCAGTGTGCATGAGTGTATCAGTGTGTGTGCATGAACGTGTCAGGGTGTGCATCAGGGTGTGCGCATGTGTCAGTGAATGCACAAGCATGTATCAGCCCTTCCCCCACCACACACACTATCCCCAAAACACCAATCACACTGCACAACACCACATACAGGGAGTAACACACGCTCTCTCCAGGGACCAGTAGCTGTTCCTCTCTCTCGCGCATGCACGCACACACACACACACACACACACACACACACAGTGTAACTCCCCCAAAGATGCCCACCTCACCAACCAGAACCCAACTCGGCTCCACACCCGTCTCGCCCCATGCTCCCCAGACTGATCCCAAAGGGCCCTGCCCCCCACTCCCACCCCAGCCCCTCCAAGCAGCCAGGCAGCACGTGGCAGGTGAGGGAGGTGCCTGGGGGTGGATGGAGACAGGGTGGCTGGGGGCAGATGGCTGGGGCTGGGGGGCAGAAGACTAGAGGTGGCTGGGGAAGGCCGCTCTCTTTTGCTGTGATTCCAATGTATGTCTCCAGCCCCCTCTCCCCCATACACTATTTGGCCCCTAAGACAGGAGGCGCCATGGGGCAGGGGCTGGAAATATTGAACAACCCTCAGACCCCAAAGCTGGGTGTCCCCCCCAGGCCTAGCGGGGTGCAGAGCTTGGAGGGCCAAGGAGATGGGTGGATCTGGGGTGTTACTGAGAAAGAACAGAGTATGTGAGATAGATAGATAGATAGATAGATAGATAGATAGATAGATAGATAGATAGATAGATAGTGTACGGGGAGGGAGGGAGGGTGTGTCATAGGATGGAGGGGGAGGGAGGGAGGGCTTGTATGGGGAGGGAGAGGTGTATCTGGGGAGGGAGGGGGAGGATGGGTGTGTCAGGGAGGGAGGGGTGTGTCAGGGGACCCTCCCCCATCACCAGCATAACCCCAGCCTCCCCCCCCCAGGCTCTGAATCCCCCCACTCCAAATCTGCCCCCTCCAGCTCTGAACATGCCCCCCCAGCTAGCAGCCTCTGCCCCCCCGACTCCAAAGACATTGCCCCCCCATCCCCACATCAGCCCTGAACGCATCATTGTCCCCCCATCATTGTTGGTCACTGTGGGGGGGACAAAATGAGGCTGGATCCTTGGCACCCCCCAACAAAAATATCCCCAAGACATCAGAGAAAGAGACAGAAAAGACGGGCAGGGGAAGGCGAGTGGGATGGAGGGATGGGGCCAGGGGGCAGGATGGAGGGAAGGAGGTGCAGACGGAGGGATAGTGAGGAGGAGGGCAGCAGAGGAATGAAGGATGGCAGGACAGAGGGGCTGGAGAGGGGATGACAGGGATGGAGTGGTGAGAATGGAGGGGGATGGGGATGGAGGGATGATGGGGGAAAAGGATGAGGAGGGAGAGGATGGGGGAGGGGATGGGAATGGAAGGATCAGGACAGAGGGGATGGAGGGATGATGGGGGGATGGGGGATGAGGAGGGGAGATGGAGGGAGGGGGATGATGGGGAAGGGGATGGAGGAAGAGGAGAATGGGGAGGGGGGATGAGGAGGGGAGAGGAATAAGGATGGAAGGATCAGGACAGAGGGGATGGAGGGATGGCGGATGGGGGGAAGGGGGATGAGGAGGGAGGGGGAAGGGAGGATGGAGGAGGATGCGGGAGGGGGAATGATGGGGGGATGGAGGACGATGGGGGGCTGAGGAAGCAGAAGGAGGAAGGAGGATGGGGGGCTGAGGAAGGAGGGGGGAGGAAGGGAGGGGAGGGGATGGAGTGGGGGCTGAGGAAGCAGGAGGATGGGGGGAGGAAGGGAGGGGCAGGGGGATGGGGAGCGGGAGGGGGATGATGGGGGGATGGAGGACGATGGGGCGCTGAGGAAGCAGGAGGAGGGAGGGGCAGCGGGGCTGAGGAAGGGGGAAGGGAGGGGCAGGGGGATGGAGGAGGATGGGGGAGCGGGAGGGGGATGATGGGGGGATGGAGGACGATGGGGCGCTGAGGAAGGAGGAGGAGGGAGGGGCAGGGGGGCTGGGGGGCTGAGGAAGGGGGAAGGGGGGGCAGGGAGATGGAGGAGGATGGGGGAGCGGGGACGGGGGCAGGTGTCTCGGACCCGGTACCTCTTGGTGCGGCGGAACATGCTGCCGTCCAGGCTCCGGGGCCGCGGGAGCTCGGCCGGGGCCCGCTCGCGGGGGCTCAGACATCGCCCCCCAGGGCCGCCATGGGGCCGAGCCCAGCGCGCCGAGCGGCTGCCGAAAAGCCGGAGCGGGGAGCCGGGGGGCGGCGCTGGGAGCGGGGAGGGGCCGGGCTGGGGGTGTGTCGGGGGGGGCGGCGCTGGGAGCGGGGGGAGCTGGGGGTGTGTCTGGCGGGGGTGGGGGGGCGCTGGGAGCGCGGGGGACTGGGGGGTGTCGGGGGGCGCTGGGAGCGGTGGGGGGCTGGGGATGTGTCTGGCGGGGGGCGCTGGCAGCGGGGAGGGCGGGGCTGGGGATGTGTCTGCCGTGGGGGGTGGGGCGCTCTGGTCCCGGGGCCGCTGCGATGATGCAGCTGGAAATGCTGTTTGGGGCAAAGGAACCATGGCGGGGGGGGGGGGGGAGCGGGATCAGAGATAGATACACACACGCACACACTCCAGCAACCCCCCCCATATAACACACACATTCCAGTAACACACACACACACACAACCTCTCCAGAAACACACACGCTCCAGCAACACACCCCATATAACACGCATGCACCCCACTGAATCCCCCCAAACAGACACGCACACCCTAGGAACACACACACACGTGCACTCTCCGGGCTGTGACACACACACGGCACAGGTACCACACACACAAACAGACGCAGCCCCAGTGCCTGGAGCGAGCTCCCGGCTGATCCCTGGCCCCTGCGGTGGGTGTAGGGAGACGGGGCGGCTGGGTGCGGTGGGGCCTTTGCCGTCTGCGGCTGGCATGAATTTCACAGCTGTGATCTCTGCGAGGACACATCTCTGTGCGGGTGTGTGTGTGTCTATTTGTGTGTGTGGTATATTACTGACTGGAGAATGCATGTGTGGGTGTTACTACAGTGTGTCTGTGTGTTTCTGTTTGGGTGGGGGACATGGTGTGCGTGTGTGTGTTTACGGTGTGTGGGGGGGTGTTACACAGTATGTGTTATATGGTGGGTGTTACTGTGTGTGTTACTGGAGTGTGTGTGTATAGGCCCCTCTTCCCCAAAACACAGATAGTGTGTATCTGTAGTGTACGTATGTGCTGTGCGGTTGTCCATATTTTGTCTGAGTGTATATTTGTGTATATAGGGTGTATTTATGTGGCTGGGTGCATGATTGTCTGTATGGGATGTGTGTCTGTATCTGGGGGGGAGGTGGGTATGTACATGGGGTTGTGTCTGTGACTGAGTTTGTATGTGGTGTGTGGCTTCGCGTGGACTGTTTGTCTGGGTGCATGCCTGGTGTGGTTATGCGTGAAGTACACGTGGGACTCCGTGTAGCGTGGTGTGTATGCGGGTGTGTAGGGTGTGGTTGTGCACACAGCGTATGTATGCGATGGCACATGTGGGTGTCTCCGTGGCTGGTTGTGTGCATAGCCTGGTGTGCATTCCCGGACCTCGCCCCCAAACCAACCCTCCGCCCGCCCGCACCCAAAACACAGGAGAGGAGGAAAGACCCGGAAGAGCCCAGCACGGGCCCTGGGATGTGCCAGGCCAGATCCAGGCAAAGCCCCAAGGTGACCCAGGAGGGGCAGATTAACCCCTGCCCCACGGCCACGTCGCCGGGTCCTTGCCTGGGATTGGTTCGTAGCTCCCCTCTGCCCCAGCCAGCCAGCGAGGGAATCGCCTGGATCAGTCCCGTGCGAAGTCTGTAGTGGGACACTGACCACTGGCTCACAAGGCGGGGAGTGAACCCCCCATCTCAGGCCTGCAAGGCTGCTGCAGGGAGGTCTGGGGTGGGGGGGGGTGACCACCCCAGTCCCGGGACACACAAACACTGCAGTGGAAGGGGCTTACCTGCTGCTTTTCCGTGGCAACGGCAGGTCCTTCTGCAAAACAAGATAGGGGACGGGAAGTTAGCCCCTGGGGGGGAAGGGGGGCAGAGGGGATTTTGCCCCCTGGATCATCGTCAGAAGGTGATGGAGTCCCAGGGCTGATCTCTTTTCTACAATCCCTTTTGTCTGAAGAGACTGGAGCATTTTTACTGGGTTAGTGCAGCACAAGGCACAATGGGGTCCTGGCCCATCCCCGGGGCTGCTAGATACCACCGCAGTACAAATAATTAATAGTAGTTCACACACACAGGGGATCTCTCGCCTGGCACTAACAGGCAGCCACCTCTGGGGTGGGGCACAGCAGTTGTTCATACAGGGATCCCTCACCAGACGCTAATATGCAGCCACCTCTGGGGTGGGGCACGGCTGCTGTATATACAGGGACCCTTGGCCTGGTACTGAGATGCAGTTGCCACTGGGGTGGGGCAAGGGGGCTGTTTATACAAAGAAAATCCTGTGTCCTCCTGTGTCAGCAGGGGGCAGGGTGGGGTACAAGCAAGCGTGAACCCAGTTAGAACCAATCCAGGACCTGGGTATCAAAACCCCGCCTCTCGCGAACAAGCCACTGACGATGGTCATGGAGGCGGGGCCTTGGGGTTACAGCGCATCTGAAAGGCAACAGCCACACAGCGCCCCCTAGCCTGGCGCTGGGGCATTGGGGTCAGCACTGCCAGGCAGGGGAGAGCGCCCCCTACTGAGTACCCCCAGCCAGCTCCCTGCAGCCCAGCGCCCCCTAGTGCTGCACTGGACAGACTGCGAGGGAAAGTGCCACGCGCTGACCCCCACTTCGCGCTCCCTGTAAGGCACCCTTCCCTAGCACCACCCGGAGATCAGGACGGGGGAGAGCGCCCCCTGCTGAGCCCCCCTCCTTGCACCCTTGGATTCTTCCCTCCAAGCTCAGACTCTACTTGGCCAGCAGCAGCTGCAGCAGGCAGGGGGCATTTGGCCGCTAAGGGCCTGATTGCATTAGCAAGCCGCAGCAACTCTCCCTGTCTGTCTGACTCTGTCTGCCCGTCTGTCTGAGTCCCCTCCTGGCTGCAGCCGGGGCTAGTGGGGGGGCAGTCTGTCCTGGGAGCCCAGGTTGTCTGTAGGGCACTGTGCCCAGCAGCCGGCATGCCAGGGGCTCCGCAGACGACACATTTTGGGATGCTCCCATCCTGGAAGGAATCTGGGAATCTGTTCCCTGCTCCCCCCCACTCCTAATGCAAAATTCACTTGCCCCCCTCCCCAAACCCCCTAAGGCCCAGATCCTCGAAGATATGTCTGCACATTGGAGGATCTGGACCCAAGTGTCTCAAGCTCGGATCCAGGAGGAAAAAATTAATCAAATCTCTCAAAGAGCCTCGACTGAGGCCAACGGACACTTCGCTCAACAGACGTGCAAGGGGCTGATGCGGCCAACTGCACCAGATGCTGAACCCCTCCCCGCCCTAAGCACTACACCCCACTCCCCTCTCAGAGCTGGGGGTAGAACCCAGGAGTCCTGACTCCTAGCCCCCTCCAACCACTAGGCCCTACTTCCCTCCCTGAGCCAAGACTTGAAAGAACAGCTCTCTCCCCACAACCACTCACCCACCCTGTGTAACTTCCAGTTGCGAGCCCTGGAATTGGTGCGGCTCTGGGAAGGGCAGTGCCAGGGCGTCTCTGCCTGCCGGCTGCGGGGCCCGGGGCCCAGGAGGGAATCTCAGCAGGAGACACACAGGGCGGAGCAGAGGGGATGGACTCACTCCAGGCCCCTTTCCTGTAGTCTGCCCCCCAGGGAGACAGAAAATAGCTCTGTGTGCAGATGTCTGTGCACGTGTGTGTTTGCATATGTGCGTGTTTGTGTGTGCATGCATCTATGCAGGTGTGTGTCTGTGCAAGTGTGCATTTGCATGCGTGTGCATGTGTGTGTGTACGTGTATCTGTTCAAGTGTGCATGTGTGTGTTGGTGTGCCTTTGTATGTGTCTGGTCATGTGTATGTTTGCGTGTTGGTGGGCATGTGTGTGTATGTGTGTGAGCATGTGTGCCTATGTGGGTGTGGGTGCCTTCATGAGTGTAATAATGTGTGTGAGTGTGAAAACAAGGGTGGGTGAGCATTTGCCCATGTACGTGAGAGTGTGAGGATGTGAGAGTGGGAGGATGTGAGAGAATGTGTACACACAAGAGGGTGTGAGTGGCATGGGTGTGCGAGAGCAGGTGTGTGGACAAGAGGGCGTGAGACGAGGAAGCAGTAGTGTTAGTGTATGTCCCCCTGTGGGGGGGCACATGAGTATGAAGTGTACAATGTGCACACGGGAGAACGTGCAAGGTGGAAGTGGGAAATCTGTGTCACAACCCCATGTGGGTCTGTCTATGGGGAACACTCCCTGGTGTGTGCGCGCATGTGTCATGTGTACAATTCCCCAGTTACCTTCCTTCCTCATGTCCGGTGGGTCATATTTCCGATCGTGTGTGTGCAGCGTTTTCCTTTGTGTGTAACATTTCCCTAGGCGTGTCACACTCCAGGACCGCGGCTTATGTGTATCTGGGTGTGCATGGAAAAATTCCGTGTCCGGGTGTGCGAGATATTTCAGTGGATCTGTGTGGAGAACAATTCTGTGTGTCTGTGTGTAACATTTCTCTGTGTTTGCACGTAGAACAAATCCCTCTGGGTGTACAACACCCCCACACCCCCAGACACATGTGCCCCGCTCCCCCACCCCAGGGTGCTCCTTCCCACCAGCCCACTCCAGCTGGGAGAAGAAAGCCCCACCCGCGTCTCTGACACACACACATCCCCACTGATCCCCACAGCTGAGACCATTTCAGGGGGGGGCATCAGCAGCAGGACCCCAAGATAGCACCGCAGGGGTTAATTCGCTCCCTGGGGTCCAGGCCTCCAGGGAGACAGGGCCGGCGGGGTGCGGGGAAGATGCTCAGCCCCCAGCAGGATCGGGCCCCGGCGCTGCCACCCGGCTCCTCCAGTCGCATTGCAGCACCCGTGGGCTCCCCTCCCCCGCAGTGTGCGGACAGCACAGGCCTTAAAGGGACAGGCGCCCCTCACCCCCCGCACACGGATGGAGGGGGGGCGTTGCTGGGACCTGGTCATTATCCGAAATATGGGGCCCCCGCCCTAAATCCAGCCCCCCCCACAGCGCCCCCTGCTGGGAGAAACCGGGACTGGAGTAGCCAGGAGACACCCCCACCCCACAGCCAGAGCTCCTGCCCCGCTCCCCACAGACCCCCTGCTGGGAGCCCCAGGACTTCCTAGGGATGGGGGCAGATTTCTCCTTCCCCCACAACTCCAGAGCATGGGGGGGCGGGGGGGGACTGGGCTTCCCTCCAGCACCAGCAGCTGCTGTGCCCGCAAGTTCCCAAAACCGCGCCCGCTGCCGGGAACTTGCCCCCCGCCATCTGATCCCTCCCCCCAGGGCGGGAGACACAGCTGGGCGGGAGGGGGGGGGGGTGTAGGGCTGCGCTGGCATCTGATTCCCCACCCTCCAGCAATGGGATAATACCTCCCCCAAATGTCCCTGCCCAGCACCCCTAGACTTCTCACACTGCACCCACAGACACTCTGAGTACTCCTCAGCCCTGCTCCACATCTCACATCACCCCCCACAACCTCCTCAAATTCCCCACAGCCCCCCACTCCCTCCACAGCCCCCCACAACCCCTTCAAATGCCCCACAGCCCCCCCGAAACCCTGAACAGCCCCCCACAACCCCCTCAAATGCCCCACAGCCCACCGCCATCCTGCACAGTCCCCCACACCTCCTCAAATGCCCCACAGCCTCCCCACACCCTGAAGAGCCCCCCACAACCCCCTCAAATGCCCCACAGCCCACCACCACCCCGCACATCCCCCCATGACCCCTCAAATTTCCCACAGCCCCCATGCTCTGCACTGTTCCCACCCCCCTTAAATGACCCACAGCCCCCCATGACCCCCTCAACTGCCCCACAGTTCCCCAATGCCCCACACAGCCCCCAGAACTGCATACAACCCGCTTGTGCCACCAACAGCCAGCAGCCTTGGGGCTCCCAGTCCCCAAAGCCACTACTTATGGGCCTGCCATTCCCCCCACCAGCCACCAGCAATGGGGCTCACACCTCCTGATGTCCCCATGGACCCCCCCCATGTCCTCCCACCCCCACTCCAACTTCCCAGGCCTGTAACTGACCCCTAAGCTCTGCCTCTGGCCAGTGGGGTAGGCTTGGGCAAGCCTCACCCTGTGCCTCAGTTTCCCCATCTACTAAATGGGAATAATGACACAGCTGTCCTTTGTCGAGCATGTTGCGATCCATGTATGCTAAGAGCGAAGTGTGACTCCTCAGGCTCTATATAGATATGCATCCCCAGGGATTGCTCATTCAGTGATGAGAGGCAGTTGCCTCTGGGGTGGAGCTGTTTATGTAGGGATCCCTCACCCAGCACCAAAATCCAGTCACCTCTGGAGTAAGAGTTGAGGTTTGGTTATACGGTCATCCCTTGCCCAGTACTGAGATGCAGCCACATCTGGGGTGGGGAATAGGGGTTGTTTCTACTGGGATCCATCAGCCGGGGCTGAGAAGCAGACACTTTTGGGGTGGGGTGCAGGGGCTGTTTGTACAGGGATCCCTCGCCCGGTGCTGAAATGCAGCCGCCTTTGGAGGCGAGGTGTGGCAGTTTTTTCACAGCCCCACAAGACAGGCGTTCAGCACAGGAAATGTATTAAAATCCTTCACACAACTGGGGGAATCATGACTAGAATTTGCCCTGCTCCAATCTGGCCAGGACCCTGGAGCTGACACTTCCCCCTGCTCTCTTACAAAAAATGCCAAGGGACCTAAATCACCAAAATGTGTGTGTGTGTGTGTGTCACCCATCCACAAAACAAACAGGGCCAGGCCCAGCTTAGGCTGTGACCCCGCAGACTCTCCCCCGTGCCCAGGCCCACTGCCGCAAGCCCAGACCTGCTTGCCCTATGGGGCAGAGCAGTCTACAGCCAAGAGGGGCAGAAGCCCTCCTCCCCCACAGCTTAGCCCTGCTACGAAAAGGTGACGGCGGCACCGAGCTAAAGATCCCTGTCACGCCAGATGCACAGCCGCACATTTCCGGTGCGGCTCATCTCCGGCCCCCAACCCGGCCCCTCCCGGCTCCGGCAGAAGGCAGGCAGCCATGGAAATCGAACCATGCCAACGATGCATCTGGGATCTCTCCCGGCACCAGGAGCTCTGCCCCCCAGAGATGGAACCCGGGTGCAACACTGAGAACCCTTTTCCCGGGGGCTCCCTCGTCTGTCTGAATCCACCTGTTGTTCTTTGTCTTCTACTTTGCTGGGAAGCTCCCCAGGGCAGGCCTGTCCGTCTGGTCTGTGTCTGTACAGCGCCAAGCACGATGGGGTTCTGAGCCACGACTGGGCTCCTAGGTGCTACCGTAATGCTCCTAATAAATAGCATACAGCGCCCAGCCCAATGGGGTTCTGGGCCACGACTGGGCTCCCGGGCACTACCGTAATGCACCTAATAATAATAAAAACAATATGGATCCTAATTTCCAACATCCCACGTTTAGTCAGAGCAGCTCCACCTTGTGCTCTGAGACTCTGGAGGCCGATCAAGATAATTTGGTGCTCAAGGCAAATGGCTAGGAGTCCTGGGTTCAGTTCCCGGGACAGCCTTAGGCAAAGCACTTTGCCACTCCATGCCTCGGTTTCCCCAGATTGTTAGGCCAAGCAAGGCAGGGCCCTGATCTCAAAAGGCAGAGCCCCTTTTAACTGCTCGCTTCCTGATCAAGTATTGTTGAACTGGAAAGAGGCCCAGAGAAAAGCAAAGTAAACTCATGAGGGGAGGGCGGGGGGAGGGAGGGAATGGGTTATGAAGGGAGACTTTTTTAAAAATCCAGCAGAGCCACCTGATTCCGCAGGAGCGAAGTAATCACCACTCACAGTAAGGGCAATTTTAGGAGGGCTGGTCATCATCATGCTTCAGGGCTTAAAGCCACCAGGGGTCAGGAGGCAAGGTCACTGGGGCAGATTACCCTGCGTGCTGCAGGGTTCTCACACCTCCCGCAGACCCTGCCCAGCAGCCCCCTGTAGCATTTGTCACTTGTTTGCCCTGCACTTGGCACCCTGGCCTGGGGTTCTGGGGCTCCGCTGTTACACCAATCCATCATGAGCAGCCTCCCTACCCCTCTCCAGGGCTGGCTCTGGTTTGGGGAGAACCTGACACCCCAAACCAGGGGCCGCTTTTGGAAATTCTGGGCCTGAATCCGCCGGGGAAGAAATGGCGGAAGCCTCCGTGTGAGGGGGGTGGGGGTTTCCCCGCCAATGGCTGCACAAGTGGCCGTGAGTCCCACAGGTCAGTTTCAGCCCAGAGGCATTCTGGGGATTGTCATCCTGGAGCAGGAGGGGAAGAGGATGTCTTGGACCCCCTGCCATTAACTTCCCGGGGTCAGCTCAGTGCAGTTGGTGCCGTGGGTTCTGATCTCCAGAGGGTTCGGCGCTGTCCAGTGGTGGGGGAGGGGGCAGGGGCTGGTTCTGGGGATCCCAGAAGCAGACCCCGCAGTGGGGGCAGGTGGGTGTTGCCCCCTGTATTTCACTGCAGCCGCGTCACTCCCGCTCTCTCTAGGTCCAACTCTCCTTTACACTCTTCTAGGCCGCTCCGGCAGCCCAAAGGAGTCTGAAAGTGGGGGAATGGCCCCCCAAGGATCATCCCTGAGTGGGGGGCATCTCCAGCTGGCAGTCCTGCAGTCCAGCTGACTGCTCTGGCTGTTCTCTGCCTCCCAGCAGCAAGGGGAAGATGTTAGAGCAGCCCCGAGGCTGCTCTGGGATTGCACAAGGGGATGGGACATGGCCCAGGACTATGGGGAATGCAAAGAGGGAGCCTAAAGTGGGGCATGGCGGGGGGCTTTTTTAACAGTTCTAGTCAGGAAGTGAAGAATACAAGCTCTGAGTGCAACTGCACAGTGGGGTGGGGATTTGGGGGAGCTGGAGTGACCTCCCCCGCTCTGGAATTGGGCCAGAATCAGGCTCAAGACTCACACCCCCAACTGCAGAGGATCTTGACTGGGCCGGACTGGGCCAGCGGTTCTGATCCCCGCTGTGTGTCACAGCCCAGCCCAGTGCGGGATCTACAGGCACTGAAATGAAACAAACATGTTTACTGCCTTGGCAGAGCTGCCGACAGGCCGGTCCCGAGGGCCCTGCGAGCCCCACGGCGGGAGGGAGGTTTCCATCCCAGGTGCTAGCAGGGTGGGGAGGATCCTGATGCTGCACACTGGGCCTGGGGACAGGGGGTGGTCCTCTGGCCCCTCCCCCGTGCCCCCCGCATATATAATAACAGATGAGGGCTGCGCTTGCCCCACCCAGATCAATGCACTTTACAGACATTACTCAGATCAGCTCCATGACTCTGCCCCACCCCGGGTGTTGGGGTCATTATCCCTCCTGTACAGAGGGGGAAACTGAGGCATGGAGGAGGGGAAAGATCTGGGAATAGAACTCAGGAGTCCTGACTCCCATCCCACCCCTAGATCTAACCACTAGGCCCCATTCCCCTCTCCGTGGCCAGACAGAGACCATTTGGGCATGACCATTTGGGCCACCTAGCTGTCCTCTGCCAACACCTCCCACACACACACACTCCCAACTGACCTGGCATCAGAACCCACCAGCCAAACACCAGATTCAGAATGGACCCCATCGCCCGCTCATGGCAGGCAGGGAGCGCCTTGCCCCGTTCGATGCCAGACCTCTGGACATCGCTCGACACGGCCCACCCCGAACAGCCAGCTCCGCCCAGGCACCCGAGGCGCAGTGGGGAGCTCAGAGCAGCTGTGCCCCCCTCATTTCACCCTTCGCCACTCCCTCGCTTTCTCTCTCCACCAGCCTGCCATGCCCGACTCTGGCAGTGCCCACCCCCCAGAGCCCCATTCACGCACCCCACGCCCTGCAGCGCCCACCCACTGCTCCACAGCCCCTGTGCGCCCTAGAAAGTTCCCGGGGCGGGGGGGGGGTTCATGGCCTCGGATGCGGGAGGGTCTCTCAAAGTGGGGTACACCTGGAAAACAGACTGGAGAGACCCACGGATACCACAGCACCCCACCACAGGAGGGGATGCATGGGTGGGGTGACCCCAAACAGCCCCCTCACCCAAGGACGCCCACCAAACGTGGTCCCGGGGCCCAATGTCCCCATCTTAGCGTGGGGGGGGCAGGGAGGGGATCTATGGGAGGGGGGCACCCAGACAGACCCACACAGCTGTACTGCAGGGTGCATTAGCAGCGGGGGGAGGGGGTGGCACCCTGGATCCGTCAGGGCTCCTCCCCCGTCCGTGAGCCAGCAGGGGAGGGGGACCAGACACCCACAAAACCACAGCACCCCCTCCCATGCCAGGCGCGGGGTCCCAGCCCCCTTACCTGGAGCCGTCGCCTGCGGATAATCCCCGAGTCGTCCATCTCCCCCCAGCCAGCAGGCCCCGGGCGCCCCCGAGCCAGCGATGGAGCCGAGGGAGGGGTGGTGGCTGCGGGGGGGGAGCTGGCTGCGGGGGGGGCGAGCGAGGATCCTTCACTCGCGTCTCCTGCCACAAAACTTGGCAGCGACCAGGCCCCTGGCAGCGGCGGCGCCCGGCCCAGCTGCCCAGCGCGGGGGGGGCAGGGCGGGGCGGCTCAGGTGTGCCCCCCCACCTCGCCTGGGGGTCTCAGCCCCCCCGAGGCTCCGCGAGACGCCCCGCAGCCCCCCGCGGGGATCAGCCCAGGTGCGCGCCCGGCTCCATCCTCGCCAGCCGCCGCCTGCGCCCGACCGCCCGGCCCCGGCGAGCTCCCGCTTCCCGCTTAGCTGGGGGGTCCCGGGGCCCCGGGGCCTCCCGCCCCCCCATGCTGCCCCGCCCGTCCGGCTCCCGGGGATGCAGCCGCCTCTGCGCGTCGCCGGCTCCGCTCCCGCGCGGCGGCGAGGGGGGGCCGAGATCCCGGCTGGGCGGCCCGGCCTCGCCAGCCCATGGCCCCCGGGGACGGGGGGGCTGCTCCGCCCGGCTCCCGCTGCTGCGGCAACCGCGGGACAACCCCCCCCCCCGCTCCCCGTTTGGGGCCGGGGATTTAACCCTTCCAGCCCCGCAGCCCCAGGGCCCAGCTCCGCTGAGCTCCGCTTCAGCCCCTGCCCCCACCCCGTCTGCCCCCCCACTGCCCTCACCCTTTGTGCCTCCCGCCCGCTGCCCCCTATGTGCCCCCACCCGGTGTGCCCCCCACCATCCACTGCCCCATCAACCCGCTCCCCCAATGTGCCCCCCTGCCCACACACCCATGAGCCCCCACCATTCCCCTTGCGGCTGCCCCCCAACCCCACACACCCCCATCACATCCACTGCCCCCAGTGTTATCCCCACTCCCTTCCCCCTGCCCGTGTGCCCCCCACTGCCCCCCTTCTCTCAGACCCTGCCCCCTAGAGTCCCCTTAACTCTGGCCCTCTCTCCATGCAATTTTCACACACACCCCTCCCATGCTGGCAATCTTGCGGCCTCTCCCTCTGCACCAGCCTGTTTCCCTCCCTCTACACTGTTGCAAGCACGAGTGTAGACAGCAGTCCGGGGGTGTTGGCTCCTGGGTTAGCGAGGGCCCAGCAGGGCTCGACGACCCCGGGGTTATTGTTGTTTGTATTGTGGAGTTGCCAATCTATATGGGCCCCCTTATGCCAGGCAATGCACAAACCCCGACTGGGATCAGGCCCTCATTGGGCCGGGCACGGCACAGACCCCCACCCGAGATCAGGGCCCCCTATGAGAGACAGTCCCTCTCCTGAACATCTCAATAACCCATGCAGCCAAGGAAGAATTATTATCCCTGCTGTACAGAAAGGGAACTGAGGCACGGAGTGATTAAGTGGCTCACCCATGAGTCCTGGGTTCCCAGCCCCTTCCTCCCCTGGTGCAGGATTGGTCCCAATAGGACCCCAGGAAGCTCCAGGGGGCTGGGGGTGGGGAGCCAGGTCCTCCCAAGGCTAATTGCTTTTGGATTAAGGGCAGGATTAATTGTTAACCCTTTCCCTCCAGGAGTCCACAGCATCTGGTACCCTGAGCTGGGCTGGCTTCATCAGCTGACAGCGCAGGGAACCTGCGGGGGGGGGCAGAAAGACTGCCAGGGAGTCAGTAACGCTAGCTCAGCTCTTCCCCAGCCCCCCTCCCCTGGCAGCTTCCTCCCATCCCTTCCCCCCGCCCTTCCTCTGCAGCCCTCCCCCTCCGGCCTCCTCCCCCTGCCTCTAAGCCCTTCCCCAAGGGGGCCTCCCCTTCCCCCTCCTGCAGCCACCCCCTCTTCCCCCACCTCTCTCTCCTCCCCTCCCCCCCCGTGGCCTCGCTCCCCCTCTCCACTTGCCTCGACCCCCCCCTCCCGCCTGCCCGTCTCTCCCCTCCCCCGCCAGCCCTGACATATGTTAAGAGCCGGATGCATTATTGATCAGGCAGTGTCTGGTCCCGGGGGGCCGGGGCGGGGGGGCTGTCATTGCTCTTAGAAGAGCTGCCAAGCTGTTGCTTCTGCCCCCCTCCCCCACAACGGGGGATCGTCCAGGAATTTCCACCTGGCTGGGGAAGGCGCGAGGGGGCCTGGGGTAAGGGGCTGGGGTCCCCAGTATTGGGCAGTTGCAGGGCTGGGGTAAGGGGCTGGGGGACTGCATCATTGAGTAGTTGGGGGGCAGGGATAAGGGGCAGGGGGTCCCCAGCATCAGGCAGTTGGGGGGCTGGGATAAGGGTCTGGGGTCCCCAGCACTGGGCATTTGGGGGCCTGAATAAGGGGCTGGGGTCCCCAGTATCGGGCAGTTGCGGGGCTGGGGTAAGGGGCTGGGGGTCTGCATCACTGAGTAGTTGGGGGGCAGGGATAAGGGGCAGGGGGTCCCCAGCATCAGGCAGTTTGGGGCTGGGATAAGGGGCTGGGGTTCCCCAGTATTAGGCAGTTGGGGGGCTGGGATAAGGGTCTGGGGTCCCCAGCACTGGGCATTTGGGGGCCTGAATAAGGGGCTGGGGGGCGAGTCCTTAGTGTCTGGCAGTGGGGAATTTGGGCTCTGGCGATGCCCAGAGGGGTCAGTTTCTGTGGGGAGGGGGAGCATATCCCTGCTGCTCGTCCCCATTCCCCCTCCCTCCCCAAGGCCTAGAAAAATCCAGGCTCCAGAGCGAATGGAGCCGCATCCGCGGCCACGTCAGGGAAATGAGCAGGGATGAAATATTCATTGGGGCGACGGAGCGGGGTGGTGGGGGCTGCTCCAGGGGAGGCCGCTGGGCGCATGGCCTGGGGTGGGCAGGGGGGTGCTCCTGGGGAGGGGGGCTCTGCTCAATGGCGGTCTGGCTCTGGTCTGCCCCTTTTCCCCCCGCCCCATGCTCTGAATTCACAAACCACACTGCAGAGGAGGCTGCTGCTTCAGGACGGGGCTCAGTAAGGGGCGCTCTGCCCTGGCAGTCAGGGCTGACCCCAGTGCGGCACTAGGGGGTGCTGGGCTGCAGGGAGCAGGATGGGGGCTCAGCAGGGGGCGCTCTGCCCTGGCAGTCAGGGCTGACCCCAGTGCGGCACTAGGGGGCGCTGGGCTGCAGGGAGCAGGATGGGGGCTCAGCAGGGGGCGTTCTCCCCCGGGCAGTCAGGGCTGACCCCAGTGCGGCACTAGGGGGCGCGGGGCTGCAGGGAGTTGCTGCATTTCAGAGGAGCTGTAAAGCGGAGGGCCTGGCCCGTAACGATCCCCTGGTAGTTTTCGTAAGCCAGGGAGATTTGCAAAGGTGGGTCGCCTGCTGCCGGGGGGGTTGGAGACCATGGGACTCTCATCGCCAAGTAGATCCATCAACATGGGGCCTGGGTTCTGGGGAGACGCAAGCCCGGGGTGACTCTGGTCTCCGCGGCGATTGGCACAGGCAGCTGTCGGGGGTGACGGGTGGTGTCTGGTCTCCAGGGCAGTTCGTGGCCTGGGCCAGCGCCCGGCCCCATCCTGCGCCAGCCTCAGCACGGACGGCCAGGCAGCGTCGGGTCGATGGGCTGGGCCAGCGCCGTAACTGCACTTGATGGGCGGCCAGGGCGATCCGCGGCCTAATGGGGCAGTTAAAGGAAATCAATAGCTAGGGCTGGGCCCAGCCGGCAGAGCAGGGCCTGGAGGCGGGCGTCTGTGTGTGTGTGTGCCAGGCTAGGATGGGGAGGGCAGCCGTGGGTGTGTTTGTGCACAGAGAGGGCCTCTGTGTGTGTGTGTGTGTGTGTGTGTTGCCTGCAGGGGAAGGTGTCTGGCTGGTGGTGGGGAGTGTGTGTGTGTGAAGCTGTGTTTGTGTGCACAGGTGTGTGACGAGGGAGTGGCCGTGGTGTGCGGTAATGGATGGTGAGCAGGGAGCCACAGAGAGGGAGAGAGAAACGGGGCCACTGGTGCCGAAGGCCCAATCTCAGAGTCTTGGAGGCCATGGGCCTGCCCCCCGGAACCACATGGGTCCTTGGTGCCCGGCCCAGTAACAGGGTCACTCCCAGAAGACTGGTTACCGGATGGGGCAGAGACCAGACCCTGGGCCAGGGTGCACGGCGAGCGTGGGCGAGCCTGGCGTGCGTGCCTGGGTGATGCGTGTTCTCACCCGGAAGCCGGCAGTGGCAGGGTTAGCTTGGGAGGAGGCCGCCACAGCCCAGAACTCTGCCCGGGGTGATGGAGGGGGAGGGCCTGGGACAGGCAGAGGAGGGAGAGGCATGTAACACACTCACACACACACACACACTCACCCACACACAGTTGCAGCCAGTCACAGCTGCGGGACATGCCCTGCTCTGGACCCTGCGCTGTCCATGGTGCTGGTGCTGAAGGACAGGGGCTGGGAGCAATACAAGGGCCGGACTCCTGGGTTCTCTCGCCTCCCCCGGGCTGCCGGGGTGGAAAGACCCCACCGCGCTGTGTTTCTGGGCCCGGAGGTGCGAACAGCGGAGCCGCTCAGAGCCCGGACCTCCCCCCACCCCCGCTGGGCCCCTTCCAGTCACAGCACTTTAAGAATCATCCCTGGGGACACGTGAAATATTGGTGGGCCCCACAGAAATGCCGCGGGGCTCTGTCGCTCTCTAGTGGCCAGTCCCTGCACTACAGCCTGGGGGACCGGGGTTCTCTGACACTCCTGCTTCAAGAGCTTCTGTTCAGTCCCCACGGCGAGCGCAAGGGACCGGGGACGGGGAGGGAGGCAGGACTCCTGGGTTCTATTTCTGGCTCTGGGAGGGGAGGGGGGTCCTAGTGGCTTAAAGCAGGGGCGGGGCTGGGCCGCGGGAGAAGGCAGCCCAAGAACCCAGCTTTTGCCTGCTCACTGACAATCCAGAACAGGTGAAGGCCCTGGGGCCAGCGCTTGCCTTGGGCCCACGCCCTCAGGTGCTGGCCCCAGCCAGATGGCAGAAGCTGGTCTAATTCCCCTACCCACAGCGGCCCCTAACCCCTACCTGCTAATCCCATCCGGCGCTTAGTGGAGGTCAGTTCCCTGCCGGGAGCACTGAGGTCACAGCAGTGAAGACACCTGTCCGGAGCAAGCCAGGCAGAGCCCCGGTCCCCAGGGCATGGGCCAACCCTGCGGGCATGGGGGACAGAAGGAGCAATTTCCCCCATCCTATGCCAAACAGCCGTTGGCAAAGCCCTAGTAATACCATGCAGTTTGCTAGCCCTGCCCAGCTATGGATCCCATTGGGGAAACTGAGGCATGGAGCAAGGGCATGAGACGCAGACTCACTGTGACTCAGCCCTGAAAGAGAACCTGGGAAACCTGGTTTTGTGTTCCTCTGTCCCTACCACTAGACTCCACTCCGCTCCCAGAGCTCAGCAGAGAACCCAGGAGTCCTGACTCCCAGCCTCCCCTGCTCTAACCACTAGACTCCACTCTCTTATCCGATCTCATAATTGAACCCAGGAGACTGGAGTCCCTCTCCCTGACTCAGAGCAGACCCCAGGAACCTGCCTCCCAGTCCCATGTGTTCTCGAGCCCCACTTTCACCCCCAACACAAGAGCCATTTAACCCACCCGTAACGTGGGGGGATGTGGCTCCTGCCCAACCTCAGGGGTGGTGGCCGTGTCCCCAGAGCTGCCCTGGGGACCCCTGAAGTGCAGGCTGGGATTGTTCCATCATGGCACATGTAGGTCACAACTCCTGCCCCCGCCATGGGCACCCCAGAGCCTGGCACCCACCAGAGCGCGCAGCCCACTAGGTGGCAGTAGTGATCCGCAGCCAGGGCCCCCCACTGCCCGGCAGCTCCCAGAAAGGCCACTGGGCTCAAGGCCACGCAGGGCTTTAGCCATGCCCCTGCCAGAGCTGGGAGCAGGACACAGGAGTCCTGACTCTCATCCCAGCACCCCCACCCCACCGCACCCCACTCTAACCACTAGACCTCATGCCCCTCCCAGAGCCAGGAGTCCCCATGTGGTGGGGCGAGGGTTAGTGCATTGAACCAAAAGGCTCCTCCAAAACCATTGTGGCCCAGTGGCTCGGACCGGGGCAGGTTCTGGCTTTGTAAGTTACGCAGCTCGGGCTGCAAGGTCCCACCCTGGGGCTGGGGCTGTCTGTCTGTCTGTCCTGATCCCTGACTCCTCCCCCCTGGAGACACCCTTGCAAATCAGACTCCATGGCTGGAAGGCAGCTCCTCGGGTGGGCCATGCAGCGCCTCAGTGATCCCCGGGGGACCCGAAAAGGCCAGGGGGGAGTTAATCACCATTAAAAGGGCAGAAGGAACTCAGAGATCACCTCATGTGGTGTGTGTGAGGGGAGTAAGATGGGGTTCTCAGGGTCCCCTACTTCCCTGGATGCACTGGTAGAGGGCATTCCCTTTCCGTCTGTGCCAGGGTGGCCCATGCCCCAGGCACATTGGGAAGGAGATTGTGGCAGTGAGAAAGCCCTGTGTGCCTGTCTCCAGGATGCCTCCCTAACCAGCACCCCCTGCTGGTTCAGTTGGATACAGGATGGCATTTCACTGTTAAATAGCCGCCATGCCCCACCCCAGAGGCAGCTGCATCACAGCACTGGCTGAGAGACCCCTGTATAAACGGGCCCCCGCACCCACCCCAGAGGTGGCTGCATCTCAGCGCCAGGCGAATAAGCTGCGTCCTGCCCGACCACTGGGGGGAGCGCAAGACTTTGGCTTTAGGGGGCTCCCACGGAAAGAGTCGCTTGCCATTACCCGTGCAGCATTCCCAGCTGGAGGGATTCATGCTCCAGACACTGGCCCGAGCCCGGCCCCTCCCGCGCACGCTGGGTCACGTCCCCGCCCGGGGGCAGTTTTTGGCCCTGGGGAAAAACCTGATGGAAGCTTCCCCCGGATTTGCCTTGTTAATTTACATCAGCTGACCACGTCCCTCCCTGGGCCGGGCCCAGAGCAGGCACCAGACGATCTGATGTGGGAGGAAGGAGCGGGAGAGACAGAGCGCCCCCCACAGCCCCCCCGGGCGTACACCAGTGTGACGCGGGCGACTCCGGATTCACCCCAGCGCCGCTCCGGCGGGCGAGTGGCTGCTGCCGGGATTTGCTTTGCAGCAGCGGGAGCAGGAGGAGGCGAGCTGAGGCGCCGCTCCCCTGCCCAGCGGCGGCAGTGGGGTGGAAGAAGGGGGGAGATCGCCCCCCCGGTCACCCAGGCAAGACCCCCCAGTCCAGCAGCCAGCTCAGGTAGGCCCAAGGGGTGGGGTGGGGAGGGTCGATTTCCCCCCTGGTTTATTATAGCAGGCGCGGGGGGCGGGGTCTGGTGGCCCAGTTACACCCTCCTGCAGCCACTAGGGAAAAGGGGGTGCGGGGGTCCCCCATCCCCTGGCGGTAACACATCCACTCTGCGGCGCTGCAGACCCAGAGGAGCCCGACGCCCCCAATCCTGCGGGCTTGGTTCTGCCCCTGAGAGTAGCCCGTGGCCGGGGGGGCTGGGAAGTGGAGATGGGGGGCTCCACCCGCCCCCATAGAAATCCCAGCGGCTGCTGTGCGGATGGGGGGTTATCACATCAGAACATGGGGCTATAAGGGGGGCTCCTGGGTCACGGAGTTCAGCCCCTTGCTAGCGCAGGCCGCCCCTATAACTTGGGGGGGGGCACGGCTTGCGTGGGGGAGGGAGAGAATCAGGGACACGGAGTGAGAACCGGACTTTGTCCCTCCCGTGGGTCGCAAGTTTGAAATCACCCGAAGAACTATTCACTCCGCCCCTCCCCCCCTCGATTCACTCCGCCCCCCCCCATCTACCCCTCCCCCGGCAGCCGGGCTCCCTACCCACCCGGATCAAAGCCAGACGAGTCCAGAGCAGGAGAAGGAAAACTCGCCCCGGCGGAAGTAAATCAAAGATTTGCCTGGTAAATCAAAGCAGCGGAGAGTTTGGGGTGAGTGGGGGGGGGGGCAGGGGCGAGGGTCCTGCCCCATCGAGGGGTGGCGGCTTTGATTTTATTGGGGGGAGAAAGCGTGATTTCAGGGTTATGGAAATCGTGACTTTGGGGGGAGGTTAAGGAGCTGGCTGGGGTGCCAGGACTCCTGGGTTGAGCGCCCTGCTCTGGCCCAGGCTTCCCCTGGGAGCTGGGACCAGTCACTTTAATATCTCCCTGCCTCAGTTTCCTCCTCTATAACCCCACCACCACCACCACTCAGCTCCCCGGTAGTGCCCCGGTTCTCAGCCAGGGGTCCGGGGAGCCCTGCCAGGTTTATAACAGGGGACATGAAAGGCACTGGCCCAGTCAGTACACAGGACGATGCTTTGTTTCTACCGCTGGACAGACTAGCCACGGAAATGGAAGCAGGATATTTCTGTCCCAGTGGATTGATTTTACCATGATCTGGTTAAAAGGAGAAAGTCGGCAGTTGCTCAGTAATGGTCCGGCTGGGGCACTTGTATTTTGATGTCTGATTCTGTAAGCAAGTGGTTTTTGGTGAGGTGAAACTTGGGGTACGCGAGGCCAATCAGGCTCCTGAAAGGGGGCGGGTGGTCTGGAAAGGCCGGGAGCGGCTGCCGTAGGGCACCTTGAGTGCTGAGAGGGCTGTAGAAAGGCATTTTACACGTGAGGAAGGGGGGGCACGGAGTAGGGAAATGACTCCCCAAAAGTCGTGCAGCACAGCTCGGAAGGGAACCCAGGCGTCCTGACTTCCAGTTCCCCCTGCTCTAACCCACCAGGTCCCACTCCCCACCCAGAGCTGGAAATAGAACCCAGGAGTCCTGACTGCCAGCCCCACCCCCTTCAAATTCAACCAGGATGCCTGCAAAGTGCTTGGTTCACAATTGCACAGTGGGGACGAGCTGGCTAGGGGGTAGCAGGGCTGAACAGGGGCTGGTGTTACAGTGGGTCACAAACTGACTATGAGTCAACAGCCGGATGCGGTTCCAGTTGCAAAGGTGGCGAGCACCCTCCGGGGTGCGTTAGCGAGACACGGGAGGTCACTGTCTGGCTCTGCTCGGCCCCGGTGAGTCCTGGGCCCACTTCCGGGCGCCGCATTCTAGGAGTCCTGATTGTTGGTCCTCTGCTCTAACCACTAGACATCCCTCCCCTTGCAGAGCCGGGGATAGAACCTAGGCCTCCTGCTTCCATTCTTTGCACCCCGCTGCAGCCGGGGCACAATCAGCGGCCGGAGCCTGTCGAAAGGCTGCTCTAGATTGAGCGGTTTGATCTATGGTCCTTGGGGCCGTGTGAGCATGGCGCTGCCTAGGTGAGGGGGCTCCTTGGGGGGGCTCAGATGGGATCGCTGCCCCAGATCAGACCTGGGCCCATCCAGCCCCTTACCCTATCAGCTGCAGGGCCCAAGTCCAGCTGTTTCATAGGAAGGTGCAAGAAATGCCCTAGTAGATGATCCCGGAGTAACCTGCTGGGGGTGGGGGGGAATGGTCCCTCCAGCCCCAGGTGGAGAAATTGTCTCTACATAGTCACATGCAACTTGCCTGGCCCCCACTGGCTCCCAGCAGGACCTGGGGGGTGGGGGAGATAGGAAGGAGGGAGGCTGTTAGCTCTCAATAGCACCTGCTGGCTCTCCTCCTTTGCTCTCCTGGCCCCCAGCTCTAACCACTAAACCATTCTCCCTCCCCGAGCTGGGGATAGAACCCAGGAGTCCTGACTCACAGCCCTGCCCCTCCTCGCTCTAACCACTAGACACCACTCCCCACCCAGAACTGGGACTAGCAGTCAGGAGTCCTGGCTCCTGGGGTCAATCCTTTGATTGCCTTGTGCCTCAGTTTCCCCCATCTGACTGGGGATAATGATCCTTCCTTGGTCTAGTTAGACTGAGATCAGCTTGGGGCAGGGACTGCCTCAGAGGTCTCTGTGCAGCACCTGGCACAATGGGGCCCTGATCGTGGTGGGGGCGGAGGTCTCCAGGTGCTACTGTAATGCTGCTAATATCGCACACACCATAATGGGACCCTGACTTGGCTGAAATTGTATCAGTTTAAAAAAACAGAACAAAACCAACAGTGCCACCCGAGGGGTGTGTCAATAATTCCCGTTCGCCGGCGGTTCCGGGGGTCAGGACAGGAGCAGAGAGACGCTGACTCCGGCACGGTGTGCAGTACGGCTCGGAGCCTCGTCCTCTTCCTGCAAGCCCCAGCTCCTGGGGGGCAGGGGGGCACTCTGCTCCTGTTTGTTTTCCTCAAAAGCCAGAATCCAGCCCTCACACTGCCAACGAAAAGCAGGAAAATGCGACTCCCCAAAGACTCAACCCACCCCCCAGGTCCAAAAATAACTCCCCGGTTTTTCTAAATTTCTCATGTTTTTTGGGGGGGGGGCGACACATTGCTGGGGCTGGTAACATGGCACCCCTCCCCCACCCATGCAAACATTTGTCCTTCTGGGAAGGAAAACCAGTTCTTTCTGATGTGACTCAGAGCCAGGACTCCTGGGTTCTTTCCCGAGCTCTGGGATGAGGGGAGCAGGGTCTAGTGGTTAGAGCGGGGGGAGCCGGGGAGCCAGGTCTCCTGGGTTCTGTTCCCTGCGCTGGAATGAGGGGAGCGGGGTCTAGTGGTTAGAGCAGGGGCTGGAAGCCAGGCTGGGTTTGGTCCCTAGCTGCACTTTTACCAGCTGCCCTTGGGGAGAGCAGGGAGTTGGGTTTCTCCTAGGCAAGCAGCATGGGGTGTGTGTGTGTGGGGGGGGGGAATCTGATCTCCCAGTGGAGAGGATGCTGCCAGAGCCAGGTGCCCCCCTCCCCCCCCCCACATACCTGCCGTGTCTAATTTCACCCCGTCGGCCTAATTTGCTGGGGAAGGCAGGATCTGGCTCCGTAAGCAGGAGTCACCTTGGGCCTCGGGGGCAGAAGCTGCCAAGTCCAACTTAGAGCCAGGTCTTTAATTCAAATCCAATTAGGGGGCACGGATCAGATGCGCTGAGCCTCTCCCAAGGCACCTTCTCCAGCATGTGAGCCGCCCAGTTCCTCGCAGGGGATGAGGGTCTAATGTCACCCACAGGAATGAGCCCCTCTGCCAAGGAAGGGTCTGAGACTAGAACCCAGGAGTCCTGGCTCGCAACCCCCTCTTCTCCAACCCCTGATACAGTCTCCACTGGAAGTCAAGTCGACCCTGGAAAGATGCAGTTCACCCAGCATGGTGGGAATTACAGCAGAGATAGAGCCCGGGGGCTAGGGCAGCCGTGAGAGCTTAGATGTGAGGACTGAGGCTGGTTGGATCCTTTCCTGGCCTAGGGGATGGTCTGTGGTTACTGGGGAAATTCTGGGTCAGTCACTGTGATGCTCCAGGGCACTGATCACTGCAGGGGTCAGGAAGGACTCTGTGCAGCTTCCCAGCCAGCCCAGTGCCAGAGGGCAAAGCGGCTGGGGGTCAACGACTGACTGTCCCTGCTGAGTGTCAGCAGCCCCCAATGTCCAGCCCTGCGGGCGCTGAATAATGCCCAAAGGAGCCGTGCCAGAGGGGACTTGGGCTGTCAGAGAGAGACCCAGATGGGGCAGGGGGTGGGGAGGTAGAGAGAGACAGCACTGTACACTGCCTCCCCCCCTCCCTGGACTCAGTATCACCCCTGCCCTTCCCCAAGCCAAGCTGGTCCCAGAGTGGGGACCTCCCAACCCCCACAGCCAGCCTTACTGTCCCCCCCACATCCCCCAGCCCATCCCCCTCTTAACCCCACCCCCACCCCCCAGGGCAGGCCGGTCTGTCCGGTTCAGGGGCAGGCTACTGGGGGAGCCCCCAGTCTTTCCCTTCTGACCAAACTCCCCCGCTTTGGTTCTGTTCCCAGGTGCCATGAGTGGCGGGGGCAGCGTGTGGGCACTGGCCATCGGCTGGGCGCTGGCCATGCTGTGCGGAGGCACCGGGGGCCTGGACAGCCGTTGCCTGGCTGGAGGGAAGCACAAGGTGGCCCCTAGCCCCGAGGGGCAGCTGGGCGTTTGCCAGCTCTACGCTGACAGTGAGTGATGGGCATGGGGTGGCCCGGGATGGGGTGGAGTGTGCAGCGGGTAGGCCACAAAATCCGAGGTTTGGGGAGGACGAAATTGGGTCAGAGCAGGTGGTTTCAAGGGGTTTCTCCAGTCCCAGCCCCCTGCTCTAACCACTAGACCCCACTCCCCTCCCAGAGCTGGGGCTAGAACCCAGGAGTCCTGGCTCCACAGCCCACCCCTCGCTCTATCCACTAGACCCCAGTGAGCAGTGGCTTTGCCCCCGTGTTGCTGGGGCTCCCTGTGCTTTGGAGAACGAGAGGGGCCCAGCACCCCCCACACGCCAGGCCCTGCCCTGGGGAGCCCCTGGCATGGGGTGGGCCGGGTCAGTGGGGGGTCAGGGCCCTGGGTGAGGAGTCAAGGGTGGCGCTGATGGACGGCCTCTTCCCAGACGCCTGCTGCTCCCCCAAGGTGGCCCAGGAGATCTCCAGCGCCCCACTCGCCAAGGTCAACGACATCTCCTGGAATCGCTGCAGGAGCCTCAGCCCCAGGTAGGACTGCCTGACCCCGCCCTCTGCCTGCCTCGGCTGTGAGCTTCCCCGCAGCAGTGTCCTGCTAGCACCCAGCTACCCCCAGCTGTGAGCTTCCCCACAGCAGTGCCCTGCTAGCACCCAGCTACCCCCAGCTGTGAGCTTCCCTGCAGCAGTGCCCTGGTGGTGGATGGTGACACACACTCAATTTGAAATTCTAGCCTAGAAGCCGAGGGTTACACAAAGACCTAAGTTATAGCCCAACCTAAACAGATGGGACCAGCAGGGCAGAGCACCCCCTAGTGCCACCCTGGGGTCAGCACTGAGAGGGAGTGCTGCCTGCTGAGCCCCCGCCCCACTCCCTGCAGCACAGCGCCCCCTAGTGCCGCCCTGGGGCATTGGGGCCAGCACTGCCTGCTTGGGGGATAGCGCCCCCTAGTGCCGCCCTGGGGCATTGGGGCCAGCACTGCCTGCTTGGGGGATAGCGCCCCCTAGTGTCGCCCTGGGGCATTGGGGCCAGCACTGCCTGCTTGGGGGATAGCGCCCCCTAGTGCCACCCTGGGGCATTGGGGCCAGCACTGCCTGCTTGGGGGATAGCGCCCCCTGCTGAGCCCCCGCCCCACTCCCTGCAGCATCCTGCCAGTGCACGGCTCAAGGTGCAACCACTGTGGGCCTCCCCACTCTAATGCCCCCTCTCCCCGCTCTCCCTCCCCAGGTGCAAGCACTACCTCCAGCGGGTTGAATGCTTCTACCGCTGCTCCCCCAGCGCCGCCCGCTGGCCCCACCCCCAGCGCCCCACAGCTGTCCTGGAGGTGCCCCTCTGCCTGAGCTTCTGTGAGGCGTGGTAAGTCAATGCACCTTCCTCGCCGGGTTAGAGCAGGGGGGGCTGGGAACCGGGACTCCTGGGCCCTATCCCTGGCTCTGGGAGAGGAGTGGGGCCCAGTGGTTAGAAAGGGGGGGGAGCCAGGACCCCTGGGTTCTATCCCTGGCTCTGGGAGGGAAGCAGGGTCTAGTGGTTGGTGGGGGTAGGGGCTGGGAGCCAGGCTATTCCTAGGGAGGGTGTGAATTCACCTGTGACTCCAGGCAGCAATGGCCAAGGGGAAAAGAGAATCCAGTCCCCATGACAAGCTCCAGGATGGGCTGGTCGGAAGGTCTCTCCCACCTGTGGGGAACTGCCCCTTTAATGCAGCCCAATGGACTGGTAGAACTCCCTGCTGCAAGGAGCTGGAGTGCAGCAGCAAAGCTGGGCTACTGGGCTGGATGGACGCAGGGGTCTGATGTGGGGCAATACGGGGATAGATTGGCCCTGGAACACCCCAGCTGAACAGCCCCATAGTCTGTCTCAATTCCAGCCTGTTCCCCCCTTCTCACCGCTCCCCCCCCGCCAGGTATGAAGCCTGCAAGGATGACCTGACTTGTGCCCGCAACTGGGTGAGTGACTGGCAGTGGGGTCCTCAGGGAAACAACTGCAGCCGGGACTGTGTGCCCTACAGCCAGGTGAGGGGGCTCTGCTACTGGGGGAGGGGGTTGGCTCAGCCCTGCTGGGGGAAGGCCGGGGTGGGGGGGAAGTGGGGGACTGGGACTCCATGGCTGAGCTGCCCTGCTCAGGCTGCTGGGTTGGCACCAACTGGGCAGGGCGGATTCTGTAGTACAGGCACCTCAGAGCTGGGCTGAGACCCGTCCAACTCCTGGCATGCAGGGCTGGAATGGGACACAGAGCCTTTCCCCTCTAGAGGGCGCCAGCGCCTATCCAGCCCCAGGGCAGGGTGCTGGCTGGCTCAGAGGGACAAACCCGCAGGGTGCTGTCCTACTTGGGATGGATAGAGGGGGCTGGGGCTGGGTGAATTGGGCGGGGGGATAGAGATCCCCACTCCTGATCCCCATGTGCCCACAGCCTGGGCAGCAGGTCAGGGGGCTGGGGGGAGCTGGCACCACCCCAGCCATTGCCAGGAGATCTCCCCGCGCCCAGCCCAACAGGCTGCTGCCTTGGCCCACATGCGGCTCCCAGACACTGAGCCAGCTAGCACCTGCCGGGGGTAGCAGAGCTGCAAACGCTGGCAGGGCCCCCTGCCTGGCAGCCCCCACCACCAAAGGGTGCCCATGGGGCCCAGCACCTGTACCTGGGGACGGAGCGTGAGCATCCCTGCCCTCTCTGTGCTCCGAGACTGGCAGAGGGATTTGGCCTGAGACTCAACCTCTCCTCCCCCTGCCCTGGATCTGAGCTGGCACCCCCTAGAGGGGAAAGGCCCCATGCCCCATTCCCCACCCCCCTGAGCCAGCCAGTTCCCCTGCCCTGGGGCTGGATTGGAGCCAGTGCCCCCTAGAGGGGAAAGGCCCCAGGTCTCACCCCCTAACCTCTCCCCTCTCTCTGCCCCCCAGATGTACCGGGACGGCAGGGAGCTCTGCGAGAACATCTGGGGCGACTCCTTCGTGGCCGCCCGGGAGCCCTGCCCCTGCCTGAGCCTGACAGGCTCCGACACCGACCCTCTGCCCGAGGACGGGGACAGCTCGGAGGAGCCTGACTCCACCAAAGCCGGCAGCCCCCGGGGGCCCTGCCCGGCCAGCGGCCTCCTCCGGCGCGGCCTGCACAAGCGCTCCGTCTTCATGGAGGATGTGGAGGGGAGCGGGAGCGGGAGCGGGCTCTAGAGCCGCTGGCCCCTCCCGCCCCAGCTCCCCCACTCCCTAGGAGAGCCCCTCCCACACCAGGTGGGGGGGGCGGGAAATGCTTGTAATCTATGTAAATCCCTGACCCCTATGATTGTCCCCCCCACGCAAACTGTGACTGCTTCTCTAGCTCCTCTTGCACCCCATCCAGCCACCTACAGGAGGGGGGACCCACATAGCCCTCCTCCCGCCACAGCCATAGGGCCTAGCTCAAAGGGTGTTAGCTTCCCCCGCCCCAAGCACCCGACTTCCCAGAGAGGGCGTCCCTGCTCGCCACCAGCTCCCCCCAGGCCCCAGTCACATAGGGATGCAGCTGTATTATCCTCTTGCTATACTACAGAGGGGGAAACTGAGGCACAGAGTGGGGACACCTGAGAGTAACTCAGTGTAGTGGCTCGGCTCTCTCATGCAGGCCAGGACCTGGAGTGGCTGCTGGCCAAAGGCTCAGGGGCAGGGGAGGATGCTGCGCAGGTTCCAGGTTGACACCCCC
The DNA here is from genome assembly GCF_965152275.1 of Natator depressus. Classification (NCBI taxonomy): domain Eukaryota; kingdom Metazoa; phylum Chordata; order Testudines; family Cheloniidae; genus Natator; species Natator depressus. The sequence continues at coordinate 24,528,766 of NC_134253.1, forward strand.
CACCAACGGGGATCGACCCCTTGACACGGAGGAGCTGACGATAAGCCAGGTCCATTTGCTTCATGCTGGGCCAACTCCTTAACTGCTCTATGAGAGTCAGACAGCAGGGGGTGACAAAGAGCCCACTGACACCACAGGGGCAGCAGCCAGCGCTCTCCCTACTAGTCACTGCTGACCCCAATGCCAGGCTCGGGGACACTCTGTCGATTCCACCCAGCCCAAGCAACAGCATTTGCACCTAGCCTGCATGCTAAAGCTTGTTGCAACCCCTCACAAGCTAGTGTAGACAGAACCTGCCATGTCTTTGCTGCGGCTAGCGGGCAGGGATATAGCTGGGCAGGGTGACGGCATGCCCACCCAGGACAGCGCTAGGGGATGCTGGGCTGCGAGGTGGGGGCTCGCTCCCTGAGCAGTCTGTGCTGACCTCAGGGCCCCAGCACAGCAGTAGGGGGGTGCTGTGCAGACAGATTGGTGGGGCAAACCATGGACACTCATTCCGCACTGCAAGAGCCCAAGAAGCCAGAGGCTTCCATCCCAAAGCAAGGATCTGCCCCCCCGGCAGGGGGAGAAGGGGAATCGGCGGTGTAGGGGGAAGATCGTGCCAGTGTTTTAAGCCAGTCCCCCCTCAAAGCAGCCCCAAACCTTCTGAAATATACCCCGCTCCCGGACTCAATCCCCTTGCTCTGAGCGTCAATTCCCACAGGGCCACCCCTGCCCCTTACTTGCCCATTTGCTCCCCAGAACTGGGATTACAAGGGGAAATATGCTGTTTGAAAAGCAGATGAAACTGTGGAAAGAAAACTAAAATAAAAACCTTTCAAATTTGGTCCATGGGATTTTTTTGGCTCCTCCCCTTTTTTCTAGTCAGCTCCACCCCAGAGGTGGCTGCAGGGCTCAGGGACACAGCGGGACACACTGCATTGGGGGCGGGGGGAAGAAACACACCTATTACAAACTCCAGAGATGTTTCAAAATGTTTTATTAACTAAAATGAATTGGGGGGGGGGATTCACTGTGGGTGGAAAATCCACAGCAAGGAGGCGCCGGCGAGACTGGGGCAGCTGGTTCCTAGAAGCCCCTTTTATGGCTGGGCTCCTCCCAGCCCCTGGAGAGGGGGGCTCAGATCAGCTGGCACCACGATTAAATACAACCCCAGACACTGTGAGTCAAAAGTTCTCGCTCTAAGTCAAGCTGGGCCGACTTGAGGGGGCCATGGGGCTGGGGGGGAGAGGGCATGGGGCCAGCCCTCCGCCCCCAGTGCCCACTACAGCCCAGTCACTGTCTCCAGTTTGCGCTCGTGGAAGAAGCGGTGGGGCTGGCGCTTGGAGGACTCTTTGCGGGCAAAGAAGGACAGGACGGAGCGGGTGCCCTTCTGAGCAGGGTCGTCCTCACTGTCGTCCCTGGGGAGGGAATAAGAAGTTAACGGGGCCCTGGCACCCCCCCACGCCTCCCGTTAACGCTCAGCTCTCTCCAACACACACACACAGGGTGCCAGGGTGGAGGCTGGCGCCAGAGGAGGTGGGGAGGGGCGGGATGGGTAGAGCCAGCAGGTGTCCTGGGCTCAGCTGGTGTCTACTCCGGACTGAAGTATCTAGGGACCCCTTGCCTGGCGCCGAGATGTGACCACCTCTGGGGTGGGGCGCAGGGGCTGTTTATACAGGGATCCCTCCACCCAGGGCTGAGATGCAGCCACCTCTGGGGTGGGATGTGGGGGCTGTGACCCGGCACAGGAAGATAATGAAACAGCATGAGGCAGGGCCCCTCTGTGCCCACGGTGGACCCCCCGCGTCTGAGGGGTGCAGAGTCCCATAACCCCCCATCTCCTCTGCCCTCTCTCCCCTCGGGAGGGATCCACACCCAGCTGCCAAGGTCATACCTGGGAAGGGGAGGGGCCAGGCCTGGGAGGCACTGAACCATGCTGCTCTCAGTACAGCCCCCTGGGTTCCCCCATCCCACACATGGGTGCAGGACGATCCGGTGGGTGGCGAGGGGACCCCAGAGGGGGAGAGGAGCTGCGCCCAGCACCCTCCACGCATGCCGGGGGGGAGGGCAGCAGACGGGCCCCGTTAGCAGCATGCGGTGCTGCCCTTCCCCCCAGCAGGGCCCTGGTGGCAGCGGGGGCATAATCGGGGGTGGCAGGGCTGTCGCTTGGCATCAGAGCCAGCTCCTCTGAGCTGCTATGGACGGCGCCCACGGGAGCTCGTTCGAGCCCATCAATGCCAAGTGGGGGTCAGACTGAGGTCAGGCCCCTTGCAGGGATCTAACAGATTGGTACCCTCAGTCCCGTCCCGGCCCCCCCTCACCTACCAGTGCACGGGCACTGCCTTGCTCTCCAGGATGGTCTGGGCCGTGCTCCAGCTGAAGCGCACGAACTGGGGGTATCCGAACACAGGGTCCAGGCACTGCGCCAGCCACTCCTTGGTCTTGGGATCTGGGGGACAGGGAGTGGGGGGAGGGGTGCGGGAGATATGAGAGTCAGGGCGGGGGCCTAATGCACCAGCCCCACCTCCCTGACTGCAAACGGGGGTACCTGCCAGCTTTCAAACCAGTCAGGACTCCTGGGTTCTATCCCTGGCTCTGGGAGGGTGGGGGGGTCTAGTGGTTAGAGCAGGGGGGGGCTGGGAGCCCGGACTCCTGGCTTCTATCCCCAGTTCCACCACTGCCGTCCCCCATGACCTCAGCACGTCACTTAGCTTCCGTCTCGGTCTCTGGAAGGCAGATCAGAAATCCAGCCCGATGCAGCCGAGGGGGTTAAAGGAAGGCCAAGGCCCGGGGGGCTGGGAGGGGGCTCGGAGCCTGGCACCGCAGCCCCCACCCCTAGGCAATGCAAGAGCCAGGGCGGGAGGATCCAGTGAAAGACGGGAGCAGATCCCAGGTCACATGCACCCTCTGGTGAGTGAAACCGAACACAGCTGGCCAGTAGGAGCTGGGTGAGAGAGACGGAGCGCCGGTGCAATCTAGGAACTGGGTGGAAGGCAGGATACCGGGCTAGATGGGCCCATGGGGCAGCCTCGGTTTATCTTCAGCTCCTATATACGCAAATAGCTCCACGTTGTGGTCAGACCTATCACTGCCCCTGAGAATTACATGGCGGGGGGGGTCATTTACCATTGGGGTACCCAGACCCATACTCCACGCTCACGTCCCCCAGATCCTCCGGGAACGTCCAGTTCTTCACAGCACGATCCCGTGCCACCTGCCAACACAGACAGGAGTCGGCTCGGGGCGGTGCCTCTAGGAACATGGTCCCCTAGCGCTGGGCTGTTTTGACAGGGATCTGTCGCCCAGGGCTGAGATGCAGCCGCCTCTGGGGAGGGGCACAAGAGCTGTCGAACTGCCACGCAGGATTTGGGACAGGAAGTGAGGATGAATCCGCTAGCGTGGAGCCGATTGAGGGATGCCCAATGGAACCCCCTTATTAATTCACCCAGGAGATCCCAATAATGGGACGGTAAGTGAAGCTAGGGTGTCTCCATATTCCACAGACCCGCCCGGGTCCATTGCTCCAGGGAGCCTGGTGACTCCTAAGCACACAGTAAGATCCAGCCCGTTCCCCACCAGGCCCCCTGAAGAGGGGGGACCCCAGAGGCTCACCTTGGCACAGATGCTGGCTGCGCTGACGATGGGGAAGAGGGAATCGGCCTTCGGCCTCACAGTCACCTCGAGCTCTGGAAAATGCCGTTTTAGCTTCTCCTGGTACTTCTCTGCCGGCCCCACTGTGTCCACGAAGACCTGCCAGGGTTGGGGGGACCCCGCAAGAGGTGTGGGGGGGTGGTGTCAGATCCCCTCCCACCCTCCCCCCCCCGCTACACCTTGTGCTGGGATCAGGGCACCACATGGGGAGGCAGCTGCCCTGTTGCCGTATAGAGAAACTGAGGCACGGGAAGGTTGGCTGGAAGTGGGGGGAGCAAGGGTGCCTGTCAGCACTATGCCCACAGTGGTCCCCTTTGCCAACCCTGGCTGAGTTTGTGATCGGGGCACCCCGTGGACAGAAATCTGCCCCACAGGGAAACTGAGGCGCGGGGGAAGACTGCAGCTGGCTCACCTCTGCCACATGCACTCCCGCGTCCAGCACATGCTGTATCAGCCCGATGGCTGTGTCGTGGGACAGGGCATTGAGGTTGTATTTCGCCCTGGCCGGGAGAGGAGAGGGGTTAGTATTTACCAGCCAGAGACCTGGGCCCCACTGTGCCAGGCGCTGCACAGACACAGAGCAACCCCCTAGAAACTCTCCAGCTGCCTCACCCACCCAGCGATCTGGCTCCTAGGGTTAACAGGAGCGGGGAAGGGGGACACATAGCCTTTCCCCTCTAGGGAGCGCTGGCTGATTCGGCCCCAAGCTGGGGGGCCTGGCTGGCTCAGGGGGGAAATGGGACACAGGGCCTTTCCCCACTAGGGGGCACCAGTGACCCCCGTGCAAATCCAGTTCCCTGGGGCTCTCACCGCTGCTGCATGCTGGTGGAGATGAGATTGGGAGAGAGGATGTGCAGGGCCCAGCCGACAAAGTCCCTGGCCCCGTCCAGTGTCCCAAACAGCTTCTCTCGCTCGGCCTCCGTCAGTGTCTTCGAGTCTGGGGGGGGGGGGGGGGGGGGAGACACTAGGGTTGGCCACCAGAGGAAGCCTCGGCCTTCCTCAAGATCTTGGGGGGGGGCCCCCTCATGATCCAACATTCCCTCTGTGGGGCCCTTCCCCACTGCTGTCCCCATCCCCTGTCCCCACTTTGCTCCCCTCACTGAGATCCATATCCCCCCTGCCTCCCCCATCCCCCAAGCCTCAACTCTCCTGACCCCCCCCATCTCTCTGCAGTTGCTCTGTCAGTGCCAGAACTCCGAAATTCCACCCCCTGATCCCCCTCACTGAGATCCCTGGGCCCCTTCTCTGGCGGGGGGGAAATCACAGGAGGCCGGGGTGGAAGTTGAGCCCCCCCACCCCCACGATGCCCTTGTCCTTACCGGCCATCTTCAGAGCTCCCAGCTCCTCCTGCTTGGCCAGCGGGCAGTAGCAAACACCATAGACCATGGGACCTGGACGGGGAGACAGAGGCACATATGGCGGGGGGCAAGGGCACAGATGGGGGAGCAGCCGAGCCCGATCCAGCCGGTGCAAGAGCCTCCTACTCCGCAACTCCCACCCACAGCACCGGGGGGGGGCGGGGAAATCAGCCCTGGCCGCACTATGTGGAGAGGGGTAACTGGGCAGGGCCCGTCTAACCCCCCTGCCAGCTACAGGGCTCCAAGCTCTTCTCCCCCAGGGCGGGTGGACCCACCTCCCTGGCAGGGAGTTGTGTGTGTGGGGCCGGGGGGGGGGGGGAATCCTGTGAGATGCCTTGTGCTCCCCCACCCATCACCCCCTCCTCACTGTACCAGGGGCTCCCCCTTCAGGAGCACAGACAGGGAGGGCCCCGCCCCTATCATTCAGTATGGAGGGCCCCCTATCCCCACCCCTAAGCAACGCTGGGGGGGGTCCCTGCTCTGTGCAATGCTGGGGGCTCTCCCCGTGCAATGCTGGGGGGTCCCCGCCATGCAATGCTGGGGGTCTCCCCGGCCCCTCGCCCCGTGCTATGCTGGGGGTTCCCCCCGCCCAGCCCTCCCATGCAAAGTTGGGGGTCTCCCCTTGCAATGCTGGGGGTCCCCCCCCGTACCCAGCACGGGCCCCCTGCCGGCCTCATCGATGCCCAGGCAGCAGGGCCCGGCCCGGCACAGCTCGGGCACGGGGGAGCCCAGGCGGCAGCTGCCCGCGTTGTCCCGCTCGAACTCCCCCAACTCCATGTTCCGCGCGCAGGCGAGCGCGAGGCCCCGAGCCCGGCCCAGGGGGCGGGGCCGGCCTCGCACAGACACCTGGGAGTTGTAGTTCTAGGGGAGGCGAAGCCCCATGCTTGAGCTCTGGGGTGGGGGTGGGGGGTCAGAGGTGAGGTCTCCTGGGGTCTATCCCAGCTCTAGGAGGGGAATGGGGTCCAGTGGTTAGAGCAGGAAGAGGTTGGTGGGTGGGGGGCAGGACTCCTGGGTTCTGCCCCTGCCTTGTGTGTGTGTGAGTGTCAGGACTCCTGGGTCCATTTACAGTAGATTCATTGCATTATCTTGGAATTAGTCATTCGTCGCCACTTTCTAAGAGCAGCCACTGATTGTGGGGCCCAACTTGGGACCCCCCCCTCCGAGCTCCACAGATCCCATTAGGAGTCTCTAAGAACCGGGCTCTGAAGCCCCTGGGATTGGATCAGAGCTCATGTCCCTTGGAGGGAAAAGGCCCCATCCATGTCCCTCCCCTTCCCACATCCCCCACCTGTGGTTGTGCGTGGCACGGGGTAGCATTTAGGAGTGAAGGCGGGGCTGTATGTGGTGGTAACTTAGGGGGGGTCATGTGTTTGGTGGGGGTTCTGTGGGCTCAGGGGTATGTACGTGGGTAAAATCCTATGCAGTTCACAAGACCATTCATAAAGCCATAAACAAACCCTCGGGAACAGTCCTAACAATTATGCCCTAATTCCCCAGCTCCGCCGACCCTCCGGAAGCCTCAGAGGCTTGGGATCATTGCACCAGTGGGGAAACTGAGGCACAGGGGCTGGGGTGAAATTCCCCATAAACAAACGGACTCAGCAGAGTCATGAGTGATAAATAAATAAACCCAGCTCGGTCCAGAGCTTGGCCCCAGACTCCTAGGGAGCCTCCCCCTCCTGGGCTGTGGGGTTCCTCCAGGGCAGCATTGCAACCCCACCTGGCCTGCACTGTAGCGGGGAGCACGGGAGTGTTAGCCCCACCCCCCTATGTGCAATGCTGGGGGGGCCCATAGCCCCGCCCCCATCTGCAACGCGGGGGTCCCCATACATGGCCCTGTCCCCCCTCTGTGCAAGGCAGAGAGAGCCCATAAGCCCGCTCACCTCTGTGCAATGCTGGGGGGGGCCCCCCGAACCTCGCCCTCCGCGTGCAATGCGGGGAATCCCCTTGGAGGTCTAAGCCCTGCCACACCCCTGGCTTTATCTCTCTCGTCTTCACCTCCCCCCTCTCTCTGCTCCAAATGGAGCAGCCCAGGCCGGACGGGGGCGTGGAGGGGGTGGCTATAAGACCCGGCTGCAGGCTGGCTGCGAGCCGTGCACGCGCCGCGGAGGTCGAGGGCGTCTTTGCAGTGATAGCGCGCAGCGACGAGGTGGGTGCTTTTGTGTTGCACGCTCCTGGTTGTGCATTGCAGGCCGGGTTTGCTTTTGTGGGCCCGGGAGCCGTGGGGGGCATTTCCAGCCCCTGGGCCTGGAGCAACCGCATGCAGGAGGGAGCTTCTGTTTTGCAAAGTGGCTGCTCGGAAGCAGACCGCGGGTGGGGAGGGTTACTGGGCCCCACCTGGAATCGCTGCTTTCAGCTGTAGATGTCGGCTCCGGGTTCCTGTAGCCCTCGTGCAAATCCTGCAGGAGGAGCCAGGCAGGGTATTGTTTCTAGCCAGGGCCTGGCAATGCTAAAGGGGCCTTTCGTCCTCCTCATCCCCCCCAGTCTTTGCTGCTATTTTTGGAGGGCCCTGACCTAGGTTGCAGCCTCGATGTTTCGCTGTCTCCCGTGCCCTGGCTGCTCCCTGCTTCGTAGCTTCGAAAGCAACTGCGGGGGGGCGAGGGCGTGGATCCTGAATCGCTCTGGGCCCCTCTCTTGCCTTCACTTACGTGCCAGCTCTTCACTTCTTCCAGCAGGTGCCAACCGCTGTAATGGTGCATCAGGGTTTTCCTGGGTGGTGTTAGTGGGTTGACACCGGAGAGCTGGGGAATGTGTAACTTTCTCAAGTGGCTGCATAGGGAAGAAACTCTCTATGGGAGAGTATCTCTGTCTTGCACCCCTGGAAACAATTGGGGGGGCTGGAAGAGGGGCTGATCCATCAGTGGGGCCCTAGCAGGGTGAATTCTAGGCTGCTGTCTAATTCCCTGCTGTCCTGGTGCGTGAACCGCCGCCTTCCTGCGGTGGGAGTATTTCACTGTCACTTTGTGCTGTTAAGGACTCTCCAGATGGGAGCACAGAGGTGACTTGGCTTGTGGGTCTTAATTCGTGCTTGGGTTTTGTCCAGTGAGTTTCCCCCGTGTCCTGCTTCTGGACGGTTACGCGAAGCTTCTAAGGGGGCAGCGAACCGAGCGACTTCAGGTGGCTAGTGAAAATGGCAGCTGGAGGCCTGTTGTTTTTATATTCCCCTTTGCTGGGAGGTAGTCCCACTTCTTCTGCTAAGGTGGCTTTAAGATCCTGTTGTGTCTGGTGCGCCACAGACACCAAGTGAGAAGCGGTCCCTGCCCTGAGGAGCTTACAGGACAAAGGGCAGGAGGGGAAACCAAGGCATGAAGCTGAAAGTGACTTGCCCAAGGTGACTCACCAGGCCAGCCGGGGACAGAACCCAGGTCTTTAGACCACAACCTGCTTTCAGCTCTAAAGACTCTTGTGCTGACCGCGAGCTTGCCCCATGATGGCAAATCCCAGGTGCCGTGCCAACTGCCTTGCAATGGGGCCGCCTCTGGGGTGGCGGCTCACAATACAGGGAGAGAGAGAGTGCTTTTTGCCCTAGGGTCACTGGAGGAACTCCCTATTGCTTGGTATCCTTTGGGGCCATTCTGCCCACCCCGAGTAGGGCAGTTCTTGTCTGAAGGAAACCCCCCCAGCAGAGTTGCATGTCCTGCAACGGCTCCGCACTCTTGCTTGTGGTATCTGTCGGTCGCTCATGGTAGCGAGCGGGGCCCCCCAGGCTTGGTGCGGTACAGCCACAGAAGAAAACCCCCATAAAATTCTTGCTAGCCCATATCTCTTCCCCGCTGCTTTAGCCGGCCTCATCCAGCAGCAAAGCCATACGTTTTTCAGGTCTCTGAGCCCGAAATTAGCCAAGGTCTGCTCCAAATAATGGGAGCTTTGGGGGTCCTTTCCTTGCCCTTTCAAATAGAAGATATTGAGAGCAGGACTGTTACTTTTAATGCTGTCAGTGTGGGGTGCTGGGAGGCAGGACTCCTGGGTTCTGTCCCCAGCTGTGGGAGGGGAGAGGGGTCTAGTGCTTAGGGGGCTAGGAGTTGGAACTCCTGGGTTCTCTATCCCCAGCTTTGCACTGACCCAGTTTGTGGAATCACCAATTAGTGTTGTTGTTTTGCACGATTTTGGGGATGAGAAGTGCTTTGTGTAGGCAAAATAGCCTCCTGTATGTGAGCTGTAAGAGGGGTGAGCTGGTTAATTGTGACTGATTGGTGGGCTGGGTGGGTTCACACTAGCACAGCTGTGCCTGTCTGCACATGGGGAGGAGATGCCGCCAGCCTTTTGCCCTCCCCCAAAGATCTCTCTAGCCTGCATTAGCTTGGCAGTCCCTGGGTTGTACCTGTGCCGGGGAGGGGGGTGCCCACTGGGTCTAGCATTTCCAGTGCCAACCCAGAACAGCTAGTGTGCTCTGAGCTGTGAGATGTGAGCGATGCTCCTGTGACTGGGGGCTCGGAGCTGGGGTTATCTGATCACACAGATCAGCGCTGGGAAGGAGATGATTGGGGTGGGCTGGAAGGGGGAGTTGAGATTGGGACTGGTCTGGGAGCTGGTATCGGCTCAGAAATCCAGGCGCTGGTGCAGTGAGACCTCCTGGAAGTCAGGGCCCCCCTGCCAGCTCATCTGGTCTATCTCCAAGCTGCCCCCGTGCAGTGTACCTTGCTGCAGAGAACGGGAGAATCTCGTCACAGTTGCTGGCCAGACCCACTAACCAGTGCCACCTGTCCTGAGCCCCGGCTTCTCTTGCAGGACATGGCTTCTGGTAACGCTCACATCGGCAAGCCAGCCCCAGGCTTCCACGCCATGGCCGTGGTGGACGGAGCCTTCAAAGAGATCAAACTCTCCGACTACAGAGGTGAGAGGAACCTGCTGACAGCTCTGCACTGAGCCCGTGCTAATAGGGAGGTCTTTACAGCTTCCCCAGACACTGGGAGTGGGGCTGCTGGGAGCTCCCCCCATAGCCAGTGCTCCTGCCCTGCTCCCCGCAGCGCCCCCTGCTGGTACTGGATTAGCTGGATGTTCTACACATCAGCGAATGCTGGGGGCACTCTACAGGGGCGTCTGCCTGCATGGGGAACAGGGTCACCACCTCTAGGGCAGGGGTGGGCAAACCTGGCCCGGGGGCCACATCCAACGCTTCAGACATTTTAATCCAGCCCTCGAGCTCCCGTTGGGGAGCAGGGTCCGGGGCTTGCCCTACTCCGCGTGTGCTGTGGCTCCACGTAACTCCTGGAAGCATCGGCATGTCCCCCCCTCCAGCTCCTACATGTAGGGGCAGCCAGGGGGCTCCATATGCTGCCCCTGCCCCAAGCGCCAGCTCTGCAGCTCCCATTGGCCAGGAACTGCAGTCAATGGGAGCTGCAGAGGTGGTGCCTGTGGACGGGGCAGCGTGCAGAGCTGCCTGCCGCACCTCCGCATAGGAGCCAGAGCGGGGACACACCACAGCTTCCGGGAGCCGCTTGAGGTAAGCGCCACCTGGAGTCTGCACCCCTGACCCCCTCCTGCACCCCAACCGCCTGCCCTAGCCCTGATCCCCCTCTGAGCACCTCAGTCCCAGCCCAGAGCACCCTCCTGCACCCCAACCCCTCACCCTGTGCCCCAGTCTGGAGCTTCCTCCCACACCCTGAACTCCTCATTTCTGGCCCCACCCCAGAGCCCTCACCCCCCTCCCACACCCCAACCCCAATTTTGTGAGCCTTCATGGCCTGCCATACAATTTCCATACCCAGATGTGGCCCTCAGGCCAAAAAAGTTTGCCCACCCCTGCCCTAAAGGAAGTGGGGGGGGGGGGGGAAGTCCCCTGTGGGGCAGGATTAAGGTCCTGTGGAGAGAGGGGGACCTGGCAGTTTTACCATCCTGCCTCTGGGCAGGCAAGTGTGCAGTGCTGTCTCTTTAAAAGATAAATGGGGACCCTGTGTATAATCCAATCAGCTGGCTTGTGATTGGCTGAGCCTGGGCTTGAGGGGGACATTCCCAGCGCCTCCTGGGGGAGACCCTGTAACCAGATCAGCTGGCTGGCAAGCAAGGCCTCCAGCCATGCAACTGGGTCTGGGGGGGAGCCAAGCCCAGGGTCTCTGCCCATGGCTCCACCTCTTGACACCCCGTCCCATGGCAGCTCCCCCTGCTGACCGGTTCTCCCCACCCCCCCTCCAGGCAAGTACGTGGTGCTGTTCTTCTACCCGCTGGACTTCACCTTCGTATGCCCCACCGAGATCATCGCCTTCAGCGAGCATGCCGAGGCTTTCCGCAAGCTGCACTGCGAAGTCCTGGGGGCCTCTGTGGACTCGCACTTCACCCACCTGGCCTGGTGCGGGGCGGGGAGGGGGGACATGGGTGAGGCCTCGCCGCCCTCTAGGGAGTGCCAGCTCCGATCCAGCCCTGGGCTGCAGGGACTGGCAGGGTCAGGGGGGCCCATCTCTGATCTGGCCCTAGGGGTGGGGAGTAGCTGGCTCAGGGGGCAGGGAATGAGACATGGGGGGGAGCGGGGGGGCTGGCTATGATTGCAACCCAAGCTAATGCATCAGGAACCCTGGTTTCCACCTGGAAGGAGACTGAGACCCACAGCATGTGACAGTGTCTCAGGCCAGTGACCAAAATGCCCCCTAGACACCCCTCTGCTCTCCCTTGTGATGGGTGTGAGGTCAGGATCTTGCCAGCCCTGCACAAGAGGCCTGGCGCTGCTGGCTTGCTCTGCCCCAGATGCCCCGATGCAATCGGTACATGAGATCTGGAGCGAAACCTGTGGGGAGGGGGGGGCTGGGAAGACTGCCTGTCTAGTCCCTTAACCCATCTGGACCTGGTACCAGGCCTCTGGGGAGGGGTCAGAGCCCCTGGGTGCCAGGGGTTGGAATCGCCCCACAGACCAGTTCCAATGCCTCACAAGCTATCAAAAAGCCCCATGCTCCCTGGTCAGATAGGGGGCAGGGGTGGGGTCCATCCCTCCCTTGCTGTGGGGAAAACACTGGGCTAGAATCCAGCAGACATTACCAACTGTCCCAGAGGGGTGGGGCAGGGTGGGCCCCTACTGGCTTTATCTGGGCACACTCTGTGAGAGAAGCCTTATCACCCCTAGCTGCTGGGGCCAGCCAGAGACAGGCCTGTAACGGGGGGTGGGGAGTGGCTGGCTAAACTGGCATGCCCCTTCTAGGATGGGGGTGTTCTTCTCTCCCCCTTCCAGAATAGGGCTCTCATCAGCATGCCCCCCCAGTCTGAGCACTGTCTCAGATCCTCTGATTTAGTGTCTAACCTGGGTGTCTGTCTTCTGGTGGTTTGTGGGAGGAGGGGAAATTCCCCCCCTCACTAGCAGCTCTGTGGGAGTCTGGCTGGACCAGCTGCCCCCCAGCCCCCGATGCTGCGAGCCAGAATGTGAGCCATGCTGCTGCAGGCTGGGTCTGCCCCATGGGCCCCCTGAGTGGGATACGGGGCCTGATGCAGTAGGGCAGGTGGCCTCATTCCCTGGGCGGGAGCTGGTGCCAGGGGGCAGATCTAGATGTGGGGTCCCTGTGGCTGGGATTGGGGGCATACCACAGCATGAGACTAACCCCCTTGTCTCCTGGTAGGGTCAACACCCCGCGGAAGGAGGGGGGGCTGGGCACCATAAAGATCCCTTTGCTGTCAGATCTCACCCGCAGCATGGCCATGGACTATGGGGTGCTGAAGGAGGATGAGGGAATCGCCTACAGGTGTGTGTGTGTGGGGGGGGGGGTGACTGACTGCCCTTGTGCATGAGCTTCTGGGGTTTGCTCTGGCTGGGGGGGGGGTGGGGGGGAAATGGTGGTCACTTGTGCTGAGGTCCCCACTCCGGTCTCCCTGTGGTGGTTTTGGGGCCCCATTGGAGTTCTGCCCCTTAACTTCACAGCAGTGCCAGCTAGTGTCGAACGACACCCCCACCCCCATGGCTGGTGAAGGGTGGGTGTATCTGGCGAACGGGACGCTGACTGGGGAGCTGGGGCAGTGTGTGGGAACACCAGGGTGGGTATATTTGGGGGGGTGGAAGGAGCCCCATGGGGTGCCAGGCTGGGTGTGTCACTCTGGTATCCCCACAGCCAGTCTTGCCCTGACTGAGGCTAGAGATTTCCTATCTCTGGAGCTGATGTACTCCCCACCCCACTGAATCTCTAGGTGTGTCTCCCAGGGGGGCGGGGGGGGGGTGGTCTCCACTAAGCAACAGCTGGCTCTGAGCATCCAGGTGTCAGGTGGGGGTGCCCCACAGCCCGTGGGGGGAAGGCTGCAGGCTCCGTGATCCCCTGGGATCCCCACCGTGACAGATATGGGATGTTATCTGGGCTGAGGGGGGGGGGGGGGCTGTGCACCCCCACCATTGGTTCCCATTGGGGTGTGATCCCAATTCCCCCCCCGCAGGGGCCTGTTTATCATCGACAGCAAGGGTGTCCTGCGCCAGATCACAGTCAACGACCTGCCGGTGGGGCGCTCGGTGGAGGAGGTGCTACGCCTGGTGCAGGCGTTCCAGTACACGGACACGCATGGGGAAGGTGAGGCTGGGTCCAGCCTCCGCACGGGTTGGCGGGGGGAGCTCTTGGTGGTGTGGGGGGCAGGGTAAAGGCCAGGTTAGGGGGAAGGCAGGGCCCAACTGCGGCAGTGTATCTAGATGGGGTGGGTGCCCCACAGCTGGGGGGTGGGACAGCAGGTCTGAGTTTGTTCCTGGGGGGCAAAGTGGGGTGGGGGGCTCTCAACCCCAGCTGTTTCCAGCTGGCTGCAGACTCTGCTTGTACTAGGAGGTTTCTCTCGAAGGGTTAGAGACGCATGCACACGCCCACCCCCATGCCAGGCAGGAGAGGTGGGGTAGAGCCCCATGCATGGACCTACAGTGCTTGCTCCATCCAGCCCTGGGCAGACCTCCAAGCTGGAGGGGGAGGGTTGCCTAGTGGTTAGAGCACTAGCCTAGGACTTGGCATCAAACCCAGGTTTTCTGTACTCTGCCTCAGTTTCCCCATCTGCAAAGGGCGGGGGGAATACAAAGCAGGGATGCCCTGCTCCTGCCTCTGGTCTCCTAACCCCCCTCCCCCACTCTCTCTCCAGTGTGCCCGGCAGGCTGGCAACCTGGGAGCGACACCATCAAGCCCACAGTGAAGGACAGCAAGGACTACTTTGCCAAGCAGCACTGAGCCTGGGGGGGCAGCAGCAGCTGTCAGAGAATCGGGTCTACTGTGAAGGAGCCCCTCCCTCTGCCCCCCCCCATCGGATGGGGATATTTTGGGGCAGGGGGAATCCAAGAAGATGCTTGTGACCTAAAGTAAAAGGGTTTGTTTGAAAAGGAGCTGGCTTGTCTCTGATCCTGAATGGGGGGGTCGGGGCAACCCTGCTGGGGGCGTGTCCTATCCAAGCTCTAGGGATCAGGTCAACCTCTGATCTACCCCAGGTGTCTCTTGGTCCCAGTGGGTGCTGTAGCACTTTGCACCACTAGGTGGTGCTGTTGGCTGCATCTAGCTAGCTCCCTGGTGTGCGTCCAGCTCTGGGGAGGCAAATCCAGGTCTCCTAGAACATCAGTCAGCTGCCCTAGTGGGGAGCCAGTTGAAGGGCCTGGGGTTCTCTGCTGGGGGACACCCCTTGTGGGCTCTTGGCTTCTCTCCCTCCCCCACTCGCAGCACAGCTGCCCCCAGCCTGGAAGGAGCAGGGATTCCTGGTCCCAGAGGGTCCTGGCTCAGGGTTGCCAGATTCTGAGGGGGCTGGGATCCAGGGGGCGTGGGGGGGGCAGCTGGATGGGGCATTGAGGAGTGTTGGACTTGGAGGGGGTGGGGGCAGGGCACTGAGCTGGGCCCAACTCCTGCTATGAGCAGTGTGCTCATCTGCCCCCCTCCCTTAAAGCCAGCCCCCTGCTGCTTGGGGAGGAGGGGGCTCTCCAGGCATGTCCAGCCTCTGCAACTCCCCCACTGTGCCCAGTCATCATTCAGGCTGGTGCTGTGCCAGCAGGGGGTGCTACCTGCCCCCCAGGAGCCTGGCTTGCAGCTACTGCTCCAGAGAGCTCCAACTACTCTGGGGGGGGGGGGGACCCAGGAGTCCTGACACCCCCTTCCTCTGACAGTTGGTGCTGGGGGCTCCAGCCTGCCCTGGTACATAATATGGGGGGCACCTTGCCCTGATCAGCCCCAGACACTGTGTGCCGGGAGCGGTGTATGAGCCAGACACGTCCGTTCCCCTCCCACACCAGCCAGTGCTGGGCCTGGAGGAGGCGAGCTGGGATCTGCCTGTGACTTCATCAGCCCTTGGGAGCGTGGCCTGGCAGCTGCCCTGAGGCTAGAGGGGAGCCAGGGCCCCTTGCAGGGGAAAGGCCCCTTTTCCTGCACCCTGAGCTGGCCTCCCTGGGGGCTATTCCTAAGGGCTGAGCTGTTTGTGTAGAGGGGCCAGGGAGATGGGGACAGCATGGCTCAGAGTGGGGTCAGGGGGGTGTAGGAGCGATGGCTGGGTAGGGGGTATGAGCTCACAGGGCTGCACTGAAGTGGGGGGGAGACTCAGTGGGGGGTGCTCTTGTGGCTGGGTCACTGCTGGCCTTAATGGGGAGGGAGGGAATGGGGGTGGGTGCTGCAGGGGTTAGGCTGACCTGGGTGTGCTTTCCTGGCTGGGACATCATGTTCCCCAGCTGCTCCCAGACGCTAGCCAAGCTCCCTGTGCTCCTGCTTCCCTCCCACAGGCCGGGCCCAGCCCTCCCGGCCCCTGCTCTGTTCCCCAGGCTGGGCTCGGCTGGTTCCAGTCTTGGCCTGAGGATGAGGGCTGGGCTCCCCCTGGGGCCAGGGGGCTGGGAGGCGGCCCCGCAGCCTGCATGCCCGGACAGGGCTGTGCAGAATTACCACACACAGCTGTGTACGCAGCCACCCCATGCATGCATGCACGCACACAGCCCTGGGTGCACACGGGTGCCGCTGCACCTCTCCACCCTGGGCATAAGCACTGGCCTTTGCACACAGCCCCTCTTGTGCCCTGCACCTGCACCCCCCCGTCCACACACCTGATTGCACCCACAGCCACCCTGTGCACATGGACACACCCTTCTCCTGGGGGCTGTTGGGGTCCATCCCTTGGCCAGGTCTGGTCTGGCACCATCAGCCTGGCATGCAGGGGGGAGGGGGAACCTACCTCCCCTTTTCTTCTCTCTCCCCCTGCCCCCCTGGGAATTCTGTCCTGCTTGAGTTGCTCAGCTGGGGGGGGGGGGCTGCAACTCAGACATAAAATGAGTCAAAGCAAGAGGGGGGCTGGAGAGGGGGCAGGGGAGGGTACCCTGTGGGCATTAGTCTGCAGAGGGGGTGCTGGGAGAGAAGCATGCGGTGGGGGGGTGTATGGGAAATGGGTTTGTATGGGAAGTGTGCACAGGGGTGTGTTGCAGTGTGTGTATGGGGGGTTGCAGTGTATGTACAGAAGGGGTGTATGCAGGGGTGCATGCATCTGGTGATTGTACAGAAGGGGTGTATGTGGGGGGGTGCAATGTGCTCACAGGAGTGGTGTGGGGGGAGGGGTGTTGCAGTGTGTACCGGGCAGTGCATGCAGGGGGGAAAATGGTGCATGGAATTGGTGTATGGGGGAGGGTGGATGCTGGGGGGGGTGTACAGGACAGGTGGATGCAGGAGGGTGTGCAGTGGGGTGGATGTGGGGGGAGAGTGGCTGCAGGGGGGGTGTATGGAGGGGGATGGTGTGTGCCAGGGGATGGATGGGGGGAGAGTGGCTGCAGGGGGGTGTCTGGAGGGGGAGGGGTGTGTACAGGGCAGAGGGGTGGTAGGGGGATGGGGGTGTGTGACAGGGGGGTGGATGGGGGGGAGAGTGGCTGCAGGGGGGTGTTTAGAGGGGGAGGGGTGTCTACAGGGTGGAGGGGTAGCAAGGGGATGGGGGAGGGTGTATGGGGGGACAGGGGGGTGGATGGGGGGAGAATGGCTGCAGGGGGGGTGGATGGAGGGAGGGGTGTCTATAGGGCGGAGGGGTGGCAGGGGCATGGGGGAGAGTGTATGGGGGGACAGGGGGGTGGATGGGGGGAGAATGGCTGCAGGTGGGTGTTGGGGGGAGGGGTGTGTACAGGGCGGGTGTGGGGGGTGCCGGGGGGGGAGGCGGGGGAGGGGCGCGTGCAGCTGCCGCCCGTGTGTTCCTGCTCACGTCCCTGGGCGCTGCTCCCACCCCCGCGCTGGCCGGAGCTCCCGGCACAGGCTGTTCCCGGCCCCGGCACGCCCAGCGCGTCTGCAGGCAGCCAGGGCTGGGTTAGTGGCGGTGACTCAGGGGCATCAGCTGGGGGGAGCCCAGGGCTGACACAGCAGAGGGGGCTGCGGGTCGGGAGTAGGGGGCAGCGGCAGCGCTGGGGGGCTGCGGGTCTGGAGTGGGGGGGCAGCGGCAGCGCTGGGGGGGCTGCGGGTCGGGAGTGGGGGGCAGCGGCAGCGCTGGGGGGCTGCGGGTCGGGAGTGGGGGGCAGCGGCAGAGCTGGGGGGCTGCGGGTCTGGAGTGGGGGGGCAGCGGCAGCGCTGGGGGGGCTGCGGGTCGGGAGTGGGGGCAGCGGCAGCGCTGGGGGGCTGCGGGTCTGGAGTGGGGGGGCAGCGGCAGGACTGCGGGTCGGGAGTGGGGGGCAGCGGCAGCGCTGGGGGGCTGCGGGTCGGGAGTGGGGGGGCAGCGGCAGCGCTGGGGGGGCTGCGGGTCGGGAGTGGGGGCAGCGGCAGCGCTGGGGGGCTGCGGGTCGGGAGTGGGGGGCAGCGGCAGCGCTGGGGGGCTGCGGGTCGGGAGTGAGTTTTGCTGTGTGGGGGAAGCTGGTGCAGCAGCTGCCTGTGTCATCCGTGACTCACGCCAGCCCCCTTGATCTCCCGCGCGTTCCCCACAAACTCGCCCGCCGCCAGCACGCTCCGTGGGCCCCGGGGACCAGCGGCTGCCAAGGAAGCGCTTTGAAGCTGCCTCGCGCCGTCACGCAGCAGGGGGCTACTCTGAGAACACCCCAAGCTGGGAAATAAAGGGTGACCGTCCCCCAGGCCTGCCCCACCCCAGGGCTGGAGACGCAGGGACCCCCCCCCCCATCTACCCCAAAGCACCTGCCACGGCCTCTACCTTGATTCCTCCTCACACCCATGCGTGTAGCATGCTAGGTCAGCTGGCACCCCCACTCTAACACACCCCAACCCACACCCCTTGGTGTATTCTCGGTGCCCCCCTTTGCCATCACATCCTACCAGCCCCCTGTGGGTGTGGGGTTTCTAAGAGGCTGGTGGCACATGGCAGGGCCAGGCTTGGTCAGGGGGTCCCAAGCGATCCCTTAAGGCCACTGGGGGCCCACCTCTGGCCCATCTCTAGGCATTTGCCTGGAATGGGGCTTGCGCAGCTGGTGAGCATCTGCTCACCCCAAGGATGAACAGACCGCCCCCCACAAGTGCTCAGCCAGGGCCCAGGCCTATGGGAGCTCACTGGGATTCAGCAGGGCATCGCTCGGTCTCTTGCGTTCAACTCTCAGCTCTGCCACCATGTCCCTGAATGACCTTGGTTCAGTCATTTCACCATCCCCTGCCTCAGTTCCCCACTCTGTGGAATGGGAGGTGAGAATCCCTTCCTGCATCTGTCTTGTCTATTATCTGTGGGGCGGAGGCTGCCTCTCACTCCCCTGCTGTCCCGTCTCCAACAGGGGAGCAGGAGCTGCTTTGGAGAGAGGTGTAAGAACCTCTCAGAAGACAGATGTAGGGGAAACAGCCCCCCAGTGAAGATTGCCTCATTCCTGCTAGACAGGGGCCTGCCCCCTGCCCTAGACTTTATCTCCCAGCACTAATTTTCACCCCTGGGGTCCAGAGGCTCATCCTCTCCCTCTTTGACTCTTGCTCAGTTGTTGGCCCCAACAACTTCCTGTGGCAGGGAGTTCCACAGGCTGATGCAACAGCACCTGGAACCGTTTTTCCTCGGATCCCGTGCAGCGTTCTGGTGGGACCCCATTCTCACACGGGGGTGCGACCATTATACACCTAATATCCCCCCCAAAAGCAGGGTGCTACCGTAAGGCACCTACTAGATCCCCATCTCAAAAGGTGGGTGCTTCTAGCTGCTCCCTTGACCCCCGGAACAACACCTCCAACTTCCAGCGTGAGGAAAACATTCTCTTTGCCTTTGATCTGAGCGGTGGGAACGTGGCAGGGTCTTTCCGGCCTCAGCTGAGAGAAACGTCCAATTCCCCCGTGGGCTCGTCCTGCCCTCTCCCCACCCAGGGGGGGGATTTTGCAGATGCCCCGGCCTGGAAATGAACGGGCTGGTTTCGAGCCAGCGGCCTCCAACTCCGCTCCCCCGCGGCCCCTGGGAAAAACCCCTCCCTGGTGCCTGCCGCCCTGGCTGGAAATGAAGCCAGGCCAAGCCCCCTCTGCCGGGCAGCCGGCGTGGGCGGGGGTTCCCGGAACGGGGCCGGGCACGTCACTAACCAGCCCGGGCCCATATATGGGCATCTTCCCCTGCGTCACTGGGAAAACCCTTCCCCTCGCCTGCCGCCCGCCCCCTTCCCGTGCGCCGGAGCCGGGCGGGGGAAGCAGCGCCGCGCAGCGCAGGGGGAATTTTTAACCCTGGCCTGGGGCGAAAAACAGCCGCGCAGGGCCTCCAGGGCGTTGCGCTCTGACATCAGAGCTAGGAGGAGGGGGGAAGAAACACAGATCTCTTCCCCCCCCCGCCCCCGAAAAAAAGTCAGACCCTCTAGGAAAGGGCCAGGCCGCGGAGGTGGGGTTGCAGGAGGGGACGAGCTAGAGAGAGATTCCGAGCTGTGGAAGCCCCAAGGCCCCGTGTGATGAGCCAGGCTGAGCTCTTGGCTACCACAGGCCCTGGAGCCAGACTGGGAGGAAAAACACAGATCCGCTGAGAGCCATCAAATCCACTCCGGCTGGGGGGAATCGCCAGAAACGCCTCCTCCAAGCTGGGGCAGGGGGTAAAGATTTTGTACAGCACCCTGAGGTCCCAGCCCCTCACACAGAGCCAAAGGCTGCCACCCCAGAAACAAAAGTGGTGATGAAGAATCAGGGATCCGTTAACAATATATACAGAGGGAGTCCTGTAGAAAGGTGAAGGAAACAGACAGCAAAAATTTCTAGTTTAGACCTTTCGACTGTAAAAGCCTCACCTAAAACATACAGAACAGATCCTGTTTTATGACCAGACAGTCCCCTCCCCCCGCCTGAAATAATGTCCGGGCCAAAAAGGATTTGAAACCAAGCCAAACCTCAGAGAGGAGATCAGAGAATTTTTTTTTTAAACTTAAATAAAGGTCAATATAAAGTCAAAAAACACAAATACAATCAACTTTTTAAAAACACAACAAATTCCAGGACTTTTGTTTTAAAAAAACAAAACAAAAACACCACAAAAAAAGTAAAGTAAATAAGCCATATTTCCTTTCATGGGCGAGGCAGTTCTATGGTGTGGCACTCAGTTTCTCTTATCTGTCAATGTCAAGT
Source organism: Natator depressus (assembly GCF_965152275.1). Lineage (NCBI taxonomy): Eukaryota > Metazoa > Chordata > Testudines > Cheloniidae > Natator > Natator depressus. The sequence continues at coordinate 24,549,128 of NC_134253.1, forward strand.
ATCAGATTCTTTTGTTTGTTTGGTTTTAAGTTAAGGAAAGTCCTGGCCCCTTAATTCAGACACACAGTTCCCTTATTACACGGTTTCCTTGCCAAAGTACCTCTTGCCGCACTGTCCAGCTATGCAACAAGTTTGTTGGTTTGTTCCATTTTTAAATACACTCACACAACATACACAAATTTTAGGCAATATGCACATATTCTGAATCCAGCAGAGAGCAAAATACAACCCCCTCCCATCCAAAAAAATAAAATAAAAATACAACCATCAGCAAACAGGAGGAGGCCGAGAATCATCTTCAAAGTCGCATGCAGAGGTTGGTCTGACTCATGAGAACGCTACAGAAGTCCAGCTAAAGTTCATGTAAACTTTCCAACAGGGAGTCCAGTTACACGCAAGTCTCTTAAATAAGATGGGGCTCGGGGGGGTTTCAGAAGGATTGCATTTTAACAGTCAAAAGCAACTGGCAACCATTGTTCACGTGATTCATGACTTTCTGCTTGAGTTGGGCCACCTGATCTCTCAGGACATTAGCCGTGTTGGACAGTCCCGCATTCTCAGTCTTCAGCGTCTTGACTTTGTCCTCCAGCCGGGCTATCCTTTCCAGCTTCCTCTTCCGGCACTTGGTAGCCGCCAGCCGGTTCCTCAGCCGCTTCCTTTCCACCTTGATCCTCTCCTGATCTTCCATGTTGATGGGAGACACAGGGGGCGACTGGACATCTGGCACAGTCTGAGGCTCTTCCTTGAACACCTGCACCCTGGATGGGAGGGAGGTGGCCAAGGAGTGACCCCCATAGGCGTGGGTCTGGGGCAGGTAGCTGAGGTTGGCGGTGGGGTAGGTGGAGGAGGTGGTCATTGTGCTGGGGTTGTAGCTGGTCAGGTTGGTGTAGACGGGGGGCGGCTCTTGATGGAGGGAGGCCCCGTAGACACTGCTGGCCACAGAGGCAGCTGCGCCGATGGAGACGTTGGGCGGGGTCATGTGGTTCATTTTGTGCAAGTCGTCCAGGGCCTTCACAAAGCCGTCGGCAAAGCCCTCCTGCTCCTCCGTGGCCCCCCGGGGGTAGAAATAGGGGCCCGGGGTGGGCGTGGTGGTGATCACCCCGTTGCTGTTCTGAATGATGAGCCGCTCCAGCTCCGGCGAGGCCAGCTTGAGCGAAGAGTTGGCCCCCGCCTCGGCGAGGCCGGCGGGGGCGTAGAAGGCGCCTCCTTCCTCAGCCGCCTGGCCCCGGAGGTGCAGCTGTGCCTTGAGGCCCCGGTAGGGCTCGGAGAGGTTGACAGCCATGTTCTGCTTCAGCGCCTTGTAGTCCGGGGGCCCGCTCAGCTCTGCACGCCCGTAGCCGGAAAGAAAGGAGTCATCATGATAGAACGGCTGTTCCATTTTGGTACACATCAGCCACGCGACCCCAGATCAGCACACGGCACCCCGGCCTAGACAGATAGAGGGGCACCAGGGAGAGGGGGTGCAGATCCCAGAGGCAGGAAAGCTGGTTTCACTGGGCAGGGCAGGGGGTGGGGGTTAAGGCAGATCCAACACACTCCCCTCCCAGGGCGCCCGGAGACCAGTCCACGGCTCGGTTTCACTTCCAGAAACGCTCCCGCTTCCTCGCTCCTCTTCCTCCTGGCTGCGTAGCAGGGGGGTCCCCGGCCGGGCTCTTCTCCCCGAGCGCAGCCCCCACGCGTGGCGGGCGATCGGCCCGGCTCCCTGCTCTCTAGCCCCGTGGGAAGCGACAGGCGGCGGGTACCGTACCGGGCGGGGGCTCCGCGGCTGCGCTAGGCTCGGCGCTACGGGGATGGGCGCAGCAGGCGGCTCCGATCGCGCTCCGGCTCTGTCCCCTTCTGAGTCAGCTGCTGGCGGCGCCGCGCGAGCCTTTATAGGGCCCGGCGGGCGGAAACGCGCCGCCATTGGGCCGCGCCGGAGCCCCACGCGCGGGGCGTGGCCGCGGCGCCGCCTGCCGGGCAGCCCCGTGTCTGCTGGGAAGGGCCCGCGCGGCTCGGGGCCGGGCTGCGCGTCACAGGGGGCGGGGCCAGAGAGACGGACCGAGACAGACAGACACACACCCACGCACAGATACACAACAACACACCCGAACCTCTTGACACAACCACACACATCGATGGGCACGCAGCCCCAGACAGACCTAGAGACACGTCCATAGAGACACACACACACACAGAGACGACAACACACCCAAATGTACACACAATCACACACAGAGACACGACAACACACCCAAATGAACGGTCACACAACCACACATAGAGATGGGCATGCAGCCCCAGACAGTCACAGAAACACGGCCATAGAGACAGACAGACACGCAGGGACACACAACCAGGCACAGAGGGACAGAGACACACAACCACAGACAGAGACAGACACACAACAACACACCCAACCATATGGACACAACCACACAGAGACACACAGCCAGCGAGACAGCCGCACACAGCGGCACACACACACACACACACATAGACAGACACACACATACACACATGCGGCCATAGAGACAGCCACACAGCCACACACAGATAGACACACAACCACACAGACAGACACACAGCCACACAGCAGCAGCACACAAACATACAGAGACACACAGCTGCTCACAGAGACAGACACAGAGCAACACATAGACACGCAACCACACACAATAAGAGACACACACAAACATACAGACACAGCAACACACAACCACAAAGAAACGTAGCCAGGCACACAGCAATGCACACATGTCGAAACACAGAGACGCACACACTGCCATACTCAGAGACACACAACACACAGATCAGGCCCCCACATGTGTGCACAGACATGAACTCACTGACAAAACACACTTGTGAACATTTGCATGCCTGAAGACCTCCATCAGCACACACTCACCCAAGACCTCCCCGCCAGCCCCGGGGCCCCCTATCTGCAGGCAGACACCCCTAAAAAGGGCTGGGCTGTAGGGGGGGGCTCTCAACAATGCCCCCCTGCTAGCCCAGACAGCTCCCCCTTGTGGTCCCCACCCTGCTCCCTGTGCCCCCCCCAATGTGAATTCAGCCATGATCATGTGGGGGGAGGGGGTACAGAACCGGGAGTGGGACCTGGGGATGGGCTGGGGCGATGGGGATCAGGACCCTATGGGGGGCCCTTGGGGAGGGGGATCAGGGCCCTATGGGCTGGGGGGGCAGCTGGAGCTATAGGGAAGGTGGCTAGACTGGATCCCCCCCTTCACATGAACTGACTCCTCCAGCTGGAGAGGGGAGGGGAGCTGCTCCATCTCTCCAGCCCAGGAAGAGCCCATCCCGAGCTGGCAAGCCTTTAACCACCGCCTGTTTGCCCAGCTCACTCCAGACGGGGCAGGGTGCCGGGGTGAAGGTAGGGTGGGGTGGGGACCACACCCTCTGTGGGTCAGGGACCTGGCTTGTGTGATGGGAGAGGCCTTAGGTCATGGGCGATCCTGCAGCAGCCTGTCAGTGCAGCACCCTGGGACTCCTCCTCCAGCACCGGGCCCCTGGCCCCTGAGGACTGCAGGGGCCCCTTACTCTCGGCTGGGCCGGCTGGCGGATTAAATGCTGCAGTGTCTGATCAGTAAATACCCCACTCACCAGTAGGCTGGGGGACAGAACTCTGCAGTGTGCGGAGAACAGACAGCGGCCTCTGAGCGGGGTGCACTGCAGTACTTGGCAGTGTGCGGAGAGACGGCAGTTGCTGAGCAGTGTGCACTGCAGTACTTGGCAGTGTGCGGAGAGACGGCAGCCTCTGAGCGGGGTGCACTGCAGTACTCAGCAGTGTGCGGAGAGACAGCAGCTGCTGAGCAGTGTGCACTGCAGTACTCGGCAGTGTGCGGAGAGATGGCAGCCTCTGAGCAGGGTGCACTGCAGTACTCGGCAGTGTGCGGAGAGACAGCAGCCTCTGAGCAGGGTGCACTGCAGTACTCTGCAGTGTGTGGGGCGACGGCAGCCTCTGAGCGGGGTGCACTGCAGTACTCTGCAGTGTGCGGAGAGACAGCAGCCTCTGAGCAGGGTGCACTGCAGTACTCTGCAGTGTGTGGGGCGACGGCAGCCTCTGAGCGGGGTGCACTGCAGTACTCTGCAGTGTGTGGGGCGACGGCAGCCTCTGAGCGGGGTGCACTGCAGTACTCGGCAGTGTGTGGAGAGACGGCAGCCTCTGAGCGGGGTGCACTGCAGTACTCGGCAGTGTGCGGAGAGAAGGCAGTTGCTGAGCAGTGTGCACTGCAGTACTCTGCCAGCTCTGCTACAGCACCTAGCAGCAGGCTGAGAACGTACTACAGGACCTGATACTTTCCTGTGCACCAATATTCTTCAATATATACCGCAGAACCGTACAATATTCTAATCGAGCCCTCTGCAGTTTGTTACGCTCATCTCCGCTATACGCTGGAGTACCCTGCAGGGCTCTAACAGCGGGCTGGGGTACTGCTGATCATATACACTCCTGTGTGTTTACCCCAATGCTACAGTATGGGAGTGTGTATGTCCAGCATTTTAATAAAGTACTATCCTGTTGTACTTGACAGCTCAGACAGTACTGCAGGACCTGACAGGATGTAATGCTGGTGAGCAGGATCCTGGCTTCCAATCCCAGTTTTGGGAAGAGAGTGGGGTCTAGGGGTTAGAGCGTGGGAGCCAGGACTCCTGGGTTCTATTCCTGGCCCTGCCACTGACTCACAGTGTGAAGTGAGGTGAGTCACTTCTCCACTCTGTGCCTCAGCTTCCCCATGTGGGAAAGGGCCTTTGCTGCCTTCGTTTGGGAAGTGCTCTGGGCTCGCGGGTGACAGGAACAGCCCTGACAGCGCCGGGTGCCCCAGGGGCTGGTCAACCTTCTCCTTAAAACCTGCTCACTCCCACGCTCCTCCCTGCTCCAAGCGATGTACCATTTGTATCACAGACACTGAAAGGCAGCCACCTCTGCGGTGGGGCGCAGGGGCTGTTTGTACAGGGATCCCTCATCTGGAGCTGGGATGCAGCCAGCCTTTGGGGTGGGTCTTGTGTAGCTAGGGTTAAGGCTAGGGAAATCTGCTCTGCAGGAGACCACACGGTATTATGACCCTCTCTGGGCCCAGCTGTGTTCGGGGATCTACTCTGGCTTCTCCCACAGGGCTCACAGGACCAAGGATCCACTTTGGTGCCCATCATGCAGGGTATCCACTCACCTGGGCGGTGCCCTCTAGGGGCGGGCCGTGCCCAGAGGAGGCCTCGCTGCTGGGATTGTTTGGACAGGAAATAAACAGCCCAGGCAGGTTTGGTTTGCAGACAGCCCCAAGTGGCAGGATGGGCTGGGCCGTTATCAGGGAGTGGCAATGGCAGAGCCAGGCACGGAGCAGGGAGCAGAGTCTGAGAGCCATGCCCGCGCCCACGCCCAGCTGGGAGCTCTGCCAGGACGTGGCCCCGACCCAGAGCACGGGCAGGCCGGAGCTAGGGCGAAGGAATGGGTGACACAGCGGGGGGTTCCTGTCCAAGTCTCAGGCTGGTTCCAGTTCATCCCAGATTGGTTCCCCACTCCAGCCTGCATGTATTATTATCCCCATGTTACAGAGGGGAAACTGAGGCAGGAGAGGCCGAGCTGGGGATAGAACCCAGGAGTCCTGACTCCCAGCCAGCCTCCCAGAGCCAGTGACAGAGCCCAGGATTTATTTGCTGCTTCTGGTGTCAGACATGGCCTGATTTCCCCCTCCCCCCCACCCCCCCGCAGAGTGCTCCAAACCTCCCCCAGGGACTCCCTCCTCTGGGCCTGTCAGGAGGGTCTGCGGGGAAGGGGCCAGGGCAGGTGGGTTCGGGGTCACAGGGCAGGAGTGATATTGAAGCCACTAGGAGGAGCTTTACAATCAGATGCTTCCTGTCTCCACTTGTCCCCGGGCAGGGCCGGGCCGCGCCCTCCTGCCCATGCCCAGGCTCCTGTACACCTCCGAAGGGAAGGGGGAGGGGCTGGGCCCCCCTCAGGCGAAAGGGGGTTAACCCGCAGCCACACGTATGGAAATGCACAGATACATACGTGTGCCCGTGATCACCTTCATGCACGCACTTACATGCCCCATGCACATGCGTGTACACACCAGCACACACTCCTATGTACATCCACACGCACGGGTGCACGCTTGGGGACACGCCCACATGGAGCCGCTCACCTGTGCTCTGCCCAGCCGTCCACAGAGACACTCGTGTACTCACGCACCCGCCCCTCCGCGGCCTCTTGCACACCCACCCTGCTTGCACGAGGATGCTCATCCCGGAGCTGCTCCGTGGGTGACTCAGGCCCATATAAGGCAGCGGAAGGAGCCGGTGTGCCCCCTCCGCCCCCCCCACCTCCCCCACACGCCGGGGCACGTCTCTACCTGCTGCAGCTGGGCACCAAGCCCAGGCTCCCAGACACACCCCAGCTCACAGGGTCCCCCATCCCCTCCCCCGCCCGCCAGGCCAGGGCACGTCCCAGTGCTGGGGACAGATGGTGGGGGAGGGCAGGGGGCATGAGGAACAGTGGGGGGGGGACTCGGGGGTCATGGCCCCACAGGCCCTCGATTGACCCCACATTGGAACCAGGCACCAATGAGATGAATTTCCCCTCCCCCTACTGAGTTGCCTTCCCCCCACTCCCCTGTTGCTCAACCCCCCCTTCTACCCCGCCCCCCATCGACCCCTCTCCCAAGCCCCCCCGAACACCATCCCCCCACTGAGCCCCACCACCAAACCCATTGCCCTCTACAGCCCCCCAGTATGTCCCCACTTCTGCCCCCCCCACCCCACTAATATTCCTTCCCCTCCCTCCCTGCAGGGCAGCATCAGGGCCTGGCGTCTGGGCCCAGTGGCTCTGTCTCCCCATGCTAATGAGGGGATGAGTTGGCAGCACCTGGCCGAGTCCCTGGGGGATCGGTGGGGGGGGAGGCGGGGACGGGACAGGGGTGGGGGATGGGACTTTCCCAGCAGAGGAGCAGCTGGGTGGGGAGGCCCAGACGTTCCAGCTCAGGGGTCAGGGACAGCTCTGTACAGCAGGGCTGGGGTCATAGGGGGCTGCGGATCAGGAGTGAGGGGCACCAGCAGAGCTCGGGGGAGGGGAGCCCAGGGCGGGGTGAGGAGGGGGCTGCGGGTCGGGAGTGAGGGGCGCTGGCACAGCCCCGGGGGCGAGGGCAGCCCAGGGCGGGGCGAGGAGGGGGCTGCGGGTCGGGAGTGAGGGGCGCTGGCACAGCCCCGGGGGGGGAGGGCAGCCCAGGGCGGGGCAAGGAGGGGGCTGCGGGTCGGGAGTGAGGGGCGCTGGCACAGCCCCGGGGGCGAGGGCAGCCCAGGGTGGGGCGAGGAGGGGGCTGCGGGTCGGGAGTGAGGGGCGCTGGCACAGCCCCGGGGGGGAGGGCAGCCCAGGGCGGGGCGAGGAGGGGGCTGCGGGTCGGGAGTGAGGGGCGCTGGCACAGCCCCGGGGGCGAGGGCAGCCCAGGGCGGGGCGAGGAGGGGGCTGCGGGTCGGGAGTGAGGGGCGCTGGCACAGCCCCGGGGGGGAGGGCAGCCCAGGGCGGGGCGAGGAGGGGGCTGCGGGTCGGGAGTGAGGGGCGCTGGCACAGCCCCGGGGGGGGAGGGCAGCCCAGGGCGGGGCGAGGAGGGGGCTGCGGGTCGGGAGTGAGGGGCGCTGGCACAGCCCCGGGGGCGAGGGCAGCCCAGGGCGGGGCGAGGAGGGGGCTGCGGGTCGGGAGTGAGGGGCGCTGGCACAGCCCCGGGGGGGAGGGCAGCCCAGGGCGGGGCGAGGAGGGGGCTGCGGGTCGGGAGTGAGGGGCGCTGGCACAGCCCCGGGGGCGAGGGCTGTTGCTATCTCAGCGGCTCCTGCGGGAGGCAGCGCCAGGTGTGGCCGGCGAAAGGGTTTAACGCGCTGAGTCGAGCTCCTCCCCCTGCATCCCGCGTGGCACCAGCCCAGCCAGTTCCGGGGCCCCTTGCCCGGCGTGGCAGGTGGAAGCGCCAGGTTGGCGCCACGCTGGGCCCAGCCCGGCCAGGCAGCGTCCCGGCCTGGGCCCTCTGCACGGGCAGGTTCTCGCCAGGGCTGGGCCGGGCACCCAGCGGGGAAGATCCCGTGTCCTGGTGCCGCTGGGAAACCAGACAGATGTCTGCGGCCCCCTCCCTGCCTCCCCAGCCCTGCCGGTGCCCCTCACTCCCGACCCACAGCCCCCCCCCCCCCGCCCAGCCCTGGGCTCCCCCCGCCCCCAGCCCTGCCGGTGCCCCTCACTCCCGACCTGCAGCCCCCTCCTTGCCCAGCCCTGGGCTCCCCCCGCCCCCAGCCCTGCTGGTGCCCCTCACTCCCGACCCCCTCCTCGCCCAGCCCTGGGCTCCCCCCACCCCCACTCCCCGCAGGCTGTGCTTGTGCTGATGGGATCTCACAACTATCCAGGCGTCCCCTCCCCCAGCAGGCATAGGACATGGCGGGAGGGGGAATGTGGCACCCACCCTGCTCCATCCGGGGCTCCCTGCAGCCAGCCCTTGGCTAGGATGGGGGGAGGGAGGCGGTTTACAGCTGCCCATGGCTATGGATCTTCAGCCCCCCCATCCCATTCCCTGCCCCCCAACCTCCACTCTGGATTCTAGGGGCTTTTGGGCCATGTGTTTTTCCCTCCCGCCTGACTTCTCCTTCCCTATTAATATCCCGTGACTCAGTGCCGGGAGCCAGGATCTCAGCCTTGCGGTGGCGGGGGTGGGGGGAAGGTTGGGGGCAGGGAGGGGCTCCTGGCTGGCAGTGACCCTGGGGGGCCCAGGGAGAGGGTTTTGCCTTGGGCTAATGTCATTTCAAAGAGGGGCTCCGGGTGCCAATAAGGGGAGCTGGGTTTGTTATAACTGGGGGAAACTGAGGCAGGGAGCTGGGACAAGACTTACCTGCTGCCTGTTTGCAACACAGTGAGCCAGGGGTGGGGCTGGGGATAGAACCCAGGAGTCCTGGCTCCCAGCCCCCCACCACCACGCCAGACTTTAAACACTAGACACCGCTCCCCTCCCAGAGCTGGGGATAGAACCCAGGCGTCCTGGGACACCATAACTGATAGCAAGGGGGCTGGGGAGCCCTGCCAGATTTCCACGCAGTGCTGCTCCCGTCTGGCCAAACCCCCAGGCCCCTGGGAGAGCCCTGGCCATGGGGAGCCTGCTGAGCTGTGAGCTGGGTGGCAGCCAGAGCCCCTCCCCCATGGGGTTCATGACCACTCCCCCCATCCCTGCTGGGCCGATGGGCTGGGGAGTCCGGGCGAGGGGCCTTCGAGGCATCAGGGTTTATGGGGTGTCGCCCCCCACCATGAGGCAGGAGGGTCAAAGCCCAGACAGATGTCTCCAGCCTGGGTGGTAGGGCAGTACATCCTGGACTGAGGCAGGGGAGGAGCTGGGAATTGGGGGACCCATCCTGTGTGCCCCTCTGTGGGGCTGGGTCCGCCTGCTGCTTTTCCATGGGGTGCCCAGGGTCCCCCACCCCCACTCCAGAGCTGGCCAGAAGCACTTCTGCCTTCCTCCCTGAGGTCTTTACTCCTCCCATCCCCAGCGATGCCAACTAATTCCCCCCCACGCCCCCTGCCATCCACAGCTCTGCCCCTACTATGGGGCCAGACATCACTATGTTCAATTGCCCGTCCCTTCAGCCTCATCCTAGGGCTAGGGAAACTGAGGCACTGAGCAGGGAAGGGACATAAATGAAGTCACACAGGGAGTCAGAGTCAGAGCTGGGGATAGAACCCAGGAGTCCTGGTTCCCAGCCCCCGCTTTAACCACTAGCCTGCACTCCCCTCACATACAGCAGCCTGTGTGGTGAAATGAGTTACTAGGTCTCAGCCCAGTCCAGCCCATCAGGCAGCCCCAGTGGAAGGGCCAGAGGCTGACTGGAGTGTGGGGACACCCCTTCGTCCCTAGGGGGAAGCAGGTGGGGCAGGCAGCTCCCGCTCTGGGGGTGCCCAGGGGAGATGGGATCCCGGGGCTGCTGCCCCTGCCCACTCCAGGAGGCAACAAAGGTGGATGCAGAATCCCCGGTGCGGAGCCCCCCGGCCTCCTCCACCAGCATGTGCCACTGCGGAGACGGAGACTCGTTCGTCTCTGGCAAGGGAGCGGGGTCTTTCCGTTAGAGTGGGAAGGGGGGCTGGGAGCCAGGACTCCTGGGTTCTCTCCCCAGCCCTGGGTGGGAAGTGGGGTCTTGTGGTTGTGGGGCGGGGCAGGGAAGGGAGTCAGGATTCCTGGGTTCTCTCCCCAGTCCTGGGAGGGGGGTGGAGTCCTGTGGTAGGAGGTGGGGGGCAGGGGAGTGGGGTCTAGTGGTTAGAGCGGCGGGGGAGGGGGAAGCATCAGTACTCCGGGGTTCTCTCCCTGACTCAGCCAGCTGCCCTGCCATGCTGCCCCCTTGCTGTCTCTCCCCCCCACGCCCCCTTCCCTGCCAGCCCGTGCCCAGGAAGCACCGGGGGTGGGTGACGGAGTCATTTCCCGCGAAGCACCCAGGCTGGCGGGCAGGGGCAGAGGCAGCTGGTTCAGAGCCAGCGGGCGGGGGAGGGGGTTGGTCTCCCCAGCTGCCCTGGCCCAGCTTCCCCCCACCCGGGCAGATGAGGAACGACCCCCCCCCCCCCCCCGTTGCACCGGAGTCAAATACTGACTGGAACCAAGAGGAAGTTGGGGGTGGGGACGTCGCCTCATGGCTCAAACTCAAGGTCAGGGCCCATCAACCCCCAGCTCAGCCGGTGCCCTTCACTCCTGACCCACAGCCCCCTGCTAGCCCAGGCCTGGCTCCCCACCCCCACAGCTCGGCCGGTGCCCCTCACTCCTGACCTGCAGCCCCCTGCTAGCCCAGGCCTGGCTCCCCCTAAATCTAAACGGATTGATCCGATCACATCACTTCTTCTCTTAACCCCTCCTGCTCCACTGGGTCCCCCCGCCAGGTCCCTGCCCCACCTGGAGCCCAGCTACTGAGACATGAGGCCGGGTTACTGACCGGCCCCCTCCCCTCACAGGATGCCCCCCAGACATCCTTCCCGCACCCCCGGGGAGCCCCAGATCCTCCCAGAGTAGACCTGGAACCCCTTCTTGGACGCAGTGTTGGGGCCAGGCTGGGGAGGACGCCTGGGTCCCACCCTGCCACTGCTCTGACCATTAGACCCCCACTCCCACCCCAGAGCCAGGATGGAACCCAGGAGTCCGAGCCCCCATGAGCTTCAGCCCTGGCATGATGGGCTCAGATCCCCTGGGGGTCCCAGATCGAAGGGCCTTGGCGGATCCCTGCTGGGGGGCTGTGCCCTCCCACTGCCCCATACGGGCCAGAGGCAGGGGTCTCCCCAAGGCTAGGACCCACACTCCAGACTGGCTGCCCCCTGCCCCATCCCCACATCCTCTGGGGATCCCCCGCCCCAATGTCCCAGGCTCGGCCCCAGCCGGCTCAGAACTTGGGAATGAAGTTCCGGGGCCAGGGGGCAGGGACTGGCCCAACGGGTTCAGCCTCATTCCTGGGGCTCTGCTCACATCCGTGGGGGGCGGGGGAGCTGGGGGTGGATCCCAGGACTCCCCGTGCTGGGAGCCAGCCTGGGTGAACCCGCTGCCCTCTGCAGGGAAAGGAGTCCCGGGGCAGGTCGCGGGGTGCATGGCAGGGAGACTAGCTGAGGTGCTGAATCAGCAGCAGGGAACTGCTGGGCGGGGGTGGGGGTGACGCTCAGTGCAGGGAGATGGGACAGTGGGGGGTGCTCAGTGCAGTGAGAAGGGGCAGTGGGGGGTGACGCTCAGTGCAGGGAGATGGGGCAGTGGGGATGCACAGTGCAGGGAGATGGGGCAGTGGGGGGTGCTCAGTGCAGGGAGATGGGGCAGTGGGGATGCTCAGTGCAGGGAGATGGGGCAGTGGGGAGTGCTCATTGCAGGGAGATGGGGCAGTGGGGGGTGCTCAGTGCAGGGAGATGGGGCAGTGGGGGGGTGCTCAGTGCAGTGAGAAGGGGAAGTGGGGGGTGCTCAGTGCAGGGAGATGGGGCAGTGGGTGCATTCAGTGCAGTGACATTGGGGGCCGATCTCCACAGAGCTGCTCCTGTGTCCCCTGCCCCGGGTCCACCCACCCAGTCACCCCAGAAGTGCTGGTTCCAGGGCTCTCTTTCTTTCACTCATCCGTCGCTTTTGGGGGTAACCCTCAGCCCCCCGTGGGAATCTTTTTGCTCCCAACCCTCCTCTCGCTCTTGACCACAACCGAACCCCAAGCGGACTTCGCCGGGGCCGGGCTGAGTCATCAGGGGAACGGGGAACAGGGCCCGCCAGCCGCAGCCCCCCCTGCGCCTCTCGCTTCGTGTCACCCGCGGCGGGCGAGAAAACGGATTTAACCGTTTGGGCGCCACCCGGGCTTTCGATGCACGAACTTCCGGCCTCTGGTGACATGTGGGGATGGAGGTGGCGGGGGGATCCCAGAGACAGGGAGGAGAGTCAGAGAGCTGCGGCCCTCGGGGAGCATGGGGGACCCCTGCCACAGAGGATTGGGTGTGCCCTGCACGTGTGCTGTTCATATGTGCATTGCATGTCCGCTGAATATATGTGTGTTGTGTGCATGCCCGTTGTATGTTTGCCTGTGTGCTGCATGCATGCCCGTTGCCTGCCCTGTGCGTGTTGCATGCATGTGCATTGCATGTTTTCCAGGTACGCTGTGTGATCATCTGTTATGTGCCCTGCATGTGGACTGCATGCATGTTGCAAGGGGCTGGACCAGAGGCTCTGTGCTTCGTGGCGTGGCTGAATTGTGTGCCAGGCACAGCATGTGTGTTGCACAGCTCTCTAGTTCTCTTCTTGCATGGCGAAGCGTGTGTGTCAAAACGATCTGCCTTGCACACGTGTTGCGTGAATCTTTGGCACGCCACCCACATGCATGCTACATGCATGTTCCTTGCAATACATCCCTGTCTCCATGTTTCACCGCCGGCACGCTTCCCCGGGGCATGCTCTGCGTGTGCATTGCATGTCACACGCATGTGTACTGTCATCCCTGCACGTGCGCCCTGCGGATGGGTACTGTGGGTGCAGGATCGTCTAACGGGGGTCGGCCTTTGCCCCTCACCCTCCCAGGCATTCAGGGCCTCCGCCGCCTCCCCACACACCGGGAAGTGTCGCTGCCAGGCAGGGCTCTGATCTGTGTCCCGGCCTCACCCCTTACCCCACTGCTCCCAGCTGAGTCACGCACCCGGCCAGCTCCCAAGACAGGAGGTGGCCGACCTGGAACGAACCTGGCTCTCCTGCCTGCCAGACAAGCCTGCTGGGAATCCTGCAGCGGCGCCTCCTGCTGGGCAGAGCTAGGAGCAGCCCAGGCTTCTGGAACAGGGCAGGGATGGGAGCGGGGGGCAGCGGGGGAAGTAACTCAGAAGTGGTGCATTGTGGGAATATCTCCCACAGGAAGGAAAGAGGGGCGAAGGGGGAAAAGGAGCAAAACAGGACGGACACCCATACCCCCCAAATATAGCTGCCTCCCCTGTGTTTGGGGGCACAGAGAGCCCTCAGTTGCTCACTCTGCAGCATAGTACCCCACCAGCAGTGGGCCCGAGCCCCCCCGCCAAGCCCCCCTCTCCCCACTCCCCGCAGCATGGCAACCCCTGCTGAGCCCCCCACACACACACACTGCCCGCAGCACGGCACCCCCTGCTGAGCCCCCCACACACACACACTGCCCGCAGCACGGCACCCCCTACTGAGCCCCCCCCACACACACACTGCCCGCAGCACGGCACCCCCTGCTGAGCCCCCCACACACACACTCCCTGCAGCCCAGCGCCCCCTGCTGAGCCCCCGCCCCATTTCCCGCAGCCCGACACCCCCTAGCACTGGTGGGGGCTGCATGCGGCACAGGGCCGGGTTTGGGGGTAGGGCTGGGCCCCGCAGCGTCTCCTGGAAGCTCGCTCTTTCTCTGAATGCGGCTGAGGCTTGGGGCACAGGAAGGCAGCTATGAATGGCTGAGGTCAGGCTGCCTTTGTGGGTTTCGAGCCTTCGCTCAGATCCCTGGCTGTGTGCACCTCCCTCCCCCCCCCCCCCCCCCGGCCACAGCTAGCTTCTCTCCCTCCTCTCCCGGGAGGAGCACAGGGTTTCAACCCACATTGGCCATCCTCCCCCCCACCCCCAGACACAGCAAGCCAGCGAGGGGGAAGGAGCAGACATTGCTGAAAGGACAGGGCATCCCCCCACCCCGCCCTATGGGGCACTGGTGGGGCACAGGGATGAGGCAGCCAGGCTATGTCAGTGATAGAGCTGGGGAGAGAACCCAAGAGTCCTGACTCCCCCCTTCCCCCGCTTCTCTAACCACTAGCCTCGGGAATGCTGCCGCGGAAGCCTGTATGGGACAAGCTCCCCCGAACAGGCACTGACGAAATCTCCCGCTGTGTAGAAAGAGGAATAGAAAGAGGCAGATGGGGACGGTTTGGAAGGCAGCGGAGGGGGTTGGGGATCTGCGCGTGCGGAGGGGGGAAACTGAGGCACTGGGCTTGGTCCCTGGGATTGACGTCAGCATTGACCATACTGGGTCTAACTCCAGCCGCTCCCGTCTCAAAATTGGGTAACTAGAAAAGACTCCCTCGCCGGGCCCTGGGATGCAGCTGCTTCTGGGATAGGCCGCAAGGGTGGATGATACCGGGCTCCCTCCCCCAGTGCAGGGCGATGCAGCCGCCTCTGGGATGGGGCGTGGCCAGCTGTTTGCTAGTTGCCCAGCAATAAGACACAACAGTTTAGGACAGGAAGTGAAGCAGCTGCCTATGTCCAATTGAAACCACAGGGAGGATTTAGGAAGGGGTCTAGAATTTCCCAACCTGCCACTTGGCCAGGACACGGAGTCACACCCCAGCACTTACGAAACAGACACTGAGGTCGGCTGGAACCAATAGACCCCCCAAGTGCGCAGTGGGGCATTGGGGTCAGCCCCACTGCACAGGATGGGTGTCCTCCGCTGAGCCCCCAACCCTGCTCCCCTTCCCCTCTAGGGGGTGCCATCTTTGCTCCAGCCCCAGAGCCTGAGGCCAGGGGCTGAAAGCGTTCCAGCCCTCCACGGGGTGTCCATGTGGGGCAGGGGGAGGCCGAGCGCCGTGGGGCTGGCCCTGGCCAGAGGAGTGGGGCTCCAGGCCCAGAGTTGCCCAGCTGCCCCCCAGCTGGGGCCCTCCGGGCAGCAGGCCCCGCATGGGGTGTGGATCAGAGGCCAGGCAGCATCTTGCCCAGGGAAGAGCTACGTGCGCGTGGGCCCAGGGCCAAGGCCAGCCTCTGGCAGCGTCAGCTCCGCTCCCTTTCCCAGCAGCGGCGGGGGGGGCGCATCAGCAGGGAGGGGGGGGCGCGGGGTTCTCTGAGTTCAGCCCCCAGAGCTGGGAGCCAGCGCATCCTGTGGGCTGACCGCAGCGGGGAAGTGGATCCGGGAGGGGGCGGGGTGAACTGGGACGATGGGCCAACACCCCCCCCCCGGCCCTGCACCTACACACGCTGCTCCCCACACCCCAGGCTTCTCCCCGCATCCTACAGCCCTGCAGGGCTCCTGCCTGGAGCCAGGGGTACCAAGCTGCGGGGGGTAATCTGGGAGGGCAGAGGGGTACCAGGCTGGATGGGCACCTGGGTTTGATGGGGGCAGGGGGGAATACAGGATTGGCTGGGCCCAATGGTCTGATCTGGGGAGGGGGCGAGGGGGGATATGGGGCTGGATGGACCCATTGGACTTCTCTGTAGCTGCTGCTATGATCTTGAGCTGGGGGGGAGGGTAGAGGGGTGTGTGGGGTGACCCCATCCCACCCCCTGAGTCACCCCGACCTGGGGGAAGCCGAGAGTTATGGGTCACACGAGACAGGGCTCGTCCCCTCTTGTCGTCCCCCCTCTGCCTGAGTCACGGGGGGGGGATTGTGGGGGGGACAGCAAGGGGGTCTCGGGGCTTCCCCAGCCCTGGTGACCGGCTTGGCCAGAAATGGGCCAGGGGTGAATCAGCCCCCAAGGGGGTGGCCAGACAGACGGCCGGGGGGGTGGGGAAGGCAGGCAGGGGCCAGCCCAGGGATACGCAGCCCCCCACCCACCTGCGCCTCCTCCCCGGAGGGGCTCCCCCGCCTGGGGAGAAGGGGGGGGTGGCTGACCCCCTCCGACCCCTGACCTGGGCTGAGTCCTGGCAAACTCAGGTCACGGACTGGGGGGGCACTGAATGGGCCCCCCCCAGGCAGCCCCCCCCGGGCGGGGGGATCAGCCCCCCCTTGCAGGGAACGGGAAGTGTCTTTGTTCCATGTGGGCGGAAGCTCTTGGAAGCTGCCAGACAAAGCAGGAAGCAGCTGCTGCCATGGTGACGGCGCGTGACACCCCCTTGCGCCATCGCCGGGGGCGGGGGGGCGGTCTCCGCGCCCCGGACGCCTGGGTCCTCAAGTCGCCCTTGCAGCCCTGGGGCGGGCAGGGGGTGATAAATGCACGGATGTGGGGGGCAGGATGGCTGGGGGAGCCCCCCCCAAGCCTGGGACCCCCCGGGGTGGTGCGTCAGTCCGGGATTGCGCAGGCCCCCGCAGGGGAGGCGCCCAGGCCCCGGGCCGCGAAGGGTTAAGCAACAGGAGTCACTGGGGTGGTTGCCTACGTCAGAGAAGGTTTGTTAACCAATCCCAGCCCGGAGGGGGAGACACCCCCCCCCGCTGACACGCACGCACGGAGCCAGGTCCACACGCACACGCGGGCCACCGGCACACACGGGTCCGGAGACGGACCCGGAGCCAGACACAGACCCGGACGCAGGGTGCGGACCCACAACACAGACCCACACACAGACCTACACGCTGACACGCACACACAGAGCCAGACATAGACAGGGGCGCAGGAGCTGACCCACAACACAGACCCACAGGCCAACACACACGCCGACACAGATCCACACCCGACACACACGCTACACACAGACCCACACACCAACACACATGCCGACACGCACACACAGAGCCAGACATAGACACGGACGCAGGTGCAGACCCACACTCAGACCCAGACCCACACACCAACACACACTGCCAACACAGATCCACATGCCAGCACACACACTGACACACAGACCCACATGCTGCCAACACAGATCCACACCCGACACACACGCTGACCCACACACAGAGCCAGACATAGACAGGGGCGCAGGTGCGGACCCACAACGCAGACTCACACACCAACACACGCCGCCGACACAGATCCACACCCGACACACGCTGACCCACACACCAACACACGCGCTGACACGCACACACAGAGCCAGACATAGACACGGACGCAGGTGCAGACCCACACGCAGAGCCAGACCCAGACCCAGACTCACACCAACACACACTGCCAACACAGATCCACATGCCAACACACACACTGACACGCAGACCCACATGCTGCCGACACAGCTCCACACCCGACACGCTGACACGTAGAGCCACATGCACACATGGATCTGCACACAGGCATGGAGCCTCCCGCGCTCACAGAGCCAGACATCGACACGGATGCAGACCCAGACCCACACACCGACACACACGCTGACATGCAGACCCACATGCCAACGCACACGCTGACACGGATCCACACGCCGACACACACACATACTGTAACACAGTACACGCCAGCAACACATATACCAGCAGGGCACACGCACGGCCACCCGTGCGTGTAGTGCAGTGCACACAGGCAACACACACGCACCGGCAACCTGGCCTGACAACAGACACACACGTATGCATGGGGCACAACACACACACTCACACGCACCAGCCCTGCAGACCTGCATAACACATGCATGCGCGCCACACCCCCCCAGCATGCACACACAATGGCAGTGCACACACTGACAACACACCAGCAACACCCCCCCATGCCAGCGGCACACGCCTCGCCATCCCTCACCATGAGCACAGGCCCTTCCCCCCTGCCTGCCCTGGCTCCCGCCCCCCCTCCAGCCAGAGCCCCCCCGGACACGTGCCCCGCCCCCGCAGGGCCAGAGAAGGAACTGGGCAGGACGGGGCATCCAGCTGGGGTTTACCCAGGGTTGGGGCTGGGATTGGAAGTGGGTCCTTCCAGCTCCACTCTGGAGATCCGGGGCTGAGTCCAGCTGGCCCCATACCCCCCACCCCCACCCCCCGCACTGGACCTGCTCACCTCCAAACCCATAAGTCCCCCCATGGGTCCCCTCTCATATGGCCTCCTGGCATCCCGCCCAGATGATGTAAACACACACACACACACACACACACCCCCAGCCTCCCGGGCTCCCATTGCCACCACTTCAAAGGCAGCCTGGGCCTGGCCAGCTGCCCAGCTGCGGCTGGGTCTGGGGGGAAGCAGCTTTGTATCCCCTCCTGCCAGTCTCTGGGGAACGGAACAAGGCTGGGGGGGGGCAGCGTGTGAGTCACGGCTCCCAGACTTCCCAGCAGCCGGGGCAGGAGGCCCAGCTGCCTTCCTGGAATCCGCCGGCTGGGCCAGCCGGGGCAGCACCAGGTCGCTGCAGCTCTCCAGTGGCCTCAGCCTACTGCGGGGGGGAGGCATTATCCCAGGGTGGGAATTTCCAGGGGAAACAACTGTGAGTCGGGGAAGAGGAGGGAGAACCCCCCCACTCCATTAACCCCTGGGCCTGGATCCCCCAAACATGCCCCCCCGTCCCCAGCCAGCCACCGGCATGGGCCCCAGTCAGCCAGCACCCTCTGCTGCAGACACCAACATCTAGCCAGCCAGACACTCCTCTGTCTGTCTGTCCATTCCCATACACACCCCTCTGTCTGTCTGATTATCCCCATACACACCCCTCTGTATGTCTGTCCATCCAACTTACAAACTCCTCTGTCTGTCTGACTATCCCCATACACACCCCTCTGTCTGTCTGACTATCCCCATACACACCCCTCTGTATGTCTGTCCATCCCCATACACACCCCTCTTTCTGTCTGACTATCCCCATACACACCCCTCTGTATGTCTGTCCATCCCCATACACACCCCTCTTTCTGTCTGACTATCCCCATACACACCCCTCTGCATGTCTGTCCATCCAACTTACAATCCCCACTGTCTGTCTGTCCATCCCTATACACACCCCTCTGTCTGTCTGTTCCCATATCTATCTACCTATGCATCTGTCTATCCCCACACCCCCCCTCTATCTATCTATCTATCTATCTATCTATCTATCTGTCTATCCTCACACACCCCTCTATCTCCCCAATCTCCCCCATTCCTGGTCCTCTCCCCAGCCCCTTGGGGGTGTGAGGCCTGCGGCGTTCAGGGAGGCTGATGAGCCCGTGGGGCCGGGGCCGGTGCCCCCCTCCCAGCAGGATCTGCCCGTGCCAGCAGCTCGCTCAGAGGTTGGTCCCGACACACAGGGCAAAGTGCGGCCACTTCCCCAGCCTGGCGTCTCCGTGGCCACCCCCACCCTGATCCCTGCCGCTCGGGAGAGAGGATGCTGGGATACTTGGCTGCGGTCCTGCAGCCCCACCTCTGGGCAAGGGGCAAGGCCACCGGCTCTCCCCACCCCCAGTGTGGTTGTCAGCATCCCCCTGGGTGTCCTGCTGGCAGCTAGGCTGAGGCCCAGCAAACTCATTCCACACGCAGGCACTTGGGGGGTGTAGAGGGATGAAGAGGGAGCAGGGAGGGTGCAGGGGGAGGGAGGGGGTGCTTATGGGGAGCAGGGGGCTCATCCCAGAGCAGCAGCCGGGTACAGAGCCCAATCCCCCCCAGCTCTCCAAGGCATGAGCAGCTCCCCCTGACTTGTGGGGGGGCATCACCTCGCCCACTGAGTCTGGAGGTTAGTCTGGGATCTCAGGCCAGCTGGGCTGGAAATGCCCGGATGGGGGACAGGGGATGTGTCTGCGTCTCTGTGGGTGTGTGCGCCTGCGGGCAGCTACACCCCCAGAGTCTGGCCCTGCACTGGGCTGGCCAGTTCCCCCACCCCTCCCCGTCTCTGAGTCCCCCCCAGATTCGCCCCCCCCAGCCCCACCAGATATCCCATGTGGGGATCGTGCGAGCTGCTGGATCCCTGCCTGGTTCTCGCCCCAGCCTGGGCTGTAATTAGAGGCAATTCAAGGTCATTATGGAGCCAGAGCTAATGAGCAGGTAGGAGCCCAGCCGCCCCAACAGCCCCGTCCGGCTCCTTGGCAGCATCACCTGGGCGTTGGCCGACTGGGGCTGCTGGGGCTGCAGCACCCGCTGCTCCGACGCCTGCCACCCTGGCCTGCGCCCCTCAGCACAGACTGGCTGGGCCAGCCCAAGGGAGACCTGCTACAGGGAGCGGGGCAGGGGCTGAGCAGGGGGCGCTCTCCCCTACAGTCAGTGCATGCCTCCCTGGGGCACTAGGGGGTGCTGTTCAGCAGGGGGCGCTCTCCCCTTTCATCCCCCCCTCTCCCCGCATGAGGGGTTCCTCTCCCCTAGCGGTCAATGCTAACCGCCAATGCCCCAGCATGGCACAAGGGGGCGCTGTGGAGGTGAACCTGAGGGCCTGACGCTGCATCTTTGTAAGTGCTGGGGTGTGAACCCCGCTGTCCTGGCCACACACTGACTGAGCTAATTCCATTCTTCCTGTTCCCTGAAATTCCTCCCCGGGCTTCGAACTGGACCCAGGGTTATTCACTTCCTGTCCTCAGCTGTCGCGTGTTGTTGCCACACTTCTGTCAACCAGTTGCTGTGCCCCACCCCAGAGGTGGCTGCCTCTCATTGCTGGGTGATAGGGCCCTGTAGGATGTCAGGTGGCGAATACCTCATTTGGCCCACTGGGCCTCAGCCCTACAGGGATCTTCTCCAGTGCTGAGAAGGGGCCAGTCACATGGGGCTGCTGGTGAAGGGGCCGGGGGCTGCTGATTTATCCCTCACCAGGCCCAGTCCATATCCCCGCCTTACAGCCCACCCTGTGCTGAGCCCCATCACTGTGCGGGGGGGACGGACGCAGCCATGCCCCCTGGTGCTGGAGTGGCTACCCCCGCACTGCCCAAGCAGGGAAAGGGAAGCTGGAAGCAGACGGTCACTGAGTCGCCCGTGAGTCACGGCACCCGATAACACGTCCCGCCCTGGGAGCAGCCGAAATAGCCCCGGCCAACGCGCCCCCCCTGGAGTTTGTTTTCCATCCTCAGCGGCTGAGAGCTGGGGCACAGGGGTATCTAACACACCAGGTTCCCATTTGGGGGGCTGCAGGTTAGGACTGAGGTGCTTTGGCAGAGCTGGGAGGAGAGGGCTGCGGGTTGGGAGTGAGGGGCACCGGCAGAGCTGGGGTGTGGGGCAGCCCAGGGGTGGGGTAGCAGGACGGGGTGGGGTCCAGCAGAGCTCTCTCCAGGCTGACGGACACGGTTTCTGCCTCAGCCAGACTTTAGTTTCATCTGTCCAGAGCCAAAGGGAACCAGCCCAGCCAGGATGGGCCACCTCTCCCTTCCCCCTGCTCCCGGGCCTGGCAAGCACAGAATCAGGTGGGGGGTGTCAGGGAACAGGACACAGGGCCTTTCCCCTCCCAGGGGACGCCAGGCCAAACCGGCCCCAGGTCAGTAGTGTGGGTGAAGCTGCTGGATCTCAGCTCGGCCCCCAGTGGGAGAGGCCCCCATGTCACTAAAAATCCCCCAGGGCCATACAGGCCCCAGGGACCAAGCCCCCGTCTTCACCCCAGCTCTGCAGAGCCCTCCCCCATGCAGGCAGGCAAAGCTGGAGTCCCCTGTAGCCCAGGGCAGGGATCCTGATACAGAGACAACCCCTCCCCCATTCCTGCAAGTGGAGAGTGGTGTTACAGGGTGTCATGGAGTGTGGGGGAGTCCAGGCCCTGCAACCCCGACTTCCTGCGATTCACCGGGACTCTCAGCCAGCCAGTAAAACAGAAGGTTTATTGGGTGACAGGAACACGGTCAAAAACAGAGCTTGTAGGTACAGAGAACAGGACCCCTCAGTCAGGTCCACCTTGGGGGGTAGGGAGCCCAGACCCCGGTTCTGGGCCTCCCTCCATTTCCCCAGCCAGCTCTAAACTGAATCCCCCTCCAGCCCCTCCTCTGGCCTTTGTCTCTTTCCTGGGCAAGGAGGGCACCTGATCTCTTTGTTCTCCAACACCTTCAGTTGACACCTTGCAGGGGAGGGGCCCAGGCCATCAGTTGCCAGGAACAGAGTATCGGCCGTTCTCTGGGCAGACACCATCACACTGGCCCTCTAGGGCTCTGCAACAATCACACCCCCTTATCCCACCACCTAGATCCTTAAGAACTGCATAGGGGAAACTGAGGCACACATGCAGTATTCAGAGAGAACTTTAAGAACATATCCACTTCGTCACCTCTCGCCCCGCTTCGAGACTGAACTGAGCGGGGTCACTTTAGCCAGGAAGTTCAAACCCACCAATGTTCCCATGGATGCCCCGGCATTTCTCCCATTCCTTGGTGGGAGTTACACCAGGCCCTTCCAGTTTCATGCCCACCCTTAGGTCAGGTGTGCTCGATGGCACTCCCAGGCCGCATGTGGGAAGGTTTATGCGGCTCGTGCCCTTTTGCCACCCCAAAACCCCTGGGGTTCAAACTGGGATCGGGCCTTCTCCCAGCGCTCCAGTCTGGAGGGCTCTGATTCGGGCTCTCTTGGTTAAGAGCCCCCATCTTGACCTTGGCCACCCTCTAACCAGGTGTCTCTGTCCCCCGCCACTCGGCATCAGCCCCTTTCATTGGATGCAGCCGCCGCGTCAGGGCAGAGGGGTCAGTGTACCCAGTGAAGCGCTGCCCAATAGATATGGCTGCAGCTTTTTAAGGGCCTGCCCCATGACCAGGGATTTCTTCTCTATGGCCGCATAGTTCTGCTCCCGGGGCAGCCGCTTCTTGCTCAGGTACCCGATGGGGTGTCTCTCCCCCTTAGCATCGGCCTGCATCAGCACCACGCCCAGCCCTGCGTCGGAGGCGTCGGTGACACTGAAAAGGGCCTGGCACTGTCCGGGTTTACCAGATTTACCAGGCCCTGGATTAGAGCCTCCTTCAGTGACAGAGAGCCCTCTGGCACGGGTCGGTCCAGACCACCTCGTCTGGCTTCCCCGTCTTACACAGCGATGGGGGCAGCTAGGGAGCTAGAGTGGGGTACAAACCTCCGGTAGTACCCCGCCATCCCGATAAAGGTCAATCTCTGATCATCTCCACCTTGGCTGGCTCTGGGCTTGGGCAGCTGCTCCGCCCCTTGTGGCCCAGGTACGACACCTCTGCCATCCCCACCTTACACTTTCCAGCTTTTACTGGCAGTCCTGCCTCCTTGAGGCAGCCCAGCCCCCTCTTCACCTGGGACACGTGTTTCTCCCAGGCCTGGCTGAAGACACAGATGTCATCAATGGACGCCAGGGCCAAGTTCTCCATCCCCCTCAGTAACAGATCCACCTGGGGAGGTGGGAGGTGGCTGACGCCCACTTGAGGTCGAAAGGCAGGACCAGGAACGCAAAGAGCCCCAGGGGGGTGGTGAAGGCAGATTTCAACCTGGCATCTGGGTCCAAAGGCACCCACCAGTCACCCTTGGTGAGATCCGTAGTACAGAGGTAATGAGCCCCCCCTCCACCAGCTTGTCTAGAATCTCACCAGGCCTAGGCATGGAGTAGGCATCGGACACGGTGATGGCATTAAGCTTCTGATAGTCCCCACAGAATCCGATCGACCGGTCTTTCTTGGGGACCAGCCCCACGGGTGAAGCCCATGGGCTGTTGAACGGCTGGATCACCTCTAAAGCCAGCATGTCCTTGACCTCTTGCTCCGGGTTCTGGGCTGTTTTCCCAGTGACTCTGGACGGGGGACACCTGATGGGAGGATTGGCTCCGACCTCAGGGAAGAGATCCACCAGGGGGTCTTCCCCCTTCTCCTCCCAATCGTCCCTTTCCAGGTCCAGGGGTCCCCTCACTCTCCTCCCACACAGCAGCTCGAAAGGGAAGAACCCTGTGGATTCCTGGGGAACTTCCCTGTAGCACAGGTGGGGCAGGTCCTTGTTCCAGTCATGTGGAGCGTCATCCTCAGGGTCCCATAAACTCTCTCCACCTGCCTGTTGGACGGAGGGTGATATGCAGGGGCCCAGACCCCCCATTTCTCCCACAAGCCCCGGAGCAGGGCTGGCATGACATTGGACCCCTGGTCTGTAAGGGCCTCGCTGGGACCCCCCCTCTGCTGAAGATGGTCAGCAGCACGTCTGCCACGGTGTCTGCCTCGGTGGAGGACAGAGCCCCCGCCCCTGGGTAGCAGGTGGCAAAATCCATCCCCACCAGGATGTATTTCTTCCCCGTCCAGGTCGCCTTGCTGAGGGGCCCCACGATGTCCATGGCCACCTTCTGGAAAGGCTCCTCTATGATGGGCAGGGGTCTCAAGGGGGCTTCACCCTTATCCTGGCCTTCCCCCCCCTCTGGCTGGGGTCGCAGGACCTGCCGTGCCGCTGGGCCGTGTCCCAGACTCCGGGCCAGTCACGGTTCTGCAGCAGCCACTGCCTGGGGCCTGGATCCCCTGGCATCCCGAGAGAGGGACATCGTGGGCCAGGTACAAGAGTCTGCGGTGACACTTCTGGGGCACCCCCAGCTGACTCCTGATCCCCCACAGTTCTACTTCCCCTGGGGGAGCCCTTTCCCGGTACAGGAATCCCTTCTCCCTCGGCAATCTGTCCCTGCAGTCTTCCCCAAGGGGGTTTGCAGTGCTGTGGCCAGCAAGTCCCCTCAGCTCCTCCAAGGAGGGATCCTTCTGTGGCTCAGTCTGGAATTCAGCTGCTGGGGAGGGAGTGGGACCTGTTCCCTCTCGCGGGCTGGGCCTGGGGTCACAGCCCCGCTGAGCCCTGTCCCTGGTCGGTTCCTCCCTGCCATGGACTCACTTCCCAGCAGCGCTTCTGGACCAGGCAAACCTGGTTGGCAGCCGACCTGCCCTGCCTGTGGGTCCCCCACTCAGCTGGGGTCTCAGCGCCCCCCTGGCTCAGCACTGCCCTTGCTGTCCCAGGTGTGCAAGGGGGCGGGGAGCATCTCTCTGTCCCACTAAGCCCCGGGGGTCTGGTTACAGGCAGGCTGGTATCCCAAGCTTAGCAGGTCATCCCTGCCAGCCAGGTCATTTGCATTTTCACTGGCAATTTCCGTCTTAGTCGATTGGTTCCCTGGATTCAAATTCAAACCCTCGGCCGATACAGGAGCAGGGCCTGGATCCTGTCCCAGAGAGACACAGTCATCCCCCAACAGGACCTCACAGCCGATATCCTGGAGAACCCCAATGACCAGCCAGCCTGACCCCTCCTGTGTCTGCACAGGGATCTGGGCCATAGGCAGGGCGAGGGGCTTCATCCCTGGGACCCTCACCCAGCTCACACAGCCCCTCGGCATCTGGTGAGGCTGCACCACCCAGGGCCTGACAACAGTTCTCTCTGTCCCAGGGTCTCGCCACCCCAGGAATGTCTCCCCCATTGACCATCACCTTCCGTTCCCACTGGGAGTCCGAGGGGCCTGAGCCCAGGAGACTCCACGCAGACATATAGGTTGGTGTCAGGAGTGGGAGCCTGTCCACCCCCCCACCCATCTGGCTAACGGCGTCTATGGCCTTGGGACCCAGCAAGGGAGCTAGATACTGGGGCTTTTCCGCAGGGTCCCCCTGGTTCAAATCACCAGCCTGCTCAAAGGCAGTGAGGTGGGCATCCACATCCCCCCTCCCCTTAACCAAGGGCAGCAATTTAGCATCGAGGTTCCCTGCAGAACTGGCACCCCAGGGTCTATCCCCACTCACCCCTGGGAGGTCCCCTAGGCCTCTCCGCTCCCCCACCGCCAGTTCATGATACCGCTTCTCCTGCAGCTCTTTGTCGGGCTCTCGCTGTCTCTCACAGTCGTCTCGCTTGTTTGGACTCAGCTCCAATGCCATCCATCTCCGATCCCCCGATGGGGAACCTGATCATGGAGACCCCCGTCTGGTTGGGGACAGGAGTCTTGGGGATGCCTGGCTACCATTCCAGCTGCTCCCAGATCCTCTTGTAGCCCCATTTGGGTCAGGAATCTGCTCCTTAGAATGGTCATCGTCCTCCAGCTGCACGATTAACTGTGCTTTGGTGAACTTTCCAATGTGTAACCCTCTCTTTTTGCACAGGTTTACAATGTCCTTCTTAAGGAGATGGTGATAGGCCATCACTCTGCTGTTCTCAAGTTGTTTTGGACTCACAGGCCTGGGTGCTCTCAGCTCCCCAGGGTTTCCAGGAAGAACCCCTATTGTGCCAGCTCTTCTCCAGGTCACCACCTCTCTCCCAGGGTCAAGCCGCAGACGACTCTGCCCCTGGAACTGCTCACCGCAGTCCCCAGGAGGACCCCATTACTGCACCAGTCCCTCTCGCTGGTCATACACTCCCAGGGGTTAAGCACAGCTCCTCCGCCTCCAGAAACCGCTCCTTTCTGAGCCTTCAGCTCACCTGGTTCACATTACTCCCCCTTCACTTTACTGCTCCCCAGTCACTTACTGCAGGAAGCGCCATCCACGGGGTGCAGTACATCCCACCTCTGCCACCAGTTGTCACGGAGTGTGGGAAAGTCAGGGCCCTGCACCCCGCACTTCCTGCAATTCACCATGCCTCTCAGCCAGCCAGTAAAACAGAAGGTTTATTAGATGACAGGAACACAGTCTAAAACAGAGCTTGTAGGTACAGAGAACAGGACCCCTCACTCAGGTCCATCTTGGGGGGTAGGGAGCCCAGACCCTGGTTCTGGGCATCCCTCCATTTCCCCAGCCAGCTCTAAATGGAAACCCCCTCCAGCAGTCTCCTCTGGCCAGCAATGGGATCTGGGCTGCTGTTAGCCAGGGTACTGCTGTGGGGAAGCTCACAGCACTGGGTTTGGGCTAGTATTAGCCAGAGCACTGCTTCAGGGAGGCTCACAGTGCTGGGATCTCAATTGGTGTTAGCTAGGGCACTGCTGGAGGGAAGCTCACAGCGCCGGGATTAGGCTCGTATTAGCCACAGCACTGCTATGGGGAAGCTCACAGCCCTGGGATATCGGTTGGTGTTAGGCAGGGCACTGCTTCAGGGAAGCTCACAGCAATGGGATCTGGGTGTTAGCCAGGGCACTCTTGAGGGGAAGCTCACAGCAACGGGATCTGGGTTGGTGTTAGCCAGGGCACTGCTGTGGGGAAGCTCACAGCGCCGGGGAGGGGAGAGCAGTAAGGGAAAACTGGCTGTACCAGCAGCGGTGGCCCATGCTGGTGTGTGAAGGGTTAACGGGGCCCTACCCCGTAGTGACGCGATCCGCCGTGCTGTGCTGCCCTCTGGCGGCCAGCGCTCAGCACCGTCTGTCTCTGCGTGGAGCCTTGGGCTGCCCAACAGCGCCCCCTGCAGGACTCCAAGGCTCCGCACCGGCCTCACGGGGGCCGCAGCCGCCCCCAGCCGCGCTGCAGGGGAGGTGAAGGGGGAGGGGGTTATAGGGATCCCTAAATGCCCCAGGATAAATAGGGCCTCTCTCTATACTGTTGTGAGCTTCACTGCAGCAGTGCCCTGGCCTGACTAACACCAGCCCAGATCCCAGTGCTGTGAGCTTCTCTGCAGCAGTGCCCTGTCTAACATCAGTCCAGATCCCAGTGCTGTGAGCTTCTCTGCAGCAGTGCCCTGTCTAACATCAGTCCAGATCTCAGTGCTGTGATGGACTCATCCTTGTTCTTGTGGATACAGACTAACACAGCTACCCCCCTGATACTTGGTGGTGCTGTGAGCTTCCCCACAGCAGTGCCCTGGCTAACACCACCTGCTTTTCCCATCTGTCAGTCCCAGCACACAGAATATTGGTAACCAGCCCCCAGGCGCCTCCCCACCCCACAGCCGCCGCACCCTGCTCCCTGCCCCTCTGTTGTTCGCAAACACCCCTGGTGCTGGAGAACAGAACAAGGCCAAAGTGGGACTCAGAACACACCCAGCCCCCACTGGGGAGCTGGAAGAGCCTGCAGAGGGTCAGTCCCAACCTGGTTCTGATTCATCTGCTGGGGAACTCCTGCAGTTCAGCTTCCCCAAAACAGCTCCCTGGGGGAAGCCCCCCAACCTGGACTCACCCCTCCAGCTATGCAAATCAGGAGGCTGGGGAGTCCCAGGGCTGCCACTTCCCCAAAACCATTAGCCTCTCCTGGGCATCTTGCCGCCAAAGACCCCCCTGCACTAGGCAAGCATCGCTTGCCCCACCCCAACCCCATGTACTTTCCCCCCCTTGGACTCACTGCTGTGGCTGCAAGCAACGGGGCCTTTGGTCTGTGGCTGGGGTGAGTGCCAGAGCAATGCACCCACCTCTGGGGTGGTGCACCGTTGCGGAAAAGGCCGAGGAGTGGGAGCAGTGAGGGGTATGGGGGCAGTGCAAGGGGGCTGTGGGATGCAATGGGGAATATCTCTCTGGCAGGAGCTGATATCCTCACACACACACACACACACACACACACACACAGCCCACAGCCAATGGCAGGGCACTGCCATGGGATGCACAGTGCACCAGAACCACAGCTCCCCCCACCCCCACTCGGAAACTTGGCACCAAAGGGGGGCAGGAAGGGGAGGGGTGCTGGGGGCCTACAGAGAAGCAGCCCCCCTGTTGTGTCACTCTATTCTCCCCACAGCATCAGCTCCTTGTCGGCCACCCCTTTCCTGCCTGTGGCTGTCTGGGGCAGTTTGCAAGGCATCTGGCGCCCCCTAGTGCTGCAATGGGCCCACAGCCCCCTGCACCAACAGGCTATGAAGTGTCCACCCCCCTTCCCTCCCCCAGCCCTGTGCTTGAGCTCCAGACTCCACAGGGCAGTATGAGATCCTCGGGGTTTTGTCTACACCTCGCACTAAACCTGGGCTCTGACTCAGGTTTGAGCCCAAGACCAGCTTCTGTCCACACACAAATCAGCCCACGAGGAGTCATTGAGCGCTCAGACCCTGGTCCTAGGACCCTGCTGGGGGCGTGTGTCTCAGAGTGAGTCCTGCTGTGGCTCAGGGCCAAGCCCTGTTGCTACGCAGTGTGGACGCAGGTCGAGCCACAGACCCGAGCCAGGGCTGCGGAGCACAGTGTGACCGTGTCAGCGCGGCTGTGAGACCCGAGGCCAGCAACTGGAAACCCAGGTTTACAATGCAGTGTGGATGCACCCTTAGGGGCTGGGAGTGTCGGTGGGGGGTATTGCTCCCAAATGCTACCTCTAACGCTCATTGCTGGGTATGAGATTCTTTGGATTCTGAAAAGGTGGGATAGATAGATAGATAGATAGAGGGGGTGTATGAGGATAGATAGATAGATAGATAGATAGATAGATAGATAGATAGATAGATAGATAGATGGGGTGTATGAGGATAGATAGATAGATAGATAGATAGATAGAGGAGGTGTATGGGGATGGATAGATAGATAGATAGGTAGATAGGTAGATAGATAGAGGGGGTGTATGAGGATAGATAGATAGATAGATAGATAGATAGAGCAGGTGTATGGGGATGGATAGATAGATAGATAGATAGATAGATAGATAGATAGATGAGTGTAGGGCTCCATGTCTAGTTGGCAGCCAGTATCAAGCGGAGTGCCCCAAGGGTCGATCCTGGGGCCGGTTCTGTTCAATATCTTCATTAATGATCTGGAGGATGGTGTGGATTGCACCCTCAGCCAGTTTGCAGATGACACTAAGCTGGGGGGAGAGGTAGATACGCTGGAGGGTAGGGATAGGATACAGAGGGACCTAGACAAATTAGAGGCTTGGGCCAAAAGAAATCTGATGAGGTTCAACAAGGACAAATGCAGAGTCCTGCACTTAGGGCAGAAGAATCCCAGGCCCTGCTACAGGCTAGGGACCAAATGGCTCGGCAGCAGTTCTGCAGAAAAGGACCTGGGGATTACAGTGAACGAGAAGCTGGATATGAGTCACCAGTGTGCCCTTGTTGCCAAGAAGGCCAACGGCATTTGGGGCTGTATAAGTAGGAGCATTGCCAGCAGATCGAGGGACGTGATCGTTCCCCTCTACTTGGCACTGGTGAGGCCTCATCTGGAGTCCTGCGTCCAGTTTTGGGCCCCACACGACAAGAAGGATGTGGAAAAATTGGAAAGAGTCCAGCGAAGGGCAACAAAAATGATGAGGGGGCTGGAGCACATGGCTTACGAGGAGAGGCTGAGGGAACTGGGATTGTTTCGTCTGCGGAAGAGAAGAGTAAGGGGGGATTTGATAGCTGCTTTCCACTCCCGGAAGGGGGGTTCCAGAGAGGAGGGAGCTCGGCTGCTCTCAGGGGTGGCAGACGACAGAACGAGGAGCGATGGTCTCAAGGTGCAGTGGGGGGATCTAGGTTGGGTATTAGAAACACTGTTTCACGAGGAGGGTGGGGAAGCGCTGGGACGGGTTCCCTAGGGAGGTGGTGGAGTCTTCATCCTTAGAGGTTTTTAAGGCCCGGCGTGATGGCTGGGATGATGTCGTTGGGGTTGGTCCTGCTTGGAGCAGGGGGTTGGACTAGACCCTCCCGAGGTCCCTTCCGACCCTGAGCTTCTATGATAAATAGTCCCCTCTAATTTCCAGCAAAGAGACCACAGAGAACAACCCTCCACGTCCCTAGAACGTCCTTTCGCCATAGAGACTCGCGGCCCAGCGCTACGCTAGAGCGCCGCCTGCCCGGGCTAAAGATGTCGGCTGTGGGCGGAGCGGACGACGTGTGCCAGGCGGGGTCGCTCTAGGCGGGGGGCGGGGCCCGGTGTCTATGGTGCTGGCGGACCGGGGCGCTTGGCGGCCGGATCGTGCCTGGCCCCGGGGGGCGGCCGGAGCCATGAGCGTGGACAAGGCCGAGCTCTGCGGGTCCCTGCTCACCTGGGTGAGGGCTGGTCCCCTGGGCGTGGCCCCCTGGCTGGGAGGGTGGCCCCCTGGGCTATGGGGGGGAGGGCGTGGCCCCCAGGCTGTGGGGGGGACTAGGCTATGGGGGGAGGGGACTAGGCTATGGGGGTGGCCCCCCCGGGCTCTGGGGGGAGGGGACTAGGCTATGGGGGTGGCCCCCTGGGCTATGGGGGGGAGGGCGTGGCCCCCAGGCTGGGGGGTGGGGGGGGAGCTGGGAATGGGGGGCTGCCTCTGGTTTATGGCTGTGCCCTCTCTACCAGTCGGGGGGGCTAATCCTGGGCTGTTCCCCTCCCCCGTCCCCCCTTTTCACCTGCCCTGGGTATTATGGGTCTGTACTGGCTGCCTTCATGAGCTGGGTCTCCTCCAGCCCCTGCTCTCTGCCATGGGCAATGCCCCCCTACGCAGACCCCCTCTTGTACACATGTTATACCCCAGTTTCCCCTCCCCCCATCCACCCTGCTCCTCTGAGCATCACAGCCAAGTTCCAGTCCTGTGGGGCGCCCCCTTGTGTAGGGTGAGGGGGTCTGTACGCTCAACCCCCCCCCATCCCTCCAGACCCCCACATCTCCATTCCTCCCTTAGAGCCCTACCGTACCACGCCCAGTTACAGTGCTCCAGACCCATCGGTTTTCCCCGATTCCCCCTGCACCTCTCTCCCCTCAGCACCCTGGGGCACTGCCTGCTGATGTTCACAGCCTTGGGTGCACCTCGCTGGAGCAGGAGCTGCGAAGGGAGAGTGGACCCAAGCAGGGACCCCCGGCCACAGGCTGGCCCCCAGGATGCTGGGGCGTTTTCTGGAGCGCACCCAGGGATTGCTATCCAGGGAGACTGGCTCACCCAGGGATTGCTATCCAGGGAGCGCGGTGGGTTAGGACGCTGCTGTTGGGGGAGATCCGGGGCGGGAGGTGTCTGAGAGGGGTATGGGATGGGCTGGGGTGAATAGGCCGAGAGGTCTGGCTGAAACCGGCCCAGGTCACTGGAGGTTCTGGCCAGACAGTGGGAGCTCCAAGGGCCGAACACCTGATATCTCCCGTCCCAACCCCCAGCGGGCAGAACAGGTGAGCTCGGCACAGGTCTGCAGGAAGAAGACAATGGCTCAAACCGCAGACTTTGGCGCTGCGAGCTCCCCTGCAGCAGTGCCCCGGCTAATACTTCTGTTGGCAAGACAAGCAGGGGTGACTTGTACCAGGACAGAGGAGAGAAGACGGGGGACAAGGCGGCCCACCCTGACCATGATTAAGGCCCGCATGGCTGAGCCTGAGCCGAAGGCCCTTCCTGTGTCTCTGCCCAGTTCTGCCAGGGAGGATTATGGAACTGGGAGATCAGGCCAGGAGATCAAAGCTGCCCCGCTCAAGTACTATGTTTTGGGAAAACCCGGCCAGACCTGCTCAGGCTTCTGGGGCGCTGGGAGGTCACGGCTGAGCCGCTCTTGCTCAGGGGAGATCTGGCCACGGGGACTCTGCCTCCCGGGGCTTGTGTGTTCTGCGCTTCTCCCCAACCTTGGAGTCACGGATTCATGGGGTCGGTGCATTACTCTTAAACGGTCCCTTGGGGCACCCCTGTCAGTGGGCCAGGTACCGGATCCTCCCCTGAGCTGGGGTGGCTCCAGCCAGACCTTTCCCAACCCATTGGTACCATCCCGGGGCAGTTACACAGCACCAATGGCTCGGGCTCTGCCCTGACAGCAGCCTTTTAACCCCCCTGCCCCCGCCCATCCCCGGGCGAGCCAGTCACTGCCCTGCACCTCGGTCATAAAACCACGGCAGCAACATCCCGTAGCTGGTTAGCTCCTCGGTGTGTTTGTGTGTGTGTGTGTGGGGGGGGGGGTCTGCTACTGGGGGTGCGCTAGGAGCTGTACACGTGATCTCGGCCGGCCCTTAGGCACTGCTGTAATAACCCCGTTAACTAATGACCGTGCTGCAGTAGCAGGGCAGTTAATTTGCCTGGGGCCGGGGGGAGTCTCGCTGTAGTGGTGGGTTGGGGAATGGGGTATGGTGCCCTCTAGAGGGTGGGGGACTGGCTGGCTCAGGGCGGGGGTGGAGAATGGGGTATGGGGCCTCTGCCCTCCAGGGAATGCTGGCTCTGATCTGGCCCCAGGACAAGGGAGCTGGCTGGCTCAGGGGATGGGGAATGGGGTACTGGGCCTTCCCCTCTGGGGCATTGATTCTGAGTTGTTGGGGCGCGCGGGGGGAACACGACAGACAATCACTCCGGCTGATGACCGCTCAGTGGCCCATCTATTAAACAAATTTCTGGGTCTCAGCCTGTCTCCTGGTGAGACAGGAACCCCTGGTGCGAACCCCCCAGCATGGCTGGAGTTCATGGGGGCGGGAGCTGCATAGGTCACCTTTGTGAGGCTGTGGGGGCACCAGAGACTGATAACTGCCCCTGGCTAGAGGAGTGGGAGTGGGGGGGTCCTCTGGGGATGGGCCAAGGTGTGGGGGCCGGAGCCAGGGGGAGCAATTCGTAGTTCTCCAACCTCCAGGGGACTGTTCGATTATCTAGTCTGACCTGGAGATCACAGGAGTGCTGATGCTGCCTGGTTAAGTCTGTAGCCAGCCAGCCGGGGAGGGGCTGTTGTTGCTGGGGGTGTGTGTGTCTTTTCTACCCCTTTCCGAAGCGGGGGGGGGAGGGAATGAAGGG
The DNA here is from genome assembly GCF_965152275.1 of Natator depressus. Taxonomy (NCBI): domain Eukaryota; kingdom Metazoa; phylum Chordata; order Testudines; family Cheloniidae; genus Natator; species Natator depressus. The sequence continues at coordinate 24,582,462 of NC_134253.1, forward strand.
GCCCTGCCCCCGTTTGCCCTGTGGCTTTGTAGCCCGATCTGCCCTCCGGGCCCCTGCTTGGCAGCTGAGTGCAGTGACTCAGCCAGCGGGCTCGGTGGGGGGAGCTCCTGCCCAGTGGTGGGGGCTGCTGGCAGTTCGCTCCCTCCAGCACCTTCCTAAAGGGGGAGGGGGCCTCAGGAAGCCTCTGCAACAGGTGGCTAGAAACTGAAGCCGGGTCCCAGGCCGGGGTGGGGGGTCTCTCTAGGAGGCTGGGGGTAGGTTTAAGGGGGAACCTGCTGCATACAGAGGGAATCACAGCATGGGGGGACGGGCGGGAGGACACTAGCTTGATTGAGCGTCCTGTCACTGCCCTGAATGTGAAATCCTACTCGGCTGCTGGGGTAGCGGCTGGTTCCTTCTTGATTTGGGGTGCCGGCTTTATGTGGGGCAGGGGGGCGGATGGAGGGGGGGATTTCAGCACCTGGGTTAGTCAGGGGTGGCTGGTCCCATCCCTTGGCCCAGCGTGATCCGGGGGAGGCTGTAACGCTGGGCTAGCACCTGTCTTGTGCGGCGTGCCGGAGAGGGTGGGTCTGTGCCCCCGTGGCCGGGAAGGCCGGTTGGGGGGGGGGGTTGGATGTGGGCACGACCGGCCCGCAGGGAGGGTGAGCGACTAGGATCTGGATTCGTCTCTGGGCGACACCTGAACCGAGCTATGGGGCCTTTCCCCTCTCGGGGGCACTGGCTCCGAACCTGCCCGAGGGTGGGGGTGCTGGCTGGCTGCCCTGGGGGTGGGGGAGTTCCTTGTGTCTCCCTCCAGCTTCTGCTGGGGTTGGACGTCCCGAACCATCAGCCCCATAGACTGTGCCTGCTCTGGAGTGTTCCCTGGTGGGTGGGGCTGTGTTGGGTGTGAGGGAGGGATGGTGCCACGCTCCTGATTTGGCTAACAGCTAGCTCCGGCATTAAGAATCCAGAGGTCCCAGGTTCAATCCTCAGCCCTGGCCAATTGCCCAGGGTGCAGGGGTTACCCCTGCTGGGTCTCTGGGTGGCTTTTCCTGTCCCCTGCAAATCTCGTTCACTCTTTGCCTTGCTGAGCCACCTCTGTGTCCTCCTTCCCAGCTGCAGACTTTCCACGTCCCATCTCCGTGCCATACCTACCAGGATCTGACCAGCGGGGTCCCCATTGCCCAGGTCCTGCACAGGATGTAAGTACCGGCCTGCAGCCCCCAGAGGCGGGAGCTGTCTAAAGCTAGAGTGGGTGGCAGGGCTGATGGGGGGGAGGGGGGTGCTAGACTGGGGCTCATCCCTCTCTGACCAGACCTGGGGGCAACTGGGCTTGGATCTCTGGTGCTGTGGGCTCCCGGGGGGAGGATTTCGGAGCAAGGGACCTGTAGGGAGGGCAGAGTGGAGCTGACAGGAAGCCTGTGCCCACGTCTGCCCCTTGTCCCAGCAAGATTCCAGATCCCTGCCTACGGCCCACCCTGGGCGTGGGCGGCCAGCAGGGAAACCGGATCCTGCCCCGAGGTGGCAGCTGCTCCAGTCAGGCCAGGAATTCCCCCCCATTCCGCATCCCCCCCATTCCACCCTGCCCTGTCCCTTCCTCCCTTTTAGAGACTCCTCTTGGTTCAATGAGACCTGGCTGCTGCGGATCAAAGACGACACCAGCGACAACTGGAGGCTCAAGGTAACTGGCTTGAATGGGGATGGGGGGAGAGTTTTTTAAACTATCTCTTCACCCCCCCGTCCCCCGCCGCCCCAATTGTGAAGGCTCTGGTATCCTCTCAAGCAGGGCTGGGTGTGGACAGTCTCAATCTGTTCCCATTCCCCCGGGACTGTAGGATCTGGGAGGCAGGAGGTTGCCATGAGGTTTGGCGAGCACGAAGTGACTGAATCCCCTCCCCACTCTGCAGCTTCCCAGCAGGCTGTTCCCATCCTCTTTGGGGGCTTGGCTGCCCCCCACCCTGCTTATGAGCCAGTCGTGGCGCTGCCTTGTGTGCCCTTCCCAGGCCGAGTGCCCACCCTGCAGTCCCCTGCTGAGCGCCGGTCTGGTCTGGTCTGGCAGCTGCCTGAGCCGAGTTGTGGGTTCTCAGCCCTGCCCCCAGGGAGATCAGCGTCAGCCCAGTTGGAGGGGCGGGGGGTTCTGCCTGGATCCGGTGCGTGCGGCAACAGAACCCTGCGACACTCTCTCTTCCAGGTGAGCAACCTGAAAAAGATCCTGCAGAGCGTGCTGGAGTACTCCCAAGATGTGAGTGTCCCCGAGGGAAGCTGGGGGGTGGCTATTAGGTGCCCTACGGTAGCACCTAGAGGGCCCTGGCTGAGATCAGACCCCTGCCTTGCGGAGCTCATGGTCTAGAGTCCTACAGGATGGGAGGGGAAACTGAGGCACACAGGGACAGCAACTTGCCCAAGGTCCATGGCAGAGCCGGGACTAGAACCCAGGTGTCCTGATTCCTAGCCCATGCCCTGTGCACTAGACCACGCTGCCCTTTCTGATGTGGGGGGGTATTCTAACAGCCCCTGGATGGTGCCCTCACTCACCCTGTATGTCTTGAGGTAGGTTTAAAGTGTCTGTTTTCCTCTGGGTGCCTCCTTGCCCCAGTAGGCCTGGTCCCGGGGGGGCCCTGCAGCTGGCTCTGGTCGGTCAGCCTGGAAGCCCCAGTCTGGTGGGTCTATGCACCGACCCCCTTGGGCACCGTCTTGAGCACATAGGGAGGAGGGGCAGGTGTCTGTGGGGGGCAGGGGGTGTCTCTGGGCCCCCTCGCTGCCTCCCCAGAACCCTCCATCTCTTCCCCAGGTTTTGGGTCACCAGATCTCAGAGCGCCACCTGCCAGACGTCAACCTGATCGGGGAGTTCTCGGACACCTCAGAGCTGGGCAAGCTGCTGCAGCTGGTGCTGGGGTGTGCCATCAGCTGTGAGAAGAAGCAAGGTGTGAGACTACGGGGGCTTGGCTCAGTGTGGGGGAGAGGCAGGTGGTTACTCCCTGCCAGGGGGTGGGGTGTCTTTGCATGTGATTTTTGGAAGGTGCCATTATGGGGTCCCCAAAAAGCAGCATGATCCTCCCCCCGCCTAAGGGCTCCATGGTCTCCATGTGCAGAGTCCCCTCCCACAAACTAGCTCAGATCTCCCCCACCTCCTTCCCCCCAGGACAGACCCAGCTCCCTCTGCCTGTTCCCCAATGGCACGGCTAGTGCAGGGGAGGGGATTGAATACCCCCCCTCCCCCCAGGAACCCCAGGGGAGGTGGCTGGCAAAGGAGCCTTCTCCTCGCTGAGCATGTGGCCTCTCTGCGTTCCCCTCCCCCAATCCTTCCTCCCCCTCCCCGCAGCACAGGGATCCCCCTGTGGAATTACCCTGGGGGCTGCTGCTCTGTGCCTCCTGCCCTCAGCCCCACGGCGCCTGGCACAGAGGCCTCTGATGTTGGCGTCTGTGCCATGTGGGTTGGGAGCCTATGTGGCATGGGGGGCGGGGGGCTGGCCTCCATACCCCTGGGATGGGGGTTGGCCCCTACGCTGTGCAGGGGGAAAGGGGCTCATGTTGGAGGGAGAGGCTGGTGTGGTTGGGGGGCGGGTGGAAGAGGGGCAGGGACTCAGCCGCTGCCCTTCCTCCATCCCAGAGCACATCCAGCAGATCATGACCTTGGAGGAGTCCGTCCAGCACGTGGTTATGGCTGCCATTCAGGAGGTGAGCTGGGGCCGGCCAGCTGGGTCGGGAGGGTGGGGGGGGGGGGCTTGCTGGGGGATGGGGGGGCTCGCTGGGGCTGGCACTCATGGGTATGAGACTGATGCCAATGGTGCTCCTCCCTACCAACCCGCAGCCCCTTGCTCTCTCACCCCCCCCCCCCCCGAATGCAAACCACTGTGGAGCTGCTGCCTGGCTTTGTGCTGGCCCATCTGCTTCCTGCCAGCCGCCTCCTGAACATCTGTAACCTTTTCTCTCCTGCAGCTGATGACCAAGGACCCGTTGGACACGCCGGCCTCCGAGACGTACGGCAACTTCGATAGCCAGGTACCGTGCCTCAGTTTCCCCACCTGTAAAAGAGGGGAGAATTTGGGGGCCATGGCTGTGACTTGCCAGGAGGGGGTGGAGCGTCTCTCTGGCTCCAGGGCTCCTGATCCCCGCCCCTGGTGGGAAAGGTGCTGTGCTGGGATCTGTCTGTGTGATCCCCTTCTCTAACATCACCCCCTCTGTCCTGCAGTCCCGGAAGTACTATTTCCTCAGCGAGGACCTGGAGGAGCCGGATGACATGCAGCAGCGCTGCCAGGAACTGGAGCAACAGGTGGGCTCCTCACCGGCTTGGCTCTGGGCTGGGGGCAGCCAGAATTAATCTCACCCGGCTCAGGCCTGGGGCGTTGGCTAGCTGGCTTCAAAAGGACCCCAGGCAACGCAGCTGTGTCTTGGCCCAGCCCCCAGAGGGTCAGCTGCTCTCTTGGCTCCAGACCCTTGAGTCTCCAGCTGAAGTTGTAGGGGCTCCGGGCGTCCCCGGTTTGATCCCTGCTGCAGCAGCTGTCGCGCGGGTCCAAGGAACCCGCCCACCCACCAATGGTCCCGTCTGCGCTCTCTGGGTGTCTCCTCTCCGGCTGGCTTGTGGTTGCAGTGTGTCCGCTCCGGGGCTGCGTGGCGTGTGGGCCTCTGCATCTCTCCCCACCCAGTGGTGTAGCTCTTCTGCTTTTGGAGCTGGGTATGTTTTGGGAGGGGTGGGGCGGGGCAGGTTATCCAACGGGGGCTAGATCAGGTCTGGCGTGATGTAAATGAGATTGTCAGGACCCCTGAGTTCTCTGGACGGCTGGGGCCCTGTTGTGCTTGGTTCTGTACGTACGTTGAGCAGGGACAGCTGCTCAATCTATGTAGCCGAGCAAAGGGTGGGGTGAATGGATGGACTGTTCTCCCTGCTTCAGAGGAGGGAAACTGAGACAGAGATGAAGTGACTCCAATAGGGAGGCGGTAGCAGAGCCAGGAATCGAACCCAGGCCTTCTGGTGGGGGTGCCCTCAGCACAGATTGCGTGGCTGGGTTCTGTTGTTTGGCTCTGCCGCTGAGTGGCCGGGCAACCCTGGCCATCTCCCTGCCCCTCGGGGTCCAACATGGCTACCGCAGAGCCAGGCGTGGGGTAGCAAGTGGCTGGAGAGACCCGGTATTAGCAGCAATATGCCAATCGGGCTCTTGTTTACCTTCATCCTCTAATATGAGAACGGATCCTCAACAATGTGAAGGCAGCAAACTGAACTGGGGGGAAGGAAACCCAGCTCCGTTCTGGGTACGCCTCCTGCAGCAAGGAGTTCCCCAGGTAGCTGAGCCTCTGTAGCCATCCTAGCGATTCGTCAGCTTTGGGGCACAAGATCCCAGCTGGGTGCGCACTGGAAGGTGTCTGACTCCAGAATGAAGAGGGCTCCTGGCTGGCTCTAAAGCCCCTGCCACTGACCAGGATAGATGGGGAATCCTCACTCCCCGGTTACAGAGTATTGGGGTGGGTTTCTGCTTCGGATGCCCATATAGCAAGAGCCTCCCCCATTGCGGTGCAAAGTGCAGTGGTCCCCCAGCCACCCGCTCTCCATAAACCGCCCCCTTTGCTCCCGTAAGGTGCTAACGTATCCCTGGAGACGCAGTTCCCCTGCGGGAAGGTGAGTTCGCCGTTCGCCCCCATCCCTCTCTCTCCCCTGCAGTAACAGAGCTACTGACAAAGGTGCACACCCCGTCGTGTTCGTTTCCTCTGCATGAGCATGTGTGTCATGGACCTGCTTGAAACGGCCCTGGCGCGGCTCACTTACCTACTCACATCCTTCCAGAGCTCTGTGCTCCAAACTGTCTTCCCCTCTCTGCAAAGTCGGGGGCGTCGACGTCTCTAAAAGCATACTGCTGAATTATTGGGGTCCCAAGGAAGGGGACTAGAATTATCTGAGGCCCTGGGAAAACTCTGTGGAAAGAGCGGGATGCTGCTCAGTGATGAGATGCAGTGAGAGGGGGGCTGTGATAAATTGAATCTAAAATCACTGGGGTAGAGAAGGGAGTGTCTGTTCTCCCTTCTCCAGAAGCACCAGAGTGACGGGGTGCTCGGATTTGAATTTATGGCCTTCCAGTTTCGCAGATCAACAGAAAGATGCTCTTTCCCAGTCATTGGCCTGTAGATCTCGCTGCCACATGATGACGTTGAAGCCAAGAGCTGGGCAGGAATCAGAAGCATCCAGTCCCCTCTTGTGTGTCTAACAAGGGTAGCCAGAGTTAGAGCAGCTAGGGCCACTCCTCCCTAGCTGTAGAGGGCATCCAGTATCTGGGGTTCACCTACTCAAGGCACGTGCCAGGCAGCCTGCCGTGTCCTCTGCCCTGGGCGTGACCCCCTGGAGAGCTGTGACCCTGCCCTGAAGGGTGGGAATGCCTTGATTTTGTATCCCCATCTGTTGTTTTCATAAAGGGGTACAGCCCACCCCGCCACCTCTGCTTAGACGCCTTGAGTCAAGGACCTAACTCGGATGCCAGGCTTAGGGGAGCTCTGACCCCCTTGGGAGAGCTGGTATCCCCCCCCCGCCTGGAATCTACTCCTGTGGGTGGGGGGCTCCAGCATAAGTGTGGCCATAGACAGCCTGAATCCAGGATACCAGGAAGCCCGGGACCACACAGCCGAGTCCCGAGCCATCCCCCCGCGCTGGTAGGTACGACACTCCTGGGTCCATCAGAGTGGGTCCGAGGGCCCCACTGTAGCATGGAAGCTTCACAAATTCTGCATTGCAAAGGCCCAGTCTGAGCACAGGGCTGGGAGCCAGGACTCCTGGGTTCCCTCCCCAGCTCTGACTGGTCTCAGGTGTGCCCTTTCGGGAGCTCCGCCCACCCCATGCTCTGTGCACTAGTGTAAACGGAAGCCGCTGGCTCTGGGACAGCACCGAGTCCAAAGGCTCATGTCCTGAGGGAGGGCCGAGGGGTATCTCCTTGGCCCTGCAGGGGGGGCTGCCTGCCTGTCCCCACTGACTGGGGGGTCTGACTCCCTCTCCCGGCCCGCAGATCTCCCTCCTGGTGGAAGAGAAGAACACCCTGACCCTGGAGAACAAGACCCTGAAGGAGCAGAAGAACCGGCTGGAGTCAGATACAGGTGGCAAGAAACTGCTCTTGCTGCAGGCTCAGATCACGCAGCTGCAGGAGGAGACTTTCAGGTGGGTGGCTGGCAGGGGGAGTGGGGCCTAGGGGTTAGAGCTGGGAGCCAGGGCTCCTGGGTTCGGTTCCTGGCTCTGGGAGGGGAGTGGGGCCTAGGGGTTAGAGCTGGGAGCCAGGGCTCCTGGGTTCGGTTCCCGGCTCTGGGAGGGGAGTGCTGTTGAGAGGTTAGAGCTGGGAGCCAGGGCTCCTGGGTTCGGTTCCCAGCTCTGGGAAGGAAGTGGGGCCTAGGGGTTAGAGCTGGGGAGCCAGGGCTCCTGGGTTCGGTTCCTGGCTCTGGGAGGGGAGTGGGGCCTAGGGGTTAGAGCTGGGGAGCTAGGTTCAGTGTCTTGTCTGGGGCTGCCCACCCCCCGCAGGCTGGAGAGCGGGAAGGAGGACTTCCGCACGCGCTGTGAGGAGCTGGAGAGGGAGGTGCAGGAGCTGCAGCATCGGAACGAGGCGCTGAGCAGCCTGGCCGAAGAGGCCCAGGCCCTGAAGGACGAGATGGATGTGCTGAGGTGAGAGCCCTGGGTCTGATGGGATTCCCCCCCTCACCTGCCCAGCAGGTGGGTAACCACAGCACCCTAAGACTCTGTGGGTGTGAGGGTGGGGGGAGGTAACCCTCATGCCCCAGGGCAAGGGTCAGGCAGGAAGTCTCCCCCTGCGGGATTCTGATGCAATCTCACTGGTTAAGGGCATGTTGTTCTCTCCTCTTTTCCTACCGCCGGTGTGTGCACAGGAGCACTCCACATTGAAGATAAGAGCCTACTACTGCTAGCTAACAGAGCAGCCCCTCCAGCTCCTGAGGGAGTGGCTGAGTTTCTGGTGCCAGGGATTCTTGGTTGGATTCCCCACTTCCCAGATGGGGCTAGAGGCGTGACTGGCACACTGAGCTAAGCAGGGCTCCGTGCTCTCGAGTTGGGTTTGCTGGCCTTGGACCCAGCAGCTGTTCAAACCACCCCACGCTCTGGGTGTCCCTAAATCTCTGGGACAGGGGACAGAGCACCTGAGAATGGCTCTGCTCTCTTCGTTCCCTCTAAAGCAGTGGTCCCTAGCCTTTCTGTGGGAATAGCATATTGCTATTCCCAGAAGACTGGCAGGTGCTGGACACCCCACCGTTGAAATGCCGCCGAGAAACGGCAACGCTTCTCGGCGGCGTTTTGGCGGGCGGTATTTTGGCGGCGTGGTGTCCTGTGGGCGCACAAAAATGCCCCGGCGGACATCATGGCAGGGACTGCTGCTCTAAAGCTTCTGGCACTGGCCGTTGTCGGGAGACAGGCTACCAGGCTAGATGGGCCGTTGGTCTGACCCAGTGTGGCCGTTCTCCCTGGAATGGAGAGCATGCCACGGTCCTCAAGGGGCTCCTGGGTTCTGATCCTGGCTCTGGGGGGCACTAGGGTCCAGTGGGTTAGAGCCGGGGGGTGAGCTGGGAGCCAGGGCTCAGCGTATTCTTCCCCCAGCCCACTCCCAGTGACCCGGTGATCTGCTGCAGCCACAGAGGAGGGGCTAGAACTTGCACGTACAGTGGCAGCCCCATTGGGTGCCACTAGCCGGGCCCCTGGCTGACGGCCGAGCTCCTCCCGCCCCTGGCAGGCACTCGTCGGACAAGGTGGGCAAGCTGGAGGCCGCGGTGGACACGTACAAGAAGAAGCTGGAGGACTTGGGCGACCTGCGGCGGCAGGTGCGGCTGCTGGAGGAGCGGAACACGGTCTACATGCAGCGCACCTGCGAGCTGGAGGAGGAGCTGCGCAAGGCCAACGCCGTCCGCTCCCAGCTGGAGACCCACAAGAGACAGGTGGGCGGTGGGGCTGGGGCTCCCCGGGCAGAGTGGGGGGCTGGCGTCTCCAGCAGAGGTTCTCCCCACCCCTCTGCGGGGTGCGAGGGGTTTCCCTGATCTGCTGGCGTCCCAGCTGGGGGGTCGAGGTTTGCACCCTGAAGCAGTGGCTGCGTCGAACCCCGTCCCTGTCGCCCCACAGGTGCACGAGCTGCACAGCAAACACTCGGAGGAGGCCTTGAAGGCCGAGAAGTGGCAGTTTGAGTTCAGGAACCTCAAGGAGAAGTTTGAGGCGCTGGTGAAGGAGAAGGAGGTGAGGCTGGGAGCGGGGTCAGGGGGTGTCTAGTAGTTAAAGGGGGAGACGGGGGGTGGGGGCTGGGAGTTGGAATTGCCCGGTATCCCCAGCTCCGGGAGGGGAGTGGCACATAGCAGTTAGAGCTGACCGCCTGGGCGTGGGGAGTCCCAGGTTTGGGAGCGAGGCGATCCTGCTCTCCGCCTGGGTGAAGGGTTCTGCTGACCCCCGCTGCTCCCTCACCCCCTTCCCCGCAGCGCCTGATTGAGGAGCGGCACTCCCTCCGCGAGGCCAACGAGGAGCTGAGATGCATCCAAGTGCAGCAGACGTACCTGAGCCAAGCAGGTGGGTGCAGCTGTGCTGGAAATGGAACAGTCTGGGGCTGGGGGCGGGAGCAGCAATTGCCCCTCTCCTGCGTGGCCTGGAGCAGGGAGAGGACAGACGTAACGAGATGTCTGTTCTCGCCTCTGAGCTGGTTCAGGCTCTCTGCAGACTCAGGCAGCCATCCCTGCACTGGGGCTTCTTCAGGCTTCCCTTGAAGCCGTAAGTGCTGGGAAACTCTCAGAAGTTGCCTCTGTTTGGAGGGTTGGGGGAGGCCCCTCAGACTTTTGGGGATCTAACTCACAACACCCAGGGTCTGACTTTCCCAAGGTGCTGAGCGCCCACAAACGCGTGATGCCTAAAAAGCTGTCAAACCTCTTGCTCTAACTGCAGTTCAAACCAAACCCGCTGTCACAGGGCCTCGCTGTAATTCAGAGCCCTTACAAACAGCAGCAGGCCCAGAGCTGGAGACGCAGCTACCAACACCCCCTGATCTAGCCTCAGACAATTAGCTGAGATCAGGAATAAAGCCAAGTACAGTCAAGGCCTTGGTCAGAGGCTGCGTTTCCACATGACTCGGCTCCGCTCCCTAGGCCAGCAATCTGCACAGCCAAGAACATGATGTTTTGGTTTTTTCTCCTTCCAAGCTGCGTTGTCGTCCACAAACTCGTGGCAACCTTGTGTCTGAACTTTACACTCGACAGCTTATCAGCTGATGGAAAGCGAGTGGTAACAAGCAGGGCACATCCACCTCGATTCGTTCCTGAGCACGGCGTGTTCCCACTGGGAACGTTCCAGCTCCCGTTTCGTCGGCTGGGTGCAAGGGACTGGAGAATGGAATTCGAGCCAGCTCCTTGTTGGAAGCGTCTGTTATGGGGCTGGTCAAAAATTTTTGGTCAACTTTTTTTTTGGTGGAGAAGGGGAGTTTGGGCGAAACAAACTTGTTTTGGGACATGCACCTGCTTTCCGTGGGAAAATTGTGTATTGCCGTCAAACTAGGCGGATTGGCTGTACCGCCATGGTGCCTTGTGGGAGCTGAAGTTTGGTTTCCTCATGTCCTCATTCTCCTCTATGGGCTGAGCTCCTTGGACTTCATCTCCCATGATGCACCCACCTGCCCTCTCCATGAGGCGAGATCAAGGTGCATCATAGGAATGTGGGCCAGCTGCGGAACCTGGCCAAGAGAGAAGAATGAGGACGTGTAGATATAGTTCTGTTTCCTTATTTTCCTCCATGGGCTGGGCTCCCCAGCCAGCCTACTTCTCTGATGATGCACCCCGATCTCACCTCATGGGGGCAGGTGGGTGATATGCAGTCCCATCAGGGAGCGTGGCCTGAATGGTAGAACAAGGCACCAGAACTACAACTCCCATGGGGCACTGCAGTGGCACTTCTAAATCCGAAATATTTTGGCCAACCCCCCTGAAATCGTTAATCTATTTTAGTTCAAACTCCTCCCTGCCCCGACCCTGGGGTGGGGAGCCCATTTTCTGACCAACTCTAATTCATTGGGTTGTTTTTTTTTAACTGTGATACAGAATCTGTGGAACTCATTGCCACAAGATATTGAATTCAAGAACTGTATCCCATTCCTAAGTGAGCCCCCCATGCTACCGCACATAAACTAACTTGGGGGAGGGGGGACACTAGGAAAGAGACCCTGCCCCACATAAGCAAGATTTTCATAACTCTCTGCTGGGGGCGGGCATTCTTACTCTTTCCTCCCTGGCCCCTGCCGGCCGTGTCCTGGGCTCAACTTTCTCGCACTGAACGGGGGGGCGTTGTTCCAGCTTCATGAATGGCCTATGCTACTAGCCCAGAGCAGGAGGCTGCTGGTTGTGATCCTAGCCTGGGATCTCTGCGTCCCTAGTCCCAGCCGGGGGCAGAGGAGAATCCCTCCCCCCCCCCCCCCCCAATGCTCGGGGCTAGTAGAAATCTGCCACACAAAACCCCCCCACCCCCTTCCTCTTGCAGATGCCTTGCTGGACGGAGTCTCTTCTCCCATGGACAACCTGGCCGCTGAGATCTTGCCGACTGAACTCAAGTAGGCTCCCGCCCTGGAGCCCTCGGGCTAGAGGGGTGTGGTGTCTGTTGGCACCTCTAGGCCACCGTACCTGGGGGGGGGCTGTTCCTGTCAAGCCCCCGGTGTGTTGCGTTTGCAGAATCTTGCTAGTCCCCTTTGCGGGGAGGGTCTCTGCTGCTGACCTTCAGGCTCATGAGCTGTTCCCAGCTGTCTGCGCAGCCAGGAGTAAAAGGGTTATATTCCTCGGGGTGGTGACGCTTTGGGCTGGGGGGGGGGCAAATGGACTGGAGCAGGCCAATGCCCGCCTGGCCCAGGGGCATGATGCCTGCCATGTCACTGCACAGTCGGGCTGCCTGGTGCCCACAGCAGGGAGGGTAACCCCCATGCCATGGTGGCTGTGCCCCGGCAGGGGGGCGAGGGGTGGCTCTTAGCACTGCTGCACCTCCCACCTTAGTGAGGGGTCTCCCAGCCTGCCCCCCCCCCTCCAGGGTTGCTGGGGCATCCCCAAACCTCTGCCCAGGCTGGCTGAATTAGCTCCTGCAGCCTCCCTGTCTGGTGCTGCAGAGGCCTGTGAATAGCCAAAGGGTGGCTTGGAGATGCCCCAATGAGGAGCTGTGGCCCCTGGGGGACTACAGGTTCCAGCATGCAATGGTGCCTCTCAGTCCAAGCCGGTGATTGGCTCTTGGGTTGAGATGCAGCGTTGCATGCTGGGACTTGTGGTCCCCCAGGGGCTGCACCTGGGCCAGCAGGCTGGGGGGCCCCTGGGCCATCTGCCCTCCTGACCTCACCCCTCTCCCCGACCCCAGGGAGACCATCGTGCGCCTGCAGCACGAGAACAAGATGCTGTGCGTGCAGGAGGCGACGTACCGGCAGCAGCTGGCCGAGCTGCAGGGGCAGCTGGAGGAGTCCAACCGCACCAAGAACCGGCTGGAGACCCAGCAGAGGTAACGGGGGCAGGGAGACCAGGCTGGGGGGGCTGCTGATCTAAGTAGCCTGAGACCTCCCCCAAACTTATCTCACCTGAGAGGCCCCTGGCTCCCCGTAGTCAGCTGATGGGGGGATAGGTGGGAGCCTCAGCCCAGGGAGAGTCCCGGTCGTGCCATCCACTGCCTCCACTCAGCTGGCCTCCCCTCCCTTCTTCCTCCCTCTCCAGGTTGCACCAGCAGCAGATCTCGGAGCTGAAGGCCCAGGTGGAGGAGCTCCAGAAGGCCCTGCAGGAGCAGGGCACCAAGGCAGAGGATGTGAGTCTGGCCGAGGACGGGCTGTACATGGCTTTCCCTGACCTTTGCCCCATCGCCCTGCGGCTCTGACCTGCCTCCTGGGAGCAGATTCTGGACTGTCAGTGCCGGGCCATGCACCCTCGGGCCCTGCTGCATTGGGGAAAGATTCCCTCTCCCGTGAATGATCGGTTTTGTCCCCCTTGATCCATCCCTTTCCCATGCCGAAGCCGCTGGAGCAGCTAACGGCTCGTTCTGCTCAGCCTGGGGTATGCGGGCACGGCACGGGCACCATGGCAGGGCCCCTGGGGCTACGCCCCTCCCCATGTGGGCGCCCAGCCGAATGTGAGAACTTGGAACAAGGTCTCCTGCGTTTCTTCCGCCCTGGCTAGAGGCTGCCGGGTGGCTGAGTGCACCTGCAGTAGCTTGCCACTCAATGCACTGGGTTTGGGGGGTGGGGGAGGGGGTGCCCTTGGGTTTGAGCGGCTGGGCGTGGTCTGCCCCACAGCTCTGTTGGGGGAGGGGGGGAGCTGGAGATCTGTGCATGACGGGGAGGAGGCGGCTGGAAAGGGGTTCAGCCTCCCCTGATTTCTCCTTCTTGGGAAGGGGAGCCCACTGTTCTCTTGGGGTCCCCTGTGGGGGGGATGGGAGCTCGCTGCTATCCTCCAGCCGCATCCTCCCCAGGTGCTGCTGCCTCTGTGTGTGAAATCGTCACAGCGATCTCGTGTGCCCCCCGCACCCCAACTCTGTGCTGTGATCACGCTAACACCTCTCTCTCTCCCCCACCCCCTCTGTCTCGCTGGCTGATTGTCCCCCTACCCCTACAGGCCATTGTAAGTACCAACCAGCCCCTCGTTTAAATCCACCTTGCTTCTCTGTGCTCCTTTCCTATTGCGTGGGTGAGGGGATGGTGAGTTTGGGGCCCGGCTCATGACACCTGATCTCTGGGGTGGATGCCCAGCCCTTCCTGAGAGTGGGGGACTGGGCGGCTTATAAGGGGTCTTGAGTTGGGGGACCTCCCCCCAAAATACTGCTAGTTGGTGTCGGAAATCTTGGCTGTTACTTGTAGCCTGTTAATGCTGCTTAATTCGCTTCCTGGCTTATTAACCTCCCTTGGGAGATATGAGTATATTGCACCAAGCTGTATATCGAAAGAGAAACTGCGGAATATTCTGTGCCTCCAGCCCATTTGGCTACCCATCGGCCTCTGCAGGGAGCCCTATTACAAGCCCTAGGTTTACACATAGACTGGGCAGAACACTCTCTCCCTTTGTTTATAATTTACATTTTTTTTATCCATTTAACTTTTCCCAGTTGCGGGAAACGAGGCGAGGGGTCGGACAAATGGCAGACGTTGTGATTCAGAAAGCTAAAGCTCGAGAACACAACTTGTCCGCAGATCCCCAGTAAATCTCCTCCAATCCCAGACTGACAAGTTCTCAACCCACGTTTATCGTACTTGGCCGGTCTGCACGTTGGTGATTTCCTCATGGGGGGGGGGGGGGGTAATGGTGAATTGGATTTTTTCCGACACACAATCGACTCCTTCCAGGCCTAGCTATAAACGGAGACGCTCGCTCTAAAGAGCGGCCCAGAAAATCGCAGCGTGTGTCCTTTCTAGACGTAGCTAAGCCCATGATTTGAATGGACGGGTCCTAGCTCCGTCATAGCCGCCCCCCTGGTTATATGTGTCTGCCAGCTGCTGCAAACTGCCTTTAAGATGCGCTTTCGACGGTTACCATCTAAACCCCTGGGGTTTTGGCCCCCCGCACTGGCTCAATCAACGTAAAATCGCTTCTGCTCTGTCAGGCCCGGGGTGGGGACGGAGTCGCGGGACTAGCTAGAGGCTTGTGACAGTCGCTCTGCGTGGCCCTGGCTTCCCCTGCAGTGTGGAGCGCCAGAGGCTGAGCCCAGGAGCCGCGTGGCTCTGCTGCCCCTCGGGCGTCCGCAGCGCCAGGACGCTGGGCTTCAGAGCAGGAAGGGCTGGATTTCCCGCCCCCGGACCCGGCCCCGGCTGGCGTAGGCTGGCCTGTGTCCACTCGTGCCGATGGTGCCACACCCGTCTCGGGCTGGCTCGGCTCTGGGAGAGCTGAGCAGGGGTGGGAGAGGACCCAGCTGGTGACCCTGAGACACTGGAGGCGCTGTCTCTCTGGCTCACCGCCCCCCCCCCCCAAGTTCTCCGGAGCGGGGAGGGGCCGTGAACGCTGGGGCCCAGCTGCCGTGGCAGCTCCCAGGCCCTCGGAACCTGCGTGGTCCGGGCTCTCGATCTTCACCCTCCCCTCCTCTTCCTCCCTAGTCCTGCCTGCTGAAGAGGAAGCTGGAAGAGCACCTGTAAGTACCTGCGGGGCAGGGTGGGGCGGGCACGGTGCCTTCAGTGTGTCGGGATTGTGAGCTGGCTGCAGGGGTGGGTGTCCCCCTGCTAGCTCCAAGGAGAGTGGTGGGGCGGGAATCGAGCAGGAGGCCTGACCCTTCATTAGCTGGGGCAAGGTATCAAGGCTGAGAGGAGGATCTGGGCGGGAGGGGGGCGCTGGGCATCTGACAGCCCTGGTCTCCTCCCCGCCCCAGGGAGAAGCTGCACCAGGCCCACTCAGAGCTGCAGAAGAAGCGGGAATACATTGAGGACTTGGAGCCCAAAGCGGACAGCACAAGTACGGGGGTTGGGGGGGAGGGGTGGACGCACAGGGAGGGGGAGGCTTCAGTACCGACGGGGGGGTGGTGGAGAGGGGGATCCGGTCGGGCTGGCCCCTCAGTCGCTCCCCCCACGATGCCGTGTCCACAGCATGTCCCTAGCGGGTGACTTGAAGCTCCTGGTAGCAGCACGGGACTGGGGGAGCCAGGTGCTCCTGGGGTGGCTCTGTGCCTCTGTTTCCCCACATGGGCGGGGGGGAGGATGCTCATGTGGCCCCCTCCTGATGCTCCCCTCCCCTCAGATGCCAGGAAGATCAACGAGCTGCAGGAGTGTCTGAAGAGGAAGGACGAGGACATGAAGGCCATGGAGGAGCGGTACAAGCGCTACATGGACAAGGCCTGCACGGTGAGGCCGGGGCCGGGAGCCCCAGGCTGGGCCGGGGCCATCCCTTGAGACACTCCCGAGTGGCCCAAGCCATGGCAGGGCTGCAGGGCCGGGCCCTGTCACCCCAGCGCCACTGGGGCCGTCCTCCCTGTACCTCCCCACAAGGGGTGCTGCTCTGGGAAGCTCTGCAGCATGGACAGCCACAGCAGGAGTCCTGCCCCGGGCGGGGGAGGGTGGGGTCTCCCCTGGCCCGCCGGGCATGGGATGGGGGCAGGGAGATGTCCCCGGTAACGCCTCTGACTGTATCCACTCCATTCCAGGTCATTAAGACGCTGCACCCCAAGCAGCAGCCGTCCAAGGCCCCCCCCGAGATCCAGGCCTTAAAGAACCAGCTGCAGGAGAAGGAGGTGAAGATCCATCACCTGGAGGTGAGGGCGCTGTGCTGTGGGGTTAGTCTCCTTCCTTCCTGGGCCCGGAGAGGACAGAACTGCCGCAGCTGCCCTCACGGCGCTTGTATCGCGATGATGGCTGGAATCCAGCCTCGTGCTTCAGGGCTTCAGCGGTCATCTGCAGGGGTCAGGAAGGAAACTCCCACCCCTGCCAGGCACATCTGTGTTCTGGGAGGGTGCGGGGGTTTGCCTTCCTCCAAAGCATCAGGGTTTGGTCTCCAGTCAGAAGGGGCCAGAAAATCCACTGCTTAAGTGCCTGGCTGGCGGGTCTGGCTCATCTGGGTCACCAGAACTTCCCCCTATGTCAGATCGTCAGGGAGCTTGGTGGGGGGTCACGGTCACCTTCTCTGCAGCGCAGGGCACCGGGTGTGGTTATCTGGGTGTGTCTAATCCATTCCCTGCCACTGCAGGGGCTTGGGCACTGGTGGCACACCCCAGTTCCAGGTGCTGGGCTTGCTGGGGGGGGCGTGGCCTGTGCTAGCCAAGAGGTCAGACTGGATGATCTGATCCCAGGTGCAGATGGTCTGGGTGGTGCCCTGGAAGGACCCTCTGGACCTGGGCAGTGCAGGGCTCCATTGGTGAGAGAGGCAGCCAGCAAGCTGTTGGGGGGGGGGGGGGGGTTGCACGGCCCGGCCCACTAGCAGCTGGGCTGAGCCAGAGGGAGGGATCCAGTCCCAGGTGGGGGGATACCTGTGTCCACGGCCAAGCGCCCTGAACCAGCTGCTGGATTATTCAGGCAGCCTGTGCTGTGGAATAGAATAGAATAGCCTGTGCTTCCCCCCACCCCCCCATCACCAGCTTCCTCCCCTCCCAAGGTCTCAGCTTCCCCCAGGCCTGGCCCTGAGCCAAAGGCTGCAGGAGGCCCCCATGTGGCCTCTGGGACCCAAAGCTGGGGGTGGGGGGAGAGCACCTTATCTGCCCAGCCTGAGCCCTAGGAGCCAGCCTGGCTCTGCCTCCCCCACTAACTCCCCCTCCCCATTTCTCCCCCCCCATCAGACCAACTTGGAGAAAACGAGATCCCAGCGGGAGCAGGAAGAGAAGCTGATCATCAGCGCCTGGTACAACACGGTGAGCGCAGGGGGCGTGCAAGGCTGTCGGGCCTTCTGGGGGGCAAGGGGGGTGGTGCCAACTGAATCCCACAGCACCTTGGCTGGGCCAGACCCCCTGCCCCAGCAACCCATAACTCCTGCTGGTGGGGGCTGAGCTCCCAGCCAGGCCTCTGTGCCGGGCTGTGCCCAGGGGCTGTCCCTGTGCCCCCCATGCTGACCTCCCCCCTCCCCTCCCATTGCAGGGCATGGCACTCCACCAGCAAGCCACGGAGGAGCGATCGGCCACCTCCAGCAGCGCCCAGTCCTTCCTGGCCCAGCAGCGCCAGGCCACCAACGCCCGCAGGGGGCATCTGGGGCGGACCCAGCCCCTGCTGGCCAAGTACGGAGACAAGCCCCCACAGCTGCACTGACGGAGCCCCTCCCGCTCCCACCCCCCTCCATGGCTGCGTGGGGCTGGGGGGGTCTTGGAACTGGAGCTCCTTGCCCGTTGCTGCCCTATGGCACCCACCCCCAGTGGTGCCATCTGTCGCTTGCAGTGGGGGGAATGGAGTCAGCAAGGGGCTAACTCTGCCTCTGCCCTCCCCCAGAGATGGGGTAGAACGACCTATGCTGCTGGGGGGAGTGGATCTGCCCATGATGTTGCGGGGGGGAGACAGACCCTGCTGCAAGCCCCCATTCCTTTGCACTACTAGAATGCTGGGGGGGAGCGAGCAGGGGGATCAGCCAGGACCCTCCCTTCCCCCTGAGCCTCAGCCCCTAACCAGTGCCCCTGACCCCACACACTCCCCCATGCTCCCTGGGCTGGTCCCTTTGAGCACCAGCATGTGAGCTGATCCCTTCCCTTCGCTCCCCCCTCTGAAAGAACCCCCCTGAATTTTAACCCCTTCTTGGCCACTCTCCTGAGCGCAGCAATACGAGCCCCTCCGCTGAGGCACCTGGCGGTCAACCTCTGTGGCCATGCCGGCTGGGGGGGCGCTGGCTCGTGTTCGGGGCATACGTGGCAACACAGCTGAACTCCTCTCCGGGGCTGAGCCACGGTGGGCGCCGGTGCAGCTGGGGGCATTGAACACCTGGGTGGTCTCTGCCAGCACCACAGCTCCTGCGCTCATGGCTGGTCCCATCGGTGTCGGGGGCTGGGCAGATTCTGCTGCTTCATGCCACCCAGCCAGTGCCCATGGGTGAGGGGAGATGGCTTGCAGCCTCTGGGCTGGGGTCTGCCCCCTTCGTAATTCCCTGCTGGAGCCTCTGGCTTGCTGTGCCAGCTACCCCCTTCCCGGCATCTTCACGCACCATGACTCCTCCCCACTTCCTTGTCCGTTTCCTAGCTGCTGTGGCATCAGGTGTCACCTGTTCCCAGGCTTCACTTTGGGGATCTTGGATCCCTGTTGCCCAGGTTCTGCTCCGTTCCCTGCCCTCCAACAGAACCGGCCAGCCAGGGGCCTGGGCTGAGGGGCTAAAGCTACCGGCAAGGAGATGCTTCAAACCTCTCCTTCAACACTAAAGCAAGGCAGGTCCCAGAGTCGGTCACTACAGCCTGTTGCAAACCCCCCCGCCGCCCCTCCCGCCCCCGCCCCTTGTTCTCCGGCGCTGGGGGTTTCTGTAGCTGTTCTCCAAGGCCGGGTCTAGCTGCGTCTTTTGGTTTTAAAGTGATCTGCTGTATTTTTACCTCTGCTCTGTGTGGGTTGAAGTGGACTGAGTTTTATTTTTAAGTGGCGGGGGGTCCAGATTGCGCTGAGCCCCCCTCTTTTTTTTTTTTCTTTTCATTTTAGAATATGATTTTAGTCAAACGCTGCTGGGGGTTTAAAGACACAAACTGTATATTTTGTAAAACTGACGGGGGTAGCGATGAGGGGTTCTGTGGGTCTGGGCCCCGTGTCTTTTATTTTTCTACTCTAGGGCAGCCTGCAATGGCGCACGGGGGCATCTTGGCTCCTGTGCAGAATCTTTACACTACCAATAAAGATGCTAGAATCGTTCCTGCTCATCTGTCTCTTGAGACCCAGTAATCTGGCTGCTCTGTCCCCTAGTGTCTGGGAGCAGGTCTCTATGGATTATTAAGTGAATTACGGTAGCCGTATGGATTTTTCTGGATGCTATAACTAGGTGTATTACGGTAGCACTTAAGGTCTGGGAACAGGTGTCCATGGATTATTAGGTGTACTACGGTAGACCCCACGACCCCATAGTGCTAGGTACTACCGTAATCTACCTAATAATAATAACTAGTGTCTGGCGCGTAGGAGCCCCAGTCATGGAGCAGGGCCCACGGTGGGTGGCACTGTGCAGGAGCAGCTGCAGCATGTTTCCCTGCCTGGTTGGGGGGCTGCGCTGAGGACCCCCCCCCCCCCAAAAAAAAAAAAAAAAAAAAACTCATCTCACACGGGCTCCTGCCAAGGACTGGGGCTGGCTCTTGGCTGCTGGCTTGGACCTGGGCATCAAACTGAACTCCTTTCCCTGCCCACAGCCCAGCTGGTCACGGGCAGTGGTGCTGCAGGTGGGTGGGGCTCAGCAGAGGGTAATCGCCCCCCGGACAGTGCTACCCCCAGTGTGGCACTGGGAGGGAGGGTGTGCTGTGCCCAGGGAGCACTTAACTCCCTGCAATCTGCAACACCGGGGGACATCTCACCTCTCCCTCCCTCTGGCCTCTGGAGGCGTTAACCCTCCCTGGGGAGCCCTGCCCTCTGCCTCAGGCAGTGCCCGCTGGAGCTCTGGCTGGGGCCCGTCTCGCCCATCCCATCCCAGCAACTGCCCTGTGCCAGGAGAATCTCCAGCGGCCCTGGCAGATCAGCACAGTCCTGCGACCGAGCGCCGGCTCTTCTCCAGCGCTGTTCAGCTGCAGAGCTCCCTGGTCCCCAGACAATGGCGCTAGTGTTAGTCCCACTTAGCAGATGGGGAAACTGAGGTGCCCAGCAGGCCCAGGGCAGAGCTGGGAATAGATCCTCCCTGCGGCTTCTAGATTCCAGCCTGCAGAAGAGAATAGCAGCCCCGCTCCCTCCCATGGGGGTGGTTGGTACGCCTGGGACTTAACGAGTGCAGCTCCAGGCTGGAGGGATCCCCCTGTTCCCTCTAGCACCCTCCTGCAGGAGGGTGCTCCCAGGGCCAAGCGGAGACAAACTTCCCCACTCAGGGGAAGCTGGCACATAGCGCCAAGGGCTGCTGGTGGAGAACAGCAGGACTAGAGGCAGGAGCTGCCGTGCTCTGAGCAGAGCCCCAGGCACATGACCAGCTGCCCAATTTTCTCCTGCTCTGGGTGCTGCTGGAGGCAGAGGGTGTTGCCTGGAGCAGGGCCTGTGTGTTCCTCCACTTCTCCCCCACGCCCCTGGCTGCACATCTCTCACCATCGCAGGGACTCCCCCATGCCCGACGTTCTCTGCCCCTATTTACTCCTTCCAGCTCATATCATAGATCCCCCATTCTTCCCCTGGGCTGGGGCTGCTCGGGGATTGTCCCACAGGCCCTACTCCTCTTTCTGGCTGGGAGCTAAATCTGGGTGTGAATTTCCCAATTTCTCAGCCCCAGGGGCAAAGAGGAGGGGGGGTCTGGACCCTACAGCCAGCTGTGGAAACTCTATTTGCAGGAGTGGTCCTAAGTTGCTGGCTGGGGCTTCCTGTGTCCCCTATAAGAAAAGGAGGACTTGTGGCACCTTAGAGACTAACCAATTTATTTGAGCATAAGCTTTTGTGAGCTACAGCTCACTTCAGCGGATGCATACTGTGGAAAGTGTAGAAGATCTTTTTATACACACAAAGCATGAAAAAATACCTCCTCCCACCCCACTCTCTTGCTGGTAATAGCTTATCTAAAGTGATCACTCTCCTTACAATGTGTATGATAATCAAGTTGGGCCATTTCCAGCACAAATCCAGGTTTTCTCCCCCCCCCCCCCCACACACACTCTCTCCTGTTGGTAATAGCTTTGGAAATGGCCCAACTTGATTATCATACACATTGTAAGGAGAGTGATCACTTTAGATAAGCTATTACCAGCAGGAGAGTGGGGTGGGGGGAGGTATTTTTTCATGCTTTGTGTGTATAAAAAGATCTTCTACACTTTCCACAGTATGCATCTGCTGAAGTGAGCTGTAGCTCACGAAAGCTTATGCTCAAATAAATTGGTTAGTCTCTAAGGTGCCACAAGTCCTCCTTTTCTTTTTGTGAATACAGACTAACACGGCTGTTACTCTGAAACATGTCCCCTATATTCCTCCTCCTCCACTAGGTTTCCCCACCCTTGAGGCATCTGGCTCTCTCTGCCTTGATCGGGCCCTGAAAGTTTGCAAGGTAGCAGCTGGGGCGTTTAAAAGTTGTGGCAGGATTGACCCACAGCCCCAGGCCCTCCCAGGCTTTCTCTGTACAACCGTGGTGAGCCCTGCAGGGGGGGCAGGTTTAAAACCATCCATCCATGCAGGAGAGCAGGGGCTGCTCTTGCAGGCACAGCCGGGCAGGACCCCTGGGCTGGGGCTGCTTCCCTTGGCCTTTGCTAAACAGCAGCTGCTCTGGCTTAATTCAAACTGGGTTTTGAGCCAATTTCAACTGGAGCCAAACAATTGGGGGTGTGGGGGGTTGGTTCAGTTGAAAACCTGGCTGTGAGTTAAGGGGCCTGCAGTTTTTTGCCCCGGTTTGGCTGAAGGTGGATTGAGGCTGGAGTTAAAGGACATGGTGATAAACCCAGGACTCTATTCCCTGCTGGGCCGGTGAGGCCCCGGGGGCCCTCGAGCCAGCTCTGTACTCATCTCAGTCCAGCCCCCCAATGCCCCTGGACTCAGGGGATGTGGACAGCTCCCTGCTTCGAAAGCAGGCCCTGAGCGGCTGTGCCTCGCTTTCCCCCTCCCTCAAAGGAGATGACACCCCCACCTTTCCGCTCTTAATCACAGCAACTGGGCTCACAGAAATGCCCAGGGCCAGCCACCCAGCTGCCTTAGGGAGAGCATACTGGGCTGTAGATCAAACCAGGCTGGGGCAGGTGCCCTCAATGCTGGCCCGGCTCTTGCTCTGCCTGGCTTTCCAGCCCTGGGGGGCGGGAGGGTGAAGCAGCTACACCCCCTCGAGGTGTTTTTGGGTTGAGACCAGAAGGGCGAATTGGGACCATCTCCAGCCACCAGCTGACAAACTCCACCCCCCAGAACAAGCACAAATTCTGGCTGAGCGGGCCCACGGCTGCGTAGGCCAGGGGTCAGTCTGGGCTTAAAAACTGCCCCCAATGGGCAATCCATCAGCCCTGGTTCTGCCCCCTCTCTTAGGGGCTTGGCCAGCCCAGCTGCCTGTGTCCAGCCGCTGGCCCTCAGGCTGCGAGCTCGGGGCCAGCAGGAATCTCCTACCTGTGAGCAGAGCCATCACCGCAGCTCGCTCTCAGCTCGCTCAGGGCCGGTCTGGGTGCTACCAGCCAGGAGCAGCCAGCGAAGGGGTTTTTCCGTCCACGCCCTGCAGCGGCTCTTAGGAGCGTGACGTTAGCCTGCCCCCCGCGAGCTGTCGACCCAGGGCGGTGAGGGCAGCGTGGACTACTGCCAGCTGTGAGTGGTTTTCAAGCCCTGAGCACGGCCGGTGGAGACCGGCGCTCCTGGGGCCCAGGGAGAACGGTTTCAAGCACCACCTGGGAGAGTTGCTGCTTATTATATGCAGATGCAGCCACCTCTGGGGTGGGACACAGCTGCTTCTTATATGCAGCTCCCTCACCCAGCACTGAGATGCAACTCAGAGCAGAAGATGCAGCTGTTCAAACTAGGCTCAGGCTCTGAACCTGCCAGCCCACCCCCATCCAGGGCCCCCCCCCCCAGGTTCTACTCTTGCCCCCAGGGGCCAAATACCAGCTCCCCACTGCCACCCCCATGGCACAAACATGAGAAAACAGGGGCGTGCGCAGGAGCAGTGCTGTAGTTAATGATGAGGACCTTTCCCTCATCTACCCCCAGGGGCAGGTCCCACCCCGGGGCGTTCCTGGTCCAGCCACAGGCTGACATCACTTCTCCAGCAGGGTCCTAGCCCAGGCTCCGTACCCCACTGGGGGAATGTGAGCCAGAGGCACTGGGCTGGTAAGAGGGGCCACCGGCCCTGGTGCAGCCCTGGGAGGATACTGAGGCAGTGGCACCTGGGTCAAGAGGCCCTGGCCTGTGTTTCCTGCACTGCTACCCCGCCCCCTTCACCAGCCCACTATATTTTAAACGTGAGCTAAGTTTCTGGAGGTGGGACTGGCCAGCAGAGCGCACCAGCCCTGCACGAGAGAGCTGAATGATAGTAGTTCCCTGCGGCAGAGGGGGAAACTGAGGCACGCAGCTGCTCCTGCCATACTGCAGCCAGCCTTCCCAGCAATGCCCCCACCACCCTCCCCTGCACAAGACCCCACTGAAGAGCAGCTTAATAAAATTATATTTAAAAAGGCAGGAGCCAGACTGTGAAAGAAAAGGGATTGAGCCATTTCCCCCAGCCACAGAGGGGTGAGGCTCCCCCCCATCTCAGCCACCTCCCCCCCCCCCCGCCCCCCCAATGTCCAGTCCCGGCTGGCGAGTGAGGGTAGAGGCCGGGGCAGCCCAGTACTAATGAAACGATGCTTCCGAGATTGAAGTTTGCAGCAGGGCCCCCCCTGTTGTGTCGGGGATGAGAGTTGAGGGGACCGGAGCTGGGTCCAGCACGGGTCAGCCAGCAGGGGGTGCTGCACCACCAGGGCCTTGCCCGTAGCTGGGGAGACAGGAAGCAGACGGGTCTGGGTTGCTGGGGATGGGGGGGGGGAGCACTGATGGGCCCCCAATTAGCGCCCCCCCCATTTGAACCGTTCATCTGGCGGCCCCAGATCTGTCTGGGCTCAGCTACCTTTGGCCCAGAACCAGGCCTCTCTGCCATCTCATCTAGGTGTCGGGGCCGCGCTCCCTGGCTATGGGGGGCCACCCGGCTCTGGGGTTTGGCCCCTCCTTCCCCTGGCCACAGGGCGTCTCTGCGCGGCTCGTCCCGGCTCACGCCGTGGTCTCCTCCTCGATGGGGTTCTGCAGCCAGGGGCGGTAGCCGGCGCTGGGGGGGCTGCTCCGGGCAGGGGGCTCCTTGGCGGCTCCAGGCTGCAAGAGGAAGGACGTGTCCACGAGGGGCCCCATATCCTGCGGCGAAGGGAAGCCGCCGGCCACAGGGGCGGCGCTGTCGGGGTGAAGCAAGGAGACCTGGGACCGCTGGGCAAGGCCCAACTCCTCGGGCAAGGCCTCCTCGTGGCTGCCTGTGGCCCAGTGCCCGGCTTCCTCGCCCCCCTCCCAGCCCCGCTGCTCCGGGGCGCAGGGCCCCTCGCCGAGGGGCGGGCGGCGGGCGGGGGGCCCACAGCTGCAGTCCGTGCTCTGCGTGTCCTGGCACAGACAGCTGTAGGAGGTGGAGGCCTCCGAGACGCAGCTGTTCTTGCGGCGCAGCAGCGAGAGGCGCCGGCCGAAGCCTCCCGGGGCGGGCCCCGCGGACAGCAGCCGGTTCAGGAGGTGCAGGGGGACGTGGCGGCTCGGCTCCAGCCCCTCCTCAATCTCCTCCAGCGGCTGGAACTGCATGTCCTCCTTGGGCAGCCTGCAAGGGAGAGACCAGGGATTGGAATGCAGCCACCTCTGGGGTGGGGCAAAGCTGCTCATTATACATACGCTGAGCTGCAGCCAGCTCTGGGGTGGGGCACGGCCCCTCACTGTACAGGGGTCCCTCACCCAGCGCTGAGCTGCAGCCAGCTCTGGGGTGGGGCACGGCCCCTCACTGTACAGGGGTCCCTCACCCGGCGCTGAGCTGCAGCCAGCTCTGGGGTGGGGCACGGCCCCTCACTATACAGGGGTCCCTCACCCGGCGCTGAGCTGCAGCCAGCTCTGGGGTGGGGCACGGCCCCTCACTGTACAGGGGTCCCTCACCCAGCGCTGAGCTGCAGCCAGCTCTGGGGTGGGGCAAAGCTGCTCATTATACATACGCTGAGCTGCAGCCAGCTCTGGGGTGGGGCACGGCCCCTCACTATACAGGGGTCCCTCACCCGGCGCTGAGCTGCAGCCAGCTCTGGGGTGGGGCACGGCCCCTCACTATACAGGGGTCCCTCACCCGGCGCTGAGCTGCAGCCAGCTCTGGGGTGGGGCACGGCCCCTCACTATACAGGAGTCCCTCACCCGGTGCTGAGCTGCAGCCAGCTCTGGAATGGGGCACGGCCCCTCACTATACAGGGGTCCCTCACCCGGCGCTGAGCTGCAGCCAGCTCTGGGGTGGGGCACGGCCCCTCACTATACAGGGGTCCCTCACCCGGCGCTGAGCTGCAGCCAGCTCTGGGGTGGGGCACGGCCCCTCACTATACAGGGGTCCCTCACCCGGCGCTGAGCTGCAGCCAGCTCTGGGGTGGGGCACGGCCCCTCACTATACAGGAGTCCCTCACCCGGTGCTGAGCTGCAGCCAGCTCTGGAATGGGGCACGGCCCCTCACTATACAGGGGTCCCTCACCCGGCGCTGAGCTGCAGCCAGCTCTGGGGTGGGGCACGGCCCCTCACTATACAGGGGTCCCTCACCCGGCGCTGAGCTGCAGCCAGCTCTGGGGTGGGGCACGGCCCCTCACTATACAGGAGTCCCTCACCCGGCGCTGAGCTGCAGCCAGCTCTGGGGTGGGGCACGGCCCCTCACTATACAGGGGTCCCTCACCCGGCGCTGAGCTGCAGCCAGCTCTGGGGTGGGGCACGGCCCCTCACTATACAGGAGTCCCTCACCCGGCGCTGAGCTGCAGCCAGCTCTGGAATGGGGCACGGCCCCTCACTATACAGGGGTCCCTCACCCGGCGCTGAGCTGCAGCCAGCTCTGGGGTGGGGCACGGCCCCTCACTATACAGGGGTCCCTCACCCGGCGCTGAGCTGCAGCCAGCTCTGGGGTGGGGCACGGCCCCTCACTATACAGGAGTCCCTCACCCGGTGCTGAGCTGCAGCCAGCTCTGGAATGGGGCACGGCCCCTCACTATACAGGGGTCCCTCACCCGGCGCTGAGCTGCAGCCAGCTCTGGGGTGGGGCACGGCCCCTCACTATACAGGGGTCCCTCACCCGGCGCTGAGCTGCAGCCAGCTCTGGGGTGGGGCACGGCCCCTCACTATACAGGGGTCCCTCACCCGGCGCTGAGCTGCAGCCAGCTCTGGGGTGGGGCACGGCCCCTCACTATACAGGGGTCCCTCACCCGGCGCTGAGCTGCAGCCAGCTCTGGGGTGGGGCACGGCCCCTCACTATACAGGGGTCCCTCACCCGGCGCTGAGCTGCAGCCAGCTCTGGAATGGGGCACGGCCCCTCACTATACAGGGGTCCCTCACCCGGCGCTGAGCTGCAGCCAGCTCTGGGGTGGGGCACGGCCCCTCACTATACAGGGGTCCCTCACCCGGCGCTGAGCTGCAGCCAGCTCTGGGGTGGGGCACGGCCCCTCACTATACAGGATTCCCTCACCCAGTACTGAGCTGCAGCCACCTCTGGGGTGGGAGGCTCCGAACTAAGCAGGTTCCAGGAAGGGGCGGCATCGTTACCATCCCATCCCCCTTAGGTCAGACCTCAGCAGAGATGCCCAAGTGCCCCTGGGATCCTGGTGATCCAGGGGCCTACCAAGGGAGCCCCCCCAGGCTTACGTCATGTCGAAGGTGGAGCCCTGGAAGGACGGCTGGTGCAGCAGAAAGACAGTGGCCGCCGTGTAGGGGGCACGGGGGTTGGAGGCATCCCAGTAACGGTCCTTCTCCAGCAGGGGCAGGTCGTCGTACATCTCGTCTACCGCCATCATGGAGACCTGGGGGGCAGGAGAGGGGTCAGGACCCCTGGGTTCTAGCCCCCACTCTGGGAGGGGAGTGGGGGCCAGTGGTTAGAGCGGGGGCAGGGCTGGGAGCCAGGACTCCTGGGTTCTATCCCTGGCTCTGCCCCAGACGGACTGGGTGAGCTGGAGCCAGACACTAAGTTGGGCGGAGGGTCCCTGCTGGGTGTCTGTCAGGACCACACAGTCTATGGGGCTGGCAGCGGGGTGGGGGTGGGGGGAGGTACCTGGAAATTGCGGTCAATCAGCAGGTTGGTTTCGAAGTCGTCGTCGTCCTCCCCAAAGGGATTGATCAGCTGCTCAGCCACCTGTGGGGAGCAGGGCTCAACTGGAGTGGGGGGGCAGACCCTCCCCCAGCTCCCTGCCCCCCCAAAACCCCTGCCAGTCCTGCCCCCCCAACACCCCTACCAGTCCCGCCCCTCCCCCCAGCTTCCTGCCCCCCCAACCCCTTCTGGGAGTCTTCCCACCCCCATACCCTGCCTGACCCCCTTTGCCAGCTCCAAACCTGCACCCCTGTCTTGCCCCCGCCCCCCAGGAGCCAGAGAACAGCCCCCCGCCCCGCACCTTGAGCCAGCCCACGTAGAAGAAGAACTGCAGCAGGGTGAAGACCGGCACACACAGGTCCAGGTCGTGGCCCTCATAGCCCTGGGCTGGGTCCAGGAACTGACGCCCGATCAGACAGGCCACGAAGAAGCTGTACACGGCAATGGTCACCACCTGGGGGCGGGGGCAGAGAGTCAGGGCAGCGCCGGGCCTGGAACCCTGGCGTCCGGGCTCCCCAGCCCTGCCCCTCCCCTCCCCTCCCCTCCCCATCCCAGGGCCGGGCCTGGAACCCCGGCGTCCAGGCTCTCCAGCCCTGCCCCTCCACTCCTCATCCCATCCCAGGGCCGGGCCTGGAACCCCGGCATCCGGGCTGCCCCTCCCCTCCCCATCACCTCCCCTCTCCATCCCAGCGTCCGGGCTCCCCAGCCCTGCCCCTCCCCATCCCAGCACTGGGCCTGGAACCCTGGTGTCCGGGCTCCCCCAGCCTCCACTCCATGGGGTCGGAGCTCACCTGTGTGTAGACCAGGGGGACGCTGATCCAGTCGTAGTGGAATAACATGCTGCAGTTTGCACGGAAGTGATTCAGCTCCTGTGGGGGGAAAGGGGGGGCAGATCTCTGCTGGGGGGGCAGCTCGACAGCCCCCCAGGGACAGACTCGGGGCATCCCCACGAAATGCCCCCTCCCCAGCAGAGCCCCCACCACCACTAAGGTGTCTCCCCACACTGGGGTCCCCTCTAGACCTGGGAAGGGCTCAGTCTCCCCCATCAGCCCCCAGTTAGTGCTGACAGAACGCAGCCAGCCGGGGGCTGAGCAGAGACCCAGCAAACTCATTACCTGGCAGATGAGGCCCTGGATTTGCCAGTCACCACCAGGGCCTGGATTCAAACCAGGTAGGACAAGTGGTAGAACCCAGGCATCCGGGCCTCCCACGCCCCCACCCAGAACCGGGCCCAGAACCCAGGTGGCCAGGGCTGACCCACCCCCCTCCCCACCCACAGCCAGGCACAGAACCCCTGGTGCCAGGGTTCCCACCCCATCCAGAGCCGGGCACAGAACCCAGGCATCCGGGGCTCCCACACCCCGAGCCGGGCACAGAACCCAGGCATCCGGGGCTCCCACACCCCGAGCCGGGCACAGAACCCAGAGGTCCCCAGTCAGGTCCCCACCTCCGTTTCCACCCACCTCCATCAGCATCTTGAGGGCGCAGTTGTCCCGGACGCGCCCCTCCTTGCGAGCCTGGGCCGCCAGGTTGGTGAACCAGATGCAGGGGATCCAGTACTTGTTGTAGGACGAGCTCAGGTTCTCGTATTTCTTGCGCTCCTCCCGGGTCATGAAGCCTGCGGGCGAGAGGAAGGGGTCACCCAGCCGCCCCCACAACCCAGGCCGGGGACCAAACCTGCGGCCTCTGCGCCCCGCAGCCCCTCCGGCCCCAGCTACGGGGACTCACACGTCTCTGCGAGGTCTGGCCACCAGGGGGAGCAGGAGAGGCACATGGGGTTCCCGGGACCCTTGGGGCACAAACTGCCCCAGCCTCAATGCGCGGGGGGGGGGATTGTTACCACTTGCCCCTCCCCCGATTAGACGCCCCTTTCGTCAGCCTCCCTGGACAGTCCCCCCACCCTTTAAACAGATGCTACAATGGGACCCCTCGCCTGGCACTGAGATGCAGCTGCTTCTGGGGTGGGGCAGGAGGGCTGTTTATCCAGGGACCCCTGGCCCGGCGCCGAGATGCAGCCACCTCTGGGGTGGAGCAGGGACTGTTTATCCAGGGACCCTTGGCCCAGCGCCGAGATGCAGCTGCTTTTGGCACGGAGGCTGCTTCACAGCTGCACGGTCGCGCCAAGGTTTTGATCAGGCCGTGAAGTGAGATCTGGATACAGCTGAAGCAGCGGGAGGGAGTTAGGGAGGTGGTAAGGAATTCCCGGTGCTGGACGCCGGCCAGGACGCCGGGGTTCAACCCGCCCCCGCAGCTCAAATGCGAAGTGACAGTGGCGTTTTACTGGCCGCGAGGGGCCCTGGATTTTGTCTCCCAGCTGATCGGGACAGGAGAGCGCCCCCTGCTGAGCCCCCGCCCCGCTCTCTGCCCCACAGCGCCCGCTAGCGCCCCCTGGGGCCAGCCCTGCCTGCCAGGGGAGAGCGCCCCCTGCTGAGCCCCCGCCCCGCTCTCTGCCCCACAGCGCCCCCTAGCGCCCCCTGGGGCCAGCCCTGCCTGCCAGGGGACAGCGCCCCCTGCTGAGCCCCCGCCCTGCTCCCTGCAGCTCCGCGCCCCCCCCGGCACCGACCTGCCTCCACCACGTGGTCGATGGTGGGGAACCGCTTGAAGACGGCCGTGCTGACAGAGCGCAGAATGAGCACGGCCGAGAGGCTGCTGTAGCGCATCAGGGTGCGGCGGTAAAGCCGGCCTCGCTCGTCCCCGCCATGCACGGTGCCGGAGATGGCGCACATCAGGCGGTCGGGCATGGGCATGCAGGTGTACTGGCTCCACCACCGGTTCACCACCAGCGTGACGTAGAAGCCTGCACGCAAAGGGACAAACCCTGGAGTCAGGGGCCGAGCCGGCCACAGAACCCCGGCGTCCTGGCCCCCAGCCCTGCCCGGGGGGGCGCGTGGGTGAAACAGAGTTGGGGCCGAGCCGGCCACAGAACCCCGGCGTCCTGGCCCCCAGCCCTGCCCAGGGGGGGCGCGTGGGTGAAACAGAGTTGGGGCCGAGCCGGCCACAGAACCCCGGCATCCTGGCCCCCAGCCCTGCCCGGGGTTGCCGGGGGGGGAACGACAGAAAACAAGCCGCAAACCCAGACAGGTCAGCGGGGTCCAATGGGGCTGGGAGAGGCTCCATTAGTGCCCCTTCCCCAGCTGGCCAGCAGGAGTCGCTCGCTCTCATCCCCATTCAACTGGAGGGTCCCAGCCCTGGCTTGAGGGGCCTAGCGGGATTCGAACCCACGGCTGGTCCCTCCCTGGTGGGAGAGCTGAGCCCCCACCCACAGCCCAAGCCCCCCATCCCCCCTCATGGTGCTACAAACAGCCCAGAGGGGCATTCTGCCCCCCTCCCAGCACTTTTTCACAGGGGGGATCCAGTAGGGACATATACCCTACAGTGCCTGCCCTGGGAGAGGGCAAAGGGCCTGGGGGAGGAGGGCACCTGTCTCACGCGAGGGCTGGGCGGGGAACGTGGGGGTCCCAGCTCGTACCCAGCACGAAGGAGACGGGGATTAGGTTGGCATAGTTGTCGCAGTAAATCACCAGTTTCTCGAAGTAGCGTTTCTGATCCTCGGCCAGGACAAAGCTGCGGCAGGAGGGAGAGAAATGCAAGAAGGTCGGTGCCCTCGCCCGTGGGGTTCCACACAGACCGCGCACGGGGATGGGGCGGCCACACAGACGTGCGAAGTGATGCACGCCCCGCCCCCCCCATGAGAGCGCAGGCACGCAAACGTGCGAGGGTCCAGGGGCCTGCTCTCCACCCACATGTGCAAAGAGCCACAAGCGTGTGTGCAAGGGGCACGCCCCCACCGCTGTGCCCAGGCCCAGGGGCACACGCGCGTGCAAAGGGCCCCCCCTCACCGGTAGGTCAGGCTGAGCCCCAGGTAGGTGGCGAAGAAGGCCAGGAACTCCTTGTACAGCAGCTTGTAAATGCTCCCGCGCCAGAGCAGGAGCAGTTTGTAGAAGCCCCCGAAACGGGCGTTGGCCACGCGGGCCGTGTAGGTGACGGTCATGGCGGGGTGGTGAGGGGGACACGGGCCCTGCAGAGACACACGGACAGCGATGGCCATGGGGCCAGAGAAATCAGAGACGGGAAAGGGCGGAAGGGACTTCAGGAGGTCAGGTGGGCCGCCCTGTGCCCTGGGGGTGACCCTCGTCCTCGCTTTGGGAGGGGAAGCCTGGTGCCACCCACCTGCACGCCAGGTGTGGCCCCGCTAGAGCCTTGGTTGTGTCACCTCCCCCGTACACCCTGTCTGTTGGCATGGTCTGTACAGCGCCTGGCACAGTGCGGTCCTGGCCAGGACTGGGGCTCCCGTAATCCAAATAAGGAGGGAACAGGGGAGCCCAGAGAACCCCTGGCATGAGGGGGGGGGGCAGAATGTGGACCCCAGTAAGGGTGGAAGTGGATAATGGAGGAGCACACAGCCCCTGGCTTGGGGGAAGGGTCACAGAGCACCAGGCATGGGG
The DNA here is from genome assembly GCF_965152275.1 of Natator depressus. Lineage (NCBI taxonomy): Eukaryota > Metazoa > Chordata > Testudines > Cheloniidae > Natator > Natator depressus. The sequence continues at coordinate 24,614,147 of NC_134253.1, forward strand.
GGCAGGGAGTCCCTGACACAGAGGGGGATGGGAGGGGCGCTACCCAGGCAGCTTGCAGGGTGGCGGGGGGATGTGGAGTCTCTGGGACTTCACGTAACCCACTAGTAACTCACTGTATGTTAACCAGTCCTCAGCGAAAGAGACCCCCCCCCCGCCTGTAAACTCAGAGTCACTATTCCCACCTTGTAAATTTCCCCCTCACCCCCAGATGTTTGCCCGAAATTGGGGAGAAAAGAAAAGAAAAAAGAAACTCAGCCCATGGCAAGTCTGTCCATTCCCACCAGGATCTCAGACCCGGCCTCCTTTCTGGACTGCTCAGGAATCGGCTAATTCATTATTAATCTCCCCAGCCTGCTTTGCTTCCCCCCCCCCCCCCGCCCCCCAGCAAGGTTTGAAAGCCCTTTGCAGAAAGAAATTCCACTCACAAGACACCACCCCGCTCCTCCTCTTTGTCTTGCCTTTCGCAAGGAGCCCAGAACCTTCCTTTGCACCGGGGATGGAGATTTTAAGGCCAGGCCCTATGTTTAGCCCAGGTGGCCATGAAAAGGCCAACGTTATCGGAGGGTTTGGGTTAAGACAGGGCCGAGGGCGGCTGGCGTGTTCCCGAGCCAGAGAGTTACACGTAGGGAAACATAGAGGCAAGATTGAGCCAAGGGAATTTGACGGGCGATCAGCAACTTTTGCCTTCTTAACGCCCCTCTGTCAAAATGGGGTGTAAGCCCATCGGGGCGGGTCATTTCCCTAGGCTGGGAGACTCCAGCCACCTCTAAGATCGGGACCCCAATGGAAATCGAGGAAGTGGCTGAAATAGCTGGCAGAGAGCAAACGCAGCCGGCAAGTGGCATGCAAAGAGGCTGGGGAAAATACAAATGAGGCAGCAAGTCTGTGATCCTGTCCCCCATGTCATCACAGCCGCACCTGCCCGGCTCTTAAAAGGCACCTGCAATTATTGCCTTAGGGGAAAGGGGCCTTTTGTAAAAGCATTCCTTCTTTCCCAGCCGAGCTAAGTGACCCGGGGGTCTGCATACAGCAGGGAACCCACCCTGCAGCCCCCCAGCTCTGAGCTCTAGATCAGACTCCCAGAGCTGGGCAGGGAGGTCTAGCCCCTTAGAGTAGGAGGGGGACACATGGCAGCTGGGAGCCAGCACTCCTGGGTTCTGTTCACAGCTCCCAGCCGCCTACTCTAACCACCAGGTGACCCCACTCACCCTCCCATTGCTGGGAACAGAATCTAGGAATCCCGACTCCCATTCCCCCCAGCCCTAACCACTAGATCCCACTCACCCTCCCAGAGCTGGGAACAGAAAGCAGGAATCCCAACTCCCATCCCTAACCACTAGACCCCACTCACCCTCCCAGAGCTGGGAACAGAATCCAGGAATCCCAACTCCCATTCCCCCCAGCCCCTAACCACTAGACCCCATTCCCTCCCAGAGCTGGGATAGAACCCAGGAGTCCTGGCTCCCAGTTTAAACCATTTTCCACAAAGGGACGTTACAAAATGTATCCAGGTGAGGGAGGGGGTTTAAAGTGGTAAATTTTTAAAGCTTCAACTAACTAAACTTTCCAAGAATAATTCGATTGTCACTATTAACAGCATATTCCCAAGCTCGCCAACAGCCACCACTAAACCCGTCCGTTATCATCATATTCCCAGCTCAGCCAGTCTGATAACCACAAGAAACGAGCACATTTCAATAGTTAAAGAGAAATTATGAAAAATATTCCCGAAGTATTCTAACACCTAGCAGGGGTCTATCTGTGGGCGACAGGGGTCAGATTCATGATCTCACTGTCTTGCCAGGCCTGTCATCTCTCTGAGCCCCCGAATGATTTTCATACTCGTTATTGGGATTTTATTGCAGCCCATTTCAAACCAGCCCAACTGCTCCGAGACTCCTTGTTTTAACCACAATTCTTCTGATCTCGGGTCTTTTTGTCCTTCAAGCTTCAGCTCCCGGAGTCATGTGATGGGCAGACGCTCCCCGGAGTTTCTCGCCCTGCTAGCTACAGAAAAAGGCTTGAAAGTGTCCGGCTCCAGCAGCTGCGACAGCAGAGGGCCAATAAAAACAGCCCTCAGGTGACCATGTTCCTCGGCTCCTGTCTGGAGATTTTGTGACTGGTGGGGTGGGGGGCACTTACTGACATCAGTTACACCCCCCCCGGGATGTACAGCATGACTGGGGCTCTGAGGTGCTACCGTAATACACCCAATACTGTTCAGCCCCCAGCACAATGGGGTTCTGATCCTGGCCGCTACCGTAATGACACCTAATCCTTTGCAGGATTGGGACTTGACAGGCAGGGCTCAAGGCTCCAGTCTGGAAAGGAGCTCAGCCCAGGGCCAGGTCTGCAGAGCTCCCCGTGGGGAAAGAGGGGGTGTCTGTGGAGATCCCAATACAGGCTCACTCCCCCCACCCCAAAGTCCCCACTGTCTGCTCCGCACCTCACACCCCCACCCGCCATTCCCACCACATCAGGGGCCTCGGGTTTGGGGGAGCTTTGCACTGACCTTGTCTGGATCTTCCGGGTCTCTTTGCAATCAGACACTGGTGGAGGAGAAATTAAACTGAAGGCAGCAAATCTACCCCCACTCTCCTCCTGGGGCAGGGCAAAAGGAGACAGAGCCTGGGGAGGAGCTGGCTGCTAAGCAGGTGAAGACACCCAGGGACCTCCAGGAGCTGGCAGGGGGACACCAAGGAGCTATTGCAGCTGCTTAAAGAGACCCCACTCCCCTGGGCTGCTGTTTAAATACCTCAGTGCCCACCCCTCTGACCTTTGTCCTCTCAGAACCCCCCCCACGCATGGGGCCTGAGGCAACCGGCTCCCTCCCTCCTGTATTAGCTTCTTCCCTAGCTCTGTTTGACAAGTCAACACCTCCAGGGTTTGATTCCTCAGTAGGCAAACAGCCCAGACAATGGACTTGCTCCAGCCGGGAGTCTCCAAAGCACCCAGCACATTCTCCAGAGTTTTGCAACCCCCCTTCCCAGAAATGCAGGGCAGCCGGGACTCCTGGGTTCTCTCCCCAGCTGGGGGGGTGGGGGGAAAGTGGGGTCTGGTGGGTAGAATGGGGGGGTTGTGAGCCAGGGCTCCTGGGTTGTATACCTGGCCGGGGTGGGGGCAGGGAAGAGAGTCTAGTGGTTGGAGTAAGGGGGGAACTGGGAGCCAGGACTCCTGGGTTCTATACCTGGCTCTGGGAGGGGAGTGGGGTCTGGTGGTTGGAGCAGGGGGGTTGTGAGCCAGGACTCCTGGGTTCTCTCCCTGGCCAGGGGGTGGGAATGGAGTCTAGTGGTTGGAGCAAGGGTGGACTGGTAGCCAGGACTCCTGGGAGGGGGGTGCTGGGTCTTGCCCTCGGCCCCTGGCCAGGTGTGACCCAAGCGAGCAGGGCCCTGGGGCACTGCTAAGTGGGGTGATGATCGCAACCATAACGAGCAAGGCAGCTGCTGTGCCTGTGGGCAGGGGCTGGCGCAAACCCAGCACATACCTGGCTGAGCACCCAGCTGCCCCCTCCCCCCCCCATCAGCCCTGCCCTGCCCTCTGGAAACAATGCGGGCTGGGGGCTCCCTGCTGGTGGCCTAGGGCAGGGTGAGCTCAGCCCTGCCCCCGAGCAACACACATCAACCCCTCCCCACACATGGGCTGGCAGGGGTCACTGGGGCAGCACCTAGCCGGAGGTTGATGCAAGCCCCCCCTCAGTACCAGGCCTGAACCCCCCCCTTCCCCCATCATCTCCTCTCCCAGCTCCTCCCTGGCACATGGACCTGCCTGCAGTCCCCCCCACCCCCCTTCCTGTTTGTCTGCAAAGCCATGGGCTGGCAAGCGAGGAGGGGGCAGCTTGTGCCGGGTTGGGCAGTGGGGTGGGTAGCGCGGAGGGGAAGGGAGGCATCACTCCCAGCACAAGGGAGGGGGGCTGATACTGTTCTGGCAGCCCGGCACCCCTGCAAGTGATGGCTGTAGAACCCAGGAGTCCTGACTCCCTGCCCTAACCCCTCGACCCCACTCCCCTCCCAGAGCAGGCCCTACTGGGCAGAGTCAACACCCCAGCTCTGAAACCCACCCTCTCATGCACTAACAGGAAATAGCCATGAGCAGGGCACTGGCCCTTTAAGATCAGCACTGGTGCCCACCGCCTTGCTGGGCAGCTTGGAGACACATGGCTGAGCGGGTCGGCACTAATGAGCCCCCCCAGCCCCTCGCTGGGGCAGACGCAAGTTCCAGGCACGGGCGCAGAGAGACTTACATAACCCCCTCCTGGACACACACGGGGCCCCACGTGTTTCACGACCCCATCACTGACGCCTCACAGCCCTGCTGCAGGCGAGCGCGGGCAGAGACAGCAGCGGGAGAAGCTGCAGCCTGCCCTTCCGGCCCAGGCAAAACCAGAGTCTGCGAGGCCCAGCCACGGCCCCACCTAAGAAGGGAACCCAGGAGTCCTGGCTCCCACTGTGCTGTTCTGACTACCAGGCCCTGCTCCCCCCACCCCCCAGTGCTAGAACCCAGGAGTCCTGGCTCCCAGCCCCCCTGCTCTAACCCCTAGACACCACTCCCCCCTCAGCTAGTGAGAGAACCCTGGAGTCCTGCCTCCTACTGTTGGCTTTGATCCACAAGACCAGGGGTTCTCAACCTGTTGTCCTGGTGCACTCAGAGGCTTCCTATGTGAAAGGGGACAACCCCCCATTATAAATTAAAAACATGTTTTTACATATTTAACACCATTATAAATGCTGGAGGCAAAGCAGGGTTTGGGGTGGAGGTCAACAGCTTGTGACCCCCCATGTCATAAGCTCACGACCCCAACCCCCAGTTTGAGAACCCCTGCTCAAGACCCACCCTCCTCGTTAATGACCATTCTTTGAAGCCCCTTGAGATAAGGCTGGTGCAATCCCCCCTCCAGCTTCCCAGCAGAGCCTCAAGCGGCTGGGAAGGAGCCAGGCAAACAAGGCAGTCGCTTGGTCCCCTTCCCCCAGTGCCCAGGCAGAGCAGGGCAGCAGAGATGGGCCATGGGGTAGGCCCCCAGAACCCTGCCAAGCCCAGTTTAATACCAGCCTCCGGGCCCAATTCCATCAAGCAGAGGCAATTGACAGGGGGCTGGATTCAAACTGGGGTCACCCCAGTTTGCTCCATCTGCTGTCAGGGAAGGAACCAGGTCACCAAACCCATGGGGGGAGGGGGGTTTCTGGGGGCAGCCCCCACTCAAGATCTGGGGTCTCCAGTGCCGGGGGGGGGGGAAGGGAACAATGGCACCTTGGCTTGCTCCCCATTCCCAGCCATTGCAGGGGGATCCTGTCGGAGGGCCTGGCCTCCTGGCTGGCACTTGAAATCATTATCCACCGGGTGCCCTCCCTGGATGAACAACCTTACAGCTCTCTAGGGGGTCGAGAGGTTCCCCCACGGAGGACTGGGGCTCTCATCGTACAGAGAGCTTGGGGGTCACGAGTTTGAGGGCCTCATCCGCCAGCCTGCCTTGCCAGGAGATGCAGGCTTGAACAGGAAGCTGCATCCCCCTCCACGCTGGAGGAAGCCGCCCACAGGAGGCAAGGGGAGCCGAGCGAGAGATAGAGCAGCCTCTGGGCTGCTCTAACTGATGCTGGGGCCCAGAATACAGGGAACGCCAAGGGGACTTGAAGCCCCACCCCCTCAGCCCACATGCAAGGATGGAGTGACTGAGAATCCAGCCCTGCTCCCCCACCAGTGCCAGGAGTTACTGTTCTCCCACAGAAGGGAGAAAAGCCACTGGGCTCCATCCCCACCAGCCCCCTTGTCAATAGATCAATCGCACCCACAGAGGGATGACTGTCCTTCCCCAGCCCCTCTGCACTGCGTCGGCTGGTGCAGAGAGGGGAGCGACAGAACCCAGGCGTCCTGACGCCCCGTGTCCCTGCTCTAATCACTCGCTAGACCCCACGCCTCTCCAAGCTGGGAACCAGAACCAGGGAGTCCTCGCCCCACCCCCCAGCTCTAACCCCTACACGGTACTGCCTCCAAATCAAGGCTTGAGTCCCCACACAGGACAGCGACCACCCTGCAGGAAGCCATGTAGAGGCTCCCTGCTGACACCCACCTCTGCTGGGCCAAGGGGCACCCCACTCCCATGTGCAGCCCCTCCCCCACCCAAAGAAAGTCCCAGCCCCTCCCCGCAAGAACACCCCACAGCTATACTTTCCTCCGATTTTTTTATTATTACTATTATTATTTACATGTTTTTCCTTAAGCTTCGGGGCCTTGGCTTTGTACAACACCTGGCAAAGCCCCCTCTGCCTCCCAGCACCCGGAGAACCCCCTCCACCGAGGGGGGGAGCAGCAGAGCATGCTGGGAGAAAGAGGGGAGGGGAAAGACAAGGGACCCATCTAGTGACCTGTAGTGGTGTAGCCCCCTACGGAAGGGAAGGGGGAGAAGGATGTGGATTGCTGGTTTTTAATGCAGCCTTGAGACTACCGGGGGTGGGGGGGGCTGTGTTAAGGGGAGGGAGGGAATCCAGTATTCTCCCTGTGGCAGAGAGATCCTGCCCCTCCTTGGAAGGGGAAATAAATACGACCCCCCCACCCCTGCTGACTGCAAGCCTCCCTATCATGTGACAGACAGGGCAGGAAGGATTGTGCTCTGCGAGGGGAGGGGGGGAGAGGGGAGGCGGGGTCCTGGTGCGTAACTGACAAAGTGGAATGATCCAGACCGGAGCAGCGGCCGCGCGTCCCTAGTTGGCGCTGGGCGGCTTGTAGGGCTCCAGGAGGAGGCTGGAGAAGGTGTTGACTTTGTCGGCTCCTCGCACCTCGTGCGGCAGCAGCGGCAGCT